>NC_133326.1:536170630-536770630 GCF_042186555.1 Aquarana catesbeiana
CGTACTGCACACTAACACTTGTGTCCCTCTCCCATCACCCTGTACACTGACACCTGTCGTCCCCCCTCAATACTCTACACCCCCCCCCCCCCCCCCCGTTTCTTCTTGACACTTCACACTGTCATTTGTGTGTCTTCCTACCACCACTCACACTTTGTCACATATGTCACCCAGTTCCCTGTCTTTCGCATGTCATCCTTATGTGTCTTTTCTCACATCTTTTGTCTCTCATCTGCAGTGAAGAGGCCCAGAGCACTACCTGGCTGCACCCTGTCACTGGAGAGACCGTCTTGACTGGACATCGTCGCACCCCAGGTGGGTCTCTATACTGTGTGTGTCATACATACTGTCTGTATATATCCTGCACTGTGTATAGGGCCCTCATCCATTGAACACCAGGTGAGGTGAGTCTGGCACTAGGTAAACTGTGTATTTGTGGGCTCACAGGTCAGTGTATCCCCAAGAGATGAGGATCATATTTTGTTCACGTGGACTGTTAAGAACTGAATAGTTAGGCTTTCCATTGCATGAGAATCATGTTACTGGAGTTCTTGGGGGTGCACGGTGAACTCTGGACTGTCAGGATTGCACATTAAAATTTCCTGGAAATGTGTTGTCAGTTGTTCACAATGGAACCAGAAAGTGGCAGCTTATCATGGACTCCAGGGACTGGAACATAATTACCTCTAGACTGACAAACTAAATGTAACTGCACTCTGGGGACTGGAGAAATGCAGCACACCTACCTCTGGATTGGCAGAATTATTTCACTGGACTCCAGGAGCTTGGAAAGACAACATACCTACCCCTGGACTGACAAAATTAAATGTAACTGGACTCCAAGGACTGCAGAAATACAGCACACCTACCTCCTGGATTTCTAGCATCATTTCACTGGACTCCAGGAGCTTGCAAAGATGACATACCTACCTCTGGACTGACACAATTATTTTAACTGGATTCCAGGATTGGGGATATACAACACACCTATTTCTAGACTGACAAAATAAATTTAACTGGACTTCAGGGACTGGGGAAGTATATCATACCTCCTGGATTGGCAGAATGATTTAACTGGACTCTAGGGCTTGGATCTACCTCTGAACCGGCAAAATAAATGTAACTGGAATCCAAGGACTTGGAATCACGGTATACCGAACTGGCAATGTTTTTGGACTCCAGGACATGACCCTGCACTGCCCAGTTAGGAGTACCTGGCTGGAAACCAGACAAATTCTACTACAATGCATAAACCATCAGATATGAGTAACCAGGCAATGCATTTTTCAACAAGCACTAGTTGGGAACTTGACAGCTTAATTTCTACTAAATATAAGGAACAGAGCACTGTACCCCATCCCCCACTAGGCACCAGGGGCTGCGCATTGTTATCCACCCACTGGGAACCAGCAACCAGGCAGTGTACCCTCCAAGGGCATCAGGAGCCATGTAGCATGTCTTCCACTGGGAATTGGGGACTAGGCAGTGTACCCATTACTGGGCACCAGAAAGCAGGCAGCATATTGTCCATGGGGGTTACCAGGGACCAGTCGGCATACCCTTCACTGGGGGCTGAGCAGTGTACCCTCTGAGTCACTGTGGACCGAGCTGCGTATCCTCCACAAAGCACCAGGGACCAGACAGCATAGCCTCCATGGGTCACTAGGGAATAGACAGCACCAAGGACCAGGTAGTATACCCTCCATTAGTCACCAGGGATTGTTCAGCATAGCCTCTTACTGGGCTCCATGGACTGGGCAGCATACCCTTCACTGGGCACAGGCAGGGTACTCTCCACAAAGCACCAGGACCTGGCAGCGTAGCCTCCATGGGGCCACCGTGGAGCGGGCAGCGTAGCCTCCATGGGGCCACTGGAGCGGGCAGCGTAGCTTCCCCTAGGACTGGCCATTTCTTTTATTACCCATTGAGAGTTTGGGCTAGTGGGAGCTCAGTCCTTCTTTAACCAACGATGACGAAACATGTAACACCAGACTGTATGTGTACTTTGTACTATCTTATGCATATTTGGCTTCAAACACATCAAAGTAAAGTTTTTCATGTTAGTTCATGTTTGATTTAGGAGTATTAATAAATGAGAGTCTTGGGATCCGAGTACACATGATAGGTCGTGGTGTGTTTGCTGCATAAGAGGCTACCAGGGTCAGAGTACTTGGGGTAGGTCATGAAGCCTGCTCACTATGGGTTCTGGGATTGGAGTGCACAGTGTAGGGGTTTCAGGATTGGCATATAAAGGTTTGTTGTGTGGGGGTGCTGGAGTTGGATTACTGAGGGTAGGTAATGGTATGTGATTATTGTTGCGAGTGCTTGGGTTGGAGTAGGCAGCGTAGGGTGCATAATGTGAGGGTTTTGGGTTGGAGTACTTAGGGCAGGTCATGGGGTGTGCTTAGTGTAGGGGTGCTAGGGTTTGAATACACAGTGTAGATCATATTGTGTGCTTAATGTGGGGGTGCCAGGGTCGCAGTATGTAGGGTAGGTCATGATACACAGTGTAGGTCATGGTGGGGGTGGGGGGGGTCAGAGTACACAGGGTAGATCTTGGTGTTCAGCAGATGGTGGTGGATACACAGTTTTAAAGATACGCTAGTTCTCTGGCGTATTTATCCCGAGTTTCAGAATATTGATATATTGACTGTAGGAATGTGGGGACCTGCAGAGATCCTCACAAATGTCGTATGAATACTCAGCGTGTGTCAGCAGGTAGAGGAATGTTAGAGAGATAGAAGGGAGAGGTTTTCCTACCTGAACTGGAGATTATAAAGAATACTCCGAGATAATTCGGGAGAATTATTGTCAATTGAAGTACTGCAGTGACCGAGCTTCGCCCCAGCAAACACAGATAATAGTGTAAATATTTACAGTGTGTTCAGGGAGCTGTGCCTTTAATGCGGACCATGTAAGGAAGAGCGCAGGCGGGTGGTGAGGTGACTTGGCGCTGGCGCCGTGGCCAGCCACTGATTGATGATGAGTTAGGAGGTGATACCCTGCCCTCACATTATACTGTCACCGTGATCTTCACTGCCTGATCAGACGTCCTGCCAGTCTCAGGATCTCAGTGTATCCAAACTGTCTGCAGCGAGTTGTATTTGGCCCCAATTCTGCTCCTTAATAACTCTTTGGACAGCGCTCAGTGTAGACGCAGATGGCTCGTCTGATGTGTGCCGCCTGTGTTTACTGCTTATGTTCTCTGTAAATATGGCGGCATAGGGGAGTCTGCGTGATGTGCGCACTCTGGCGCCCAGCTGACGTGAATTGCCATTGCCATATATTGGCTTGTATTACCTTTTTATATGCATAATGTTTTGGTAAGGTTCATAATTCAACAGTTTCACGCTTTGCTGTGTTTTTGCTCTGCTACCTTTTTTCAGATTTACGGTTGCTGTGGGTGTGCACGCATATAGATCTTATATATGTGCACATCAGAATGTCCTGGCAAACACCCCAAAACTGATTGGTATAGCCAGACATGTACATTAGGGGCACAGTGCAGCTCATGGGGACCTCAGAAGCGGGCAGTATATGCAGGGAAGCCTGGCCCCTGTCTTCCTGTCCGTTGAATCAAGAAAATTTGTAAAAACAGCAAGTGTTTTCTGTAAAATGTGAAGAAATGAGATATGAAAGAGTAGAACATGTCCTGTGTGTCTCTGACACTTATTGACACATGGGATGCAGCCAGGCTTGTGTAGTGGTGACCATATATTGACACTGTAAGAGATTTTAAAACTATAATTATTGCTTGATATGATGAAAGGCTGCTGTGGTGTTTGCGGTCATTTCCCAACATGCTGGGCAGTGTCTGCAGTCATTTACTGATTTAAGTCTTAACTGGGGAGTGGGAGCAGTTCTCATATTCACTGTATGAGCACCCTACAAAGTGCCATTCCTAGACTGGAGGGTTCCTGCTCTGTGTCAGCTGTTATGTCTGTGTGCCCCTTCTTTATATAAACTTGTGATTTGTTTTCGCTTGCAGATTTGCCCACAGGATGGGAGGAGGCTTACACCTTCGAAGGGGGCCCGATACTACATCAAGTAAGTGATGATGGCTGCTGCAGTATTTCTGTAAAGGGTCCCTGTCCTCAGTCATTGCATCTGTACTGGTGGAACAAGTTATTGTCACATATATGAAGAAAGTTCACTGCTGCCAGACAGGTTTTTTGTGTTTGTGGTACAAATAGTAAATTGTGCTGGGCTGGAAGGTCGTGTCTTCATTATGGGCAGGGTAGGGCTTGTGTTTGCAGTGTTAGGATGGCTTTGCGCATTCAGATGCTTTGATGTCCCCAATCTGTGATGTCCCTATGTGTAGAGATATAAATCACAGAAAGGTCCCTGTGCTGCACATATGAGCCAGTCAGATCCTTTCTGTTCCACCCTTACTGGAAAATAATGTGGGATCTGGAAGTCGTGGGCATCAGACCAATCCCTTCCTTTTCAGCGTATCAGGTCAGTGAGGTGTTGCAGAGAATTTTGATGCTATTGCAGTTGTAGCAACCAAAAGGAACAGATCAGTCTAAAGTAAAATGTGATTGGTTGCTGTGTGGCTACTATACTTGTGTATCTTTCCTTTTGAAAAAAACATATTTATTGTATTGTCTGTCAATGCAGATGTTGGCCTAGTGTCACGTTTTTCTTTTATTTGGTGTTTTTCATTGGCATAATAGTGTTGAGGTTAAAGTGCCTGTCCACCTGGAAGTGGTAACTGTTACTGGTAGAATTTGTAGTCACCCCCCCCCCCCCAACCCCCCACATTTTCATGTCTTGGAGACTCCAGCTGCAATATCTTTCTGCTCGTGGCTTTGCTCCTGTCCACCTCAGAGCATTCTCACTTCTCTTTCTGCATTATTCATAATTTAAAGTAAATGAAATGCTAATCAGGGATGCTTGTAATAGCCACGACATGTAAGCACACCTGGGAATCCAAATCATCTGAGGTCTCATCATCAGAGTTCCCACGATATATAAGAAACTGATAGGTAGAGTGACTCCACAGCATCCACCATCCTCTGAAAATATCCGTTTTGGGCAGGAGGGACCCTTAACAAGTATGTCAATGCTTATCCTTTCCAGTGGTGTTGCTTTTTATATATATATATATATATATATATATATATATATATATATATATATATATATATATATATATATATATATATATGTATATGTCTATATATTATCTATCCCTAGTATTGATGTGATTGGCATTGTCTGCGGCTTTCGTTGCACCTGAAGTGGTATGCGTGTTGAGAGGAGCAGGTTGTTTTTTTTTGTTTTTTTGTTTTTTTGTTTTTTTTTTATTTTTTGCAAATCTTGAATTTTCAGAACAGTACTTAGCAGGATTTTATCCTCGGCCCACCATACCATCTTCAATAAGTCATTTTATTTGTTAATGCATAATTTGGTGTAGACGGGATGGTGCATTGTATAGGGTGCAGAACTTCAGTAATTGTCACCAATCTTCAGTCATGTACGAGTGGATTGGGATTGACTGCTGTTCATATGATACAGTTGTGCTCATAAGTTTACATACCCTGGCAGAATTTTATGATTTATTGGCCATTTTTCAGAGACATGAATGATAACACAAAAACACTTTATTCACTCATGGTTAGTGTTTGACTGAAGCCATTTATTATCAATCAACTGTGTTTACTCTTTTTAAATCTTAATCACAACAGAAACTACCAAAATGACCCTAATCAAAAGTTTACACACCCTGGTGATTTTGGCCTGATAACATGCACACAAGTTGACACAAAGGGGTTTGAATGGCTATTAAAGGTAACCATCCTCACCTGTGATCTATTTGCTTGTAATTTGTGTGTGTGTGTGTGTGTGTGTGTGTGTGTGTGTGTGTGTGTGTGTAAAAAGTCAATGCGTTTCTGGACTCCTGACAGACCCTTGCATCTTTCACCCAGTGCTGCCCTGATGTTTCTGGATTCTGAGTCATGGGGAAAGCAAAAGAATTGTCAAAGGATCTGGGGGGAAAAGGTAGTTGAACTGTATAAAACAGGAAAGGGATATAAAAATATATCCAAGGAATTGAGAATGCCAATCAGCAGTGTTCAAACTCTAATCAAGAAGTGGAAAATGAGGGGTTCTGTTGAAACCAAACCATGTCAGGGTAGATCAACTAAAATTTCAGCCACAACTGCCAGGAAAATTGTTTGGGATGCAAACAAAAACCCACAAATAACAGGTGAAATACAGGACTCTCTGAAAACATGTGGAGTGGCTGTTTCAAGATGCACAATAAGGAGGCACTTGAAGAAAGATGGGCTGCATGGTCGAGTCGCCAGAAGAAAGCCATTACTACACAAATGCCACAAAGTATCCCATTTAACAATATGCCAAACAGCACAGAGACAAGCCCTCAAACCTTCTGGCACAGTCATTTGGAGTGATGAGACCAACATTTAGCTTTTGGCCACAACCATAAACACTACATGGAGAGGAGTCAACAAGGCCTATGATGAAAGGTAGACCATTCCTACTGTGAAACACGGAGGTGGATCGCTAATGTTTTGGGGATGTGTGAACTACAAAGGCAAAGGAAAATTTGGTCAAAATTGATGGCAAGATGAATGCAGTATGTTATAAAAAAAAAAAACTGGAGGAACATTTGCATTCATCAGCCAGGAAGCTGCGGATGGGTTGTACTTGGACATTCCAACATGATAATGATCCAAAACACAAGGCCAAGCTGACCTGTCATTGGCTACAGCAGAATAAAGTGAAGGTTCTGGAGTGGCCATCTCAGTCTCCTGACCTCAATATCATTGAGCCACTCTGGGGAGATCTCAAACGTGCAGTTCATGCAAGACAGCCCCAAGAGTTTATAGGAACTGGAGGCTTTTTGCCAAGAGGAATGGGCAGCTTTACCATTTGAGAAGATAAAGAGCCTCATCCACAAATACCACAAAATACTTCAAGCTGTCATTGATGTTAAAGGGGGCAATACACGGTAGTAAGAACTGGGGAATGAAAACTTTTGATCAGGGCCATTTGGCTAGTTTCTGTTATGATTTAAAAAGAGTAAACACAGTTGATTGATAATAAATGGCTTCAGCCAAACACTAACCATGAGTGAAAAAAAGTTTGTGTTATCTTTCATATTCTCTGAAAAATGGCCAAGAAATCATAAATTCTGCCAGGGTATGTAAACTTATGAGCACAACTGTACATGCATTGAAATGCTGCACATTAAAGTGGTTGTAGTCCCCACAAAAAAAAAACCTAAAGGCATAATGAGCTAGTATGCATAGCATACTAGCTTATTATGAAATACTTGCCTTAGATCAAAGCCCCTGAAGCGGTCTTGGCACACTGTTCTGCTCGGCGACATGACTCCCGGAGTTACTTCTGGGTATTGCGGGCTCCGGCGCTGTGATTGGACAGAGCTGCGATGACGTCGCTCCCGCGCATGCGTGGGGGAGCCACCGGTAATGGCACGTCAGCTGAAGCAAGGGCACGAACGAGCTGTTGCTTCAGTGCGCATGTGCCGATAATGTCGGCACATGCTGATACAGGGGCTATCTCTTAACCCGTGCAGGTTTAGGAGATATCCACAGTAGCTGCAGGTAAGCCTTATTATAGGCTTACCTGTAGTTAAAAGTGGTTGTAAATGGTTTACAACCATGATGGAACTGCCACCCTGTGGTTTATTTGAACTTGATTCCATTGATTGACCTGAATTCTAGGTATGTATATTTTTGCATAGTAACATTGGCTTTGAAGGGCCGTAGTTTGAGGATCCCCTGACTTAGACCAATGTAAGTATGCGTATTTAATTTCCATATCTCTTTGATCCCTATGCAAGTAGAGAATCGCTGTAGTAGCTGCCACTACTACAGTGATCTTTGCTATCCTATGGGTTCTGTGCTGTTCTACAGCCGCCCTGCTGTATAGTGAACACAGGAGTGCTCATACAGGCACCATTCTGAGAAATCTTTGTATTTCTGAATGAATCGGAGAGCGCTTGCATTGATTGAGGAATGGGACCCAGAAGATGAGGAGAATCACTGTATGGGCATCCATGGAAATAATGTAACCATGCAAAAATATCCTTACCTGGAATTTGACTTTACAAGTTGGTGGTATATGATCAACTTAATGATTGGGAGTGTAAGGTATGCTCGCTTTTTGGTGGAATGCGGTATACCCAATGGCTAGGGGTTATATAACATACTTGCTGATTGATGGTACTTGACACAATCCTTGATTCCGTTGGATCTGCTGTAGGTATATAAATGTTTTCCTCCATTTCCATAAGGTTAAATGTGATGTCTATGAAGTGGCCACTTATTTTGACTGTGTATTGTCTGTTCTACTCCTTGTGGGAATCTGTTTTTCCTTTTTCATACATCATGGGACACAGAGTCAGGCTAATATTCATTACCTGCTGGGTTATACTTCATCATTAGGTAAATGGACACTAGTGGACCAAAGGTCTTCAGACAGGAAGTGATCCCCTATATAACTCCTCCCATACAGGAAGCACTTCAGTTTTTTTTTACCAGTGTCTGCAAGGTGGATGGCACAGTTTGTGTGAGCTCTCTGAGCTCCAGGACTTTAGTCCCACAAACGGTTCCAAAAATGAATCGAGAGATTGACCGATCGGATCCATTTGACACAGGCTTTTATGCTTAGATAAATGTTACCCGAGCCTCGCAAAGAAGTAGTTCCTGATGAACCTAGTTGTATCCCTAGTGTTGTATCCCCTGAAAGACCAGAGGCTCCCGGGCAATCTGAGCCAATGCGGTTATCTGGTATTGTGCTTACAGTCAACGCTGCTGCTTCACCCTTTATCACTAAGAATGAACTGTCCTCAGCCTTAGCCAGGTTAGAGCACAGGATTGCCGGAATGATTGCCTCCATCCCACAGGGTGGCAGAAGCGTGACAGATCCCCCTCCCTGGAGTCTCCTAGTCTGGAGCAGGAATGGGTTGAGGATGGGGAAGAGCTGAAAGCTCAGGATTCGGGACAAGAAGATATCTAGTCGATGTCTGCCTCTCAGTCGCAGAGGTGATTGATCCTGACTCTGACCGAAATGGTTCACTCTGCCTTTAAGTTGCCTCTTGCAGAGGTGACTGAGCCCCCCCTGGTCCTCTTTGGGATCTCTGTGTCCTTTTTAGGTTGCACAATCTTTCCCGCTACACCCTCTGTTGGAACAGGCGTATGCTGATTGGGAACATCCTAACAGGACTTTTTTGCCCCCTAAAAGGTTTTCCCTTTTTATACCCCATGGATGAAATGTTTGTTAAAAAAATTGAGCATGCCAGCCGTAGATGTAGCAGTCTCTTCCTTAACAAGAACTTAACTTGTCCAGTAGATAACGCACAAAAAAAGCATATAAGAATGGCGCTCAGAATTGCTGATGAATAATAACAAACAGGCAATAAACGTTCAGGAGGATTATATATATATATATATATATATATATATATATATATATATATATTCATGAAGAAGTCCATAAAAACGGACTATATTGGCTGATGACGATAGATTTGCTAGTAGAGGGGATGGTTGTAGCACTGTCAGCAAAGGGCAGCTCTTCTCAGGAGTGAAGCCAGCTCAAAGACATCCAGAAAAAAATAGAGAAAGGAGCGCCTCTAAGTAAAATGCTTTATTCAGTGTGATAAAAGGAAAATTAGCCACTTACATATTGGCAAAGAACAGGGCTCTCCACAAAATGATAACTGATGGTGGGCTGCAGATGGAGCGCAAGCTGGGGAGGTGTCGCTAGTCCGTGGCCGCAATGAGGGCAAAGAACCGGGCTGGGAACAGACGCTCATCCAGAGAGGGAGAAGTTTGCATCACACTTGAGAAAGGAGCGCGCATGCACCTTACGGCTGTTGCGCATGCTCTGAAACGCGTTGTCTCCTACCTGGCTGACATCACAGGCTGGCTCTGCGAGCTGTCCTCTCCCTCGCTGCATGAGCGGCTGTTCCCAGCCCGGTTCTTTGCCCTCATTGCGGCCACGGACTAGCGACACCTCCCCAGCTTGCGCTCCATCTGCAGCCCACCATCAGTTATCGTTTTGTGGAGAGCCCTGTTCTTTGCCAATATGTAAGTGGCTAATTTTCCTTTTATCACATTGAATAAAGCCTTTTACTTAGAGGTGCTCCTCTCTTTCTTACATTTTTTTTTTTTTTTTTTTTAGTAGATAACGCACAGGGCTTGAAAGACCCTGTTGACAAGAAATTGGAATTATTATTAAAAGCTTCCTTTTTCTTTGGCCAGTTCAGCTATTCAGCCAGCTGTTGCAGCAATTGGTATTTGCCAGTCCGTAAAGGATCAAGTCAAATGGCCTGATAGGCCTAACCAGGAGGATGATCTGTCTAAAAGTAAGACAGATATTCCTCGAGTGCTGTGTTTTGCTGTTGATTAAAGGATTCAATACAGCAAGTTTCTTGTCTGGCTCTCTTGTCTGTACATATGCGCAGACTTTTATGGCTTAAGAACTGGTCAGCCGAGCTTCCTTGTAAAAAGTTATTGGCAGGTTTCCTGTTTCAAGGGGAACGTTTATTTGGTGATCACTTGGACAAATATATCCAAAAGATTTCCGGAGGGAAGAGTTCTCTACTTCCTGTGAAGAAAAGCACCAAACGTCCCCCTTTTAAAAACCCAGGAACTGCTTCCTCAAATGTCTCCAGTATAAGGGCGGTTCTGCCGCCAACAGGGCGCTAGGGCCAGGAGCAAGCCGCAAGGCCAGGGCCAGAAAAAGCCCTGGGTCCAAAATTCTTTTAAACCCAGCACCAAGCCCTCCTTTTGAGGGGACGCCCCCACTCCATCGGGTGGGCGGAAGGCTGGTGCACTTTGCGGACATTTGGAAAACAGCAATTCAAGACGAGTACAAGCTGGAGTTACGGAGGGTGCCCCTTCAGAGGTTTCTAAGATACAGCATTACCTCGGATCCTCCAAAAAACATATTGCTTCGGGCACTACATCTAGTGCATCAAGGAGTGATTTGTAGAGGTTCTGGAACCTGAAAGAGTCACAGGGTCTTACTCAAACCTGTTTACGGTTCAGAAACCAAACGGGGACACAAGGCCCATTCTGGACCTAAGGTCCTCGAACAAGTATCTATTGATACAATCCTTTCGGATGGAGTCTGTCTGCTCAGTAGTAACCTCACTCCAGAGGGGAGACTTTTTAGCCTCCATCGATATAAAGGAAGCGTACTTACATGTACCTATCTTTCAGCCTAATCAGAGGTTCCTACATTTTGCAGTAGAACGTCATTTTCAGTTTGTGGCTCTACCCTTCAGGCTTGCTACAGCCGGGTGTTCACAAAGGTCCTAGCACCAGTACTTTGTCTTTTAAGGGCCCAAGGGATCCTGGTGCTCCGGTATCTGGACGATCTGCTCAGAGATCACTCAGTACAGGCTCTAAAACAGAGCGTAATATACACAGTGAGGTATTTGAAAAGCTTAGGCTGGATCATAAATACTGAAAAGTCAGCCGTGAGACCAGCTCAAAGTCTTAAATATTTAGGTCTGATTTTAAACATGGTCCAAGCAAGAGTATTCTTGCCACCCGTAAGGATCTGTGCCCTGAACGATCTAGTGCGTCGGAAAAGGGGCACCAGACAACCCTCCATTCGGCTCTGTATGAATCTTCTAGGGAGGATGGTATCTTCCTTCAAGGCAGTGCCCTATGCCCAGTTCCATTCCAGGCCTTTACAACAAGACATAAGCCCATCAACATCCTAGAATTATGGGCAGTACGTCTGTCCCTACGATCCTGAACAGTGGAGCTTCAGGACCGTCCCATCAGGGTTCAGTCCGGCAATGCCACGGCAGTGGCCTATATAAACCACCAAGGCAGTACTAGGAGTCGTTCAGCTCTAAAAGAGGTGAACTACATACTAGCATGGGCAGAGGGACATGTGCCAATAATATCGGCAGTCCTTATCCCGGGAATAGAGAACTGGAAGGCAGATTATCTCAGCCACCAGCAGATCTGCCCGGGGGAATTGTACATACACCAAGAGGTGTTCCAGGTAATTTGCCAACGTTGGGGATGGCCAGAGGTCGACCTACTGGCATCCAGGTTCAACAATAAGCTACAGCAGTTTGTGTCTCGAACAAGAGATCCTCTGGCAATTGGAGCAGATGCTCTGATTGTTCCATGGAATCAGTACTCCCTGGTTTATGTTTTCCCTCCGATCCCTCTCCTTCCACATTTGTTGCGCAGGATTCGGAGAGAGGGAATTCCAGTGATTCTGGTGGCACCATCCTGGCCCAGAAGACCCTGGTTCCTGGAGATTGTGAGACTGACAGTAGACGGGCCATGGACGCTTCCACGTCGCCCTGATCTACTGTCTCAAGGTCTTATTATCCACCCCAATTTACAGTTTCTAAATTTGATGGCATGGCTATTGAAGCCAGGGTGTTAAAGGTCCGTGGCATCTCGGGACCAGTGGTGTCTACTCTTTTTCTGCTAGGAAAGCTATCACTAGGGAGATTTATCATTAGTTCTGGAAGACTTATATTGCTTGGTGTGAAGCCAGAAAATGCCATCCTCGGAAATATGTGATTGGGAGAATTCTCACTTTTCTACAGTCAGCTGTGGAAATCAAATTGGCTTTGAGTACAATCAGAGGTCAAGTTTCGGCCCTATCAGTATTCTTCCAAAGGCCTTTAGCCTCCCATTAACTGACCTGAACCTTTATGCAAGGGGCAACTTGCTTGCTTCCCCCCATTAGGTCACCTATGTGTCCTTGGGTCTTGAACTTGGTGCTAAAGCAAAAGATTGCCACTCCAATCTCCCAAATCTGTAACAAAACACCCACCCTAATAGAGCTCACAGGTGCTGGCTCTGCACAAGCTTGAGGGAAAAGAGAGGATCCTGGACAGCCGCACACCATAGAAGGCATCTTTATTGATATGAAAAAGTAAAATCCAAAAGCAGTCACTTCATGTACACAGAAAAATAGTTTACGCGTTTCACACCCTATTGTGGCGCTTATTCGTAGCTAAATAACGCGTTAGCTATTTTTCCTGTTTTTCCCTGTACATGAAGTGACTGCATTTGGATTTTACTTTTTCATATCAAAGATGCCTTCTATGGTGTGCGGCCATCCAGGATCCTCTTTTTTTTTTTTCTTGAACTGTGCTGTCTGTGTTACAGAAACAACCATTTGAACCTATTAAGGAAATTCCATTAGACTTGCTGTCACGCAAGCTAGCCTTCCTGATGGCTATCACGTCGGCTAGAAGGGTGTCGGAGTTGGCGGCCCTTTCGTGCAGGGAACCGTACTTGATCCTTCACCATGAGAGTCGTGTTACGACCTGTTCCATCCTTTTTGCCAAAAGTGGTGTCTGCCTTTCAGTTTAGTTTGTGACATTATTTTGCCTTCCTTTTTTCTCTCAGCCTCGTTTGGCGGAAGAGAGACCACTGCATTCTTTGGACGTTGTCCGGGCAGTCAAGGTTTATTTGTTTAGATCTGCAGAGATCCGAGGATCAGACTTTATTTTTTTTAACCAAAAGGACCCAAGAAGGGGCTGGCAGCTTCCAAAGCTTCCATTGCCAATTGGGTCTGTCAATTGATCATTCAGGCCTGCGGTCTGAAACGTAAAGCTCCTCCCTTTTAGGGTGAGAGCTCATTCTACCAGGGGTGTAGGAACCTCCTGGGCTTTTCGCCATCAGGTATCTGTGGCTCAAATTTGTAAGGCTGCTACCTGGTCTTCAGTGCATACGTTCACAAAATTTTATCAAGTGGATGTTCGAGCAGCCGAGGATTCGGCTTTCGGCCGTAATGTACAGCAGGCTGCTGTATAAGTTCTGATGGCTATTATTTGGCAGGGTGTCTCCCTCCCCTCAAGGCTATTGTTCTGGGACGTCGCAGCAGGTAATGAATATTAGCCTGACTCTGTGTCCCATGATGTATGAAAAAGAAAATGGGATTTTACATCACACTTGCCTGTAAAATCCTTTTCTTTGAGTACATCATGGGACACAGATCCCTCCCCTCTTTTTTGAGGATTCGGTGCTTGCTACAGAACCTGAAGTGCTTCCTGTATGGAAGGGGTTATATAGGGGATCACTTCCTGTCTGAAGACCTTTGGTCTGCCAGTGTCCATTCACCTAATGATGAAGTATAACCCAGCAGGTAATGAATATTAGCCTGACTCTGTGTCCCATGATGTACTCAAAGAAAAGGATTTTACAGGTAAGTATGACGTAAAAATCCTATTTTTGCACTGTACTAAAATACCTGGTTTCCATTTCATGTTCTAAACACGGAAACTGCGTGAAGTGCAGGAATTGCCTGACTTTTCCACCTGAACTAGTTCCCCAGTATATCTGCGTGAATAATTTGTGATGAGTTGTCAGTGTGATTTATATTGCCTGGAAAGAATGAATAAGGTATTCATTGTTTGGGTACTCCAATTAATGAATTTTGGCTTTGTATTTGGAAAGGAAGAGGTGTTTGGGGTTCTGGAATTATTTAATAATTAAAGGAATTGTATCTGTATATGTAGAAATGTCAGGGATACTGTAATGAATAAGGGTTCTGTATCTGAAGAGGGAGAGGTGTTACAGGTACTGAAATGATTGAGGGATTTGTAGTTGGAAAAGGGGATGTGTCACAGGTCCTGGAATCAATAAGGGATTTGTAAAGGAAGAAGAGTCATGGGTCTTGGAAGGAATGAATGAATGAGGGATTTGTTTCTAGAGAGGAAGAGGTCTCACAGATACTGGAATGAATGAGGAATTTGTTTCTGGAAAGGAAGAGGCGTCACAGGTTCTGGAATGAATGAGGGATCTCTATCTGGAAAGGAAGAGCTGTCGCAAGTACTGGAATGAATGAATGATGTATTTGTATCTGAAGAGGGAGAGGTCTCATGGGTCCTGGAGCGAATGAATGAGGAATCTGTATCTGAAGAGTGATTTGTATCTGGAAATTTAGAGGTTGCTAGTACTGGAATGATTGATGTATTTGTATTTATAGAGGGAGGAGGTCTCACAGGTCCTGAAATGAATGATCTGTATCTGGAAAGGAAGAGGTGTCACAGGTACTGGAATGAATGATGGATTTGTATCTGAAGAGGGAGAGGTCTCGCGGGTACTGGAATGAATGAGGGATTTGCATCTTGAAAGGAAGAGATGTTGTGGTAGTGGAATGAGTGAGGGATTGTACCTGGAGAGTGAGGGGTGCTGGTGGTCCTGGAATAAATGAAAACTTATCATTTTAAGGGGGGGGGGGGTGTTGGGGTACTGGAGTTATTTTGGAATTAATAGTTGGGGAGGTGTCAGGGATGCTGGCAGGGCGGATGAGGGATGTTTATTGGACATGTATCACTAATGATCTCCACTCAGCTTTGTTGATAGAGCTCCATTCGGCTGGTTTGTCTGGTTTCTCCTGCCTTGCAGCACACAGCAGCGTCCCCGAGGTCAGTGGGTGAATTCATAGATCCTGGGAGGGAAATGCATGACTCATGAAGTGTATCTTTATTGAGAAATCTCCTCAGGTCTCCACATGTCTGAGAAAGTATGACACTGGGAGACTTGCAGGGAGAATGTGCCATGGAGGGGGGCTGTGATATCCTGAATAAGGCTGATCCAGGTGAGAGCCCTGCTATCCTTGGCTGTGCCCTCAGTCTAACATAATAGAATCTATATGGTGCTTTGTCTCAGTCCTGTGTCTGTCACGTTTTATCATGCTCCCCCAGGGAGATGGGCATTGTATATCTCTATCCCACGTCCACCCCATGTCCTGTCATCACCCCTGGGAGATGCTCACATGGCTCTGATCAGTTTATACATCTTTTATAGCTGAACATCCGGCCTCCCCCCTCAGTTCCCACCATCCAAAACATTGCATGCCAAGAGCTGACATCCCCCAGGATCACTACTGGCTGTAGTGTGCAGTTTATGAAGTGCGTATTTTTTGTGTAATATATATGTGTGCATTGTATAGTACTGTGCAAAAGTTTTAGGCAGGTGTGAACAAAGTGTTGTAAATTCATAATACTTAAAATAAAAATAGAAGTGAAGTTAAAATAGAAGTGTTTGTAGGTTTTTTTTTTTGTTTTTTTTTTTTTAATTATTTATCAAAATGGAAATGAACAGAAGAGAAATTTTAAATCATATCAATATTTGATGTGACCGTCCTTTCCCTTCAAAACAGCATCAATTCTTCTAGGTACACTTGCGCACACTTTTTGAAGGAACTCAGCAGGTAGGTTGTTCCAAATGTCCTGGAGAACTAATCACAGATCATCTGTGGATGTAGGATGTCTCAAATTCTTCTGCCTCGCCATGTAGTCCCAGACAGACTCAATGATGTTGCTCATCAGAGCTTTATGGGGGCCAAACTATCACTTCCAGAACTTGTTCTTCTTTACACTGAAGATAGTTCCTAATGACATTGGCTGTATGTTTGGGGTTGCTGTCATGCTGCAGAATAAATTTGGGGCCAATCACATGCCTCCTTGATAGTATCGCATGATGGATAAGTATCTGCCTGTATTTCTCAGCATTGAGGACACCATTGATCCTGACCAAATCTCCAACTCCATTTGCTCCACACGTGCAAGGAACCTCCACCATGCTTCACTGTTGCCTGCAGACACTCATTATTATACCGCTCTCCAGCCCTTCGGCGGACAAACTGCTCCTGCTACAGCCAAATATAGAAAAATTTGACGCCTTAGTCCAGAGCACCTGCTGCCATTTTTCTGCACCCCAGTTCCTATGTTTTCATGCATAGTTTAGTCGCTTAGCCTTGCTTCCATGTTGGAGGTATGGCTTATCGGCTACAATTCTTCGATGTAAACCACTTCTGGCCTGACTTCTTCTGTGGACAGTAGATGGGTATACCTGGGTTCCACTGGTTTCCACCAGTTCTGTGCTGATAGCACTGCTGGACATCTTCCGATCTCAAAGGGAAGTAAGCATGATGTGTCTTTCATCTGCATTGTTTCCTTGGCTGACCGCTGCATCAGTGGTCCTCAATGTTGTTTGTTTTGTTGTGCTTCTTCTAAAGAGCTTGA
Organism: Aquarana catesbeiana; assembly: GCF_042186555.1. Classification (NCBI taxonomy): domain Eukaryota; kingdom Metazoa; phylum Chordata; class Amphibia; order Anura; family Ranidae; genus Aquarana; species Aquarana catesbeiana. Next base: position 536,187,648 of record NC_133326.1, read on the forward strand.
ACAGCACATCTTGAAACCCCAGTCTGCTTTGAAATCTTTGCCTGGGAGAGAACTTGCTGATGCAGGATAACTACCTTGTGTGCTCAGTCTTGCCATGCTGTTTGACGGGGGTAGGCAACCTTAGCGAGATGGAGATCTACTTGAACAACACCTGATGAAGTCAAAGATCACCGGGCACAGTGAAAACAACAGTTCAACTTTTTTTTTTAATCAGAACAAAAATAAGTATTATAAGAGTGCAGGGTTTAGGAGTGTGTTATGCTCGGAATGCAGGGTTCACCAGTGCGTTGCGCTCAGCATGCAGGCTTCACCAGTGCGGTGCTGTCAGAATGCAGGGTTCAGGAGTGCGATGTGGTCAGAATGCAGGGATTGGGGGGGGGGGGGTGGTTAAATGTGAAGGGTGGTAGAGGACACTGCTACGGGGTGACTTTGCCCATAACAGTGTCCTCCTGCCCCCTTCACCCCCCCCCCCCCACACACACACACACACAGTGGTGTCTTCTGCGCCCCCCCTTTGCCCTATAGCAGTAACCCCCTTCCCTCCCATAGCACAGTGTCCTACCTGTTTCCATGTGCCAGTGGTTTCACCTTATAGAATAAGGCCAGTTGAATGGGGGGGGGGGGGGGGGGCATCATGCTAACATAAAGTGAAGAAGTGTATGTAGAATTCAGGAGATGGTCAGTCCATTCACTTATTTTGAGCTGTAGAAGTTTGGTTGGCAGACACGTCCTGGCTTGGATAAGTTGGGTGATGTCAGTTTGCTCTCCCTGTACCTGTATTGTGCTCCCTACTGTTTCAGTTTTTTTCTCCCCTATGTATGATAATTACTGGATGTTATGTCTGATGTGTATGGTAACACTAACCTTACCGATCCTGCACAGAAAGTCACAGGCTCTTCTTACAGCTTATCTGCCCCTTCTCTAATCATCATCCTGCCGCTTGCAGCATCACTGGTTGCCATGGAGACCAGCATTGCTCACACTTCTTATTACAAATGATCCTCCTATCGGTGCGGGGGGGGGGGGGCAGCACTGTGACGAGGGACCCAGCAACATATACTTGTGTGCTATGAGCACTACGAAATGTATTTTTATTAACACAGGAGAGCGCAACTCGCTGCATTGAGGTTGTCTGATCTCTATAATATTAGCCATGCCGAACATACCATGCAGTATATACATAATTTTCATCTGTATAATCCATGTCTTTCCTGCTGTGGCCGGTATTGGGCCTTCTCTGTACCTTTTTTCAATCATCGGGCATGGGGAATTTACTCTTATTTAGGTTCATATTTTGTGATAAACATTGCAGACGTTTTTAATTTTATCAGTGTTTGTTACATCATTGTTCTGAATTTTGTTTATGACAATGGGACGGTACAGGCTGATGTGTGCTGTGCTTCATGTGATTGTTAGTGGAGATTTCACTGTGCACATACTGCTAACGGCTGTTTGGGGATAAAAAAATGTCAGCAAACAGGCAGCTGTTAGATCAACTCAAACATAACACCCCCCCACCCCCCCCCCCCAACTGCCGTCTTATGTAGGGATTGGAGGATTTTGGGGTCAATTCACTAATTATTATTAGGTGAGATATTGTGTCGTATACAAAATATCTCATAAGATATGCAAACTGTCAATTCACTATGTTAAATACCTGTGGTAAATATCCTTAAAAATGCAATGTTACATTGAAGCCAATTCACTAAAAAAAAATAAAAAAAGTAATTATCTCATGGTCTAGCCATTCGCTGCTTAATATATTAAAAGTTGAAATGTTTAGCAGCAGTGTTGCTAAATGTGACAGTTGCAGTGCAGGGATGCTGATTGGCATGGAGTCGGCAGCTGCCAGCATCCTAACAACCAGTGATTCATCCCTGCCCTCCTCTTTCAGCTGTCAGCCAGGAATTCACAGCTTACAGGTGAATGTAAACAAAGGAGCAAGGACAGTGCTGGGAAAAAAATAGTATAGGGGTTCCTCCACAATCTGTACCAGGCCCTTCGGGTCTGGTATTAATTTTAAGGGGGACCCAACGCCCAAAAGGCAAAAGTATGCACCCACCCCCCCATCTCTTCTGCCTTGACCATTCCAAGCCACATGCCCTCAAAATGGGAGGGGTACATTGCCAACCCCCCCCCCCAGCAAAGCACCTTGTTCGCATGTTGATGTAGGCAAGGGCCTTTTCCTCACAACTCTGGCCCAATGATTGTGAGGGGCTGTGGGTGGGTAGTTTATTGTAATGTAGAAGTCCCCTTTAACAATAAGGAGTCCCCTAGATACTTGCTTCCCTTATGTGAATGAATAAGGGGTCCTCATTCACAAAATAAAGGGTTCTAGGGAAGAGGCCCTTGTCCTCATTAACATAAGGGATTCTTCACCCCCCCCATATGTTGAAGGCATGTGGCCTGGTATGGTTCAGGAGTTGGGGGCTTTAATGGCTTAGAAAATGTGTGTGTGTGTGTGTGTGTGTGTGCGCCACTCAGGCTTGGTGGTTAAAGGGGCATGTAATCAATGCTTCCGCAGCCGCTGCTAGAGGGCTGATGGGGGATGGAACCCATCCTGGTTCCTATCAGGCTTCAGAGAATAATGGGGTGGCCCCTAAAAGTCGAATATCTAGGTGTCCTGAAGTGATGAGTAGAGTGGCAACCTCAGCCCCGGGCGGAGTGAAACGTGTTGGAGCGTGGTCTGGTTGGAGTCCAGGCTGAGGTTGCCACTCTACTCATCACTTCAGGACACCTAGATATGCAACTTTTAGGGGCCACCCCATTGTTCTCTGAAGCTTTCATGACTTACCAGGCTTCATTAATAGATGAGGCTCTGGTATGAAAGGAATATGGGGGGCTCATGCAATTTCTTAAAATTAAAAAAAAAAAAAAAAAAACACTGACCTTTCTCTTTTTGTTTACATTCACCTGACAGCTGGGAATTCCTGGCTGACACTTGAAAGCGCCACTGGTTGTTAGGATGTCAGCAGTTGCCAGCTCCCTAACAACAACCTGCATCTACAGTACCTTGAAAACGTATTCATACCCCTTCAAATGTTCCACATTTTGTCATGTTACACTCAAAAACGTAAATTTATTTTTTGGGATTTTATGTGATAGACAAACACAAAGTGGCACATGATTGTGAAGTGGAAGGAAAATGATAAATGGTTTTCAATTTTTTTTTTTTTTTACAAATAAACTGTGAAAAGTGTGGTGGGCATTTGTATTTAGCCCCCTTTGCTCTGATACCCCTAACTAAAATCTAGTGGAACCAATTCCCTTCAGAAGTAACCTAATTAGTAAATAGTCCACCTGTGTGTACTTTAATCTCAGTATAAATACAGCTGTTCTGTGAAGCCCTCAGAGGTTTGTTAGAGAACCTTGGTGAACAGACAGCATCATGAAGGCCAAAGAACACACCAGACAGGTCAGAGATAAAGTTAGTTATAAAAAAATATCCCAAGCTTTGAACATCTCATGGAGCGCTGTTCAATCCATCATCTGAAAGTGGAAAGAGTATGACACAACTGCAAACCTACCAAGACATTTCCATCCACCTGAACTGCAGGCCGGGCAAAGAGCATTAATCAGAGAAGCAGCCAAGAGGCCCATAGTAATTCTGGAGGAGCTGCAGAGATCCACAGCTCATGATGAATCTGTCCACAGAACAACTATTAGTTGTGCACACCACAAATCTGGCCTTTATGGAAGAGTGGCAAGAAGAAGTCCCGTTTGCAGTTTGTGAGAAGCCACGTGGGGGATGCAGCAAACATGTGGAAGAAGGTGCTCTGGTCAGATGAGACCAAAATTGAACTTTTTGGCCTAAAAGCAAAGCGCTGTGTGTGGCAGAAAACTAACACTGCACATCACTCTGAACACACCATCTCCACCGTGAAACATGGTGGTGGCAGCATCATGTTGTGGGGATGCTTTGCTTTAGCAGGGACGGGGAAGCTGGTCAGAGTTGATGGGAAGATGGATGGAGCCAAATACAGGGCAATCTTAGAAGAAAACCTGTTAGTCTGCAAAAGACTTGACTGGGGGGGGGGTTCACCTTTCAGCAGGACAACGACCCTGAACATACAGCCAGAGCTACAATGGAATGGTTTAGATCAAAGCATAGTCATGTGTTAGAATGGCCCAGTCAAAGTCCAGACCTAAATCCAATTGAGAATCTGTGGCAAGACTTGAAAACAGACCTTGAACAATTTTGCAAAGAAGAATGGGCAGAAATGTTACTCCTCTAGATGTGCAAAGCTGGTAGAGACATACCCAAAAAGACTTGGAGCTGTAATTGCAGTGAAAGGTGGTTCTACAAAGTATTATCTCGGGAGCTGAATACAAATACACACCACACTTTTCACATTTATTTGTAAAAAAAATTGAAAGCCATTTATCATTTTCCTTCCACTTCACAATTTGTGCCACTTTGTGTTGGGCTATCACATAAAATACATTTTACGGTTTTGGTTGTAACATGACAATGTGGAACATTTCAAGGGGTATGAATACTTTTTGAAGGCACTGTATGAGCTGGAACTCTCATATTTAGCATTGGTAAAAAATACCACTTTTAGACTCCATGCACACTAGCATTTTTTTTCTGAAAGCTAAATAGTGTTCTATGTGTACATGCACATCACTCAAGGCAACATGCACACTATAAGCTACAAAAAAAAATGCCACAAAAACCCTGGATGAAAAATGCTTTTAATGGCATTTTTGTGCCAGCTTCTAGTAGCGTTTTAGTCGCTTTTAGGAGCAGTAGCATTTTATTGGCGTTTTTGCAGTACCTGAAGAAAAAAGAAAAATCTCAAAAGCTGTTTAGCGTTTTAGGAGCATTCAGCATATTTTTCTGCTGGAAAAATGCTCCAAGAAACTCTACAAAAACAATTTTTTTCTGGTCCTAGAAGCTGAAGCTAAAAAAATGCTAATAGCCTAAAGTAGCATGGACACATAGGATAACACTATTTAGCTTATAGGAGCTTAAAAAAACGCTAGTGCGCATGGAGCCTTAGGCTGTTAGCATTTTTTGAGCTTCAGCTTCTAGGAGCAGAAAAATATTTTTTGTAGAGTTTCTTGGAGCGTTTTTTAAGCAGAAAAATTTGCTGACTGCTCCTAGCTGCTACTAAAATGCTACTAACAGCTTTTTTTTTTTTTTTACTTTTTTTTGCGCTTTCTTTTTTCTTCATGTACTGTAAAAACTCCAATAAAATTCTATTGCTCTTATAAACTTCTAAAAGCTACTAAAATGCTACTAGAAGCTGGAACAAAAATGCTATTATCAGCATTTTTTTTATCCAGCGTTTTTCTGGCTTTTTTTTTTTTTTAGGTTATAGTGTGCATGGTAGGGGTGCTGAATTTAATCGCAGCATTGATGCATCTTGATTTAGCAGTCCACGATGCGGCATTGATGCTGTGACTGACATAATCGATTGTTGGGTGATGACGTCATCCGCGCGCCGCGCTGTGCCCTGCCTCTCTCTGACTGAAGCTGCGCCTCTCCAAACAGATCTGAAAGTAGCCAGGGCCGTTAACCACGCCCTCTCTTTCTGCCTCCCACTGATGTCATCCCAAGCCACCCAGCATCATTGTGTGTCCAATCAGTGTTCCGTCTATCACAGGACCCTGTCTAGGAGGTGGGACTCTGTCACAGTGGCCGCTAGAGGACAGGTGTGCCAGGGTATTCAAATCAAAGCTCTGTGACACAGCTGGAGATGCCTGCTGTGTGTGATCTATCCAGGCACTGGTGAGTCTGCATTGTTGGGACACAGTGAGGCTGCATTGATGACGGGAACTGGTGAGGCTGCATTTGACGGGCACAGCCTTATTTGATGTGCACAGTGAGGCTGCGTTTGATAAGTACTGGTGAGGCTGCACTGATGGGTTTTTGATGAAAACTATGGGCAGTAATCGTGATTCATCATGGTATCGAATCGTTGACATAATTGTAATTGAATCGAATAGTGAGACCAGTGAAGATGCGCAGCTCTAGTGCATGGAGCCCTAAATGTTTCATTTCCCGCTGCAGCCGGAGGTCCAGTCTGCGGTAAAACAGGGTGTAAATAATGCAATTACTGCAAAATGCAAAAAATTAACCATGCAGTAGTTAAAGCATTTTTTAGTGAGTTGCCTACTCCTAAGATAAAAGCCGCATGAATTATTTTAACACACAAATTCATGCAGTATATATCTTTTGGAGCCCTTTCACTCTGAGGGTTTTTTTTAGGCGCTTTTGGGCTAAAAATAGTGCCTGTAAAGCTCCTGAAAAAAGCCTCCCCTGCAGTCGCAGTGTGAAAGCCCGAATGCTTTCACACTGGGGCGATGTGCTGGCAGGACGTTAGAAAAAGTCCTGCAAGCAGCATCTTTGGGACGGTGCGCTCCTGCACTGCTTCTGCCCATTGAAATGAATAGGCACCGCTGCCAAAGCACCTGCAAAGCGATTTGGCAGCGGCGCTAGGCAGGTGCATTTAACCCTTTATTCGGCCGCTAGCGGAGGTTAAAATCGCCCATCTAGCGGCCGAATAGCGCCGCTAAAATGACAGTGAAGCGCCGGTAAAACTAGCAGCTTTTTACTGTCAAAAACCGCCCCAGTGTGAAAGCAGCCTTAGTAAATTGACCCCTTTGCTACAATGTTAAGGTGTCACCTGATGTGGCAGTTTTTGCCAGGATCACAGGCTGTCTGTGCCAGACTCAGACAGGCCATGTAAGGTTTTTTTTTTTTAGGTGGGATATACAGAAAAGCCATTCTAGGCAAAGTTTGTCCACTTTTCTACCTTTAATGAAATAATTGTGTGTTCCCTGGTGACCCTAGCACACATGTGTTTTCTTTTTGTTTGTTTGTTTTTTCAGCCTGTAATAGACAGTGAAAATCTCTTTAGCAGCTGGATCTTTCATGTATGACAGACTCCCATCAGTCCTTATGCGAGCTTAGACCAGAAATACTGTACAGGGGATTAGGTTAGACTCCCTGAGAGGCCGAGAGCTGCATCATGGTGTAGGAGGAGTCTGTGGTCATATGATTGTCCATAATTAACCAGAACTAAATTTATCTTTCCCAAAACAATTAAAACGGTATGCTGTGAATGAGAACTGTCACGGTTGCTTGTGCTCTCATTCAAACCATCAAATGGCTTGTGTCATAAATGATAACGTGCAGCACCATGGCAACTGCAGATCAAACAGAGGCTAAGATGTCCGCTTCCTTGGCTGTAAAGGATAGGAGGGTATAGTTTTGTGGTAACCCATAGCAGCTAACATGAGAGCTGTGAGGATGTGCAGTAACCCAGAGCAATCAGCCAGGTTTCAGTTTAGTGAGATTAGATCAGTAAAAGCTAAAATGAAGAAAAAAAACTTTTTCTAGTTCTTGATATGCGAGAGAGGCTAAATCCTCGGTTTATGTCTAATGTCTGCTGGACTTCCTATTTCTGTGACACCCTGATACAGCGGCAGGAAGTGAAGAGCAATCCCCTATTAGTGGTGATGGACAGCAGTAAAAAGTTGACAGAGGATTGGACATTGTTGAAGAAGAAGCAGCTAATCAGGCTGGAGTTGATGTTGCTGGGGGTTACTTGTGTATGAAATGCAAGGGAGGATGCTGGGCGTGTGATGTGTATATTCCGGCTGCACCCTCTGTGTGTGGAGGGAGGGGGGCTGATGATTTTAATAAGCTGGAGACGTTTGATGTCCCTTTTCAAAAAGGTTTATGAGCTTCTAGCCACCAACGAGTGCTAAATGTGACATCCCCACACCTCGTTTATAATTATCCGATGGTTGTGATGGAGGCTGCGATATACCCGGGGTTCAACCACAGCTGCGCATGTAGCTGTGACCTGAGCATAGTAAAGGGTGCCTAACCATGTGTGTTAACTGCTTCCCACCTGACCGCTGCATATACTGTATACGAGAAATCTCACATAAAATGAATCAGCGCAGCCTATAAACTAAAAGATCATGATAATGCTAGCTGAACAATAGGATTATTTCACATCACTTCCAACCAATACACACATAGTGCAATATAGTAGAATCCTATAGTGCAGCACAATTAAATTATAATAATAATAACTTATGAATAATCCAAGAATACAGTCCCATAATATTTAAAAGTCCATACAGTGCCTTCAAGTATTCATATGCCACTTTGTGTTAGTCTATCACATAAAATCCCAATAAAATACATTTACGTTTTTGGTTGTAACATGACAAAATGTGGAAAATTTCCAAGAGTATGAATACATTTTCAAGACCCTGTATAGTAAATAGAATTCCTTTTAAGCAGTGAAATGAAATGATCCTCATTCACCTTGTGTGACAGCCTCCACCACCGACCGTAAAATTGTCTTTGTCCACTTGTTAACTTGTGGGGTGACGTGACGTGTGTAATGTCGGAAGTGTGCGTTGTCTCGGTACGGCGTCTTTGGTTTCCATGACATTGGATGGCTTTATCTCTCGCTAACTTCACCCCGCTGACGAAGTTCTGTTGGACATAATGTGTACAGGAGGTGGAGGCTCGCATGTGATGTCACCTGCTGCTATCATGGCTCGCGAGAGCGGCATGATCAGTTTGTTACAGGCACATTAACAAGTAGATATTTTGTGAGTGTGTTTAACTTTATTTTCAATAAAGACATTGGTTTTAGCTGTGTGCACTATTAGTTTGTTTTATCTTTTCACATAACATCGGGGATTCATCTATCATACCGGAGTCCGACGCCTCTCAGTGCTTTTGGCCGTCCTGTTAAATCAGAGGATAGCGGACAATTTTACTGTTGGTGGTGGGGGCTGTCACCCAAGGTGAATGAGAAACATCTTTTCACTGCTTACAAGAAATTCAATTTACTATATGGGGACTTTTAAATATTATGGGACTCTATTCTTGGATTTTTTATAAGTTCTTATTATTGTGATTTTAATTGTGCTGCACTATATGATTGTATACTGTATATGACCAGACAGGGCAAGCTTCGTTCTGGGAGGATGTAGCCTCAGCAGCAGTGTTCCTGATTGCTGCCACACTAATTGCCACTGTCACCAGACCAGTGCAGCCAGCATCAGTGTTACTTATCCATGCCAGTGCAGTGTTGCCTCTGCCTACCACCTCACTAACCCTGGCCTGTTTATTAACCACGTTTCAGCCTGCTGCCTGGACAGATCATTTGCCTGTTTGCTGACCATGTCTCTGCCTGCCGCCTGACCTGACCCATATACACGTCAAACTGACTATGTTCCTGCAAGTCCTTTCAGCTACCCCCTGTGGACACCTGCACTCCTGCAACCACAGGAAGGCTAGGGTCACAGTTGTGTGGCCATATAGGCTGTGGTTTGCGTGGGTGAAAGAGCCCTGCCATTTGAATGGGCTGCCATGCCCGCAACATGCAGAAAAAAAGTCCCTGCACTGTTTTTGAAATCGCAACCTGCATGGGAACGGAGGTTCCCAGTACGTATGCGATTTCGAGTGTGTGTGGCGTTCCATTAGGATTAAGGGCACCTGTCCGCGGGTCCTGCATTTTTCTATGGGGTGGTTGTGGCTGCCTGTATTTGTGCGGGTCCCTCAGCGGCACCACCCACACAGGTGTGAACTTAGCCGGGCTCTTTTTTTTGTTTTTCCTTTCTTCAGACTCCTGTGCTTTGACTAGTGAGCAGCCACATACCAGTAGGCTAGGCTTTCTTGGCTTATAGGAATAGTCACTGCTATAGTTATTGCTACACTAAGCTTCTCACCACTCACAAAGAGGCGACCAATACAGTACATTTGGTTTTGACACAATTGGTTGATTTCTGTGATATAATGTCCAGAACACAATCAGTGCAGACAGTAAAAGTCTCACACATGTGGTATCCCCATACTCAGGAATAGTAGAATGTGTTTTGGGTTGTAATTCGAAGTATGTCTGTTAGTGCTGAAAAAAACGAATCGATAACTAATCGATTATGAAAATAGTTGTCAACTATATTCATAATCGATTAAACGGCCAGCCAATTAGTTGGCCTGCATACAGAATTCATTATTTTTTTTACATATCAGGAAATACAGTGAAGCACATATACAGCTTAGTACACCATCCATTCGTGTCAGTAACTGCCTGAGAACTTGTGAATGTGTGAGGAGCACAGCCAAATGGGACATGTAGTCCTGGGCAGGAAGTGAGTGGTTCTAAAGTCAGAAATTTTTTTACCTTTCTATAGGGGCACTCTATACTATAAAAAATGCTTAAAAGAGATGGGGCGAATGGCACTACCCTAATATAATGAGGGGTGGTAGTACTCTGTAAAACCAACAGTGATACACCACCCACACCTAGATTGTAATCAAGTGATATTAGTAGTAATTCATATCGTATAAGTGCACACAATCAAAAGATGATATACTAGAACCATCTCTGACATAAAACTTAAATATCCAAGGGATAACTACATCCCAAATTTGAGATGCAACACCATGAAAATTAAAAACGTGAACTTAACTTAAGGTGATATTATAACTTGTATATAAAAAAAACATCAGTTGGTGAAAACTAATTATATGTTAGCCAATATAAAGTAAATGATGTCCAAATATGCTGTACAAAATGCCAGCGGCTCCAAGGTGACCACAGTGCTCAGCAGATCGGGTGACTCTTGTGCTCCCCCTTAAGGGTCCCCACTCACCAGCTCCCTCTACCCCTGCAGGGCTAAATGGCATGTGTAGATAACCGAGGGGTTTAGATGTCCCTTGATAGGTCCTCCAGCAGATTCCCCTAATGGCTCATCCGGTCAATCCTCCAGATCAGGATGTCCAAAGTCAATCTCCTATTCAGAACTTTCCAATCCCAGTTTCCAGCAAGTGTTCAATGAAATTCCAAGGATCGATCCTAACAAAGAAGAGATAGGGCTCCCATAGTGTAGTATAAAGTTGGTTTATTTAAAAAGTCAACGTTAAATTCAAACAGTAAGCTTTTTTGGTGCTTTTGGCAGAAACGCACTACAGTTCATTTAACATGGTTTCCTATAGGACACGTTCACATCTAGGCTTTTTTCAGCCGCTGCATATTTGGAAAGAGTCAAGGACTTTATTCAACGCAAAACGGTGCTTTTTATGCTTTTTTTGGATCAATGGACTTCAGTGGAGAAGCTGCAGGAAACAGAAAATTGTATACTCACCTTTCCGTAATTTTCCTTTCTGACGCATCTTCATGGCAGCACACACTGGACATTGTGACTCCGCCCCCCCAACTTGACAGGATTGGTTAACTGTAAATTTGAAGGAGAGGCACCCCACTTCATTCTCTGTAGCTGTCTATTAAGGAAGGGTGGGATGCTAACTGGATTAGAAGAGGATGTGAGGCCTATCTGAAGCCTGTTTTTGCAGATAGAGCTGAAATTTGTACTTTAAGGGTACTTGAGCTTGGCCCTCTTGTTAGGCCTGCTTGAAGAAATTCCAGGACCTGTGGTGCCTCTGGAGATAGTGGATCCCAGCTATTTTGCTGAGCCATAGATACAAACCTTTCCCATACCATATCGTAGGTGACGTTAGTCGTGCATTTCCTAGCCTGGAGTAATGTTGAAACAACCTCCTGGGAACAGCCTTGTTCTAAGAACCTATTCCTCTCAACCTCCATGCCATTAGGTGCAGTCTCTCCGGAGCCGGATGAAAAAACTGTCCTTGGTAAAGTAGATCCTGAGTCAGCGGTAGTGGACTCAGGATCTACTGAATCTTCTAAGCTGAGCTGCAGTAGGGTCATGAACTAAGGCCTCCTGGGCCAAAAAGGGACTCACTGCTATTACTGAGGCTAAAGACCTCCTGAGTCTGGAGAGGAACCTCGCAATTAGTGGAGTCGGTGGGAATATGTAACCGAGTTGAAAGTTCCATGGGTGAAGAAGGCAGTCTAATCCTTCGGCTGATGGGTATGCTGCTCTCGACAGGAACATCCGGCACTTGGTGTTCGTAGGTGTCACGGTCAGATCGATATCCGAAATTCCCCAAGTTTTGATCAGGAGACTGAAGGCTTGATGGTTCAGAGACCATTCGTTGTGTGACAGGAACTCCCTGCTGAAACAATCAGCAAGTAGGTTCTGTGCTACCGGAACATACACCGCTCATAAATCTGTTAAGAACAGCTGAGCCCATTCCAGGATGGGGCGAACTTCCTCCAGTAGTGTATTGCTTCTGGTACCTCCCTGTCTCTGAATGTATGCCACTGCCACTTTGTTGTCCATTTGGATCAGGATGCTTTTTCCCTTTAAGGATAATCCAAAGGCTAGGAGGGCCTGGAAGGCTGCTCTGAGCTTGAGAATATTCGACACTAAGCCCTGCACGTGGAATTTCCATTGACCTTGTGCCGTCTGGTTCCGGTAGTGAGCCCCCCCATCCTGCCTGGCTGGCATCTGATGTGATCACTTCTGGTTCTGGGAAGTCTATAGGTCTGTGCCTCCTGAGGTTGCTGACATGCATCCCACCACCAAATTGATTGTTTCACGCTCTTGCGAATGGCAATTGCCTGGAGAATTGATGTCCCATTCCACTGAGTGAGAAATGAGGTCTGCATTGTGCCATTGTGCCCATTGGATCATTGGTAGAGTGACAGACATGTGGAACTTAGGATGCTCAGACAGACTCTGGCCGGAAGGGATGTTTCTGACATTAGCCTCATCTTCCGGATTAAGGGAACTACCTTTTCCTGAGGTAAACTGACGCTGTTCGATAGGGTATCCAATTCTGCCCCTAGAAAAGGTCATGTTTTGTGTGGGCTGAAGATTGCTCTTTTCCCAATTGATTAACCACCCGAAGCTCTGGAGTGTTGTGATTAGTACACCATGATGATGGATCAACGTTTCTCTGCTGTCTGCTAGGAGTAGAATGTCATCCAGATACTTATGCAGTCTCAGGCCTTTTTCCCTTAGAAATGTGATTACAGGAAGTAGAGTCTTGGTAAAGGTCTGGGGGGGGGGCAGAAGAGCTGCTGATTGGGAGGCACTGAAATTGGAAATGCTGGTGGTTGACTGAAAACCGAAGATATTTCTGAAAGGCAGGGTGTATAGGCACGTGTAGGTAGGCGTCCAATAAATCTATGGATAGCATCCAGTCTCTTAAGTTTTTTGCTAACAGGATTGACTGGAGGCTTTCCATTTTGAAGGCTTCGATTTGGATTCTTTTGTTGAGACCTTTTAGATCCAGCACGGGGCGCAGATCCCCTGTTTTCTTTTCTACTAAGAATAGGGGGGAATAATACTTCCTCCCTCTTTGAGGTGTTGGAACCTCCAGAATTGCCCCCTTTTGCTCTAACTCCACCACATATTTGAGAAGCACCCTTGTCTTGTCTGGTGATGATGGTAGTCTGGTTGGCTGAAAGTGATTTCTGGGTAAATTGTCTATGAAACTCCATTTGTGCCCATGCTTTATTAAGGACAGTGTCCATGCATCTTCTATGTGTTCCGTCCAGATCTGTTTGAATTCCTTGAGCCTGGCTACCACTCTCTCACAGGAAGGACGGGTGTACCCTCAAAAAGATTTCTGGTTTTCCCCTGTCGGGGTGGTCTTAGATTTTTGGAGCCTCAAAAAGGATGACTGTGGTTTTCTCCAGGTTCTCTTAAACTCTCTTCCCAGCCTATATGTTTTTGCATCTCTCTACCTTTCTGGAAGGTTACGTCTGAAAGAAGGACCCTTTTGTGATTTGGTTCTCCTGTCAGAAGGGATCAGTTCCGATTTCCCTCCTGTCACCGTAGAGATTGCAGAATCCAGTTTTGAACCAAAAAGGTTAACTCCATCATAAGGAGTTTTGCACCAATTGGTTTTTGACGCCGTGTCCACCACCCATGGTTTGAGCCACAGGGCTCTTCTTGCCATGACTGATGCCAGCATAGCTCTTGCGGAAGATCTGACATCCACTGAGGCTTCGACGAAATCGCCCGCCAGCTTTAGTTCATGAAGAGCGCTAATTATTTTCTCCTGGTCGGCCCCCTCACACATAGATTTTTCTATATTGGCAGACCATCCAGAGATCGCTTGACCGACTGCTGCTGCTGCTGCAACTGCTGGCTTACTAGCACCTCCTGCTGTGCAGTATGCTTTCTTCAGGTCTAGATCAATTTTACGGTCCAGTACGTCCCGGAAGGTTACTGCATCCTCTATTGGTAAGGTAATGTTTCTTACGAGACACATTAAAGAGGCATCGACAACAGGTGGGTGAATCGGTGGATTTACATTAGGCTCCTTCAGAGGATATAGTTTCTCCAGTCTATTATTAAGGTTGGATCTGTTATCTGATCTTTCCCACTCATCTTTAATGAAGGACTCTGGTTCCTTTTTCAGATTGGGAAAATACTTTTGGATATTGTGGGGAACTTCTTTAGTTTCTTTCCACCCTATGGCCTCCTTCACAGATCTTACAAAGGGTTCGACCAGGGTAAAGTCGAAACCTGTAGAGATCTCTGGGTCTTCATGCTCAGAATATGACTCCCAAAGCTATGGAAGAAGTACTTGGACCTGCCCTGTCTGCTTCAGGGACTGAAGTCTCTATGATAGACTCCTGCACAGACTGATGAGATCAGTTACCTCCCTTGCGTCTGAATCCTTCTCCCTGGTTGCTTTGTTGAAGCATGCGTGGCAGGCTAATTTGTCTGGCAAAGCTGGAGCGCCGCCCACCCAGCAAGCATTTTCTGCAGGGTGGGTGTGATAGCTCCTTTTGTGGCAGGGGCATGGTTACCTTCTTCTATGACGTGAGTGGCGATGGCGAGATGAGGACCTTGAGCGGCTTCTCCTTGACCTCCTATAGCTTGAGGCATGGCTTGAGCGACCTTGATGTCTGGAATTTGCTGATCTTGACCTGGAGGGGTTGCCAAAAAAAGCAGCATTAGTGGTCATGCTCTTTTTCCTCTTCAATACTTACCCATAATGAGGGACACCTCTTACCTTACCTGCTGAGGGTGGTCTGCTTGGGCAGTGACCTCCATGAAACAGTGCGCAGGTAATAGTATCTGAGATAAAAAGGAAGAAGGTAGTACAGACAGGGATATTGCAGTGCAGGCAAGAGGAGAAAAACGCTTAAAAGCAGTAATAGTAAGTGATAGGGAACGTACCTGAGAGTGGGAGCAAGGACAGAAAAATCCTAAGGTCGTGGTGTCTGCAAACCATCAGTGCTTACTGACAGTAATCCAGGACTTTTAAATCCGGTGCCGTCGTCTCGGCGGAAATGACGTAATCGCGGAAACGGTTCCCGGCATCTTAGAGAAGGGCGGGATGATCTGCCAAGCTACTTCACTTCCGGCGCATGCGCAGAACGCCAAGGAGGACGCACCCCCCATGTTGGAGAGGTCTCTGTTCCTTTGAGAAACGACAGGGCTCAGCCAGGCCTGGATAAAGTAAATAAGGGAAAAACTTCTGACAGTACCTGAGTGCAGAAGGTAAGGGTAGGAGGCCACTGTGAAAAAAATAAGCTTCTTTAAAGCTTGTCAATGCCAGATGATGTGCCCCTGAGACCACCAGATTGGGGTAATCTCCATAAAGGCTCCTTTAGAGACTGCACGGGAGAGACTTCCATCCAGGAGAGGCTTAACCTGGAGGGGCGAATGCGGTAAAAGGTGCGGAATCCATCTCAATCTTGTCAGGTGAAGATAAAAAAAGAGAATGAAGTGGGGTGCCCCTTCTTCAAATTTATAGTTAACCAATCCTGTCAGATTGTGGGGGTGGAGTCACAACCCCCAGTATGTGCTGCCATGATGCCTCACGAAAAGAATGTAGTGCATGTAGCGATGTGCAGTTTTTTAATCTGCCCAACAACAAACTGGGCAAAAAAATAAAAGCATAAAAAAAGGCAAAACGCAAATCGCAGCAAAAAGCACTGCAGAAACGGATCAAAAGCAAACTGCATAGGTGTGAACCGAGCCTTATGCTGGCCATACATGTATTCATACGAAAAATCTTTGTACGTTCGCTCAATGAAAGAAAGTCGTTAGATAATTTCACTTGCTTTTAACATTCAGTTTTAAAATTAATGTAATTTCTGAACAAAAACCACATACACTGTCTTAAAATTCCTTCGACCGAGAAGTTTTCTATTCTGCTCCCTCAAATTTTCCCATCACTGTGCTCGAAAACTAATGTTAATTTGACCGCACTAACGATTAGAAAAACTAACGCCCTTAAAATTCTCTCTTTTTTTTTTTTTTGAAGGCAGACATTGTTTTTGTATGGCCAGCATATAATATATTACAGTTCTGTCTGAAAATCGGCAAAACAGTCTTTCATTTTTATTTTTTTCTTTAAATAAAAAATTTGATTTCTTAGGCCCCTTTCACACTGGGGCGGTTTGCAGGCGCTATTGCGCTAAAAATAGTGCCTGCAAACCGACCTGAAAGTGCCGCTGCTTTATCTCCAATGTGAAAGCTTTCACACTTGAGTGGTGCGCTGGCAGGATGGGAAAAAAAATCCTGCTAGCAGCATCTTTGGAGCGGTTTATACACTGCTCCTTCCCCGCTCCTGCCCATTGAAATCAATGGGGCACCGCGGCTATACTGCCGGCAAAGCGCCTCTGCAGAGGCGCTTTGCAGTGTTTTTTTAACCTTTTCTCGGCTGCTAGCGGGGGTAAAACCCCCCTGCTAGCGGCCGAATACCGCTGCTAAAATGACGGTAAAGCGCTGCTAAAAATAGTGGCACTTTACCGCCGACGCTCCTCCCGCCCCAGTGTGAAAGGGGCCTTAGTCTTAGCATTTCCCCTATCTTCCTCTCCGTGAGATGATTGCGGGTGACCCCGCGGACATCGAGTCCTCGGGACCCGCGATCACACTCACGGAGCTCATGGACGCACGCCCGCAAGCCGCTTCTTAAAGGGCAGTGTACAGGTACCTGTATGTGCCCTTCTGCCGCAGTATATCTGCGTGAAACGGTTAAATTGACAGCTTTGTGTAAAAAAAAAAAAAAAAAAAAAAAAAAAAAAAAATGAATTTACATTTTCTTTCCAAATTTTTCAAAAACTTCTGGCAGTAAAATGAAATGTGTTAGAAAATTTCTTTGTAATCGACAAGTTTGTGTTTAAAAAAAAAAAAAAAAAAAATTTCTTTCCCAAAAACTTGTGGCAGAAAAACAAAAAAAAAAATTCAAAGGACTCGGGATGCCTTTGAGAAAATACCTGTTGAGAATCTGCTTTCCAAAATGTGGTCAGTTTGTGGTGGTTTCCCCTCTCCTGGCACCTCAAGTATCAAATATGATGGATAAATTATGATTGGAAATTAGGCATAATTTATACTCCTTGAAAGCCCGAAGGAGATCCTTGGATTTTAGGCCCCTCTATGCATCTAGGCTGTGAAAAATTCTCACACGTGACATGCTCAGGAGGAGTAGCAGAATGTGTTTTGAGTTGTAATTTTAAGTATGCCTGTGTGTGTGTGAGAGAGAGAAATTATTTGTTAAAATGACAACATTGTGCAGAAAAAAAGTTTACATACCCTGGCAGAATATATGATTTCTTGGCCATTTTTCTGAGAATATGAATAATAACACAAAAACTTTTTTCTTTCACTCATAGTTAGTGTTTGACTGAAGCCATTTATTATCAATCAACTGTGTTTACTCTTTTTAAATCATAATGGCAACAGAAACTACCCAAATGACCCGGAAATTTACATACCCTAGTTCTTAATACCATGTATTGCCCCCTTTAACATCAATGACAGCTTGAAGTCTTTTGTGGTATTTGTGGATGAGGCTCTTAGATGGTAAAACTGCCTATTCCTCTTGGCAAAAAGCCTCCAGTTCCTGTAAATTCTTGGGCTGTCTTGCGTGAACGGCATGCTTTGAGATCTCCCCAGAGTGGCTTAATGATATTGAGGTCAGGAGACTGAGATGGCCACTCCAGAACCTTCACTTTATTCTTCTGTAGCCAATGACAGGTCGACTTGGCCTTGTCTTTTGGATCATTGTCCTGTTGGAATGTCCAAGTATGTTCAGTGTGCAGCTTCCTGGCTGATAAATGCAAATGTTCCTCCAGTATTTTTTGATAACATACTGCATTCATCTTGCCTTCAATTTTGACCAAATTTCCTGTTTCTTTGTAGCTCACATCCCCAAAACATCCGCGATCCACCTCCGTGTTTCATAGTAGGAATGGTGTACCTTTCATCATAGGCCTTGTTGACTCCTCACCAAATATAGCATTTATGGTTGTGGTCAAAAAGCTTAATTTTGGTCTCATCACTCCAAATGACTTTGTGCCAGAAGGTTTGTGGCATGTCTCTGTGCTGTTTGGCCTATTGTATGCGGGATACTTTGTGGCATTTGCGTAGTAATGGCTTTCTTCTGGCGACTCGACCATGCAGCCCATCTTTCTTGTGCATCTTAAATAGAGGTCGACCTATATGGGTTCTTCTCTGGCCGATGCCGATATTTAGAAATCTCGGTGGCCGATGGCTGATATGTGATGCCGATTTTTAGGGGCCGATGTATTAGGCCGACCTTTTTTTTTTTTCCTTCCCTTCATCTCATGAAATCTAACAGTTAGACCCCTTTCACATTGGGGCGTTTTTCAGGCGCTTTTGGGCTAAAAATAGCGCCTGTAAAGTGCCTGTAAAACGGCTCCCCTTCAGTCTCAGTGTGAAAGCCCGAGTGCTTTCACACTGAGGTGATGCGCTGGTGAAGTGGCAACGAGGGTCAGTTTGTGTAGTAAGACTGATTTAGAATTTCAGCTAAGAATCATATTTCTTGTATTTCATCCTGAAACTTCTTATGACAGGTTGTGGTTCCTCTTTTTATACTGCAGAGAAACGAAAGTTTTGTATAAAGTTAAAAATGTATATGGTTTGCAGAACTTGTCTGGGTTAGGATGCATAGGTTGATTTTTAAAAGGTTAGAATGTTTTGTATAACGGAAGTGTACCGCCTGTTCGCTTGTGACGCAATATGCTGAAAATTATATGTACACTGTATTAGCTGTATTAGACACTCTTGACATGTAGACACTAGTCGGGTCAGGAGTGTCCATTCTTTTTGGCCAGAAAGATGGAATAAATCTCCCATACCAGAGTTCTTTGTCCAACGTCATTTACCGATATTCTGCTACTTTATTTGGTGCATTTGGCCGTGAGGGGGGGGGAATATCGGTGTGACCTGTTGAGGCAGGTGGCACTGTTTTCCACCAGACCTACAAGGAGTGGTCCGAGAGGCCAGCCCTGTGGGCTATATCGTAGTCTCAAAAGGCGCCTTCTAGAACTGTTATCTAGGAGACTGCGCTGTGTCCCATTTGGTGGCCTGCTGTGGACGACCTTGGTAGCGTCAAAAGGACCTGGGAATCTGAGAAATAGTTGGAGCTCCAACGAGAACAGGTGAGAGTCTTTTTACTTTTGTTTTTGGACAACAGTCAGACAGCCAGCCAGCCTCTCGACGGATCGAGAGAAGGGAAGCCTGATCACCTTCCGAGAGAGACGTCCGTTCAGATGATTGTGCGTCTTTCGGACGAATCGTCAGTCAGTAATTTTTGGGTGGGAGTGTCTGGTATGATTGATGTGTGTATGAGACATCACTTTGTGGTGAAGTGACAGTTGACCTCTTCTAAGTGCGTTTTCTGGCCGGGAGACCGCGCCCAGGTCACTGACCGAGGGAAGCGTTGTCTATTGTTCCTGCTTGTATCGAGGATTCAGACCCCTTACTGAATTCTCATCATTTACCCTACCCTCTGTGTCTGTCTTGGTGTCTTTTTTAGGTTATAAGTATGGGTGGGAAATATAGTGTTGAATCTCCCCTACAATCCATGATCTGCAACTTTAGGAAGGGATTTTCTAAGAACTGCAATTTAAAACTTAGTCCTGAGAAATTGATAACATTGTGTGAGAAAGATTGGCCCCACTGTGGAGTGCGGTGGCCCCCACAGGAGACCATTGACCGATTATTTGAGAATATTATGTCAGACTCACAGAAACATGACCAAGATGCACCGTCTAGGAGGACTATCCGTTTTGATGATTGTGCATCTCTCGGATAAATCCTTAGCCAGTCAGTTAGGAGGAATATCCATCCGGATGATTGTGCATCTCTCGGATAAATCCTCAGCCAGTCAGTTAGGAGGACTATCCGTTTTGATGATTGTGCATCTCTCGGATAAATCTTCAGCTAGTCAGTCAGGGGCAATGTTCGTCCAGATGATTGTGCATCTTTCGGACAAATCCTCAGTCAGTCAGCTAGGAGAAAACGTCCGTCTGGATGATTGTGCATCCTTTGGACAAATGGGAGATAAAGACCTGCAGTGGATAGAAGCCACAAAGAGAGGAACAGTGCAGAATTATGGTTATGACAAGAGTAGTGCCACTAACAAAACAAACAAAACACATATATTCTCAACCCGAAGAGACAGATCAGCCTCCCCCGTATGTAGATGAACGGACCTCAGAGACAGGTCAGAGCCATGTCCAAATGCCCCGTCCAGTAGACAAGGGCACTCAAGTTGTCCACCTACATCAGATTCAGCAAGTTTGTCAATACCAAATCTCAGTAAATATACTCCGAACTGTAACACTCTGGGTATAGGCAGGACAGAAATAGGGAACTCAGTAGTAGTCAATGGGCTCCCCAATCAAGTGTCCACTTCCACTCCGAGAAATCCTGATGCAAACAGCCGGACCCTTGCCCCCGTCTTTCAACATACCTCTGCAAATGCCCCTAAGAAAACAGGCGGTGGAGGAACATCGGACTCTAGTTTACACCCCTTTTTACCACAACAGATTTACTGAACTGGAAGATTCATAACCCTGCCTACTCTGAGAAGCCCCAAGCCATCACAGATTTGCTGCGGTCAATAACTCAGACCCATAACCCCACTTGGTCGGACTGCCAGCAACTTTTATTGACCCTTTTTAATACTGAGGAGAGACACGGAATTAACCAAGCAGTACAGAAGTATAAAGTCAAAAGACCCTTCCTATTAGAAAGACTTTGTAGTTTTGGAGGGCATCAAGGCCAACATCAGTTCCTGTACATGCCGGTTTGCCCTATTCCCTTGCTGGGCAGAGACTTACTTGCTAAACTCAGAGCACACATATACTTCCAATCTGACGGACAGGCTATCCTAAAATTGCCCAATCCCTTTGAAGCCCTCATACTGCAAGACATCCAGGGACTATGGGCAGAAGACAACCCACCAGGATTAGCCAGACACATTTCCCCAATCCTTATTGAATAAAAATCAGGAGCCACTCCAGTCAGCCTGAAACAGTACCCAGTCCCTCTAAAAGCCCTAGTAGGAATACAAAAGTACTTAAACAAATTCCTACACTATGGGATTCTAAAACCCTGTCCGTCTCCCTGGAATACACCTCTACTCCCAGTACAGAAACCCGGAACAGCTCACTGTCGTTCTGTTCAAGACCTCAGAGTGGTCAATCAGGCTGTTATGACCATGCACCCAGCGGTCACTAATGAACTGTTACAATTACTGTGGGAGGCAGGTTATAAGGTGTCCAGGAGAAAGGCGCAATTGTGCCAAGAGACTGTAAAGTAGCTGGTATTCAGAGTATCACAAGGACAGAGACAATTGGGAGAAGGCAGGAAAGAAGCTGTTTGTCAGATTCCCACCCCGACTACCAGAGGGCAAGTACGTGAATTCTTGGGGGTGGCAGGATTCTGCCGAATCTGGATACCGGACTTTGCCACAAAAGCCAGACCCCTCTATGAATCCACAAAGGGGGGAGAAAAGGAACCCTTTCCATGGGGAGGACAACAAAACAGAGCATTCCAAGACATTAAGGTCTCCCTAATGCAGGCTCCTGCGCTAGGCCTGCTGGATAGCCAAAAAGTCTTCTATTTGTATGTCAGTGAAAAACAAGGAATAGCAGTAAGAGTCCTGACACAATACTTGGGGTCGTGGCAGCGCCCTGTAGCATACCTTTCAAAACAACTGGACACTGCAGCTCAGGGATGGTCATCCTGCCTGCGGGCCATCGCAGCAACAGCCCTCCTTGTGGCCGAAGCTGACAAGTTGTCATTAGGTCAGGAGACTTTTATGTCCGAGTCCCACACCAAGTACAGGTATTAATGGATTACAAGGGAAATCACTGGTTCACTAACAGTCAACTGGTTAAATATCAAGCTATGCTGTGTGAAAATCCTCGTATCCACTTAGAGACTGTAAACACTTTAGACCCAGCCACTCTGCTCCCCACCTCACAAGAACCCCTAACTCATGACTGTCTCCAGGTAATCCAAACTTTGAGTACTTTATTGACGGAAGCAGTTTTGTAAAAGATGTTTATCCCCAGATATGGAATCCCCTTCGCCATAGGCTCAGACAATGGCCCTGCCTTTGTCCACCAGTGCTTCCAGGAATTAGCAACAGCACTTAAGATTACTTGGAAACTACACACTGCATATAGGCCCCAAAGCTCTGGAAAAGTTGAACGAATGAACCGCACGCTCAAGTCACAACTGGCCAAGCTCTGTCAGGAAATCCAAATGAAATGGACCTTGATGTTGCCCATTGCTTTACTGAGAATTCGGAGTACCCCAACAAAGAGGACAAATCTGTCCCCTTTAAGGTGCTGTATGGTAGGCCCCCATCCATCATTAGAGGGAGAGTAAGCAAGACATGGGGAAATGGGTTCAAGAGAAACTTCCCATAAGCTTGTCGAACCCAGTACACCCCTTTAAACCAGGAGACACACTGTGTGTAAAGGAGTGGAACTTAACCCCACTAGGGCCAAATTGGAGAGGTCTGCTATCTACCCCAACAGCCATTAAGGTAGCTGAGGGTGACACCCTGGATAACACCACTCCAGGGTAAAACGAGCTGCGGCCAGCACACCCCTGGAAGCTGCTGGCTCAATGCACGGCGGAAGATAAAGGACATCTACTAAGCTCTGCTCCAACCACAGCCCGGACGCTGGTTGGTCTACGCATAAGCTGAAGTTTGAGGATATTCATCGATGTAATGTTTACTAAAATCTTTATAATGAGACTGTTGATAGCCATAGCAGTGATACTGGCTGAGCTAAAAAGGGGGGGAGGGTAATTCATGTGACCCTTGTATAAAGACCACCAGAGTAGGATCCATAGCTACCAAGATGTTACTGTGGCACTCTCATTATCAATGCCAAGGGCACAGAAGCTGGTACTTGCATACATAATGGGACTACCTATTCAATGTGCTTCGTTGAAAATCAGATAACCTGTTATGACCCCACTTATGCACCCTATAAAACTTGGCTAACTGCTCGTAGCTTTAGCTCCACCGGTAAGCTGGTAAACCATACCCTGATCACCAACTCAAATATTGCAGAGACAAGTTTTAATTATTTTCTGATTCTCCCTATAGTGTATGGAGTGCTAATATTTTTACTCTTTTTGCATTCTTATTGTTACCATGGGCCAAGGGTCACTATCCCAGTGTTTTATAAGTTAATGAGAGACCCGACTGGAGCTGACAATGGGGAATAGTCTCGGTAGAAGAATGTTTTGTGCCTGCTAGTGAGGCCACCATAAAGAAGAAAGAAAAAAAAAAAACCTGTATGTTATCTAGTGATGCTTAATCTCGCTCATATTAATCGCTATGATTATGATCAAAGGGAGGAATGAAGTGGCAACGAGGGTCAGTTTATATGGCCATAGTTATGTGTGTAGTAAGACTGATTTAGAATTTCAGCTAAGAATCATATTTCTTGTATTTCATCCTGAAACTTCTTATGACAGTTTGTGGTTCCTCTTTTTATACTGCAGAGAAACGAAAGTTTTGTATAAAGTTAAAAATATATATGGTTTGCAGAACTTGTCTGGGTTAGGATGCATAGGTTGATTTTTAAAAGGTTAGAATGTTTTGTATAACGGAAGTGTACCGCCTGTTCGCTTGTGACGCAATATGCTGAAAATTATATGTACACTGTATTAGCTGTATTAGACACTCTTGAAATGTAGACACTAGTCGGGTCAGGAGTGTCCATTCTTTTTGGCCAGAAAGATGGAATAAATCTCCCATACCAGAGTTCTTTGTCCAACGTCATTTACCGATATTCGGCTACTTTATTGGCAGGATGTTAAAAAAAAAAAAAGTCCTGCAAGCAGCATCTTTGGAGCAGTGTATACCACCACTCCTGCCCATTGAAATGATTGCGCACCGCTGCCGAAGCACCTGCAAAGCGTTTCGGCAGCGGCGCTTCAGGGGCGCATTTAACCCCTTCCTCGGCTGCTAGCTGGGTTATAAGCGCCCCGCTAGCGGCCAAATAGTGCCCCTAAAATGACGGTAAAGCGCCGCTAAAACTAGCAGCGTTTTACCGTCAACGCCTGCCCGCTCCAGTGTGAGAGCAACCTTAAGTAATAAGTGATACAGAATATTTTTTCATTTAAACATTTATTAAACAAAACAAACCTCCAATCAGTTCCCTTGTATGTAGAATTTAGATAAAAAAAACCCCAAAATCTATATCTTAAATATTAACCGGTTCAATACAGGGCATTTTCACCCCCTTCCTTCCCAGACCAATTTTTAGTTTTCAGCGCTGTCGCACTTTAAACGACAATTGCGCGGTCGTATTGTTACCAAAATTGACGTCCTTTTTCCCCCCACAAATAGAGCTTTCTTTTGGTGGTATTTGATCACCTCTGCGTTTTTTATTTTTTGCGCTATAAACAAAAGAAGAGCGTCAATTTTGAAAAAAATTTTTTACTTTTTGCTATAATAAATATCCCAATTTAAAAAAAAAAAAAAAAAAAAAAAGTTTTCCTCAGTTTCGGCCGATACGTATTCTTCTACATATTTTTGGTAAAAAAAATCGCAATAAGCGTATATTGATTGGTTTGCGCAAAAGTTATAGCGTCTATAAAATACGGGATAGATTTATGGCATTTAAAAAAAAAAAAAATGTATTTATTTATTTTTTTTACTAGTAATAGCGGCGATCGCAATTTTTTTTCGTGACTGCGACATTATGGCGGACACATCGGACACTTTTGACACATTTTTGGGACCATTCACATTTATACAGCGATCAATGCTATAAAATTGCATTGATTACTGTGTAAATGTGACAGGCAGTGAAGGGGTTAACCACTAGGGGGCGGGGAGGGGTTAAATGTGTTTCCTAGGGAATGCTTCTAACTGTAGGGGGAGGGGACGCACAAGGGGAGGAGACCGATCAGTTTTCCTCCGTTCTGGGAACACAGATCGCTCTCCTCTGAGCTGACAGGACGTGGTTCTCTGTGTTTACACACAGAGATTCACGGTCCGGCCCGGTTAACGGGCAATCGCGGGTGCCCGGTGGACGTCGCGGCCGCCGGGCACACGCACCGGGTCCCAAGCAACGCGGCGGGCGCGCGCCCCCTAGGCGGCCGGGAACCCGAGGTCGTCATATGACGTCCACCCAGGATGGGAGATCCCATCTGTGGACGTCATATTACTATGGCTGGGTAGGGAAGTGGTTAAATACACAAAAACAGGTAATCAAAACTTTTGGACGAAAAAAATGGGCTAACTTTACTGCTTCGTTTTTTTAAGAATGTATTAGTGTATTTTTTTTTTTAAAAATTGTGTTTGAAAGACCTCTGCGCAAATACCGTGTGACATAAAATATTGCAACAACCGCTATTTTATTCCCTAGGGTCACTGCTAATATATATATATATATATATATATATATATATATATATATATATATATATATATATATATATATATATATATATGTGTGTATGTGTATGTGTATGTATATATATATATATATATATAATGTTTGGGGGTTCTAAGTGGTTTTCTAGCAGAAAATACAGGATTTTTACTTGTAAGCAACAAGTGTCAGAAAAGATTTAGTCTTTAAATGGTTAAACTGAGAGCTTCCACACAGAGTTCAGCTCATTAATAAGTCTAAAAATTGTATCTCTTCAGGTTCTTTTATCAGATTTGGCAGGCTGCCCAGAGAGGAGAGAAGTCCCTTCATAGAAGACTTCAGGCAACTTGCATTGACTTCTATTACAGAAGTCATTTGCAAGTCCTGCTGAAGTTATATCAGCCTTTTTTATCAGCACAATCGGCCGATGGCGATTAAGTAAAAAACACCAAATATCGGCCGACATATCGGTCGACCTCCAATCTTAAAACAGCCACACCACATGTTTCAGAGGGTCTTGTATTTCATCTGAAGTTATTTGTGGGTTTTTCTTTGCATCCCGAACAATTTTCCTGGCAGTTGTGGCTGAAAATTTAGTTGGTCTACCTGACCGTGGTTTGGTTTCAACAGAACCCCTCATTTTCCACTTCTTGATTAGTTTGAACACTGTTGATTGGCATTCTCAATTCCTTGGATATCTTTTTATATCACTTTCCTGTTCTATACAGTTCAACTACCTTTTTCTGCAGATCCTTTGATGATTCTTCTGCTTTCCCCATGACTCAGAATCCAGAAACGTCAATGCAGCACTGGATGAAAGATGCACGGGTCTGTCAGGAGTCCAGAAACGCAATGACTTTTATATATATATACACACACACACAAATTACAAGCAAATACCGGTAGATCACAGGTAAGGATGGTTACCTTTTAATAGCCATTCAAACCCCTTTGTGTCAACTTGTGTGCATGTTATCAGGCCAGAATCATCAAGGTATGTAAACTTTTGATTAGGGTCATTTGGGTAGTTTATTTTGTGATTATAATTTAAAAAGAGTAAACACAGTTGATTGATAATAAATGGCTTCAGCCAAACACTAACCACGAGTGAAAGAAAAGTTTTTGTGTTATCATTCATATTCTCTGAAAAATGGCCAAGAAATCATAAAATCTACTAGGGTTTGTAAACTTATGAGCACAACTGTATTTGTACTATCCCTGGCCTTTATAGGGCCTCAAGAAAGAGGATAGGCAGTTAGTACATCAGAAATGATTTTATTTTAAATATCTATGCCAGAGTCTGTAGACTCTATAACTTTCACACAGAATGTCGTAATTCATATACACAGATTTATTTTTGTTAACCAAAGAAATGTAGCAGAATTCATTTTGTCCTGATTTTATGAAGAAACCTGGTTTATTTGTAAAATTTTACAGCAGAAAAACATTTGTTGTCTTTTTTTTTTTTTTTTTTCATTTTATATAGCTGGGGTAGACAACCTTTTGAGCACAGTGTGCCGAAAATGTTTTCAAAGAAATTGAGCGTGGCGATTTTTTTTTAACAAAATAATACGGTAACTTCACACTCCCGAAATTAACATCCTGCACTCTCACGCCTCAGATCAGCCCCAATTCATGCACCTTCACACCTCAGATCACTGTCTACCCTGCAAATCTGTCCCACCACTGTAACCCCCTGCATATCTGCCCCACCACTGTAACGCATCTGCCCCACCGTCCCACCGCTGCAACCCCCTGCTCTTCTGGCCCAACGCTGCAACCCCCCCTCACCTGGCCCAATGCTGAACACTGCTGTACCCTCCTGCTCCACCGCTGTACCTTCTTCACATCTGTGGTATGCGTCATATGCAGAGTGGTGAAAAGAAGCAGAGATGAGACACATCTACCTATCCTGGCACACTCATCCTGCTGATCCACCTCTCGCAATCCAGCCCACGTGCTTGTTTGTGATGTCACATAAAAGCATATGGAATGGATGCGCAATTATGAGGTCAGGTCAGGGGCATTTTCTGAAAGCAGTAGGCCTGTGTGCAGGATTATAAGTTGGGCCCCCGCAGCTGAGAAAAAGTGGTTGGGTGTGATTTTCATTGCGCTGAATACTGGCTGTGTCTTAAAGGGACACAGAGTGTAGGGGTTCAGTAGTAAGTGACGCAACGGTTCAGGAATAATTTCAAAACAAAACTTAATTCCCAGAAGCTCAACAGTAATTCCACAAACTGTCACGTGATTGTGGTTTTCTAAATCACAATGAAATCCCTTCTTTCTGAGATTGGTAGTGGCAACCAAGTGAGTCATCTTCCTCCAGATGGTGGGTGAGGCTAGCAGGACTTTGATTGGCTTTAGCAGTGGCCAATGACAGTCCTCCTCTTCCTCCTGGAAACAGGTTCCACCACCCCTAGCATAACTGCACCCAATCTCTTCTAGAGGTCGACCGATATGGGTTTTTCTCTGGCCGATGCCAAAGCCGATATTTAGAAATCGCAGTGGCCGATGGCCGATATATGATGCCGATTTTTTTTGGGGCCGATATATTAGGCCAATTTCTTTTTTTTTTTTTTTCCCTTCATCTCATAAAATCTAACAGTTAGACCCCTTTCACACTGAGGCGATGCGCTGGCAGGATGTTAAAAAAAAAAGTCCTGCAAGCAGCATCTTTGGAGCGGTGTATACCGCTCCTCCACCACTCCTGCCCATTGAAATGAATGCGCACCACTGCCGAAGCGCCTGCAAAGCGTTTTGGCAGCAGCGCTTCATGGGCGCATTTAACCCCTTCCTCGGCCGCTAGCTGGGTTATAAGCGCCCCGCAAGCAGCCGAATAGCGCCGCTAAAATGACGGTAAAGCGCCGCTAAAACTAACAGCGTTTTACCGTCAACGCCTGCCCGCTCCAGTGTGAAAGCAGCCTTAAGTAATAAGTGATACAGAAAATTTTTTATATTTAAACATTTATTAAACAAAACAAACCTCCAATCAGTTCACTTGTATGTATAATTTAGATTAAAAAAAATAACTATATCTTAAATATTTAATACACAAAAACAGGTAATCAAAACTTTTGGACGAAAAAAAATGGGCTAACTTTACTGCTTTTTTTTTTTTTTTTTTTTTTTTATTTCATTAGTGTATTTTTTTTTTTTTAAATTGCGTTTGAAAGACCGCTGCGCAAATACCGTGTGACATAAAATATTGCAACAACCGCTATTTTATTTCCTAGGGTCTCTGCTAGAAAAAATATATATAATGTTTGGGGGTTCTAAGTGATTTTCTAGCAGAAAATACAGGATTTTTACTTGTAAGCAACAAGTGTCAGAAAAGATTTAGTCTTTAAATGGTTAAACTGAGAACTTCTCCACGGAGTTCAGTCTATTGATAAAAGAACCTGAAAGAGATACAAATGTATCTTCTTATCAGACTTGGCTGCCCAGAGGAGGAGAGAAGATAACTTCACACAACTTGCATTGACTATTACAGAAGTCATCTGCAAGTCCCGCTGAAGGTATAATCGGCTTTTTTTATCAGCACAATCGGCTGATGCCAATTAAGTAAAAAGAGCCAAATATCGGCCGATATATCGGCCGGCCGATATATCGGTCGACCTCTAATCTCTTCCCCTTCACAAAAGCTGACGATCGCAGCTACAGCAAAGTTGGAGAACCAAATAATGTTTCCCATCTTTGACAATGTGTGGGGGCACAGTGCCTCCCCCTCAGTGCTGGTGTGGCGTGGGGATTTCTGAAATTGGAATGCATTAGTGTCCCACTGACACTTTCCTGCGCTGCTCTGCTGATGAGGAGGGAGTCGAGTGTCGGCAAAAGAAGCTTCGCGTGCCACTTGCGGCACCAGTGCCGGGGGTTGCCTACCCCTGTTGTATAGCAAAAAAGAAAATGTTTTTTATCAAACTGTAAAAATATTATGTTGGTGCAGTGTTGCATGCCTGAGTAATTGTCATTCAAAGCGTGACAATGCTGAAAAATGGCCTGGGCAAGAAGGGGGTGAACCGTTTGGTCTTGAGGTTGTTAAATGCAATAACCAAGACTGGACTTTATAGCAGACCCTATCATAGTGCATGTCTCGATAGTTGCTTTGGATTACCATACTCTGCACTGCTTTAACCATTTGTTGATCACCAGCAGTACATTTACTGTTGGCAGGTGGCTCCCCCAGGCACCGCAACTTACCTGTACCTCGGGGTGAACGTCCTGGTTTAGAGGCGTGGGACCCCCGGCTGATCTGTGCTGTGATTGGGTATGGCACAAGTTTATCAGCAGGTTACAGCCAATGATTTGGGCTGTACACATGCTGATCGGCTGTGGCCAATCGCAGAACAGAGATCTGTGTGTTTGTAAACACAGCACACAGATTCTGGCTGGATTTCTCCCTGATTTGAGTTACCGTTCAGAGCTGAAAGTAAGGAGAGACCAAGCCAGATCTGTAAGTAAAAGCAGCACACATACACTTGTTAGGCACCCCTTGATTGCCCTCCTGATTGTTCCTGTCACCCAGCCAGTGCCATTAGTAAAGTGCACAGTATTATCACTGATCACTGTATTGGTGTGACTAATGACATCATTATCAGTGTGCCCTCCCAGCCGGTGTCAGTTAGCTCCAGATTGATCTCCACACTGTCAGTCACACGATAAATCGCTGATCACCGCCATTTCTAGTAGTGTCTGTAAAGATCAGTATCTTGATCATGATCGAAACTATACTAGTGTCCCCAAAAATGCGGTTTGGTTTTTACCAAAGATATGTAGAAGAATACATTTTGGCTTAAATTTTTTAAAAAAATCTTTATTTTATTGGATACGTTTTAAACGTAGAAAATATTGTGTCCCCCCCAAAAAAAAAAATGTCAGTCTCTTTTTTCATTTATATTGCCAGAAAACCCAGTGGTGATTAAATGCCACCAAACAAAAGTTCTGTTTATGTGAAAGAAATTATAAAAATTTTGTTTGGGTACAGTGTTGCAAGACCAAGCAATTGCCAGTTAAATTGGCGCAAAATGGCAAAATATGGTCTAGCCATGAAGGTAAAATCTTCCGGAGGTCAAGTGGTTAATAATGCTATGTGTGTTTCTGGACTGCAGCTGTACTCTCATCACTAGGGTTGTCCCGATACCACTTTTTTAGGACCGAGTACAAGTACCGATACTTTTTTTCAAGTACTCGCCGATACCGATTACCGATACTTTTTTTTAATGTCACGTGACAGTGTTTTTTTTTTTTTTTTTTTTTTTTTTTTAGGGGGGCGGGGGGGTGGGAGTGAACGGTGCCTGTGTGTGTGTGTTTTTTTTTTTTTTTATTTTTTTTTTTTCATTTACATTTATTATTTTTTACAATTTTTTTTTATTCTTTATTGCACTAGGTGTGTGTGTTTTTTTTTAATTAGCCCTGTTGGGGGGCTTTGGTGAGATATCAGGGGTCTTAACAGACCTCTGATATCTCCCCCTTGAGACAGAGAAAGAGACAGAGGATAGAGATTCCCCAGTCTCTTTCTCTGCAGCCTCAGCTGCACTGAGAATGAATGGAGAGAAGACAGCGGCTCCTCTCCATTCATAAACTGACACATCGTAATCACAGGAGATTACAATGTTTCAGTTATGTGAATGGACAGAGTCAGCTGACTCTATCCATACACACACAGCGGAGAGAGACAGCAGAACGCCGGAACGGAGGGGGACAGCGGAGGGGGACAGAGCAAAGAAAGAGGACAGCGGAGGGGGACAATACATCGGAGGAGGACATTGGAGCGGAGGAGGACAGCGGAGGGGAACAATACAGCGGAGGGGAACAATACAGCGGAGGAGGACATTGGAGCGGAGGAGGACAGCGGAGGGGAACAATACAGCGGAGGAGGACATTGGAGCGGAGGAGGACAGCGGAGGGGAACAATACAGCGGAGGGGAACAATACAGCGGAGGGGAACAATACAGCGGAGGGGGACATTGGAACAGAGGGGGACAATGCAGCGGAGCAGGACAGCGGAGGGGGACATTGGAACGGAGGGGGACAAGCAGCGGAGCAGGACAGCGGAGGGGGACTAAGGGGGATGCAGTGACAGTCAGCGGTGATCGCGTGTGGGGGAATTACAAGCACCGATCACTGCTGTGTCACTAAAGCAGCTGAAAGCGCGGGGGGAGAAGCTTGTAACTCCCCCACGCGCTGATCACAGCTGACAGTCTAGGTATCGGGGGAAGCATCGGGAGCATTTGCCCGAGTACAAGTACTTGGGCAAATGCTTGGTATCGGTGCCGATACCGATACTAGTATCGGTATCGGGACAACCCTACTCATCACTGAAAGATCTGCTCACACATTCACAGATTTTGTGATCTCTTGGTACCCACGGCTGTCAGAATATACGGATCAGTGAATGCAGGTGATTGCCTGTAGCCGCTGAGTGATGGAAAATTTTCCAGCATGTCCCATCAGGGGAGCAGGGGAGCCCTCACAAAGCGTATGGCCAGCTTAACTGACATGTTGGTGGTTATTGCCATGTCAATTAACGTGCTGAAGTGCTCATCTTGTAAACAGATTCTAAAGTATTCCACACTGTGCAAAAAGAACCCAGGGGGCATTCTAAGTGGTCTGCAGCTGGGCATAACGTCCTGTGTGGTCTGACCCTGGGTTTGTGCTGATTGCATTAGTTTGGGACACTTCTGAGAAAATTCATTAGCTGATGTTTGCAATTACATATGGCGTTAAATGTCACTAAGGCTTCATTCACACCTGAGCGTTTTAGAGATGGAAGCTCCAACATGGTCAACATATGAGATCCCATGTATTTCAATTATCCATGTTAAGTAGTGTGGCTTTCAAGTGTTTTTGGATTATAGCGGGAATGCCTGAAAAATGTGTGAAAATGTCCTTATCACACATTTTTATTTCCTAGTAAATAACTTTCCATTGGCTAAAAAAAAAAAAAAATACTCTTACGCCACAGATGCCCTGCAAAACACCTGTACAAATGCTTAAAAAAACCCTGCAAAATGACCAAAGATGCTTTGCTCAAGTGTGACTGTAGTGTAAGACCTGAAAAATTGCTGACGTGAACATACTTCAACATTTAATTCATGTTGTTGGTAGTGGTATTCTGTTATATTAGGCAGGCTGTAGACTGTGCAGATTTTTCTGCAACCACATGCAGGGTCCTGGGTTTAGTAACACTTTAAGGTAACACACATGCCTGCCCTTGAGGACCCCATTCTATGATGTCATAGGGCTTGGTTTTCGAGGGCCAGCATGTGCCGTGTTAGGGGGGGGCAGAGTCACTTGATGATTTCATATCGTAATAGGACCTGATGACGTAATAGGGCAGGCCTTTAAGGAATTTCATGGGGGGGGGGGGGGGCAGGGTCAGAGTGTGACCAATCCCCTTTGTTTACTTAGCGGCGGGGGGAAGTGGCTCTGTCTGCGAGTGTCAAGTGATTGGAGCTGTCGTGTTCAACAGTTTTTTTTTTTTTTTTTTTTTTTTTTATGCCAGTTGGCGGCACATTGAATGCACATTGGGGCACTTTTTTTCTTTTAATCAAAGGAATTGTCAAAAACGGTCAATTTTTTTCTTTTTCTTTTGACATATTTTTTTCGTGAATGAGTAGGGGATACTATGTACCTCATACTCATTTATATGGGAGGGCTGGGATCTGGGGTATCTCTTGTTAAAGGGAGCTTCCAGATTTGTAAAAGCTACCCCCAGCACCGCTGCAACCACCAGGCCAGAATTAAGGGAAGAGGCCCTTGGGGTCTTAACGCGGGGACAGGGAGCTTTGCCGGGGAAGGGGGGGGGGGTCCTGGTATGGTTCAGGAGGCAGGGGGCGCTTGCTTGTCCCCCTTTTCCTGGCTTGTATGTTCAGATAAGGGTCTGGTATGGATTTTAATGGGACCGCGTGCTTTTAAAAAAAAAAGAAAATAGCATGGGGTTCCCCTTTAAATCCAAAGATTATGGATTTTGGGGGAATCGCTCACATTTTAGTTTTTTTGGAGTGCTCTTCAAAATTTATACCTGCCTGAAGGGCCTGGCATAGATTGGGGGGGGTACCCTTAAAATGTGTTTTTTTTTTTTTTTTTTTTTTCTATGTTGGCTCTTTTGTTTATAGTTTGCTGTCAGCGGAAAATTCCCCACTGACTGCGGGGATGACTCATCATTGTTAGGACACTGACGGGTGCTGGTTCCTTAACAACTGATGACTCATCCCTAATGTTGACTGCAGGGGTGAGTAAATGGTTGTTAGGATGCTGGCAGGTGCTGTCTTCTTAACAGCCAATGACTTATTCCTGCTGGCCAGTAGCAGTCAGTGCCCCTACCCTTGTTATCCAGCCACCACCCGTCCTAGTCAGTGAACTCCACCTACGTTGTCCAGTCACCTCCTTATCCATGTCAGTGCTTGTCACTACTCGTATATTTGATTAATCTGATTGGATTGTCACTACTCGTATATTTGATTAATCATATTGGATTCTTACAGTGGGGCTAGATGAAATCTTGCAGAACCCAATATCGGTCAGTCTAGGAGCATTTCCAACAAACATCCATAATGTAGAATGCATCAGGAGAAGGCAACACCCTTATGTAGAATTGCAATAGTTGGATGGTGGTCTGGGCACTGTAGATTGCAAAAGACATAAGAATTTTGGATGGAGCTTGGCTTGCAGACAACCGTGCAAAACTGACTTATAGGTGCAGTTGATCTGAGTAAAACAAATGTCATCTTCATATTTACTGTCCCTCAGAAAATGCTGATGCCAAACAGAAGGGGAGGATGTGTCTGTTTTGAAACCTCAAAGCTAGAGAAAGATCTAGTGCAGTGGTAAACAAACTGTAGCCCGCAGTCCAGAGGTGGCCCTTTGCTTGCCTTTATCTGGCCTTTGGGGTACTATCCTTTCCACTAAAACCAACAATGAGACACCATTCCTTCCACTGAAAACAAAGATGGGGATAGGGAATGCCTCCCATTGACCACCAATCCTGAGGCATCGTTTACGCGCCGCTGGGGCATTTTCTACCCCCACTGGCCACATTCCGGCCCCATGAAAGTGTAAAGAACAGAAAACTATGCCTTTGTTTAGAAAGTTGGGAGACCCCTGATCTGGTGGAAAGCGATTTGAAATCCAGGTTTCAGTGCTTACGCCTTGAAGACACACCGTGGAATCCCCAGAAGGATCCATCTGAGACAACTTCCATTGATAGCAGTTCGGAAAGCTCTTCGGAGTGACTTTGCCTGCTTGTCTCCCTGGGATTTGTCTAGCTCACATCTCCACGTGAGGTACCTCAGCTGGCTGTGGTGTATGCCGGTCCCCTATAGGGGGGGAGATAGGCCAAAATGCTGCCTGTGATAGTGCTAGAAATTGGATCAAATTTTATATTCGCACATCATAGTCTCCTCGTTTTGCACTTGCCCCTTTCTACTGAGGTGGAGGAAAGTTTTGCTGGCACTAGTTCACTTTTGTAGAAAGTTTTTTTGTATTTTTGGTAATTGTCGGCTGAGTGGTGAGGACAGAAGCTTCTCCACATTGATCAGGTAAAGCAGCTCATTTAGTAGAATACGTTTTAGTTCCTCGGTGGCGGTATTAGCGCAGATCTCATTGTATTAGTGTTTGCTGTGCTGTAATGAGACTTCTAATGCGACCAGACTATTAATGTGATGGAGATGTTGGAGGACAGTGGTGAAGGACGATTCCTCTCTCATCTTGTTATAGACTTTGCATGGCTCTGATTGCACCCATTCCACAAACCTCTTTGTCTCTTTTCTGGACGTCTCGTCTGGTTGCTCAGTGTGAAAACTGTTTGTGTAAAGCAATAGTTGTGCTTATTTGTACAGGATGTAATGTTATGTAAAATCTTTGTGGAAGCTACCATCTTGGATTGCAGCAAGTTCTCTGTAAGATATGTGCAACGTTCAGTAATTGATAATGGCAAAGAGATTCAGCACAGGTGCCTTTTATATCTTTAGAAGCCAGTTTATGACATCAGAGCAGCAGTGGTGCAAAAAGAGGAGAGGACTTGAGAGTAGAAGGGCGCCTCTTTTTTTTTATTTGAGAGGAAAGTTAAGATTTGCATGTAAGGCCACCATTGCCTTTGTTATTTGACATCTGAACTGTCGTGAGTTTTGCGACAAAAAGAACTGGACTACTTGCATGCGTGCCATTTACCGTACTTAAAAGAATTTCTCTTGCTGACATCTTTACATGAAAGAGATCCCCGCCAAACACTGCTTCTATGTTAAAAAAAAAAAAAATAAAAAAGCCCATTCCTATTCTACTCATTCTCACTGCTCAGATATGAATTTTGGTGCAGTAAATGGCCTCATCTCTCAACAAGCTCATCTCTCAATAAGTGCCTCAGCAGTTCTCTACCAGGAAACAAAAGTTGTTTTTTGTAATGCAGTGGAAGCTTTCTTTGCTTGATTCCTGAATGAGCCATATTGTCATTATGGGGGGAGAGGTACTAAAACTGGTGCACACAGAATCTGGTGCAGCTCTGCATATACCCCAATCATCCTCCACTTTTTATTGTCAAAGCTTAAAGTAATTGTAAAGTCCTAGTTGTTTATTTTTACCTATAAAAAAAAAAAAAAAGTTATACTTACCTGCCCTGTGCAGTGGATTTGCACAGAGCAGCCCCGATCATCCTCTTCTCAGGTCCCTCTTAGGCGCTCCTGGCCCATCCCTCCTGTAGAATTTTGCTGTGGGGGCGCCTGAGCTGAGTCACAGCTCCCTTAGTCCATTCAGACATGGAGCTGCAACTTGGCCCCGCCCCCTTGATCTTCTCATTTGCTTGCTGACTTTGACAGCAGCGGAAGCCAATGGCGCCGCACTCCTGTCTGAGCCAATGAGGAAGAGATTCCCGGGCAGTGGAGACATTCTTACAACATCACTGGATCTAGAGGGGCCTCAGGTAAGTATTATGGGGCTGAGGGGGGCTACTGCACACAGAAGGCATTTTTATCTTAATGCATATGCATTAAGATAAAAGACCTTCTGCCTTTACAATCATTTTAATTAAACAAGCTGCCGTTTGAAGAGTGCAAAATCTGGTGCAGCTGTACATGGTAGCCAATCGGCTTCTGTTTTAGAAAATCAACCCCATAGTTTTTTTTTTTTTTTAACAAGAAATACCCCATAGTTACTTGGGTAGCCAGAAACTTTTCTGCACCTCTCTGACATAGATGGAACAAGGGGTGCTTGTACTTGGATGTGATTTCTTCTGTCCAGCCTAGAGAAAGGCCAAATGGGGAAAAAAGCAAACAAATATTTATAAATCCCCCCCCCCCCCATTACTTGCCTTAGGTCTCAGTCACACACGGGTCCTTCCACTAATAGGTCCTTCTCTCTGTGTCTATTTCCAGTTGTCCATGTTACTGCCTTCATGATTTGGGCATTTTCATTGCCTGCCCATCAGAGGAGTTCTGTCGTTATCCAGAAGAGTCATGACATTGGTCCGAGGGGAGTGAACGGAACTGGACAGACAGCAAGGGTTAATTTGCAGGCAGAAATGATGTATGTTTCACCAAGTGAGGAAATTAAATCACTGGACGTGATGGGTTTGGGGGTGGTGTTGGGGGGGCTAGGAAGAGTTTTTGCCTGGAGTATGCTTTAGGCCGGGATCACACTGGTACGACATGACAGTCGTACGACTGTGGATCCGACACTGCCCTGTGACTTGAAGTCCAACATTCATCTGACTTCAATGAACGGGGATCTGACTTTGATCCCGACAATACCAGGCACTTTGTATCTGGTACGACTCTTTAGGGGAAACTCTACGCCAAAAAGAAAAGAGGAACCCCCACGCCAAAAAAATTACGTGGGGGTCCCTCCCAAAATCCATACCAGACCCTTATCCGAGCGTGCAGCCCGGCAGGTCAGGAAAGGAGGTGGGGACGAGCGAGTACCCCCCTCCTGAACCATACCAGCCACATACCCTCAACATGGGGGGGGGCCCTGCACCCTCCACCCCAAAGCACCTTGTCCCCATGTTGATGAGGTCTGGGGGCTTATTGGAATCTGGAAGCCCCCTTTAAAAAGCGGGGCCCCCAGTTCCTGGCCCCCACCCTATGTCAATAAGTATGGGGTACTTTTGTACCCCTACCCAATACCCATTCACCTAAAAAAAAAAAAAAAAAAAAAAAAAGTGTCACAAATAAACACAGTACACAGGCTTTGAAAATTTTTTTATTAAGGCAGCTCCGGCGTCTCTTTCGATTTCTTCTTCCCCCTCCGGCTCCTCTTCTTCTTCTGGTGATGTCTTCTCCCTCTGACGGTTCTCCTCCGCTGATGTCTTCTAGCGCTCTCTGGTTCTACTCCTCTGTCCGCTATCTTCTGCCTCTGCCGGGCCTCCTCTCTTCGCTTTCTTCTCCCTCTGTTCTTCCTCTGTTGACTCGACACTCTCTAATACTGTGTGCCAATACTTATATTGGTATGGGGCAGGGCCACCCGATGACATCATCCAGAGGCCCCACCCCTTATGACTTCAACATCCGGGGCATGATGGGGGCAGTGACGCAATGTACCCCATACTCATTCTCATAGGGTAGGGGGCCGGGAACTGGGGCCCCCACTTTTTAGAGGAGGCTTCCAGATTCCGATAAGCCTCCCGCCCGCAGACCCCAACAACCCCCGGCCAGGGTTGTCAGTAAGAGGCCCTTGTCCTCATCAACATTGGGGACAAAGTGCTTTGGGGTGGGGGCGAAGGGCCCACTCTGCCCCAAAGCACCCACCCCCCCATGTTGAGGGCTAGGGGGGGGGGGGGGGCGCTCGCTCATCCCCAATCCCTTTCCTTACCTTCTGGGCTGCGTGTTCGTCTAAGGGTCTGGTATGGGGGACCCCACGCCGTGGGGGTTCCCCTTAAAATCCATACCAGACCAAAGGGCCTGGTATGCTCTTGGAGGGGGAACCCCATGCTGTTTTTTTTTTTTTTTGGCGTGGAGTTCCCCTTCAAGATCCTCAGAGCACAAGTCACATGCCAAAGTCGGATCAGTTAAGACGATGATCTGACTTTGATCCGACTTCCGTGATATTCAATGGGCTGAAGTAGGATCAAAGTCGGACCGAATTGTGTCGGACCAGTTAAGACTGCTCTTATAGGGAAATATTGATTTGCATACGTCATGCAACATGAGCTCCCCAGTGTTGGAGTGTTGTCGTACAGGTGTAGTGTGAACTCGGCCTTGATCTCTCTTGCCACATTCAAATTATGCGATTTGTTCTTGATTTGCTGCTGTGATTCTATTCAGGTGCATTTAATACCAAAATGGTTTGAGCTGCACCTGTGCTCACAATAACATGATTATCTGTAAAGTGACCCCAGACTCAAACACTAAACTCACTGTAAACACAACCCAGACCAGCTAGGTGACAAGAATAATAGAAACAGAAGTGGGAAGAGCTGGCACCAATACTGAACGTCCCCCTGTGATTGTCTTTGATTGTGCAATGTTTGGGCAGGGCGATGTGATGGAGATTTGTTTACCATGCTGGATAGCTGAGCCTCTGATTTAGTGATAGACAATCGGCGTCTTTTCATGGTTACAGCAGAACTTCACTCTCTCAATTAACATTGACTATTATTTCTAATCCTTATACTGCTAGCATTAGTAAATAGTTAGGAAAGTATATTATATTGTTAACTGTTTGTTGTTTTTTTTTTTTATTTAGTTACTTAAGGGCCCTTTCACACTGGGACGGGGGCGACGTCGGCAGTAAAGCGCTGCTATTGTAAGTGGTGCTTTACCGTCGGTGTTCGGCCGCTAGCGGGGGTTTTTTAACCCCCCCCCCCGCTAGCGGCCGAGAAAGGGTTAAAAACCACCGGAAAGTGCCTCTGCAGAGGCGCTTTGCCGGCGGTATAGCCGCGCTGTCCCATTGATTTCAATGGGCAGGAGCGGTGAAGGAGAGGTATATACTCCGCTCCTTCACCGCTCCGAAGATGCTGCTAGCAGGACTTTTTTTCCCGTCCTGCTAGCGCACCGCTCCAGTGTGAAAGCCCTCGGGGCTTTCACACTTGAGAGACAGCAGCGTCTGTTTGGGTCGGTTTACAGGCGCTATTATTAGCGCAATAGCGCCTGCAAACCGCCCCAGTGTGAAAGGGCCCTTAAGGAGAAGTTCAGGATTGATTAAAAAAATAAAATAAATCATATTCACCCAGGTGGATGCAGCATCGGTCCAATGCTGCATCTGTCCCCCGCCGGCACGAAGACCAAGAACTGCGCAATCAAACACCTCTGATCGCACAACTCTGTCTTCAGACTACATAGAGTTGTCACAGTGACTGTCAGTCACCAGCTTTCTGCTCTGCCCCTCCTGCGCTCACTGGAGAGCTGGACTGTGGATGGGGCGGGAGTGGCTGGTCCCCCAGCAGGTTGCACAGAGGCTGAGCCAGCTGCAGGTCCGGCATCTTGGTGGATCTTGACCATATGATCTGGATCTTTTCAGAGCCTGCACAGGGCTCTGTGATCTCAGCCGACAGCGGACTTTAGCCTGCTGTTGGCTGAAATTGGGTCACAGGAGTGCAGAACGAAATGCACTTCTGTGATCCATAGGAGAAGTATAGCCAAAAAAGATTTGGCAAGGCTTCTCCTCTTAATGGTTTTTGGCCTAGCAAAATTATGTCATACATTCCAGGAGTCTTTGGGGAGGATAGGAGGGTTTTTCTCAACTAAGCACACCCACTTGCCTGCATTCCTGAACAAAGGGCAGAGGGATTCCAGGAAGTAAATGCTACATGAATACTCTGCCCTTACTTAGGATGGCCATTGCCAAAAATGCTAGGGGGGTGTTTTTCAAAGTGATTTCTCAGCAAAATAAAGCATGATGACAAGGATGGATGGGAGAGTTTGCTTTGAATATAAAAAAATGATTTCCAGTAAGCATTTTTCTTTGATTTTAGATCACAAGAATCACATTAAAATGTGTCAAGGCACGCATATATTTGACCTGTCATTGTAGATTGATGTGCAGAAATGTGATATCATGCAGTGTTGGGCAGAATGGTGATTAGAGAGGTCACTGGTTATTTTGGATGGCAATGTTGGACTGAATGGTGGTTGTGTTGTATGGCTCTGATCAGTGATGGATGGAGGTGTTGGACAGAGTCTTGATGGGTTA
Source organism: Aquarana catesbeiana (assembly GCF_042186555.1). NCBI lineage: Eukaryota > Metazoa > Chordata > Amphibia > Anura > Ranidae > Aquarana > Aquarana catesbeiana. Next base: position 536,228,303 of record NC_133326.1, read on the forward strand.
TTGGTTATATTGGATGTCCTTGATCCGTAATAGATGAAGATGCTAGGGAGAGTGGTGGTGGATTGTTGGTTGTATTGGGTGTCCTTGATTAGTGATGATAAAGATGCTGGTCAGAGTGATGAAAGGTTGGTTGTTAAATTAGATTAGATGTCACTGATCAGTAATAAATGGAGGTGCTTGGCCGAGTGGTGGTGGGTTAGTGGTTATATTGGATGTCTTTGATTGGAGTTGGATAGGGGTGTTGGTTCAGGCAGGCAGAAGCTGTTCTCTCCCTATATAAATACATGTTTATCAGATCACACCTCTCTTGCTGCTAGTATTAATTATCCCATCTATAATTACCATTGTGTCAAGCTAGAGAAACCGGCGTGCAGCGTTTTGCAGTTCTCGCTCCCCACCCTCAGTCAGGAATGACCTTGTAAACCTCTTTGATTGTACTGTTGTGTCCACGCCGGCCGGGGTGTTTACTATGCATCATCCTGTAAACATGTCTCTGTTCTGGGCTGGAGGGACAGCCCGTATTATATTGTTGGCACTCAATTCATGTTCTAAGAATTGGTGCCAACATATCTTCTGCCCTCCCTGGAGACATCTGGAGGCGGCTGAACCTGCACATTGTTCTGTGTTTGATGGGTGAAACTCTTAAAGGAGCAAACAAAAGAAGTTTTGGTTGTTAACAAAAGATAAAATACAAGGAACATGCCACTGACCGCGAACATACACTGCACAAGAAGAGAAATTGATTTTTCTGTGTTACAGGATGATGCTCCCTGCAGGGAATAGTACAGATGACATAGATGTATCTAGAAACCAGCATTTAGAATTTGAATGCCAAAAAGACATGGTGACCTTGTTTATCACTAGTAGATATCCAGCTTGTACTTGCACAATGCATGGTGTTTTTACTGCTAAGTGTTAAATATTCCACAGGTTTCATGCCAGTCTAAGCCCTGATATAGGCAGGACAATGAAGTCTGTAAGCCAGATACTGGGATCCTATGATACTTGCTGCATCCCACGAGATAGCGTGTCCCCCTCCTTCCTGGATTTTGGGAGCAGAGAGCAAGCGGGTGAAATCTAAACATTCCCAGTAATAGAGGCACTCAGCATTAAATCCTGCTCTGCTGACACTGCAACCTTATTTAGCATATTCTGGCCCAGCCAGGAACTTGGCACACATTACCGCTGTAACAAGTCTGTGTGAGAGACACTGCACACTAACTAATAACTAGGATAAATAAGGTCCCAGTGTACCCACCAGCAACCTCTCTATGACTTTCACTAAAAGTACAAAGATCTAACATCCTGGTGTACCCGCCAGAGGCCTCTCTCTATAACATTCACTAAAAACACACAGAACTCGTGTCCCAGTGTACCAGCGGCTCTTCTGTATTATTCACTGATAATATACAAATAGAACATCTTATTGTACTTTCCAAAGGCCCCTCTGTACAACCCCAATTTAAAAAAAAAACTTGGGCCGCTGTGTAAAATATACATAAACACAGAATGCAATTATTTGCAAATCTCATAAAGCCGTATTTTATTCACAACAGAAATTAGAAAACATAACAAATGTTTAAACTCAAAAAAGTAACATTTTAAGAAAAAAATAAGGTCATTTTGAAATTGATGGTACATGTCTTAAAAAAGTTGGGACAGGGCCGTGTTTACCACAGTGTAGCATCCACACTTCTTTTAAAGTGTTACTAAACCCACAACAGTAAAATTAGCCTGTATATGCAGAAAAGCATGCTTGTATATACTCACTGTGGAACTTAAGGGGTTAATTATATGCATTGTGTAAGAAGGCTGTGTTCTCTGATCCTCCCCTTCTTCCACTGTCCCCTACTCATCTCATAAGACAGAGCCTTTGGAGTCACTCTGCACTTGCTCAGTTTGGTGTGTATTACTAGAGAGTGTTTTTGTGATCAGCACTAGCCAATCGGCACTGTCCAGACAGAGGGTCAGGGGTCATGCAGCCTCATAGGACAGTCAGAATAGAATGAAAACGCCTCATACAAGCTTTAACCAGCCACTAATAGAAGTCACAAGACTGCTATATACTGCTGATGAGAAAAGGTATTTAGCAGTTTATATTTACTAAAAGAAATGCATTTCCATGTTCTGTGTACTGTGGGAGACCAGATATAGTGAATGCAGGGTCCTGGGTTTAGTAACACTTTAACAACACTCTGTAAATGTCTGAGAACTGAGACCAGTTGCTGGAGGTTTGGGAGAGGAATGTTGTCCCATTCTTGCCTGTTATAAGATTCTAACTGCTCAGCAGTCCTCGGTCGTCTTTTGTTGTGTTTTTTTCATTTCACAATGTGCCAAATATTTCCAACTGGTGTAAGGTCTGGACTGCAGGCAGGCCAGTTAAGGAGGAGCTCCAGGCTCCCCCAAAAAGAATCAAGTCAGCAGCTACAAATACTGTAGCAGCTGACTTTTAATATAAGGACACTTACCTGTCCGGGGATCCATCACTGTTCTCACTCGAACTGATTGTTCAATCGGCTTTGAGTGCAGTCGCCGGTATCTCTAGTAAGAGAGACAGTAAGTAAAGCCTTGCGGCTTCACAGCCTGTTGCCTATTGCACTGCACCTTGTGAATGATCCTGTAGTGTTCTGAGACCAGTGATGTGGCCCAGAAGTCTGCGGGGGAAGGAGGGGGGGGGGCTGAACTTCCGCCTCAGATCACTGCAGCGATCTGAGCTAGAAGTGGGAGCGAGTAGCTGTCAAAACCATGTACCTTTGGGTGGAGCTCTGCTTTAAGCACCTAGGCTCTTCCACTACAAACCCATGCTGCTGTCATAGATGCAGCATGCAGTTTAGCATGCAATAATGCACCCCCATACCATCAGAGATGCAGGCTTTTGAACTGAGTGCTGATTACAAGCCGGAAGGTCCTCCTCTTTAGTCTGGAGGACACGGCGCCCATTGTTGCCAAAAATAATGTCAAATTTTGAGTCGTCTCACCACAGAAGGGTTTTCCACTTTGCAGCAGACCATTTTAAATGAACTTTGACCCAGAGAAGACAGCGGCGTTTCTGGATCATATTTAGATATGGCTTCTTCTTTGCATGATGGCGCTTTAACTTGCATTTGCATACCTTGCGCTGCGAACTGTGCTCACGGTAGAGCTGCAGGAATATGGATAAAATGAGAATCTCAATTTTTTTGCTTAGGATAAAGATAACGATTCTCGGCGTAACATCAGCGTTGCATAGTAGGCGAGGCCGAAAAATAACACAAGTCCATCAAGCCTGACCTATGTATGATTTTTATGTCGGTATTACATTCCATATCCCTGTATGTTGTGGTCACTCAGGTGCTTATCCAATAGTTTTTTGAAATTATCGATGCTCCCTGCTGAAACCACTGCCCGTGGAAGAGAATGCCACATCCTTCCTGCTCTTACAGTAAAGAACCCTCTACACAGTTTAAGGTAAAAACGCTTTTCTTCTAATTTTAGTGACTGGCCGCATGTCTTATTAAATTCCCTTTCGCAGAAAAGTTTTATCCCTATTGTGCGGTCACCAGTATGGTATTTGTACATTGAAATCATATCCCCTCTCAAGCGTCTCTTCCCTAGAGAGAACAAGCTTAGTGCTCATAACCTTTCCTCATAACTAAGGTCCTCCAGTCCCTTAATTAGCTTTGTTGCCCTTCTCTGGACCCTCTCCAGTTCCCACACATCCCTCCTGAGGACTGGTGCCCAGAACTGGATGCTACTCCAGGTGCGGGCAGACCAGAGTCTTGGAGAGTGGGAGAATTATCGTTTTGTCTCTGGAGTTAATCCCCTTTTTAATGCATGCCAATATTCTGTTTGCTTGCAGCAGCTTGGCATTGCATGCCATTGCTGATCCTGTCATCTACTAGGACCCCCAGGTCCTTTTCCATCTTGGATTTACCCAGAGGTTCTCCCCCTAGTGAGTAGATTACATTCATATTTTTGCCACCCAAATGCATTATTTCTTTCTCATACATCACGGGACACAGAGCCTCAGTAATTACTGATGGGTTATAGGGTATCACTAGGTGATTGGACACTGGTCACACCCTAGACAGGAAGTTCAACCCCCTATATAACCCCTCCCCTTACTGGGGATACCTCAGTTTTTTCGCCAGTGTCTTAGGTGTTGGTCATGAAGAGATGTGCTGTGCTGAGCTCCAAAGGAATATTCTATACTGGGGCAAGCCATGCAGCCGGATCCATTCAGAGTGTCTTTTCCAGGCCGAATTGGATGGTACCCGGGCCTCGTGTCCAAAGAAACGAGGTTTAACCTGTAACGCTTCTCTTTTTAGAGAGCTGGACCCCGGGATCCAGTATTTGTTTTTTTTTTTTTAGCCATATCCCTGGCTTGGTGCTTTACGGGGCCAGAACTGTGGATCCCCCTATACATAGGGGGCCCCAGTCTCTGAAGGTTTTTCTCTAAAAGGAGCCCACCGTGAGGGGTGAAGATTGGGTCTGTTACAACAGAACCCTGCAGCTGGATAAGGTAAGGGAAGATTCCTTAAGAATTTTTCCAGTTCTTATAAGGTTTCTCCTTTAAGTAAATGTATGCTATGCCTATAGTCGCCACCGGGGGCTGTCAAGGGCACATACCTTTTCATGCTTGATCTGTCTTGTCTCGGTGTCCACGCTGTACGCTCCTCCAAGCCATGCTCCAGGTAGGATGTGGGAAGGGTTTTTTTTTCCTACAGGGATTCTCCCCCCACGGCTTAGGTAAAGGCACAGGGAAGCTGTAGTATGCCATGCCCCCCCCCATGCTAGTTCCGAGGATCTAGAGCCTCGGCTCGCACGGGAAACAGTCTTTTATAAAAAAAAAAAAAAAAAAAAAAAGAGGGGGGGGGGGGCCTGGAGCGTTAACGCAACATCGGCGTGGTGAAACGCTCACATTGCAGGCTGCACACAGGCTATAAGGTGCACTTTTCAGATGCACACCCCTTATGGAGGGACACGGAGCAGACGAGCGCATGTGAGGTGGGAGACACAGGCATTCCCAGGCAAACATTTACTTGAGCACCAGACTGAGACTTGGTAGCAGCGGCAGTTGCTGAACTTCATTGCTCAGCAGTCAGTGCATTCTGGTAGTGCCTCTGCTTTTTGTGTTTTGCACTATGGGCAGAAGAGGTACATATACCCTGAAAAATAGGGGCTCTAAGGGACTCCCTCAGGCGCTGAGGACCCCCCTTCTGCAGCACCTTCCCCCCCTGAAGGACCGGGGGAAGCTGGCCAGGGTGAGCGGTCAGGGGCTGTAGCTGCTTCTGGCACTTCAGCCCCTGTATACATTACACAGGAAGTTCTTGCCTCAACCATTAATGGATTAGAGAAAAGACTGGTGGCCTTAATCGCATCTTCACTCTGAAAGAAAACGCACTAGGTCCCCCTCTGCCACCCAGGACCCTCAAACAGAGGAACTCTGGGGGGAAAAAGGAGAGGAATCCCTCTGAGGATGGGGATGAGACTTATGATTCCTCTTCTGAGGAATCAAGTGGAGAAGGGCCCTCTTCAGCTTCTCAGGATGAGAAGGTGTTAGTACAAATTTTTGCTGGATTGGTCCACATTCAAGTTACCCGTATCTGAGTCAGTTAAAGAACCCTCCTTTGGTTTGGGTTCACTGAAGCCTCCTCAAACTACACATGCTTTTCTGTTTATGGTTACTGGAAAAGCTTATTTATTCTGAGTGGGATCACCCAGATAAACATTTTTTTCCGCCTAAAAAAGTTTGCAACACTTTATCCTATGGAGGAAAAATTTACTAAGATGCTGGGTATACCGGCAGTTGACGCCGCCATTCCTCCGTAAATAAGTCTGGCTTGTCTTGTCAACAACGCTCAGATACCTAGGGATCCAACTGATAAGAATTGGAATTCTTGTTGAAAAGTGTTTTCTTCTTGGCAGGTTCAGTGGCAGAAGGTCCTAATAGCTCAACCTGCAGTGGCAGCAATCAGTCTGTCAATACTTGAGAGACCATATTAAACAGGTCCTCAAAGTTTTACCTGAACAGCAAGCCCGGGGGGGTTTGCCAACCTACCAGCGGCTTTGTGTTTGCTGTTGACGCAAACAGAGATTCTATCATCCAAACCTTTCGCCTTGCGCTTGGGTTGGTACATATGCGTAGAATCTTATGGTTGAAAATTTTCAGCCGAATCACCATGTAAGAAGCTTTTGGCTGGGTTTCTCCTTCATGGTGCCAGGCTGTTCAGAGAGGATTTGGTATATGTCCCTCTTTTAAACAGGCTCTGTCCCCAGTGCCAGGAGCATCAGCCTCCAGGCAGTCGCGACGGCCTCCTCCGTCAGGCTCAAGAAATAAATCTCAGAGTCGACCTAGGGACAAAAGAAGTCCTGTGGGAGGAAGCCTACTAGACAAGACGCTAAAGCCTCTTTATGAAGGAGTACCCCCGCTCGCTCAGGTGGGGGCAAGACTGCTACAGTTCTCAAGGCTCTGGTAGGAGGATTTCCAGGACAGATGGGTGATGTCCACATTAACTCTAGGTTACAAACTAGAGTTCCGAGAATTCCCCTCTCCTTGTTTCCTCAGATCAAATGTTCCCAGAGACCCAGAGAAAAAGAAGTCTCTCTTCTAGCATTGGAGCGACTATTGTCGCAAAAAGTTATCATGGTTGTTCCCACAGAAGAGCAGGGATTGGGGTCTTATTCAAACCTTTTCATGGTTCCAAAACCAAATGGTGATGTCAGACCCATTTTAGATCTCAAGGATCTAAACCGATTCCTAAAGATACGATCCTTTCGCATGGAATCGATCTGATCGGTAGTCTCCGTCCCACAAGAAGTAGAATTTTTGGCGTCAATAGACATCAAGGACGCATACCTGCATGTACCTATTTTCCCTGCTCATCAAAAGTACCTGCGTTTTAAAGTAGAAAAACGCCACTTTCAGTTTATAGCTCTGCCTTTCGGGCTAGCTACTGCACCTCGGGTGTTTACAAAAATCTTGGCCCCTCCGCTGGCCAGATTAAGGGCCCAAGGTATAACGGTAATAGCATACCTAGACGACCTGCTCTTGATAGACCGCTCGGTAGCCCGCTTGGACCAAAGCTTGGTCACCACAGTCAACTACCTGGAATACCTAGGTTTGCTCCTCAACTCAGAGAAGTCTTCTTTGAAACCAGTAAGAAGACTAGAGTATTTCGGTCTGGTCATAGATACAGCCCAGAAGAGGGCATTTTACCCCAGGCAAAGATCAGTACCACAATAGAACTGATTCAGGTAGTCAGGGCAAAGAAAGAGCCTCCTGTTCGCCTTTGTATGAGGCTGCTGGGGAAGATGGTGGCTTCATTCGAAGCGGTTCCCTATGCTCAGTTTCATTCGAGACTGCTGCAAAACAGTATCCTGTCTGCCTAGAACAAGGAGGTTCAGGCATTGGTTTTCCCGATGCGTCTGTCTCCTACAGTGCGTCAGAGCCTCAGTTGGTGGTTGATACCCGAAAATCTGCAAAAGAGAAAATCCTTTTTTCCAGTTACCTGGACAGTGGTAACAACAGATGCCAGTTTTTTGGGTTGGGGAGCAGTTCTGGAACAGTAGACTGTCCAAGGGAGGTGGTCCAAGACAGAGAGGACCTTACCCATCAACATTCTAGAGATCTGTGCGGCGTATCTAGCCCTAAAGGCCTGGACACTCAGGTTACAGGGTTGCCCTGTCAGGATCCAGTCCGACAATGCCACAGCAGTGGCTTATATCAATCACCAAGGAGGCACCAGGAGTCGTGCAGCCCAAGGAGAACCAGATCTTAATCTGGGCAGAAACATGTGCCGTGCATACCGGCAATCTTCATTCCGGGAGTAGAGAACTGGCAGGCGGACTATTTGAGTCGCCGGCAGTTATTCCCAGGGGAATGGTCTCTTCACCCCGACATCTTCTTGGCTATATGCCAAAGATAGGGGGTTCCGGATGTAGACCTCTTTGCATCCAGGTGCAACAACAAGATTGACAACTTTGTGTCAAGAACAAGGGATCCTCTTGCATGCGGGACAGATGCGTTGGTGACTCCATGGCATCAATTCTCCCTGATTTATTCTGCTACTGCCACGAGTTCTTCGCCGAATCAGGCAGGAAGGGAAGTCGGTACTTCTGGTCGCCCAGCGTGGCCCAGAAGAGCTTGGTATGCAGAAATAGTAAAGATGGCAGTAGGTCCCCCGTGGACCCTACCGTCATGTCCAGACCTGCTATCCCAAGGTCCAGTGTTCCATCCTGCCTTACAAACGCTAAATTTGAGGGTCTGGCTATTTAAACCCACGTTCTGAAGAGTCGTGGGCTTTCAGGTCCTGTGATTTGTACCTTGATCAATGCAAGGAAGCCAGCTTCCAGAATGATTTATCATAGAGTCTGGAAAGCTTAGGTCTCCTGGTGTGTATCCAGGGGTTGGCATCCCAGAAAATATGTCATAAGTAGAATTCTTGACTTTCTACAAATGGGATTAGAAATGAAGCTGGCCTTGAGTTCCATCAAGGGCCAGGTCTCGGCCTTGTCAGTATTATGTCAACGGCCGCTTGCTTCGCATTCTTTGGTCCGAAGCTTTATACAGGGGTTAACGCGTCTTAACGGCCCGCCCCTAAACCCCTGGGACTTGAATTTGGTTCTGTCAGTTTTACAGAGACAGCCTTTTTGAACCAATACGTCAAATTCCCTTGGTCTTGTTGACAAGAAAGTTAATTTTTCTGGTAGCCATTTCTTCTACTAGAAGATTATCAGAATTAGCAGCTCTTTCCTGTAAAGAGCCTTATTTAATCATACACAAGGATAGAGTGGTATTGCGCCCTCATCCTAGCTTTCTACCGAAAGTGGTTTCAGATTTTCAAACCAAGATATTGTTCTACCTTCCTTTTTTTCCAGATCCCTGTTCTACGGAAGAAAGGTCACTACATTCTTTGGATGTAGTAAGAGCAGTCAAGGCCTATCTGGAAGCAACTGCTCAAATTCGCAAAACTGATGTTTTGTTCATACTGCCAGAAGGTCCCAATAGAGGACAGGCAGCATCAAAGTCTACCATTTCAAAATGGATTCGACAAATGATTATTTTAAGCTTACGGTTTGAAACAGAAAATTCCACCTTTTCAAATCAAGGCACACTCCACAAGGGCTATTTAGTGCTTCTTGGGCGGTGCATCACCGGGCCTCTATGGCTCAAATCTGCAAGGCCGCAACCTGGTCTTCAGTCCATACATTCACCAGATTTTATCAGGTGGATGTGGGAAGGCATGAGGATATCGCCTTTGGGCGTAGTGTGCTGCAGGCAGCGGTACAAGGTCCTCAAGTCTGATTACACCCTACTTTGTTGTGGTTCCCCTCCCCTCAAATAGCATTGCTCTGGGACATCCCATCAGTAATTACTGAGGCTCTGTGTCCCGTGATGTATGAGAAAGAAAATAGGATTTTTATAACAGCTTACCTGTAAAATCCTTTTCTTTTGAGGTACATCATGGGACACAGAGGTCCCGCCCCTCTTCTAATACACTTATATTGCTTTGATACAAAACTGAGGTATCCCCAGTAAGGGGAGGGGTTATATGGGGGGTTGAACGTCCTGTCTAGGGTGTGACCAGTGTCCAATCACCTAGTGATACCCTATAACCCATCAGTAATTACTGAGGCTCTGTGTCCCGTGATGTACCTCAAAAGAAAAGGATTTTACAGGTAAGCTGTTATAAAAATCCTATTTTTTAAATTTTTCTACATTAAACCTCATTTGCCATGTAGTTTCCCAACCCCATTCATTTGTTCAGGTCTTCTTGCAAGGTTTCCACATCCTGCGCAGAAGTTATTGACCTGCTTAGCTTTGTATCGCAAATACTGAGATTGAGCTGTTCATCCCATCCTCTAGGTCATTTATAAATAAGTTAAAAAGGATTAGTCTCAGGACAGAACCCTGGGGGACCCCACTTTCCACCCCAGACCATTCTAAGTACTCCCCATTTATCACTACCCTTTGAACTCGCCCCTGTAGCCAATTTTCAATCCATGTACTCACCCTATGGTCCATGCCAACGGACCTACTTTGTACAGTAAATGTTTATGGGGGAACTGTATCAAATGCTTTTGCAAAATCCAGATACACCATGTCTACACACCTTCCTTTATCTTAAATGGCAGCTCGCCTCCTCGTAGAAGGTTAATAGATTGGTTTGGCAAGAATGATTCTACATGAATCCATGCTGATTACTGCTAATGATACCACCGTTGTCATTACTAAAATCTTGTATATAGTCCCTTATCATCCCCTCCAAGAGCTTGCATACTATTGATGTTAGGCTAACTGGTCTGTAATTCCCAGGGATGTATCTTGGCCCTTTTTTAAATATTGGTGCTACATTTGCTTTCTCAAATCAGTTGGTACCATTCCAGTCAGTGGACTGTTCGTAAAAATTAGGAACAATGGTCCGGCAATTACTTGACTGAGTTCCTTAAAGCGGTTGTATAGTCAATTTTTTAACTTTTACCTGCAGGTAAGTCTATAATAAGGCTTAGCTGTAGGTAAAAAAAAAAATCTCCTAAACCTGTACGGTTTAGGAGATATTCCCCTTGCTATGAGCCGCTGAGTGCAGCGGCGCATGCGCACAGGGGATTCTCGGCTGAAGGCCTGGCAGATGCCGGACCTTGCCGGGAAAGAAATCTCCCGCGTGCATGCGCAGAAGGGATGACATCGCGGCTCCAGCCACTCACAGCGCTGGAGCCGCGATACCCGGAAGACACGCCGAGGCAACATGTCAGCTACCTCTGGGTGGACCAGGTAAGATACCGACACCTAGTTCTAAGGTAAGTATTTCATAATGAGCTAGTATACGGTGCATACTAGCTCATTATGCCTTATGCCTTTTGCCTTACAGGGGTATAAAAAAAAAAGTGTCAGTGGGGTATACAACCGCTTTAAGGACCCTCGGGTGCAAGCCACCTGGTCCCTGTGACTTGTTTGTGTCAAGCTTTTCAAGTCTATTTCTAATTCTGTCTTCTGTAAGCCATGAGGGTGCTTCCTGTGACGTGTCATGAGGATAAACTTTGCAGTTTTTGTTACTGAAGCCCCCCGATTCCCTTGTGAAGACTGAGGAGAAGAATAAATTCAATACCTTCGCCATCTCTCCATCCTTAGTAACCAGGTTCCCTTCATCATCCTTTATGGGACCAATATGATTTGACCTCCCTTTCTTACTATTTCTTTCGTGTTCTATCTTAGCCGCCCTGATTTCACCCTTACTTTTCCTGTTGCATTCTTTGTAAAGTTGGAATGCTGCTGATGATCCCTCAGCCTTGTATTTTTTTGAAGGCCTTCTCCTTTGCTTTTATCTGCATTTTTACATTGGAATTAAGCCACCCAGAACATTTATTAGCTCTTTTAAATGTATTTCCCATTGGGATGCACTGGCTAATGCCCTTATTTATTATGCTATTAAAGCACACCCATTTTTCCTCTGTGTTCTTTGTTTCTAGGATTGTATCCTATTTAATATCTTCTGGCAAGGCTTGTAGTTTAGGGAAGTTGGCTCTTTTGAAATTCAGTGTCTTTGTATTCCCCGTTTGTTTCCTATTTTTGTGATTTATACTAAAACTAATTGACCTGTGATTGCTGTTTCTTAAATTGCCCCGTATTTCCACATCAGTGATCAGGTCTGTATTGTTGGTAATCAGTAGGTCTAGTAACGCTTTGTTTCTAGTTGGTGCATTTACCACCTGACCCATGAAATTGTCCAGCAAGACATTTACGAACTGGCGAGCTTTAGATGAGTGAGCGGTTCCTTCCGCCCAGTATATGTCTGGATAATTAAAATCCCCCATTATAATGATACTTCCCATCCTTGCCACTAATCCAAATTGTGACAGGAGGTGCCTCCTTCCTCTGGTTAGGGGGCCTATAGCATACACCCAGTACCACTTTCCCCTTAGTTTCCTCCCTTTGTAGCTCTACCCATAAGGATTCCACCTCATCCCTTAGTGATGTCATCTCTCACATTCACTTGTACATCATTTTTGTTATACAGGAATACCCTTGAATGGTTGCCAGCCAATCATGAGAGCTGTTGAACCAAGTCTTTGAAATTCCTACAAAATCGAAATCCTCCTCATACAACAGTAGCTCTAGTTCTCCCATCTTGTCCACCAGACTCCTAGCATTGGTGAACATGCCATGTAGTTTAGACCGGTTGCATACTATCTCCTTATTGGGTGTTCTGAGGTTGCAAATAGGACTTGTTATTATACTTACCACGGATTTAGGTGCTTTAGTCCACCTACCACTAATGCCCCCAATACTACCCTCATCTCTGGACCCCCTCCCCTGACCTAGTTTAAAAACCCCTTTATCTTGTCAGCCATCTTCACTCCCAGCAGATCTGCACCTTTCCCATTTAGGTACAGTCCGTCACTGCTAAAGAGCTGATAACTGACTGAGAAGTTGACCCAGTTCTCCAGGAATCCAAACCCATCCTTTCTACACCAGCTCCTCAGCCACTTGTTTACTTCCCTAATCTCCCTCTGTCTTTCTGGTGTAGCTCGAGGTACCGGTAGTTTTTCTGAGAATACTACCTTGGAGGTCCTTATTCTCAATTTAGCTCCGAAGTCCCTAAAATCATTTTTAAGGACATTCCATCTTCCTCTGACTTTGTCATTGGTGCCAATGTGCACCATGACAGGCGGGTCTTCCCCAGCCCCTCCCAATAATCTGTCCACCAGATCCGTGATATGCCCAGCCCGAGCACCCAGTAGAAAACATACAGTTTGGCGCCTCAGGTCTTTGTTACAGATTGCCCTCTCTGGCCTTCTAAGAATTGAGTCCCCTACCACCAGAATCTGTCTTTCATTGTCCTTGGTTTTACTCCCACCCTCACTGGAGAAGTTACTCTGCTTTGGTGCCTGCCCCTCATCTCCACCTGCCTCTGTGCTGGCCCCCGCTGGGTACGATCCCAACTCTCCTTTAGTATGGTGTTGACAGTTGCTTCCCTAGGTTCAGAACCTGGGCTTCAGGGAAGCAACGTGCTTACGTTTTGCACAACAGTATTCGCCCCTGATTGGAAGATCAAGGAACGCATACATGCCGCAAGATATACACCGAGTTGCATCTCCACACCCGCCGGGCATGGTAACTTCTAATTTGATGTGGATTTTACCCTGTCCAAATTAACAACTAGCTTCCTGACACTAATACTCAACAATACACGTGCACTCACAGCCCACGTGCAGCACACAGGTACTCAGGCATTCACAGCACAAAATGCTCAGGTACACACAAAAAAATTGGGCTAACTTTACTGTTTTTTTTTTTTTTTAATTCATTTTCCCAAAAAATTGCATTTGAAAGACCGCTGCGCAATTACAGTGTGACATAAAATATTGCAATGACCGCCATTTTTTTTTTTTCCTTCTTGTTTTTAAAGTTTGAGGATCCCCCTGAAAATTAATAACTGGAAGGGCCTTGTATGGAATTTGAGGGGGGAACCCGTGTGTGTGTGTGTGTGTGTGTGTGTGTGTGTGTGTGTGTGTGTTTTTTTTTTTTCTTTAACCATGGGGTCACTGGTTGTTAGGATGCCAGCGGGTGCTGGCTCCCTGACAACCAGTAGGAAGCTGTCACATTTAGCAGTGGTAATACCACTGCTAAATGTTTAGCTTCACTCTTCAACTGGAGGATTGTTTGACCGAACGCCCATTCGATTGCCCATTTGCACAAGATTTTCCATAGACAAAGAAAGCATTTCAATAGCCGCACACCATACCAGACCATACAAGTGGGTAATGGCAGTCTCTGATCACTGTCTAGACCACACCTCCATTGTGTTTTGCCCCGCCCTCTGGAGCTTAATCATGATTAAGCCCCGGGGGGAGGGTGAAGTGCATTGGGGGCGTGGCATAGATGGAGCGAGCTGAGGCTGCTAATACCCACTTGTACGGTCTGGTATGGTGTGCAGCTATTGGAATGCTTTCTTTACCTTTCAAAATGTGCTGTGAGTCAGGGCGGACTGGTTTCTAATCGGAAGCCTTCAGCATAATTTGTGGAATAGGACTACAGTAGCCTGAGCGGAGCCCCTAAGTTGCGTTCAAGATTTTCTATAGGATGCACATAGTGTGGAAGTCGCCCTTATATTATGTCCTCTGTTGGTCAAATGTTCTTAAGCTATTTTTCTCTTAGGATGAAAGGTTAGAAGTTGTTGCATTCACCCGGCGAAAGGGAAGAATTCGTTATGCTTGCACAAATGTTGAAACTTTTGCAAAGCAAATAAATATATATATATATATATATATATATATATATATATATATATATATAATATTGGCTCCAAAGTGTGTGGGAAGCAGGACTTGGATGCTTCACTAGCACACATGACTCATGTAAGTTCTGTATGTAGTAGCTAATAGCATGTTTTATTCCAAATATTACAACTTAAATGGTGATCATAAGCAGCCTATTTGCACTCTCTCACCAGAGATCTGGCATCATGCAGATTGGTTTCAGCCGTGGATTTGGCCCCCTCCTGGTCAGCTTTGGCAGGGCTCTTATTTGTTGTGAGAATCCTGATAACACAGAACTGTTTTTCCTGTCTGATGTATAAAACTGGTTTGTTGGGTTTCCGGAAGTCCAGAGTCTCTTCCTTACCACTAGGCTTGGCCTAATCTGACATGTTAAAGGAGAAATGTCTTCTGTTGCAGATGTCGCTCTCCCTTACCCTTTTATTGTGTGACTTTCCCATATGGAATGTGTCAGTACTAGGGAAACAGGAATACTGGCAATTAAATATTCCGAGCAGCATGCGCAATGGTGAGGATGGCATATGTCTAATACCACCCAGTTGGTGCGGCACTGAGAGAATTTACTGCACTTCCTTGGCTGTATCACACAGTCTTGGTGACTTGACTGGCTGCCTGGGGTTCTGCAGGAATGGGAATGGGGGTTGTGGTTTTGTGGTGGTGATTGGTCCTTTGGATGCTGTAGGTGAACCCTCTTTGGCTCACCATGAGTTGGAGGATGTGTGGTTGAACTATGGGAGCCACTTGTTGATTCTGGAGATGTCAGGAAAAGGGAGGGGGGTTTCATGAGATGTTTCCTAGTAGAGGTGCACGATTAATCGTTAAATTGTGATCTTGATTCAACCTCCCACACAATCTTAATCCAGCATTTCCACAATTTAAGTGCAGAGCAGTTCGCTGCTTACAGTGAAAAAAAAAAACAGCTGGCAATGTTTATTAACAACATTGCTCAGAGAGATAAAGAGAGATGTTCATTTACCAGATCAAAGGAATGAACTTCGGTCTGCAAATGAGGTCAGTTTAACCACTTAAAGACTAAGCCTTTTCTTGACACTTGTTGCTTACAAGTTAAAATTTGTGAAAAGAAGTGTAAGTGCCCGCACTATGGTGTATATAATAAATGATTAATAAATAACCAGTTAAATTAAATAAAACAATGAGTTGCTGCTAATGTGTAAGGTAAAAAACCCCTAATGATGATACCAAATTATTATACTTAGCGCTGCTCCAAAATATGCAAATACATTAATATATAAAGAATAATAAATTCTAATTAAAAAAAGTGCTGTGCAAACACGTTATTATTGTTTTTGTATTTGCATATTTTAGAGCAGCGCTGAGTATAATTTGTATCAAGTTAAAATCAGTATTTTTTGCTAGAAAATGAATTGGAACCCCCAAAAATATATTTTTTTAGCAGAGACCCTAGAAAGAAAATTGGCGGTCGTTGCAATATTTTATGTCACACTGTATTTGTGCAGCGGTCTTTCAAACGCAATTCTTTGGGAAAAAATACACTTCAATAAATAAAAAAAAAAACTAAACCGTGAAGTTAACCCATTTTTTTTTTTTGTATAATGTGAAAGTTGATGATATGCCAAGAATCGTGATCTTTATTCTAAGCAAAAAAAAAGATTCTCATTTTATCCAGAATCGTGCAGCTCTATTGCCTAGCAATAATTAAAGGGTAACCAGTGCTAGTGTCCAGGGGTCTCCAAACTTTCTAAACAAAGGGCCAGTTAATTATCCTTCAGAATTTAGAGGGGCTGGACTGTGGCCAGTAGGTGTAGAAAATGTTTTGGCATACCCCAACATTGGTGTGCTTGAGAGGAACCACAGTGCCCCATCATTGGTGTCTGTGAGAGGAATAATGCCTCGTCATTGGTGTCAGTGGGAGGACTAGTGCCCCATTAATGTCAGTGGAAGGAATAGAGCCCCAGGGGCCAGATAAAGGCAAGGAAAGGGCTGCATCCGGCCCCTGGGCCACAGTTTGGAGACCATTGGTGTATACGATTGCAGTCTAAATCCCCTCAAATTTTGAGAAAGGATCTCACACTTGCAGTTTAATAAACTATAAGGCGGGATTCACACTGACTTGCAGTAAAATGCAGGGAAAATTGATGTATATTTTATGTGCATTTTAACATACATGGACTTGCATTGATGTACTTTTTGATGTGCAGTGGCATACATTTTAGCATGTGTTAAAATGGTATGCATTTTGTATGGTTCCTGTTACATTTTTGTTCCTATTTATGGGTTAAGGAAACATTTTCTCTTTTTTTTTCTTCTTTACTTTGTTCAGTCATGTTGATGTGCGTTTTACATGTGTTTAATGCAGGAAAATGCATACATGTTGCATTTGAAATCGACACCGCATTCTAGTGTGATTAGGAGTAGGACACAGAAAACAATTGTTTTTTTATCTGTCTCTGCATTGATCTGCATTTTACAAGTGCGCTAAAAGGCAGATCAATGCACTAGTGTGAATTAGCCCTTACTTTTATGGTGTACAGAATGACAAATGAGACTTCTGTGTAGTGACAAAGGAGAAAATTCCTGGGAATTTCCTGGGGGCATATGTGAATTATACTGATCAATCAGGGTGGAGGAGCCCTTTAAATGCAGCTGCCACTCACCTTGAAAGTTAAACTAGAGCATATGGTGACAAAATGCTACACTGAATGCGTCTTTATTAAAATCCACATGTTAAAGCAATCTGTAAATACAGAGATGTATGCAGCTGAAGTTGTGTAGATCTCCACCATCCTTGGAAAAAGTAGCCCTTCTGAGTCACCCCTGTGTGTGTGTGTGTGTGTCTTGGCTGGTTCTGACATGGCTTCTGATGTCAGAGAAAATTTCTTTCCTCTAGCAGCCAATCAGATTGCAGTCATTCTTTATATTGCACAGGTCAGGTATTATCTTCTCTAAATGTTTGCGGTACACAGATCTCAGCCGGCGTTCTGTTTGTATTGAAGTTCCGCATTGGATAATGTTGTAGCTGCAGTCATTACATCTTCATGAATATAAAGTCAGTGTTCCCTGAAATTGTCCTTCATGATGGTGGTCAGCATGATCGCCACAGATGGAAATATTTTATCCTTTCACTGGAAGAATGACGGTGAAGAGTTCAAGAAGAATATGTATTTAGACCTTAATAAATCTACATTCACACCCTCCATGCATTTAAAAACCTATTCACATTTAAAAAAAAAAATTAACTTTTATATACAAATCTTGTATTAAAGCGGATTTTCATCTCCTCCTCCTCTTAGGCTCTGTTCACACAAGTGTGACTCCAAAGTTGTGCAATTTGGAGTGCGACTTTACACTCACTAGCATTCAAGTTGCAAGAAAATCACATCAAAGTAGTGCAGGAACATTTTCAAAGTTCCTGCGGTTTTTATGTCACATAGATTGGAACGGGTGCCATAGAAATCAATGGGCTGTGACTTTGGACACAAAGTCACATGACAAGTCGCACTACTGTGAACAGGGCCTAAGCCTCCAACTCAATTTAAAAGCATAAAGGTAAACAAGTATATTTTTGTATATCTGAAGGTGCCTTTTTTTCTGACTCACGCCACCATTTTGAAAAATGCCATCAGTGGCTGGCTTCTTCCTCTTTTTTTTGCCAGCCCACCGATGACATTTGCGCCTCATCTTGAGTGTAATGTCCTGTGGTGCATTTGCACATGCACGGTGAGGTGCTGATTGATACTGCCTGCTCTGCTCCTGCCTTCAATGCTGACATTGCCTGATCTGTTCTGCACACGGTGTCAGGTAAGGGTCTTGCACAGAACAAGAAGCAACAAATCACGCCACATTGCTGGCACTCGACCTTTCTTTAAAACTAGACACTGGCTGGTGGGGCTTGTAGTTCATCTGGTTACTCTTTTTATTAAAATGGATCTGTAGCCATTTTTTAACATTTTGGATGGAATGTTAAGTGGTTAAACCTGTTTTTTTTTTTTTTGATCTTTTCTTGACCTGTTGGGGAGACTTCCTTATCCTTTCTGTTCTTGAGACATAGCAGGAAGTGAAAGGAGATCTATACAAAAACAAATGTTATCAGGACAGGTGTCCCCTTTAGAGGATTTCTCCTGTATTCCTTTTCTGGTGACGGCTGTTAAAGTTTGGATTTCCTATCTCTTTCTGACTTGATAAGGACAAGTAGGGATGGTGAATCTCCCCAGCAGAGACACGTATATAAAACCTGATGGGGGGGGGGTTGGGGGACGGACACTAGTTCCATTTTATACAAAATAAATAAAGTAGGAGGGAAGCTGGCAGGTTTCTACACTAAATGGGCTCGCAGTCTATGGAGTATTGTGGCAGTGGTATTATAACTGCTGTCAGATGGAGGGGCCTGAACATGTACCATACACATCATATTGTCAGCAGACTACCCAATCGGAGGTCTTTTTAAAAAAAAACAACGGGCTTCTGCCTGCCACCATAGGTCACGTCATTACCATGGGCAGTTGTAATTGGAAGATGATCACTTTCTATAAAGTGGCAGAAGTAACATGTGGTCCAATTGGCAGACCTAACAAATCAGAATATAGATCTTTATGGCAGAGCTCAATGAGATTTGAGGGTTGCAATGAGTAAGCACAGGCCTCTGATGCACCCAGTATTAAGTATAAGTATTGGATGCTGAAGATTCCAGTGGTGACTAAACCCAACATAGGCGCTAATGGAAAATATAATTTTTCTATTATAAATGTATTTTTTACAAAGCTGGATTTAAGTGTGCCTTCTTCATGAGTGTCTGGAGCCCATTGTGAATTTCCAGGGTCCATTGTGAGTGCCCAGAGCCCATTGTGGATGTGCACAGCCCATTCTGGGTATCCAGAGCTCATTCTGGGTGTCTGGAGCCCATTGTGACTGTGCTGAAGTCATCGCCATCTCTCCACATCTTTGACATATATGCTAGTCTCTGCTTTGTGTGCTAGGAAACGGCACCACCTGCAGGACAGTCTGTGGCATGAACCTTTTAGAGAATTGTTATTAGCACTTTGGATGATCTTTACTGTTTTTCTCTGTCAAAAATAGAATAGACTTTCCGACTACTTGGAAATCATGAAATTTCCTTCATCACTCTGACCCGTTTCCAGCACTGTATCAGCCTGTCAAGTCTCTTTTGCATGGGACTGTCTTGTTGTGTCACTGCACTGTTACAGTTTATTTTGATCATTCGAAATTGATAAGACCATTAGAATAGGAGAAGTCTTCTGATGTCACAGATTCTGAAGATTATTTTTTGCAATAAAACCAGGACATTAGATTGAAACATTATAGAGAATGTAACTTACTGTGCTAAGCATCTGTCTGCTCTTTTGATTGGATGTCTCATTGGTCCTTATGCCTGGTACACACGATGAGATTATCAGACGAATTATTGTCTGTTTTTTTTTTTTTTTCTTTAGCATGCTAGTCTCATATCGAAAATGAAAAGTTTTTTGTAAAGTGGCAAAATTCTCGTACAACAACAGAATAAAAATGCGGTAGTGATATTGTAGTGTATTATTTGTATTGTATTTTTGAATGACAACTGTACTGATTAAACGAAAAGCGTATAATCTGGTATTGTACAAGAACATTTTTTATGCTTGTCCCATCAAATAATTTTGCATGAATTGTTGCGGTGTACTAACGATCAGATTATCATACAATCGCTTCAAAATTGGTATTTTTCGTACGGTTTTCTTACCATGTGCACGTGCCGTTAAGCTCACCACACATGTTCTCATCTGATTGTGCAACCTCCTTTTTAGGTCTACCAACAACTATGTAGTGCAAATGCCTGTCTGGATACAGATTGATTGGATAGATGAGGTTGGTCCTCATAGTACATAGTTTTGGTGAATCTGATTGTCAGGTTGTAATGTAGTGTATGGTGACCCATTGAATCAAAAAGTTCTCCATCTGGAATCTGATGTAACAGAGACTGTTTAGATTACAGATAATTTTACATATTGGGTCCAATGTGTTTCAATTGCACCTACTTGTTATGTGCTGTATGTGACCCTGTTTGAAGTCGAATCTATCCATATTCTGTGGGCCAGGCCTTTGCACTACATAATTGTTGGTAGCTCTAAAGGAGCTTGTATAATCAAATTGTGATGTCTAAGGTGAGCTTTAGATAATAAGATTGCACAGGAAAGTTTGAACACTTCTTACAGCAGACGTGATGACAGTTGAGGGCTGTCGTAAATAAGCAGCGGCTGACTTCCTTCTGATTACTGGGGAAGTATTAATCCAGGCCACACCTCTTCTGGAACAGAACACTGTCTTTTTTTAATCCCGCCTCTTGGTCCAACAAATGTAGGCTCCTCCCACTTCCAGATATTTTTCAAAAAGTGTGACCAATGATCATTCAGTGTTTGGTATATGAGGCCTCAAATCCAGCCTCTGATACCACCAAAGGACTGTATATCATATTGATTATATGTAATGATGCAAAAGACTTTCAAAGACCGAAGATTTACTAGAGAAGATGGTCAGAGACTTTGTTACATGAATGGTGGGAGATTAGTCATGCAGTGGTAGACAGTCTGAGACTGGGAACAAGTCACACAAAACTGCTAGTGATCACAGCCCTATTACAGACCAAACCTCTTGTTGCTGACTACTGGGTTCCAGAGCTGCACTGCAAACGCCAAAGGGCCACAAGTTGGGTACCAGGGATTTAGAGCATTGGGCAATTGCTGTCTAAAAGATATCTGAAAATGATCAGAAGTGAATAATCACCTTGAAATGTTAGTCATTTGTCAGTAAAGAAATATTATCAGAACTTTTTGAAATATCGTCAGCCTCAACTCCCAGTTCTGGCCTGTGCGTTGATCGGTTGACCGTTCTTGTGGCTCTTGGGGAGATGAGACATTATGGAAACTTGTGAATAAATGGCGCTTTAACTGATGGCATCTCACTTGGAGGCACTTTGGAAGACATTGGATGGTCTCTCTGACCTGCATTCTCTCTCCACTGTCACACTTTATGAACTTGTTTATGTACCAACAACATTTGATTTTCTTGCAATTCCTCAGCCGAGCAACGACTCGAGACGGTGCCTCTGACATGTGATGCCTTGCTCTTGCCAGCAGATGGCGATATATGCCTTCTTTCCACATTGGGCATTTGTAGAGCTACAGTGATAGCCCTTCAGTGGCCAAGACTGATATTCTCTAGGAATACTTCTTAAATGTATATAATCTAAATTCATTGTGTTGTTCTGATAGCTTTGGCTAATTCGGTATAAGCTACCAGTGCTGTAGTCTGCTTGTGTGTAGCTTCCAAAAAATTATGTATAATGGCCAGTGACACCTCCCCCAGTCCCTCTCCTTCCTGCTGCTGTATGTTGGCTTAGTCAGCGTCGCCCAAATTACTGACCCCCCCCCCCCTTCTTCGCTGTAGATGTATGACCGCTTAGTGTATACCTTATCCCCAGCACTGCCCCCTTACTCCTTGCACCAATGTGTAATTATTAAGCAGCATTTATATAGTGGCAACAGTTTGTATAGCACTTTACAAAATGAAGGGAGACCATATGTATTTCATTCCCAGTGTAGTGTGTCAGGTTATCCCACCACCCTCTTCTGCTGTATATCGGCTTCTCCCATACCCCCCCCCCGGACCCCCCGACCCCCCTCTCATATGTTGAATTATGACCCCCCCCCCCCCCCGTTAAAGTATGTTGGCTTTACACCAGCACTGGTCCCCTCAGCTTATCCCATGTGTCCACTTCCCACTCTACAGTTATACCCCAAGATACCTGCGATTACCCTGATCATCCCTCAGATAATAGGGAAACACTAAAAAATGTCACACACAGACCTAGCAATAAATATAAATCTTGAACACAGGGGAGGTAGCTTTGTTGCAGCAAAGCACTATGATGAACAGAGCACAGGGGAGGTAGCTTTGTTGCAGTAAAGCACTATGATGAACAGAGCACAGGGGAGGTAGCTTTGTTGCAGTAAAGCACTATGATGAACAGAGCACAGGGGAGGTAGCTTTGTTGCAGTAAAGCACTATGATGAACAGAGCACAGGGGAGGTAGCTTTGTTGCAGTAAAGCACTATGATGAACAGAGCACAGGGGAGGTAGCTTTGTTGCAGTAAAGCACTATGATGAACAGAGCACAGGGGAGGTAGCTTTGTTGCAGTAAAGCACTATGATGAACAGAGCACAGGGGAGGTAGCTTTGTTGCAGTAAAGCACTATGATGAACAGAGCACAGGGGAGGTAGCTTTGTTGCAGTAAAGCACTATGATGAACAGAGCACAGGGGAGGTAGCTTTGTTGCAGTAAAGCACTATGATGAACAGAGCACAGGGGAGGTAGCTTTGTTGCAGTAAAGCACTATGATGAACAGAGCACAGGGGAGGTAGCTTTGTTGCAGTAAAGCACTATGATGAACAGAGCACAGGGGAGGTAGCTTTGTTGCAGCAAAGCACTATGACAAACAGAGCTTTTTTGGTGGAAAAAAATTAAGTCTTATTGGTTGTCATAGGGAAACAGTCTCTCTTCCCTGTATAATTGTCCTTGTGAAGTGATGCACAGTGGAAATCAATGCAAAAGTGCAACCATTTCCCATAGTGACCAATTTTAGAATATCTTCAGTTGTCTCTGAAAACTAATTAAGATATGTGTGAGACGTTGATGGACAGTCTTGCGTGGATCAAAATTCGGTCAGTTCCTGGTGAAGCAGCCGAATTTCAGTACATCTATGGCCTGCTTTGGTGGACACTGTAAGAGACTATTACTGTGATTTCCTGTATTCATAGCATGTTTAAAGCGGTATTAAACCCGAAACCAAAAATGTAATATATTGCAGCTTACCAACCCTTAGATGTGGCTGCATCAGCTTTCTTTTCTTTTGTTTTTTTTTTTTTCTCCCTCTGTTTTCACCAGGGGATCTGGCTAGTAACATACCTCCTGTATTAGTGAGATACAACTCTGGAGGAATGAGCACAGGAGGCACAGCAGCATTGTAAGTCTGGGGAGGAGGATAGTGTTAAATGTATCAGCAGACTTGTGCTTGGAGTTGACTTGCGGGTTGAGTCACCTTATTCTGTGCAGTGCTCTCTCCATTTTATGAGTAGGCTTGCCAGGATCCAGCCAGCTGCAGGATTATCTTTTGCTGTCGAGGACACAGTCTCCTTCCAGCCTCAGTGGCATCGTAAGTTCTGTTCTGGAAACTTAAAACTGGTCTATATGCAGGATTAAAAAATAATCCACATGTGTTTAAATAAAAGCATACAGCTTTTAATCTGTTTATGAACACAACACTGTGCTGCTGCTTTTTCATTGTCCGGTCAAAAGGCTGGTACAGACGGGCCAAATATCGGGCAGTTAAATTGAAACCAGCCAACATTCAGCCTGTGTGTACAGCAGCCTGTCTGACTGTAGCCGGTCTAGCAACTGGCTTTTATCAAACGGGCATGCTGGAAAACCAGCATCGGATCAACGCCAATGGTTGAGCGCTGGTCAGTGTGTTCGTGTGTGTGTGTGTGGGGCAGTCCCCCTATTGGAACACAATAGCTCAGCGAGGATATCACTGCACAGACATCACTTAGTACGGCGACCTCTCAGTTTTTTTCGTTCAGCCCATTGTGTTAAACAAAAAAAAAAACCTCATCTGTGCACCTAGCAATAGACTGGAGTTGACCCCGGACAAGGCTGTGTTATTACAAAGCACAGAGGCCCAGGGCCTGAATGTGGTGTCTGGTAGGTGTACCTGGATCACAAGGCTGCGTGAACAAAAATTCTTTAGCACTTATAAGTTTACCTAGCTATATAGTTAAAATGGAGTTGTATAGAGTTCTGCCTTAAACTGTTCCCACTGCTCTCTCCTCCTCTCACTTCCGGATGTCGTTGCTCTCTAAATAACTTCTGATTATCTGCTAGAGCTTTTTCTTCACAGTTCCTGATTGTTGTGTTCATTTCATATGATGCCGCCATGGCAACCAATTCACTGTGAAATGGCCAAGTTTACACGTCTCTCCTGTCAGAGCAGAGCTTGGTAGTCTGTGTACATTTCTCCATCTCCCGATATGTTGCCAGCGATTCCTCCAGGTCCTAGTTTCCTGAAATATCACCAGTGATTCCATGATTGTCGTGTCTCAGCTGCCTGATATCTCACCAATGATTCCTGTATAAGATCACAGCATCCTGATATCTCGCCAATGATTCCTGTATAAGATCACAGCATCTTGATATTTCACTAGCAATTCCTCCATAGGGTCCTGTTTCCATGCATCTTGCCAGCAATTCCTCCATCAGGTTCCAGCTCCCTGATATCTCACCAGTGATACCTCTTTTGGTTCCCAGCTCCTTGGTATATCACTAGTGATTTCTGCATCGGGTCAGAGCTCCCCAATAATTCCTCAACGATTCCTTCAACGAGTCCCAGCTCCACATATCTCATTAGTGATTCAAGCATCAGGTCTCCCTTCCCTGATATCTCGCTAGTGATTCCTGCAGCAGGTATTCACTCCCTGATATCTCACAATTTGGTATTTGCTCCCCAATATCTCATTTGTGATTCTTTCATCAGGTTCCAGATCCCCAATATCTCACCAGTGATTCCTTGATTGGGACTCCTTGATATCTCACCAGCGATTTCTTCACTAGGCTCCTGCTTCCTGATATGTCGCCAGCTATTCCTCTGTTGGGTCCTGGCTCCTCGTATCTCTCATCATTGATTCTCGCATCAGGTTCTTGCTCCCTGATATCTCACCAGCAATTCCACCATCAGGTCCCAGCTTCACACATCTTATCTGCAATTTCCCCATCGTATCCCAGGTCCATGTATGCCACCTGCAATTCCTCCATTGGGCCCCAGCTCGCCTGCAATTCCTCCATTGGGCCCCAGCTTGCCTGCAATTCCTCCATTGGGCCCCAGCTCACCTGCAATTCCTCTATTGGTCCCCAGCTCCATGCATTGGACGTGCAATTCTACCATCAGGTCCCAGCTCCACGTTTCTCATCTGTAGTTCCTCAATTGGGTCCCAATTAGTATAGTGCCTTGAAAAGGTATTCATACCCCTTGAAACTTCCCACATTTTATCATGTTACAAGCAAAAATGTAAATTTTATTGGGATTTAATGTGATGGACCAACGCAAAGTGGCACATAATTGAAGTGGAAGCAAAATAACTGGTTATTAAAATTTTTAACAAATATCTGAAAAGTGTGGCATGCGTTTGTATTCAGCCCCCTTTACTCTGACACCGCTAACTAAAATCTAGTGGAAAAGATTGCCTTAAGAAGTCACCTAGTTGGTAAATAGAGTCCACCTGTGTGTAATTTAATCTCAGAATTTTAAACCTCATATGGCCATGATCTACATGACAAGACACGGCCCCCATCAGTGCCACGTATCAATGCCCATCAGTTCCCAGCTGTGTACAGCTGTTCTGTGAAGCCCTTAGAGGTTTGTTGAACCTTAGTGAACAAACAACATCATGAAGGCCAAGGAACACACCAGATAGGTCAGGGATAAAGTTGTGGAGAAGTTTAAAGCAGGGTTGGGTTATAAAAAAAATATCCCAAGCTTTGAACATCTCACAGAGCACTGTTCAATCCATCACCTGAAAATGTAAAGAGTGTGGCACAACTGCAAACCTACCAAGACCTGGCCATCCACCTAAACTGACAGGCCGGGCAAGGAGAGCATTAATCAGAGAAGCAGCCAAGAGGCCCATGGTAACTCTGGAGGAGCTGAAGGGATCCAAAGCTCAGGTTGGAGAATCTGTCCACAGGATAATTATTAGTCGTGCACAAGAGTGACAAGAAGAAAGCCATAAGAAGTCCCGTTTGCAGTTTGCGAGAAGCCATGTGGGGGACACAGCAAACATGTGGAAGAAGGTGCTCTGGTCAGATGAGACCAAAATTGATCTTTTTGGCCTGAAAGCAAAACTCTTTGTGGCAGAAAACTATCACTGCACATCACCCTGAACACAATTGTCAAACACATCATGTTGTGGGGATGCTTTTCTTCAGCAGGGACAGGGAAGCTGGTCAGAGTTGATGGGAAGATGGATGGAGCCAAATACAGGGCAATCTTAGAAGAAAACACATCAGAGCTACAATGGAATGGTTTAGATCAGAGCATATTCATGTGTTAGAATGGCCCAAAGTCCAGACCTAAATCCAATTGAGAATCTGTGGCAAGACTTGAAAATATCTGTATACAGACACTCGCTATCCAATCTGACAGAGCTTGAGCTATTTTGCAAAGAGTGGACAAAAATTCCCCTCTATAGATATGCAAAGCTGGTAGAAACATACCCAAAAAGACTTGCTTAAGTGCAGCGAAAGGTAGTTCTACAAAGTTTTGACTCAGGAGGGCTGAATACAAATGCACGCCACACTTTTCACATATTTTATTTGTAAAAAAAATTTGAAAATCACTTGTCATTTTCCTTCCACAATTATGTGCCACTTTGTGTTGGCCTATCACATAAAATCCCCATAAAATACATTTACATTTTTGGTTGCAACATGAAAAAATGTGGAAAATTTCAAGGGGTATGAGTACTTTTTCAAGGCACTGTATCTCGCTAGTGATTCTTTCATTTGTTCCCAGCTCCCTGATTTCTCACTAGTGGGGACTTTAACCTCCCTGGCGGTTTTCCCGAGTGTGGCTCGGGGTTAAAATTCAGTACCATTAGCGGTAACCCCGAGCCACACTCGGGATCGCATTGCAGGATCCTGGGGCGGCGTTACTTACCTTGTCCCCGGGATCCTGCGATGTCCCCCGCAGTGTCCGAGGGCTCCGTCCTCCTCCGAAGCCTCTCCGTGCCAGGCTCCGTTCCCTGCGAGCGGCGCGACGCACGGGGGCGGAGCCTGGCGGCAAATTCAAAAAAAATGTCAAAATCATAACACATACAGTACTGTAATCTTACAGATTACAGTACTGTATGAAATGATTTCACGTCCCTTTTGTCCCCAGTGCTCTGGCCCATGCCCTGCATGCAGTTTTACATGATATACACTGTTCTTTCTGCCTGGAAACTGGAGATTGTCCATAGCAACCAAAAAGTGTCCCTTTACGTCAAAAGTGGCTTTAGACCAGCTAGAAAACAGCGATAGTAAATTAGAACACTTGCAGAATTGAGCGATAGTGAATTGTGGGGAAATTTATTTTATTACTATTTTTTTTAATTTT
This sequence comes from Aquarana catesbeiana, assembly GCF_042186555.1. Classification (NCBI taxonomy): domain Eukaryota; kingdom Metazoa; phylum Chordata; class Amphibia; order Anura; family Ranidae; genus Aquarana; species Aquarana catesbeiana. The sequence goes on from NC_133326.1 coordinate 536,255,734, forward strand.
TTTTAATTATTTATTTTTATTTATTATATTATAATTTATGTTTTTGTGTTTCAAACTTTATCATACCCGGGATATCTACTAGACTCTGGTTTGGACAGATTTAAGTGTGTTATTGTTAAGATTTACAGACCTACAATATAAAACGCCAAATTTCCATGCAAAATAATTGTACCTCTTTCAGCACCTAAAATCCGAAATAATCATACCGCCAGGGAGGCTAAGTAGCATTATGGCAGCTGGCCTAGGATTGCTCTCACATGTCGCATACTTGGTGTATTTCAGGTGATAAATCTGTCATCTTTCTTTTGCTGATGAATGAGACCCCAAGATAACAAACTACAGCCACATGGATCGTAATCACATCTAGAAATCATGCTGACTTTGCGAAACACAGAACACTTGGAGTGCCACATATGTGATCTGTGAGAACTAATACTAGTGTGGCAATGGGCAGATGTTGCCTTTTATCAACCCAGGGCTGGTAGGCCATTGAATAAAAGAACATGATTCAGTGTTCAGGTAGACCAGTGGTTCTCAATCTCAGTCCTTAAGTACCATGTTTGCAGGTTTTTCTTTTATCTTGTACAGGTGCTTTAAATCGGAGTCAATGGCTTGGTATTTTGGACACCTATTTTATCTAAGAGAAATTCCCAAAACATGGCCTGTTGGGGGTACTTGAGGACAGGTTGAGAACCACTGAAGTAGACCATTTTCTCTGTCATTGTTGAATTGAACATTTAGACCATTAATCTTGCCATCGGTGTGGGTGCCTCATTCCCTTGCAACTGGTTGTATGAGAAACAGCAAAGCCTAAAAATCCCTGCTGCCACAATGAAGCTGCTCCCTTTTTCCTTTACAGGGGTCTTTTGTGAGTCCAGACGACCCACTCCAAGTACATGCAAAGAAATCCAGAAAATTGGGGTCCACACCGCCTCTTTTGATTAATACAAACCGATGATGTAAGATGGGTATCATGATATGAAGTGAAAATGCATTTCTTTTTTTCTTCCTCTCCAAATATTTTATTGAGGTTTAACAATGTGAATATCATTTTACATTTACCAAGTAGTCAAAGAAGTGCACTTCAGCAGGGCTCAAAGTATCTAACATAAGCCAATGGCAAATAGTAAAGAACATTTAAAAGATTAGTATTAACAGTAACAGTAGGGGGCCGAGTCTTTCCATGTAGATCATGGCCGTATGAGGTTTAAAAGGGCAGGCCCCTGAGAACAGGGGAGGTTGGTAACAAAGCAGGCATAATGTAAGCAATGTCAACAACCATTTTTGAATAGAGGGGTGCATGAAAGTATTTGGAATCATAAGAGGCTATTGGTCAGTGGATGATGAGAAAAAGGAAAGTTGGCCCGTCAGGGATCACAAGGTCATGGGGGGGGGGACCCTGAGGGGAACTGTATGTAGTAGCCTGCATCAGCTTAGGTGGGAATGAGGAGGCCTAGGCCTCCCTGGTTAGCAAAGATAGGTGTAAGGGAGTAGTCTCGGGAATAATAAAAAAAAAAAAAAAAAAAGGGGGGGGGGGGGGGGCTGTTGTACGATAAGACAGAGAAGAAAAAGAAAAAAAGGGGGGGTTACCCTAGAGAGGAACTCTGCCCGGACAGGTTAGGTTAAGTCAACAGTAGTGAATTGTTAAGATCAGGGGGTAGAAAATGGGTGATCCAGGGTTTCCATTGTTTTCCATAGAGTGCAGTTTTGTTAAGGCTAACTGCTTCTGTCTTGGAGTGGATCATTGGTTGGGTGATTCTGTGCTTCTTTACTAGGATACTTAGGGGGATTTCCAAGCCTTAGCAATGGTTTGTTTTGCTGCAGTGGTGACAAAGAGTAAGACTTTGAACTGGCAGTGTGTTACAGCCAATGGTTTGTTGTTTGGGAGAGCCACGGTCGGATCTGGGGCCATGGGTGTCTCATAAAGAGTCGATAGAATTTGTTCCAGAATGTTTGCACAATGGGACAGTCCCACCAGATATGAACATGAGTTCCTGAGGTTTGACAGCCACAAAAGAAGTGTACAGAGCATTGGGGGAAAATTTTTGAGATCCTGGCGGGAACCAGGTGTCATCTGGTGAGCACCTTGTAGTTGGTTTCTAGGCCTACAATGTTGGGTGAGGCTCATTTAGTTGCCTTCCAGATATGTGACCATTCGGCGGGTTCAAGGGTTAGCTTGAGATCTTTTCCACTTCATGTATGCCAGGGTGATGTGGGATATAATATAAGTTTGGCATAAAGGGTCAGAGATAAGATCCCTTCTATAGGGGTCTGACTTGCAAGCTCGTTTAAAAGTTGTGAGATTTGAGAGAACGAGTCCAGGGGTGTACATGGTGCGTAGAAGTGTTTTATTTGTAAGTAGCGGAAGAGTTTTGAGGGGGGGGGGGAATCCGTGGGTGGCACAAAGAGTTGGGAAGGACGTAATTGAATTGAACTTGAAGTGATGGGCTTTTAGTAGACCTGCCTGGGCCCAGGCAGAGAAGGAAGATGATATTCAAGCCAGATAAAAGGCGGGGTTACGAAGGAAGGAGAGGAGGGAGTTATGAGGGGATTAGAGGCCGAAATGACTTTTGAATCTATCCCATATAACCAAGCTATGTTTAGTTATGGGATTAGTGATTGAACGTCGTAGTGATGGTGCTAGCCAAAGAAGTCTAGCTGTGGAGAGGGAGCTACACTCTACAGATTCAATTGCTACCCAGAGTGGTATTTCTTTGGTGGCATGGTATTTGGGGAGTTGTGCTAGCTGAGCTGCTTAGTAGCACTTTACAAAGTTAGGTACGCTAAGGCCGCCCTGAATAAGGGGGTGTTGAGAGTTTGTTTGGGTAGGTGGGGTTTGATGTTGCCCCAGATGCTTTGGGAGGCCCTACACTGTAGTATCCTCAGGTAGTGGGATGGGACAGGTATCGGACGTACCCTAAAAAAGATGGAGAATTTTGGGAAGAATGGACATTTTGAGAATAGGTACCCTCCCCATCCATGCTAGTGGTAGGGATGCCCATTTAGACAGAAGGTTTGTAGAGGTGTGATAGCATAGGGGGGTAGTTGGCTGCATATAGGTTGCTAGGATTAGTGGTGAATTTGATGCCCAGGTAGGGAATCAGAAGAAGCGGCCCAAGGAAATCGGAGAAGTTCAGATAAACTGGCTACTTGAGGGGGTGGTGGTAGGGAAATATTCAAAGCCGTCGACTTTTGTAGGTTTACCTGTAGGCCCGATACGCGCTCAAATTTGGAGAGGGTGGCCGGGAGGTTAGGAAGACTGTAACATCATCCGCAAATAGGCAGAGTTTGTCTTGATAGCTGCTGAGTTCCAGGCCATGTAGGTTAGGATTAGAGCGAATGAGAAGGACCAGAGGTTCAATAACCAGAGAAAGTAGGAGTGGGGAAAGAGGGCAACCTTGACGGGGTACCTCGCTCGATTGGGATGAAATCAGAGCGGAAATCAGAGTATGTGATGTAAGCTCTGGAGTTCTGGTATAGGCCTGAGATCCAGCCTAGAAAGTGGGTACCAAACCCCCATCGCTGTAGAATAGAGTGAAGGTAGGGCCAAGAGAGCGTATGAAACGCTTTGCGTTTATCTGGGGAGATAAATCAGGTTGGGATGCGGTGGGTTCGGGCAAGGTGGGCTAGGAGTGTTGCTGTACGGATGTTGTCTCCTGCTTGGCAGGAGGAAAGAAAACCAGTTTCATCCCTAATGTATAAGGGAGCCTATAATCGGGTTAAGGCGGGTGGAGAGGACTTTGGCCAGTTGCTTTATATCAAGATTGAGAATGTAGATTTGTCTGTAGTTGGACAATGCAGTGTCATCTGTGTTGGGTTTAGGGATCATTGAGATTGATGCAGTTAGGGATTCTGTGTGAAAGGAGTGGCTGCTTAGTAAGGAATTTAAGGCCTCTGTTAGGAGAGCGGTAAGATGAGACGAAAATTTTGCACCTGCGCCCTTGCGACCGCCCCCCCCTGGGCAGTCCACACATGGCGTTGGGAGGAACCCATTTTGGACCTTTGGGATAAAATGACGTTCGTTTTTGCACTAGACCACATGGACGACACATCAGATCAGTCACAGTGAGTTAGGTTACCCCCTTTTTTTTTTTTTTTTTGCACTTGTCTTCAATTTTGTGTTTTTCACACTGCTCACGGTCCCCATATCCCTTCATTCCCATGTTTGCTTTATTCTACGGTGGTATTTTTCAGCAGTATGCAATTATCACACTTTGTCCCCCTTTTTTTGCCTTCATAGCTGACTCTATAGTCACTTGTTACTCCGCACCACTGTGGATGGTCACTTATACATATTTACATTTATTACAGTTATTGGCTGGAATTTATTGTGGGTGTCAGCATGAATTTAGGCACATGGATATACATTTCTTTAGCACCAGACCTGCCTTCCATTTGTCCCCATGGTCCATATGGTGTCCTGCCACAGCTCCTGGGACAGATGTCTTTGACAACCCTTCTCCCTAGCGCTGCTATGTTTAGGCTGATTTTGTAAGTATAGAGGCTAGGTGTTTGCCTCATTGAATAATTTGATTTCTGTGATAACAATAGCTTAGAAAAAGAAAAAAAAAATTATATAATATTATACTGTTATTTTACCCTGTAGATATAGGTTATGCATCTACTCCTGAGGAAGTGAACATTGATTCGTGAAACGCGTCGAGTTTATCGATTGCAATTTTATATATGTCTACAAATATATGTATGCCAACATCGAAACTGTGTATGAATTTAATGTTCCAAATCAGTCTAATAAGGTTTTAACTGGATTTTACCATGATGTAATTTAATTGGGTCAATAAACCTTTAATCATGTGAATATATGTATTATCTTATATGAGTGATGTGCCTCAATTAAAGTCCCCAGGCAAATATTGGCAGGTGAGATTTGCTGTGGTGATTGGTTGGCTGATACCAAATTTTAGACATGTGCATTCGTTTTCGTCCGAATGCATTTTCGTCCGAATTTCAGGTATTTTCGTTATCGTTTTAACAAACGATAACGAAAGTGCAGAATCCGAAAAACAAAAGATCCGACATAAACAAATGCTTTATTTTCGTTTTCGTTGCTACAACAGTTCGATATAGACAGGAGATTTGACATGATGATAATAACAATCTGTGTCCATCAAACCTGTGGTCGAATGTGCCTAACCTTAACTCTATTAGTCCAAGATTATTCTACATAGAGAGAAAAGATTCGACGAAGGGGAGAAAAGATTCGACGAAGGGGAGAAAAGATTCGACGAAGGGGAGAAAAGATTCGACGTAGGGGAGAAAAGATTCGACGTAGGGGAGAAAAGATTCGACGTAGGGGAGAAAAGATTCGACGTAGGGGAGAAAAGATTCGACGTAGGGGAGAAAAGATGAATAAAAATAATGATGATGATGAATGTTATTGGCTGATTGTAACCAAAGAGCAGGAGCAGTAAAATAGCTAGAACTAAGTACACGTACTTTGGCTTATGGTGTCTGTTGAAAGTTCTAAGAAGGTTCGACGGAGCAGGTAAACTATACGGCGTCGTACAGTTTAGCTGCTCCGTCGAATCTTCTTTGAACATTTGACAGACACCATAAGCCTCCAATGACAGATTCGACCTTAATTTGGATTTTCGGACGAATGCAATTTTTAATAAAAAACGAAATAAATAAAAACGAATTTCGCGAGTAACTAAATACATTTATTTTTCGGACGAAAACGAAATTCCGAAACGAAATATTTCAGTGTGCACATGTCTACCAAATTTAAACCAGCCTCTATGATTTTGCCCTACATAAGGAGGATTCTGTTTCCATCTGGATGCTAACACTCCTGGAACAGAAAAGCTGCTTTGAAAAATTACCAGGGGTAGTCCTTTCCACATAAGGTGTACTGCCAGGGTAGAGAAAAAGTCCTGTTGGTCCTGAGCATCTACTCCTTGTTTTGCCATAGGGTAGAGCCTGATCTCATCCAGGCATTATTTGTATGGAAACTATTCTCCTAATAAAACCATGTGACAATAACGGTGCATTCTGTTTTTGAACACCCTGTCTGCAACTGTGCTAGACACATGCCAGGGATTGAATTGTAGCTTGCAGCGTAGCATAGAAAAAAGCTACCTATAAGCTTTCAGTAGCTTGGGGCAATTGGTTGCTGTTAGTGTACTCCTTTTTTTTTTTTTTTTTTTGAACACTACTGATTTGTGATCTCATTTGATGTGAGGATGGAGGATATTTAACCTGTTCTGGCTTTCTGTGATTCCTCCATGACAGACTCTTCCATTGCTGGCTTTCTGGATCCTAGGTAAATCCGGTTATACTTGTGCTACTCCTAGCTATGGATTTCAGTGCTATATCTCGATGTTAACCAGCTGACGGCTAGGACCCAAGTATGATCAGCAGACAAGAGATGTTGTGAGTTCTAGTCACATGCTGAGCTGTTGATGGTGGCACTGAGCATGCTCAGATTGCAACCTCCTTTCCAAAGATCGCAGCTCTCCCACAGCTCATCCTTCATTCAGCTGAGGCACAGCAGAGTGGCAGGTCACCGCTGACATGTCCCCGTGCCTTGCGTCTCTCTCCCTCCACCAGGTAGGCGAGTGTCTCTTGTGTATTACATGTATACATGCTGCTTATGTTACCTGCACAATACACCCTCAGCATGCAGATTAACCCCATGTGTTTTTCTGAGATTCCAGCACTCCTACCAGTACAGCCGTCCTGTGCTATCCATGCTCTCTGTTTGTAGATGCACTGAGAGAATTGCGATGAGTTTCTGTGAATAGTGGCAAGGCCTGCACAGTGCTGTGAGCGACTGCTGTGCTCTCGCCTCCCTGCACAGAACAGCACAGTACAGCTCAGCAGCTGATGGATTCCAGTCCGTCTGATAGAATCCGGTCTTCAGAACCAGGGCCATTATCTGATATGTGCTTTGTATAAGGAGATGTATTGCTGGCCTGCTACTGTTCTCTGTGATGGGGATCTGTGGGATGTTTCTTGTCCTTATGATCCAGTACAGAGATACCTTGCATTATGGGCGTTATGTATATATTTAGTTTTGCTGCTGATACGCCTGTGATGGTTCAGGTTGTGCTCATCCATATGATTTGGGGGCCGGACAGAGAGGTTCTGACCATCCAGTGAAACCGGCTGTGATAATGTCACAGTGCGATCTGTGCTGTATTGTTACTCTGACTTTGGGAACTCTGATAATCCATCAATACACTGTGGTAACCATGACACATTCACAAATAGGAAAATCCTTGTATTTGTGGAATTGCTGTGATAACCCAGAACCCCTTCTTTCTCTCTCTCTCTCTCTCTGTCTCTCTCTCTCTGTCGTTTTTCTCTTTCCCTCCCCAAATGTTCTACCCCCCCACCCCACCCCATCTTTTTTTCCTCTTTCTGCCCCCTTTTTCCCCATATCTGTCCTCTGGCTTCCATAGTTCCCCATCTCTACCTCCCTCTCCACCCACCACCACCCCTTTCTACCCGGTCTTTCTCCCCTCCTACTTTCTCCATCAACCTTCTGTGTCTCTCTATAGAACCTTATCTGTATTAGAGGGGTACATCTACCTACATCTGTATATAGAAGCTCCACGGAGGGCCTTTGCCTCCTGCTGGTAGTTGTATTGATGGAATTGGCAAACTTGCCGATAGTTAGGCGAGTGTTCCTCCTACACATCTCTCATGTCAGCAGATTATCACAGAACTCCACTCTAAATGTACAATCCTTTCTATTCATATTTAATTCAGCATGCTCTGTTCTATTGTTCTGTCCTTTGGAAAAAAATACACATATGGGGGGGGGGGGGCATCCAGTATGTGTACCCTGTGTGAATTCATTGGTAAGCTGTAATGGGGTAAATGGTATGGTTATCCACTGTCTGTTGATTGCAGCACACAGGAAGTGTGGTGACTTCAATGATCAGATTAGAACAGATTATGAGGTGTCAGGAGGGTCTCAGGGCAGGAGACCTGGGTGGGTGAGGACAGCCTAGGGCTTTTCAGGTGCTTGAACTCCCTGAGATCCAGATGGTTTATCCTTCCGACACAAAGTTTGGGAACTCCCCTACACGTCTCACACCCCCCTCCCTATGGATTCTCTGTGTACCTTTATATTATTAATTACACCTTCCTATGGTAAAGCGAGTTATGAAAATGAATAAGATGTTTCCCCTTGTAGATTGCTGAATGAAAGCTAAAACCTGATTTGTCACTAAGTACAGCAGCATTATTACCTATTTACCACTGTCAGTACATGAGTGTAAGGGTCTCTAAAGACTCTGCCTCTGAGGAACCTACCTGACTATAGAAGGTGGTCTCTAGCCAATCTCGCCTACTGCGCTGCCAGCTTTGTGGTTCTGATCAATAAAGTGATTTCGCGCAAATAGTGATAAGCAATTCGGATTAAATTAATTTATGAGCATAAGGAGAGTGTTTATAAAAATCAGAGGTGGAAACATACTAAGTGATGTGTTGGATATCTATCTGTGATAGCAAACATTTAAACATAATAAAATATAAATTATGTGTGGATGAGAAATTTCACTCTTACCGTGTAAAATCTCACAGTTTTCTTATTATATTTGTGCATAAATTAAATGCACATAGCCTAGTATGGGTTAAATTATAATTAAATATACTTAACCTAGTGTGGGTTAAACTACAATAAATTTCAAACAAAAATAGTGACAACAAAAGTCCAGTGATTGCTGCAATGGATGGGGAGTGATGAGGTTCTATTGTTGTTGGAAAAGGTGAAGGTAGTTATTCCCAATAATCCTGTTGTGGCTCCCTTAACAGTCTGGTCTCCCAGAACTCTTACTTCAATGTTAAAGATAACACGCAGTCACCACTAGGGGCATCTCCTGACTTCCCTGGATGGTCAATGTGATGTCTCTGGATGGTATATTGAGCAGTATTCCTTCTCAAGGTGCAGCGATATGTTGTCCAATCACATAAGTGCAGGGAGGTACCTCAGTATGAGAGAGAGAACAAGGAGGGAAAAAAAAACCTCCAATAGTGAAGTATGTCAGGTCTAAAAACGTGTTTATTAAAACATAGTGGCATAGACTCTTACACAAAAAAGATTAAAATATCACAGGGAACAAATTAGGCGTTGTTCCTTGCCTTCTCACGTCACTTCCGGTCGCGGCTCTTCCCGGCCAATCCCTGTTGGGATTGATCTAAACTATTTAGTGTTATGTGTTACACTTATAGATTTTGCTGCACTTTCGTTTATACCACACACTTACATTACCCACTATTCCAAAGTAGCGTGAGAGCTCCTGAACACTACACTAGCTTTGTGGTTCTGATTACCTGTTTTATTGCTGTAGGTCAGGGGTGTCCAGCCTTTTGACCATCCTGGGCCACATTGGAAGAAGAGGAATGCCTTGGGCCACACATAAAATACACTAACAATAAGGATACCTGATGAGCAGAAAAAGTCAGGCAGATCACAAGTTAACGGTAACAGATGTAGATAATGTACCTGAGTAATAAAACTTCATTTTTTTATTTTAAAAATATTTTTTTCTTATAAAAGTAAGAGGTCAACATAAAACGAGCGCAATATTTGACACCGGTTTTCATAAATGAACACATCAATATTAATCGATGGAGTAGCAATTCTGAATGTGCTTATCAGATATTTTGGTTCCAACTTTGACCTTTGTGTGCTTCATCCTTGAAAATAGTTCTCACAAATATAGGTTCTGCTAAAAACTAATGACATGAATAAGGCGTGATTGTGAAGAGTGTGAGATTTATCTTTGGGAAGATAAAACTTTTAAAAGTCCAGTAAAGAAACAGTCAAATATTTCTTCAACCGCATGTGTTCGCTGAAAGTAAATGCATCTTTACAAAAAAAAAAAAACAACTTTTTTAAGTTTTTGATTTTGTGTTGGGCTGCATTCATAGCCATCTGAGGGCCACAGGTTGGACACCCCTGCTGTAGAAGGTAACCTGGATCTTTATTATGACATTGGTTGTCTGTGTACTACTTTAAGTTCCACATTTTTTTAATGTGGAGATCGTTTCGCCGTCTTTTCTCCCACTTCAGTGAAATTGGGTCCTTTATCTACACTGCCTTTAGCGTGCAATTTTTCTGTTTGGTCAGCTTATGCGCAGTGATCCGCCATATTGGTTTGGTGTGCAGTAGATTGTGGTGTTCTGCAAAGATTGTAGGATGTACGGAGCCCCATATGTCCTCTGTAGGATCTCCCACACATTCAGCATGACAGCAGATGCTGTTTATCTCTTCATGCCGGATTTGTGTTGCGGGTACCCATTAACCCTCTGTATGCTGAGCCTCGTCCATCACAAGGCATAGCACAGATTAGAAAAAAAGAGTCTGTTGTCTGACAACTAATAATCTTCCAGGTATCTCTGAAAAGAAAATATTGTATTGGCTTTGTAGTAGATGCCACTATTTCTCCTGTCTCCTTTTCTAAAGATTTGTATGGTTCATCCATTCTGTGCCGAGAGCAAATTTGAAGTAACCCATAGCATCCAATCGCCTCCTTCTCTTCTGTTAAACAATGAGAATGATTGGTTGGTGTATGTGAGCCCATATTCAGGTTGATTTACTAAAGGCAAATAGACAAGTACTCCAGAGCTTATTAAATGTACAGAAGTTTTGCTGGCTTACATCATCCAATCATGTGCAAGCATGCTGTGTTTTTTATTTTCCTTGCACATGATTGGGTATTCTTAAGTAAAGTGAAGCTTTACCTTATTTACTAAGCTTTGAAACAAGTGCACTTGCAGAGTGCAACTACACTTTACAAAGTGCAACTACACTTTACAAAGTGCATAGTCTATTTGTCTTTAGTAAATCAACCCCATTGTGTCTAAGTGCAGAAGTTTGAGCAAGGCACCACAATAAAGAAGATAGTTTTAGTCATACTAAAAGTTCCTCACAACTGAGTTCTGTTTGTGGCAGGAACTTGGGGGGGGGGGTGCAATATGACCACGCCAAAGCAGTGTCATATCACGTTATGGCTTCACTGCCTGTTGCAAACCCCAAACTTTGGGGACAGATTTTTTCCAAACTAAAAATACGCAGATAATAGATTTGGAGGTTATTAAATGCTGTGGTTTTATTTTTTTCTGCATTTGCCCTGTAGAAAAAAATCTGGTGCACTTGTTTTGTCAGTGGACTCACTGCTAGTGCTGATATATATATATATATATATATATATATATATATATATATATATATACACGTGAGCTTTAATTTGCCCATTTCCTATTATTTTCTGCACCTCCCTTCGCCTTTTCCAAGCCCTCCTGCCTTGATACCATAATTTCTTCTTTTCCTCTTACCCCTTCTGTAGTTGTGTGCTTCTCCCCCAGTGCCCTCCCACTTTATTCTCATAATTTGCTATTCTCTCCCTTGGAGCCCTCTTGCTTTATTCCTGTAGTTCCCTGTCCCTTTGCCACAGGAGCCCTCCTGCCTTATTTTAATTAGAGGTCGACCGATATGGGTTTTTCTCTGGCCTATGCCGATGCCGATGTTTAGAAATCACGGTGACCAATGGCCGATATGTGATGCCGATTTTTTTGGGCCGATATATTAGGCCGATTTTTTTTTTTTTTTTCTTTTTTTTCCCTTCATCTCATAAAATCTAACAGTTAGACCCCTTTCACACTGGGGCGTTTTTCAGGCACTTTTGGGCTAAAAATAGCACCTGTAAAGTTCCTGTAAAATGACCACCCTGCAGTCTCAGTGTGATATCCCAAGTGCTTTCACACAGAGGTGATGCGCTGGCAGGATGTTAAAAAAAAGTCCTCCAAGCAGCATCTTTGGAACGGTGTATACCGCTGCTCCACCACTCCAGCCCATTAAAATGAATGCGCACCGCTGCCGAAGTGCCTGCAAAGCGTTTCGGCAGCGGCGCTTCAGGGGCGCATTTAACCGCTTCCTCGGCTGCTGGCAGGGCGCTTATAACCCAATAGTGCCGCTAAAATGATGGTAAAGCGCCGCTAAAACTAGCAGCGTTTTACCGTCAACGCATGCCCGCTCCAGAGTAAAAGCAACCTTAAGTGATACAGAAATTTTTTTACATTTAAACATTTATTAAACAAAACAAACCTCCAATCAGTTCACTTGTATGTAGAATTTAGATTAAAAAAAATAAAAACAACTATATCTTAAATATTAAATACACAAAAACAGGTAATCAAAACTTTTGGATGAAAAAAAATGGGCTAACTTTACTGCTTCGTTTTTTTTTTTTTTTAATTCGTGTATTTTTTCAAAAAATATTGCGTTTGAAAGACCACTGCGCAAATACCGTGTGACATAAAATATTGCAACAACCGCTATTTTATTCCCTAGGGTCTCTGCTAAAAAAATAAATATATATATATAATGTTTGGGGGTTCTAAGTGATTTTCTAGCAGAAAATACAGGATTTGTACTTGTAAGCAACACATGTTTCAAGTCCGCTGATATTGGCCTTTTTTATCAGCACAATCGGCCGATGCCGATTAAGTAAAAAACACCAAATATCGGCCGATATATCGGTCGACCTCCAATTTTAATCCATTCCTATTCTCCCCCAGAACCCTCCTTTTCATATTCCCATTCCCAGTTTGTCCCCTAAAAGATTCCCACCAGGAATCTTTATGACGAAGGTTGGCGGTGTCACTGCTGGTGATCTTGATGAATGGATGGATAGTCCTCTCTAGTTAGAAGTCATCATGTTATAGCTGTGTAATGGTGTAGTAGTTCTGGACAGTAAAGATCTCTTACTGGAACTAAGCTCTAGACCTGCAATATCTGTCCCTGGTGTAGAAATGGATGTGAAGCAATTAGGAAGTAATTAAAATCTGTTCTCCTTTCTTCTGAGTGAGCATAGCATGAAGCCTGAACCATCCAATTTATGTGCAGAAATGGTTAGGTTATTGTCAGCTCCCATTGTGACACCAAACAGTACCTACCACATATAAGATCAGTGTGGATTCCTCTGGTACTGAGTGACAGATATTGTGACAATAACGCGTGACAATAACACATGACTATAACCTTGTACTCAGACACACAGCCACCACTTGATGCTCCTGATGGATTTTTTTTTTTTGATATAGCAAAAGTATGGAAAAAGCAACAGAAATATTCATATAAAGCCAGTGACATATGGATGGTGTTATATTGGCTCTTCCAGACCGGGCACAAAAACATGGACTGTATTATACTTACTCCTCCAGACACAGACTATAATGTACTGGCTCTTCCAGGCCAGACACACGGACTGCATTCTACTGGTTTTTCCAGGCCAGACACACAGACTGCATTCTACTGGTTCTTCCAGGCCAGACACATGGATAGTATTATACTGGCTCTTCCAGACCAGACACAGGCACGTGTATGATGTTATACTGGCTCCATTGGACTTACAAACACATGGATGGTGTTCTACTGAATTTCAGACCAGACAACGATATATAGATGCATTACACTAGCTGTCCCAGACATATGGATGTATTATCCTGGCTGTTTTGGATTGGACACGGACACATGGGTGGTATACTGGCTCTTCTAGACCAGACATATAGTAGGTATTGTATTTGTTCTTTCAGACTAGACACATGGACAGAATTAACATGGCTGTTCCAGGCCAATAACTGACACTTGGATGGCATTATAGTGGTTCTTCCAGGTCAGACACATGGATGGTATTATGTGGACTCTTCCAGACAGGACACAGATATGTGGACACTATGATACGGGCTCGACCAGACCAGACACAGACATGTGGTTGGTAGTATACTGGCTTTATCAGTCCGACGCATGGACCGTATTATACTGGCTCTTCCAGACACACACAGTATTATATTTACTCTTCCATGCCAGACAAATAGATCGTATTATATTGGCTCTTTTAAACTGGGCATATGGTTTGTATTATACTTTTTTTTTTTTTTTTTCCATACCAGACACATACACATGGATGATATTATAATGGTACTTCCAGGTAAGACACACAAACAGTATTATAGTGGCTGTTCCAGAATGAGGACATGGACTGCATTATAATGATCCTACCATACTGGACAAGGACTCATGGGGACAATAATTATACTACTGACTCCTCTAAATCGGACACATGATTGCCATCAAACTTGCTTCTCCAGATCAGCACAGAAACATAGATATTATACTTGCTCTTCCAGACCAGCAGAGAAGCATGGATGGTATTATACTAGTTCTTCCAGACCAGACACATTGACAGTATTATACTGGGTTTTCCAGACTGAAAACAGCTGCATGGATTGTATTATACTGGCTCTATCAGACTGGATCACCATAGACACATAAACGTTATTGTACTGCCACCTCTAGACTCGACAAATGGATGCTATTATACTGGCTCTATCAGACCAATACCGACACATGAACAGTATTTTACTGGCTCCTCTAGACTGGACAAATGGATTGTATAACACTGGCTCTTTCAGGTCAAACACATGGATGGCGTTATTCTGTGTCTTCCAGGCCAGGCACAGAAACCTGATCGGTAATATACTGGCTGCATCAGCCTGACACAAACAAATGAACGATATTATACTGTTTTGTTCCAGACAGACCCCTATAGATGGTATTATACTGAATGTTCCTGACTGAACACGGACACATGAGCGGTATTTATACTGGTTGTTTCAGGCCGAACACAGACACATGGACAGTAATATTATACTAGCTCTTTTAGACTGGACGTGGACAGTAATTATAGTGGCTTTTCACAACTAAATGCATGGATGGTATTGTACTTGTTCTTTCAGACCAGACAGAAACATAGGTGTTATTATACTAGTTGTTCCAGACCAGACACAGGTATGGTATTAGCTGTTCCAGATTGAACGCTGAGATGTGTGATGGTATTATACTGGCTCTTCCATACTGAAATTGGACACATAGTAGGTATTATACTGGCTTTTCCCAACACATGGATGGTATACTGGCCTTTTCACACTAGACACATAGGTATTATACTGGTACTTCCTGACTGGGCACATGCGGGTTGATTTATTAAAGCTGAAAAGTGTAAAATCTGGTGCAGCTTTGCATAAAAACCAATCCGCTTCCAGGTAATTTTGACAAAGCTTAACGTGATTGTAAGGCTTCGTGTTTTATTTTTTAAAAATAACAAACATGTCATACTTGCCTCCGCTGTGCAGCTCATTTTGCATAGTGGCCCCCGATCATCCTCTTCTGGGGTCCCTCGGCAGCTCTCACATCAGATAACCCCCTAAGAGAAGCACTCTCCCAAGGGTTATCTTGCGGGCGCACTCCCGAGTTCAGCATTTGCGTCCATAGACATGAATGCCGGACTCGACCCCGCCCCAGGCACCTGCGTCATTGTATTTGATTGACAGCAGCAGGAGCCAATGGCTGTGCTGCTATCAATCTATGCAATCAAGAGCCCGAACCCTGTGCAGAGAGGGAGAGTGTCTCTGTCGAGGGGATGAAGAGGCTCAGGTAAGTAAAATGGGGCAGCTGGGGGGCCGGTGACTGCCAGAAGTTTTTTCACCTTAATGCATTCAATGCATTAAGGTGAAAAAACACCAGGATTTACAACCCCTTTAATTGAACAAGTGGAAGTTAGAAGCTGATTGGCTACCATGCAGAGCTGCACTAGATTTTGCACTCTCTAGTTTTAGTAAATCAACCCCCATGGTGTTATACTAGCTTCTCCAGGACAGACATATGAAAAGTATTATGCTCACATATACAGGCAGGTTAAAGACACAAACATGGTATTTTACTGGTTCTTCCAGGCCGTACATGGACACATGTATGGTATTATACTGGCTCTTCAGACCAGACACATGGATGGTATTATACTTGCCCTTCCGGACCAGACAGACACATAGACAGTATTATACTGGCTCCACCAGACCAGACATATGGGATAGTATTATACTGGCTCTTCAGACAAGACACATGGATGGTATTATACTTGCCCTTCCAGACCATACAGACACATAGACAGTATTATACTGGCTCCACCAGACCAGACATATGGGATGGTATTATACTTTCTTTTCCAAAATGGACACTGACACATGGGTGGTATTATACTGGTGCTTCCTGACTGAATATGAAATGGTAAGTTACATTTAATTAATGTGCCAGAGTCTTTGTCTAAATCAGTGCTGATGCTGAGGCATTTTCTAGTCCCACTGGCGTCAGTCTGGGCCTACCAAGGTCTGAAGGATGGTAAACTGGCCCTTTGTTTAGAAAGTATAGAGATCCCTGGTCTAAATGATGCCTCACCTATTGTCCACAAAGCCCCCCCTCTTTCCCCGAATTACGGGTATGTTATTGCTAGTACTGCACAAATATTTATAGCCACAATGCACATAAACAACACAAAAGTGGTGGTAATGATGGTTGAGTTCATACCCAGCACAGATTGTGGTCAGGTACAGTATATGAGTTGTTGCAAACAATTTTTCACGACTTTATTTCATTATACGACCACATTTTCTCCTGTGGCCTGCTGACCTTGGTATGTCTTCTGTTCCTTTTTCCTGTCCTCCTTTATCTGCGATAAATAACTTTTTTAGTGGCGTTTTAATTAGTTTATTACACTAAACGAGAATATGGCTGCAGGACGCCCAGCGGCAGAGTGACGACTGACGCTAATTCCAGTGGACTGTGTGGTTTATCCGGTCATGTGTGCAGAGGTGACCTACATTCTTCTATTTGCTCTGTAACTGGTAAAGATGATTTATTCATGGTATCCCTCCAGCACAGAGCCTATTGGCGGTGTCTTGTGGAGCGATTGTGTGGCCATGTTGTGTGTTATGACTGGTCCCCCTCTTGTCAGAGGATTGGAAAGTGCTGCACATTCGCTGCTGGTAACATTTTCTTGGGTGCTAGATTTTACACCTGAGGCCTGATTCCCTGCTGTAGGGTGAGCACTAGGCACTGGCAGCATTATTGCTCAGCAGTCACTGTATGACTATATCGGGTGACCACAATTCCCACCAGACTGACTTCATTCCACCAGTCCTATACATTCCAGTATCTTTGCTAAAGCAGAATTATTATATTTTTATTATTATTATTATACAGGATTTATATAGCACCAACCGTTTGCACAGCACTTAACAAAATGAAGGCAGACGTTCGTTACATTACAATTTGGTACAAGAGAAATCAGAGGGCCCTGCTCGCTAGGTCTTGAAATCTAGGAGGGAGGGTCAATTGATACAAAAGGTAATGGCTGTGGGGGATGAGCTGATGGAGAAAGTAAAACATTGTATTAGTTAGAAACAGGATAACCTTCTTTAAAGAGAAGGGTTTTTCAGGGATTGTCTAAAGATGGATAGATTAGAGGACAGGCGGACAGATTGGCGTACAGAGTTCCAAAGGATGGGAGAAGCTCTGGAGAAATCCTGTAGGCGAGCATGGGAGGAGGTGACAAGGGAGCTAGAGAGCAGTAGGACTGAAGAGATGGCTTGGTTGGTATTTTGAGACTAGGTTAATGATGTAGCTGGGGCCAGAGTTGTGGACGGCTTTGTAAATTATTGTTAGTACTTTGAGTTTTATTTGTTGGATGAGTGGAAGCCAGTGCAGGGATTGGCTTGGAGGGTTGGAGGACACTGAACGGTTGGTAAGGTGGATGAGTCTTCCAGCAGCATTCGTTATGGACTGAAGGGGGAGGATAGTGTATGTAAAGGTAGTCCAATGAGGAGTAAGTTGCAGTAGTCTAGACGAGAGATGACCAGGGAGTGAATTAAAAGCTTGGTGTCATTGGTTAAAAAGGGACGTATTGCGGAAGCTAAGGCGGCATGATTTGGACAGGGATTGGATGTGGGCCTGGAAGGACAGTTCAGAGTCTAGGGTTAGCCCTAGCACCCTGGCATGTGGGGACGGACTGATAGCTGTGCCATTGATCTTGACAGAGAAGTCAGGGGAAGGGGCACGTGGGGGAGGAAATTTTATTCAGAGATTCAGATATAGATTCAGTTTGAGGAAGTGGTGTGACATCCAGGCTGATATGTCTGTTAGTAAATCAGTGATGTGTGAGGAGACTGATGGGGTGAGCTGAGGGGTAGAGAGATAGATTTGGGTGTCATCGGCATATAAATGGTAGTTGAAGCCATGGGAGGCTATCAGTTGACCCAGGGAGGATGTGTAGATTGAGAATAGTAGAGATTCAAGGACAGAACCTTGGGGGACCCCAACGGTAAGAGGTGTTTGGGAGGAGGAAGTAGAGTTGTAAGTGACACTGAAGGTGTGCGGTGAGATAGGTAAGATTCGAACTAATGGAGAGCACAGCCATGGATACCAAGCAAATTGGGTTTTTTGAGGAGGAGGAGGGGGTGATCAACTGTATGAAAGGCACCGGAGAGGTCCAAAAGTAAGAGTACGGAATAATGACTGTTGGTTTTAGCTGTCGCTCAGTCGGTTGTAGACTAAACGTTCAAGGAGTTTGGAGGCAAAAGGGAGTAAGGAGATGGGTCTTGGGTTGTTAAGATTGATGGGGTCCAGTGAGGCCTTTTTTGGTATGGGAGTGACTAGTGCATGTTTCAGAGGGTTTGGGGAGATGCCAATAGAGAGAGAGAGAGGTTGAAGATATGAGTTAGAGTGTAGGATAGAGTCAGAGGGTGACCATAGTATTTGAGAGGGATCGGCGTCCAGCGGGCAGGAGGTTAGGTGAGCGTTAGAAAAAAGTTTATTGACTTCCTCTGTAGTAGTTGGGTTAAACAAGATTGTATAGGAGGACAGAGAGTGTAAAGTGAGGAAGATATCTGTAGAGTGGAGGAGATCTGGAGATGTAAAACGGTCACCCTCTCAATCCAGAGAGCCAACAGATACCAGTCGTAAATACCTTAATGCAAATAAAGCTTAAACAGTTGGAATAGTTCTGAAATTTCAGCATGTTTCATAACTTCCAAATTAATAATAGCACAGCCATAATATAGACATATTATGTTTCCTCAGATAATTTGTAACATTTCAAGTCCAAGTTCAAGACACCCCTGTGTCAGATCATATGGGAAACCACTGGTACCCCTTATTCCTCCTAGGTAAACTAGACATTGGAGACCTGGCATGTTTATATCTGTTTTGAAGGAAATCTCACGCTGAACAATAATATGGATATTCGCAGTCTGTAAACACTATAGATGCAGAGATATGAATATGTATTACAAAGTGTACCTAGAACATGGTCATGAATGTAGAGACCTCCAAGTAACCAACCCCTAAACAAGATGACCAGACGATTGGTCGCTGGTGACTGTCGACACCCCTTTGATCTGACAGAAAAAGAGGAGTTGCCAAGACAATGGTCAGTTCTCCTTTTACCATCCAAGCAGGAACATCTGCCAAGTTTGAGAACCGGCTCATCGATCGAACTCTGATCTACCCTCGGACATGAATTGCAAGTATACTTCCTCCTCAGTTCAACCTTATTTCTTGGTGGCTGTATATTGTCTTTTAATATAAATATAGCGCTCACAAACACAATGAGTGTAAATATGTTGACTAAAAAAGAAACAAAGTCCAAGTAAGGTGACTAAAGGTGCTCCAATCCAAAGTGAAGGAAATGTAAGGTGCTTCAGAAAAATTCAGGTGTTCAACACCCCCTCATGTATCCCCACTCACCAGATCAGAATGACCCCCAGCTTTTCAGTCTGGTGGGTCATTTTAAAGCTTGGTAAAGATATCCTGGGTTTGGTCATCAGGTCCAGAATTCCTTTATGAAGTTTCTCGGCCAGAAAAAACAGGTACCCAGAAGTAAAAAAAGAAGGGAACTGATAGTGAAGTACCATTAAAAAGGTTTTATTGTAAAAGGGAGTAGGTACTTACAAAAAGTAGGATAAAACAAGCCTCAAACATGGAGCTGTGGGCGTAAAAACGCTGTTCCTGGTTTAAATTAGACTATTTAGCCTGAATTGACGTCTAATGATTTCCTGGAAGTATTTGATTTAATCAAACCAACATAATGGCGTTTTTGTACCTGTTTTTTTTTCTGGTTGGGAAACTTTATAAAGGAATTCTGGACTAGTGTGTGTAGCAGCTGCATTTTGTATTTTTTATTTAGTTTCGTTTAGTTTTAGTTTCACATACTCGTTTGATACACCATTAGCGCGAGCGTATATATTTAGTATATATTTTCACATGTATATTGTATTTATCTCTTTGAAACATCTTTTCTGTAAATGTTATTTGCGCCAACTTTGACCTTTTCATATTAAATCCTCATGTTGAAAAGTGTTAACCTTGTCTCTAAAGCTCTTAATGCAAGCTGTAAATGAACCTGCCTCTTGAAGAGTGCTACTGTTGTAGAGTAAGGCCTCTGAGCAGACCTGTCTGTGGTGGTAGTGTGTGTTAGACGCTTATCCTAAAATCATAATTGGTATTGCTAAAATTACGAGTCTCCCCGGCTCAGTCTTTTAAAACGGAGGTGGCGGCAGTTAAAGAGTTAATTGCGTAATTAGCCTAGTGACAATCGCTCTCAGGCTGCTGGCACATAGCTTGTGGTCCCGCAAGCTGGAAACTTTGTGCTGGGCGCAGCTGAGAGTGGCATTGTTACGTAAGAGACATTGTGGTGTGAGGTTGGCCAGTCCTTCGTCGTGAGTTAAAGAGGAGAGCGGGGATCTGACCCCCGTGTTCGTCACACCAATATGTGCCAGCAGCCTGAGAGCGATTGTCACTGGGCTAATTATGCAATTAACCCTTTAACTGCCACTACCCCTGTTTTAAAAGACCGAGCTGGGGGAGACTTGTAATTTTAGCAATACCAATTATGATTTTAGAATAAGCATCTGCAAAACACACTATCAGAATGCTTGCCTTCTCAATGGATAATTTTCCTTCACCTTACGTGTTGGCTTAGCGGTCAGAAATGCCTAATCAATTAATTCATTGTGTCAGCTGTATGTGGATTTAGTGGCCTAGGATATCTTGTACTGTATGTGATTTTTATTATCATGTGGCAGCTGTATGGTAGCTCAGTGGCCTGCAATATTATATTTGTGAGTTTTGCATTTTTATGTGTTGGCCATACTTGAAAAGCATTTAACATGTAAGATATATGGTGGCTTGGTCGGGAATGCTTTGCCTATCATTTTTAATATAATGTGATAGGTGATGGTGGCCTAGTTATTTGTGAATGCTAGTTTGATGCATCAGCTGGTACTTTTTTTGGAGTTTGTTTGAGATGTAAGCTAATGGCTCAGTTATTAGGAACACTTGATTTGTAAATTAAAGAGCCAACTGTACTTTATTGGAGTCTATTTGACCTGAAAGCCATGTGATCATCAGGTCTGAACTATCAGTTCTTTGTTTTATGGTAGCTTAGTGGTTCATTTTCTGAACCGTTTTCTTCTCTGAGCAGCCATCTTGATGTCTTCACACCCCTTTATCTGGGGAAAGGATGCCCGCTGCAGACACAGGCCAGGGTGTTGCAGTGGTTATCCTGGCAGTGAGATGAACTCACTCTTCATGTTTTTTTTTTTATACTGTAGTAGGATAGGTAAGTGCATAGCTGAGTTTTATAGAGTAATGTGTATCCAGAAAAAGAACACAATGGACTCTGCTGTGTTAAATTGTATGCTCTTCCCAACATTGCTTCCTGAAAGAGTTTAATGGAAAGATAACTTTGGTGTTTTGACTTCACTGACTGGCAGGTTATCAAGGCCAAATAGAAATGATTTGTTCCACTGATTTTGGTGTTGGTGAAACATCTTACATGGTACCTTGCTCCCTGCAAGTGCTGATTTCTATACTGACTCCGCCTCCTGAAACTCCTCCTCTCAACACCCCTGTAGCTCAGAAGGCAGGCTCTGTGGATTGTGTGACACATCAGTACCTACTTACAAGGCATAATGAATAATTACAAACTTTAAGATCTTTCAGATTAATAGAAGCAATTGAATATGGAAATCAATATAGTGATTTTATATTTTGACCATAGATATGCTTTAAGCTACCTGTGGATTCTGCCAAGTCAGCAAGTGCCCATACTGTCCATGCAGACTGGGTCTAATGAGATATGTCATCGTATATACAGGATTAGCATTTGAAACAGAACTTAATCTGTTAAAGAAATATACTTTTGAATCTGTAGCCAAAAAAGACAGAGGTTAAAGGATCTATGTGTGAATGCAGCCACCTTGATAGGGGAGCAACAGGGCTTTGCTTTCTCTGTCAGGGCCCTGATGACAGGTAATCTAATGAATGACAGGGTAGTGTTATGCCCCGTACACACGGTCGTATTTTCCGATGGAAAATGTCCGATCGGAGCGTGTTGTCGGAAATTCCAACCGTGTGTGGGCTCCATCGGACATTTTCCATCGGATTTTCCGACACACAAAGTTGGAGAGCAGGAGATAAAATTTTCCGACAACAAAATCCGTTGTCGGAAATTTCGATCGTGTGTACACAAATCCGATGGACAAAGTGCCACGCATGCTCAGAATAAATAAAGAGATGAAAGCTATTGGCCACTGCCCCGTTTATAGTCCCGACGTACGTGTTTTAGGTCACCGCGTTTAGAACGATCGGATTTTTCGACAACTTTGTGTGACCGTGTGTATGCAAGACAAGTTTGAGCCAACATCCGTCGGAAAAAATCCTAGGATTTTGTTGTCGGAATGTCCGAACAAGGTCCGACCGTGTGTACGGGGCATTAGAGGTGGAGAAAGCAACAAATCCACTTTGGAAACAAAAGCAGCTTCTGTGATGAAGCTATACAGCTTCTTTTTTAGCAAGGAAAACGGTGAGCAGCGGAGTAGCCACATCAACAAATATCACTCTGGTGAGCCTAGCAGTACCTTAGATCAGCATTTTTCAACCAGAGTGCCCAGGCACCCTGGGGTGCCTTGAGGTTTCTTAAGGGGTGCCTTGGCAAAATGCCTAAAAATTGCCCCAAGATTGTATACAAGCCAGTGGGTGGATGAAACCTGCCTTTTTAGTTACACAAAGTCATGGGATTTCATTGTACACCATTACAACCTTCTAGCTTCCAACCTCCTAAAGACCAATGACATCATCAGTTGATAAGGAGGATGTCAGTTGCCTGCATTTCATCCTTGTTTGACCCTTCCTTGCCTCTCTCCATCAGCTTTGGGATCTCATTAGCTAAGTGATGGGGAAAAACTGAGGGAGAAGAGAAACACTGGAATACTAGTCAGTACCAGTTTGCAAAAGTGTATTTGCTTTGGAAGAATAAATTGCCTCCAACGTTGGGTGTCCCCTACATGTATTGATGTTGCTGCATTATGTAAAACCATTAGAGTAGTTTTTACATTTTAGAATGGGGCGCCTCAAGACTGTCCTTAATTTTGAGGGGTGTCTTGAGATTATCCATAATTTTAATGGGTGCCTTGACTGAAAAAAAGGTTGAGAAACACTGCCTTAGATGATCTCACACTGCAGCTATACAGCAATGAAGTTACAGAACAGGAGTGCCTAGGTACAAGGACTCCTTTTTTTCTTAGGAGGATAAGGAAAAAAAGGTAAAATGATCAAGGTTATTCGCTTTTTTTAGATGTTCCTTACTATCTGAGCGTCTTGCTATGATTGGTGCCTCCCAGTGTCTACTGAAACTCACTGAATGAAGGTTTGTGGCTATGAAGTTTCATGTCCTTCTGATAATGTTATCAAATGTTAAATCTCAGGACAGCTGAGGTCAGTTTTGCCTAACTAGATAAAAAAACAACTTCTTGACCTTCACCAGAATCCTCCATACTGTCCTCTGCACAGTAACACTGTCGTATAGACATATGACCGCAACCTTAAAAATCTTTCAACTTTTTTTTTTTTATTCACCTTTAAAAAGAGTTGTTCTACATTGGGCTTTACATAGAGGGTACGACACTGTGCATATAGAAATATGAGCTATGTGTATATATCTCTGTAGACTCTTTATATATACAGCTCATATTTTTATATACTCAGTGCTGTATTCTCTGTATACTGTTAGCTTGGTGTATGGAGGTCTCTGTAGATTGGAGGGGAGATTCCCTGTGATGTCTTCTGTGTCATATTACCCCTCTCCCTCCCCTTTCCCGAGCACACAAGAAGCTGACTGCAGAGGGATCAGACAGTGCCTGGACCAGCGGGTATTCTCACTTTTCTTCCCTGTATGTGTCCCTAGAGTGATTGGATCAGTGAGTATTCTCACTTTTCTTTGTATGTGTCCCTAGAGTGATTGGATCAGTGAGTATTCTCACTTTTCTTCCCTGTATGTGTCCCTAGAGTGATTGGATCAGTGAGTATTCTCACTTTTCTTTGTATGTGTCCCTAGAGTGATTGGATCAGTGAGTATTCTCACTTTTCTTCCCTGTATGTGTCCCTAGAGTGATTGGATCAGTGAGTATTCTCACTTTTCTTTGTATGTGTCCCTAGAGTGATTGGACCAGCGGGTATTCTCACTTTTCTTCCCTGTATGTGTCCCTAGAGTGATTGGATCAGTGAGTATTCTCACTTTTCTTTGTATGTGTCCCTAGAGTGATTGGATCAGTGAGTATTCTCACTTTTCTTTGTATGTGTCCCTAGAGTGATTGGATCAGTGAGTATTCTCACTTTTCTTCTCTGTATGTGTTTGTAAAGTGATTTGATCAGTACTACTACTCTGCCCTGTATATTAATGGAGAGTGATTGGATGACGGAGTATTCTTACTACTATTTCATGTATTTGTAGAGTGATTGGATCAGTGGGTATTTTCAAAATGTTTTACTTGTAGGTGTCTGGAGAGTGACTGTACCGGTGAGTAATACTACTATTCCTCTGCGTGTGATTGGATTTGTGAATATTCTCGCTTCCCCTCCCTGTATGTGTGTGTAGGGCAGTGTTTCTCAATTCCAGTCCTCAAGGTGCACCAACAGGTCATGTTTTCAGGCTTTCCATTATTTTACACAGGTGATTTGATCAGTTTCACTGCCTTAGTAATTACCATAGCTGTTTTATCTGAGGGAAATCCTGAAATCATAACCTGTTGGTGCACCTTGAGGACTGGAATTAAGAAACACTGCTGTAGGTTAATTGGATCACTGAGTATTCTCCCTAGTCTTTCATGTATGTGTCTGGAGATTGGATCAGTGGGTATTCTCCTGGCTCATTTAAAAGCATCTAGACTTGGCAATGTATTCTTCCAGCACCTTTTGGCCTGATTGTACACTTTCTGTCCCAATCTTTTTGTAACTGAACCCTCCACAGACAGATTCTCCTGGAATTAGAATGGGTAGATTGCATTTATCTCAACCCTGATGGTCGTTGGGAGATGAGGGTTTAAGGACTCCATTCGGCTGAATAATTTTTACAGGTCACTCCCATCTGATCCTGGGTGGGGGGGTGTATTGGTGATCATCCTGGGTGGGGGGTGTATTGGTGATCATCCTGGGTGGGGGGTGTATTGGTGATCATCCTGGGTGGGGGGTGTATTGGTGATCATCCTGGGTGGGGGGTGTATTGGTGATCATCCTGGGTGGGGGGTGTATTGGTGATCTTCCTGGGTGGGGGGTGGATTGGTGATCTTCCTGGGTAGGGGGGATGTATTGGTGATCTTCCTGGGTGGGGGGGTGTATTGGTGATCTTCCTGGGTGGGGGGGATGTATTGGTGATCTTCCTGGGTGGGGGGGGTGTATTGGTGATCATCCTGGGTGGGGGGGTGTATTGGTGATCATCCTGGGTGGGGGGGTGTATTGGTGATCATCCTGGGTGGGGGGGTGTATTGGTGATCATCCTGGGTGGGGGGTGTATTGGTGATCATCCTGGGTGGGGGGTGTATTGGTGATCATCCTGGGTGGGGGGTGTATTGGTGATCATCCTGGGTGTGGTGTATTGGTGATTATCCTGGGTGGGGGGGTGTATTGGTGATCTTCCTGGGTGGGGGGATGTATTGGTGATCTTCCTGGGTGGGGGGGTGTATTGGTGATCTTCCTGGGTGGGGGGGGTGTATTGGTGATCTTCCTGGGTGGGGGGTGTATTGGTGATCTTCCTGGGTGGGGGGTGTATTGGTGATCATCCTGGGTGGGGGGTGTATTGGTGATCTTCCTGGGTGGGGGGTGTATTGGTGATCTTCCTGGGTGGGGGGTGTATTGGTGATCATCCTGGGTGGGGGGTGTATTGGTGATCTTCCTGTGTGGGGGGGTGTAGTGGTGATCTTCCTGTGTGGGGGGTGTAGTGGTGATCTTCCTGGGTGGGGGGTGGATTGGTGATCTTCCTGGGTGGGGGGTGGATTGGTGATCTTCCTGGGTGGGGGGTGGATTGGTGATCTTCCTGGGTGGGGGGTGTATTGGTGATCTTCCTGGGTGGGGGGTGTATTGGTGATCTTCCTGGGTGGGGGGTGTAGTGGTGATCTTCCTGGGTGGGGGGTGTAGTGGTGATCTTCCTGGGTGGGGGGTGGATTGGTGATCTTCCTGAGTGGGGGGTGTATTGGTGGTCTTCCTGGGTATGGGGGGGGGGGGAGGTGGTGGTTTGGTGATCTTTCTGGGTGGGGGGTGCATTGGTGACCGTCCTGGGTGGGGTGTGTTGATCCCCTTTTGAATTCTAATAAGGGTGGATCCTCAGACAGGAGCAGGAGGCGTGCCATCCTGTGGCATGGATGTATACAAGTAATTCTTTATAAATCCTTCATTTTGCATTGATCCAGGATGAGGGTAATGGTAAAATGGTTGTGTACAATTTGTGCATCTGAAGCTCTAGATTTACCCAGTCCATTGTGGGAGGATGAAAGGGAGATAATTCTGCACTGACACTTTTAAGAATTTCTCTAGAATCTCCGATGACCCTCTTGCAGATAGGTCTATGATGAAGCATTTGCCCTGTGTGTGGTTTTCATGTGATGTGGTTGACATGTGCAGTCTTGTGATGGAGCACACGTTCTCTTTTATCACATGTCGTGGTTACGAAAGGTGACTTGTTTAATGTGAATTGTCTTCCATGTGTGTATGTCATCACCCAAAGCAGAATGGTGATTCATATATGTCATGTATTGGTGATTTTGTTATAAAGTTCAGTACAATACAAACAGTTACAGGATTTTAAATGTTACATTTGTAACTGACAGTTTGTGTGTGAATAGAGCTCATTTCTAAAAGGACAGTGATCTCAGAAGGTATTAATGGTCTGTATAGAATATGGCGGTCTTTGTATACCCAATATAATTATGAACTGTCTCTAGAAGCTGATGTTTTCCTTTGTCTGAGTTTGTGTTGTTGTTGTGGGGTGCTTTATGCTGCATTATTTATTATCAGTCATCATATTGCTATATCTCCTGCAGTTTTGTGGCATAAAATGGCTGTTGTGTCGGGTCCTATAATTACTGTGTGTGGTGTACAGATGGCTCATATTGATTGCATTGAAATTTGTAATGTTTGTCCTTCAGGGGAATCCACTTTCCATCAGACACAGCCCAAATACAGTTGTGCTCATAAGTTTACATACCCTGGCAGAATTTGATTTCTTGGCCTTTTTTCAGAGAATATGAAAAACACAAAAACATTTTTCACTCATGGTCAGTGTTTGGCTGAAGCCATTTATTATTAATCAGCTGTGTTTACTCTTTTTAAATTTATAATGACAACAGAAACTACCCAAATGACCCTGATCAAAAGTTTACATACCCTGGAATGTTTGACCTGGGTACAGACACAGAAGGTGGCACACACAGGTTAAAAAGACAAAGGTTAATTTCCCACATTTGTGGCTTTTTAAATCACAATTAGTGTCTGTGTATAAGTAGTCAATGTGTTTGTTAGCGCTAACGCGGATGCACTAAGCAGGCTAGACCAGGGGTCCCAAACTGGCGGCCCTCCAGCTGTTGTGAAACTACAAATCCCATGAGGCATTGCAAGGCTGACAGTTACTAACATGACTCCCGCAGGCAGAGGCATGATGGGACTTCATCAGTAGTGGTTTTGCAACAGCTGGAGGGCCACCATTTTGAGACCCCTGGGCTAGACACTGAGCCATGAGGAGGTAGAAAAGAACAGTCAAAAGACCTGCGTAACAAGGTAATGAAACTTTACAAAGATGGAAAAGGTTTTAAAAAGAAATCCAAAGCCTTGAATATGCCAGTCAGTACTGTTCATTCACTTAAGAAGTGGAAAATTTGGGGATCTCTTGATACCAAGCCAGGGTCAGGTAGATCAAGAAAGATTTCAGCCACAACTGCCACAGGTACTATTTGGGATACAAAAAAAAAAAGCCACAGGTAACCTCAGGAGAAATACAGGCTCCTCTGGAAAAAGATAGTGTGGTTGTTTTTAAGGAGCTCAATACAATGATACTTGAACAAAAAAAGCTGCATGGTCAAGTTGTCAGAAGCCTTTTACTGTACAAGTCCCACAAAAAAGCCTGGTTATAGAATGCCCAACAACACCTTGACATTGGCTTTTTTGTGGCATTGGCATAGTAAAGGCTTCCTTCTGGCAGCTCAACCATGCAGCTCATTTTTTTTAGGGTCCTTTCACACTGGGGCGGTTTGCAGGCGCTATTGCGCTAATAATAGCGCCTGCAAACCGACCCCAAAGGGCCGCTGCTTTCATTCCAGTGTGAAAGCCCCGAGGGCTTTCACACTGGAGCAGTGCGCTAGCAGGACGGTAAAAAAAGTCCTGCTAGCAGCATCTTCGGAGCGGTGAAGGAGCGGAGTGTATACCGCTCCTTCACCGCTCCTGCCCATTGAAATCAGTGGGACGGCGCGGCTATACCGCCGGCAAAGCGCCTCTGCAGAGGCGCTTTGCGGTGGTTTTTAACCATTTCTCGGCCGCTAGCGGGGAGTAAAACCGCCCCGCTAGCGGCCGCATACTGACGGTAAAGCGCCGCTTCCAATAGCGGCGCTTTACTGCCGCCGCCCACCCCAGTGTGAAAGGGCCCTTAAAGTATCGTTGATTGTTAATAAATGGTTTCAGCCAAACACCAACCATGAGTAAAAAAAATGTTTGTGTGTTTATTCATATTCTTTGAAAAATGGCCAAGAAATCATAAATTCTGCCAGGGTATGTAAACTTATGAGCACAACTGTATATTATGTTTGGAGCTAGACAGTTGAAGTGGATGTAAACCCCATTCATGAAATCTGACCGAGGCACACATATCTGTAGTGTTTACTTATTTCTCCAAAGCCCTAAGTCCCATGTCTTTTTTCTCTTTCTTCTGCTCCGTTCCTTTGTTATCAGCATAACTTCTGACAAGTTCTGACACAGGAGATAAAAAGCAGATGGGAAATTGTGTCGGGGAGGTAACTTAGACAGATAAGCAGAGAGCTTGTCTATTTACAGCAGGGCTCTGCAAGTTTCTGAATTCCTCTGCCTATCTGGAGGCGGGGGGGTGTATGGCGCCTTTCCTCCAATCAGCTCTCAGACAGTGTATGCCCAGACTCTCCTCCCATTGCTGAAACCGGAAGAAAAAATTGTAACGTGTACTTTCTAAAGAGTATAGAAAGCTGAAGAGAGCAGAATATACAGTATCTCACAAAAGTGAGTACACCTCTCACATTTTTGTAAATATTTTATTATATCTTTTCATGTGACAACACTGAAGAAATCACACTTTGCTACAATGTAAAGTAGCGACTGTACAGCTTGTATAACAGTGTAAATTTGCTGTCCCCTCAAAATAACTCAACACACAGCCATTTATGTCTAAACTGCTGGCAACAAAAGTGAGTACACCCCTCAGTGAAAATGTCCATTAATGGCTGTGTGTTGAGTTATTTTGAGGGGACAACAAATTTACACTGTTATACAAGCTGTACACTCACTACTTTACATTGTAGCAAAGTGTCATTTCTTCAGTGTTGTCACATGAAAAGATATAATAAAATATTTACAAAAATGTGAGGGGTGTCCTCACTTCTGTGAGATACTGTACATGTAAAACTTATGCAGGGAGATTTGATTTATCTGTGTATCATCTGAAGCTGTTCACTTCACTGGATATATGTGAGGGTTTACTTTACATAGAATTCAATAGCCACTCAGGACCATTTGGGAGCCAAAAGACTTATGCCGCGTACACACGGTCGGACTTTTCGTCTACAAAAGTCCAACGGACGCCGACGGACTAAAGCTGGCTGGTAATCCGTTCGTGTGTGGGCTTCTCCGGACTTTCAGCAGACTTTTTCAGCCTCAAATCCGACGGACTTTAGATTTGAAACATGCTTCAAATCTTTACGTCGTAACTACGACGGACCCCGAAATCCGCTCGTCTGTGTGCTAGTCAGACGGACAAAAACCCATGCTAGGGCAGCTATTGGCTACTGGCTATGAACTTCCTTATTTTAGTCCGGTGTACGTCATCACGTACGAATCCGTCGGACTTTTGTGTGGTCGTGTGTAGGCAAGTCCGTTCGTTAGAAAGTCTGCTGCAAGTCCGCCGAAAGTCCGCCGGAAGTCTGTCGGACAGGCTGTCGGACTTTTGTAGACGAAAAGTCCGACCGTGTGTACGCGGCATCAGAGGTAATGACACATTGTAAAAAAAAAAATGTCAGTTTCACTTTCCAGCAAAGGGCACTCTCTTAAAAACAGAGGTCTCAATTTCATATATTTGTACATATACTTCCTTCTCTCCCTCCTTGTATATTAATGCAAACGATCCAGATGTCTACAGGGTAACACAGCACATTTCATGTGTACCCATCACAGCAGATCAAGAAGATGGCCAATGCTCTATGCTTTTATAACTAGTAAGGGAGATACGTTTGGGAGAAGCATTGGCACAGCAGTGCACAGTCTTGATGTATAGATTTAATCAATTATCATAGTGGATTCTTATTTAAAGGAGAAGCAGGGTCAAATCTTTTTTGCCCCACTTCTCCTGTGGGTCACAGGAGTGCGCTCAGTTCTGCACTCCTATGACCCGTATTTAGCAGACTGTGGGCTAAAGTCCCCTCAGCCACTCCAGACTCCTGAGGGATCCCGACTTTTTTTTTAATCAACAAAAAAAAAAAGTTTTTTATTTATGAAAAGGCACTACATGGTATAATATCACGAGCATACACGTAATGTACAGTAATGTTTGTTACCATCTAAACAAACAGATTATAATGACCAAACAGTCTATTAGATATTTGAAAGTGCATACTCATTCTGTCAGTTGCATATCATAGAGAACAATATATGAAATTCAGTGCCCTCTATGTATCCCCAACCGAGGGGGATGCCAGTTATGCCAGTTAATTGCAAAGCCAGACAATTGCCCAAAATGATCAATCAGTGCCATCACTGCCCTTAGAGAATTCCCAGTATCCCCCAGGTACAGCAGCGTGTCATCTGCATACAGGGAGATTTTTTCCTCGAACTGTCCGCGCCAGAAGCCTACAATGTTAGGAGAGTCCCTTACCATAGCTGCAAGAGGCTCCAATGCAAGAGCAAACAGCAGGGGTGACAATGGGCACCCCTGCCGTGTGCCACGAAACAAAGGGAATGCCTCAGAGAGGGTATCATTAATTCTTACCTTCGCAGTGGGGGCAGCATACAGCAACTGCACCCAGGAGATAAATTTGTCACCCAATCCAAAGCGATGTAACACCTCCCACAAATAGTTCCACTCCACGCTGTCAAAAGCTTTGGCAGCGTCGAGGGAAAAGACAGCCCAATTACCGGATTGTCAACCTGAATTTGGGTATTGAGGAATAGTCTACGGATATTTAGTGCCGTGGATCGGGTGGGGATGAAGCCAGACTGGTCAACACGGACCAAGTCCGCCACTACTCCCGACAGTCTGGTGGCCAACACCCTAGCCAGTAGTTTCACATCTGTATTCAGAAATGAGATGGTTCTGTAAGAATCGGGTTGTAACAAATCCTTACCACGCTTTGGAATGACTACTATAATAGCCTCATTCATGGAGGCGGGTAAGCTGCCTACCTGAAGGGCATCATTCTGGGTTGTCAATAGCGTGGGTAGAAGGATATCCCCATATTTCCCGTATGTTTCTGTGGGCAAACCGTCGGCCCCCGGTGACTTGTTGTTCGCCATTTCTGCCACTGCTAAAGTAAGTTCCTCTAAAGTTATTGGTTTATTAAGAGCAACCAGGCCCTGTTGTGATAACAGAGGAAGAGAACACTGATCCAAAAATTGGTCCAGCTCCTCCCTTGTGGGTTGTACCTTAGACGTGTATAAATCTTTGAAAAAATCAGAGGATACTTCAGGAACCCGCTTCTGATCATGTGTGTAGTGTCCTGTTGGGCCCTAGCAAGTAAATGACCTGTGTTTTCCCCTTCATTGAAGTATTTTTGTTGAAGAAAAAAATGTTTATTTTCTGCAGTTGTAATGGAAACCTGTTGATACAGGACTTGTGCCTCCTGCCACTTACGTTCCGAGTCAGTACTAGGATCAGAAATATACCTTTCCTCCGCCTTGGCCACCTCACTCATCACTAGGTTTTCCCATGCCTTAGTGTTAGTTTTAATAGAGGTAATCTGTGTAATGATCAACCCCCGTAAGTGGGCCTTTAAAGCATCCCATATTATTGCAGACCCTGTCGAACCTTGGTTAAAGTCTAAGAACTCCTTCAGAGCTTTGGGGGATGGGTCATCCTCTGGGAAAATTGTAAACCAAAAGGGGTTAACCTTCCATAGTCTACTCCTGGTACTAGGGATGGTAGCGACCTTAGCACATAGGAGAGAATGGTCCGAGATGTTACGTGGCGCATACCTCACCGAAACAGTGAGTGAGTGCGCCAGGCCGTTCCCCAGACATAGATCAATTCGCGACAAGCACTTGTATGATGCTGAGTAACAGGAATAACATTGGGCCGTGGGATTTAAGTCCCTCCACACATCACGTAGGCCAATTTCTGCAAGGAATCTAGCAAAGGGGGTAGGACCCCCTGGTGTAATGTCACCACGAGTTCCAGATTTAAATTTATCCAAGTTCTTATCCATTACGTTATTGTAGTCCCCCAACACCCAAACCAGGGTATTAGGGTGAGGGGCCACAAATTGTGCTAAACACTTCAGGCCATCAAAGGAGAAGGGTGAAGGGACATATACATTGGCAATAATACATGTCAGACCTGCCAATTTGCAGAGCAAGAAAATATACCTTCCCTGGTCATCAGCCGTAGCCACGGCTCCTAAGTATAGACACAGAGGCAGCCTGCAGGTGGGTTTCTTGCAAACACACCACAGAGGGCAGATGAGCTTTTATCATGGGAAAAAAGGCCACTCTTTTCACCACTCAGCCCCCGCACATTCCATGATACGAAATTACAGCAGACATAACTAATGCATTGAGAGGCATCTATCAGGAGTCTATATAGGTATATAAGCATAACAAAGTATCCTCCACACCCCCATATAGTGCAATCATTAATAGTGCATTTCCATTCCAAATTCAAGGAGACATAAGGAGGGATTAGCCTAAGCCATATTTCCCCATTAGGACCATCAGCAGACAAGAGTGTAAAAATAACATACCCCCTGCAACCAGCAGAGGTCAAATTAGAGTACAACCATAACTA
The DNA here is from genome assembly GCF_042186555.1 of Aquarana catesbeiana. NCBI lineage: Eukaryota > Metazoa > Chordata > Amphibia > Anura > Ranidae > Aquarana > Aquarana catesbeiana. Next base: position 536,289,156 of record NC_133326.1, read on the forward strand.
GAAGTAACTAAAAAACTGTCCAAAAAAAAGGGAGAGGGGAAGAGAAAAAAAAAAGGGAGAAAGGGAAAAAGGAAACAAAAAAGGATCTTGCTTCCTGAAAACAGAACAGGAGCTCAGTTCCATTGAGCATGTCCACGTAGGACTATTGCGGGGGGGGCAACGTTTCAGATCAATTGATTCAAAAGGACTTGCGAGTCCAAGTCGTTGGTGCAGTACAATGTAGACAAAAGAACAGTTAACTCTCCGCCTTACAGAGAGAGATAGGAAGGTGGAGAGGTATCCCCGGTTCTTCACACCGAAGGAGTGTGGTCAACAGGAGCAACAATAGTAAATAGGACATTTTCAGTTTCTGGATACTGCCACTTTCTGAAGGGTATGTTCCGTACGATCCAACCAATGAGATGCATTTGCAGGATTATCAAAGAATTGTGTTTTACCATTTGCATCGATTCTAAGCTTAGCTGGATATAGCATAGCATATGCGACATCATATTTGCGGAGATGCTTTTTTACCTCGGTGAACTTGGCTCTTCTGCGCTGCAATTCCGCAGAGAAATCTGGGTAAAACTATATGCGGGTATTATCAATTTTCATAAGGATCCCTTTGGTTCTAGCCTGGTACAGGGCAGCGTCCCGGTCTTTGTAGTTCAACATCTTAAACAGGAACGGTCTAGGCGGTTCCCCAGGTTTGGGCGGCCTGGGTTGGACTCTGAGTCCTCTCCACCGCAAACATAGGGGAGAAGGCATCCTTGCCAAACGTGTCAATCAGCCAGTTCTCAATAAATGCCACAGGGTTCTTTCCCTCTGCCTTTTCAGGTATGCCCACTGCGCGGACATTGTAACGTCTTTGCCTGTTCTCCATGTCCTCTAAACGGGCGGAATGGCCGGTGATAACCGACTGCATGTGGTGTATTTCCCTCTGCAGAGGTGCTGCATCATCTTCCACATTGCTCACTCTGTCCTCCAAGGCTGCAGTGCGATCTCGCAACTTCTGCATGTCCTGTCTGACTAGGTTCAGCTCCAGTTTAACCCCTTTAATCTCTGTAGTCAGGGTAGTAATAGACATATTACAGGAGGTTACTGCTGAAAAAATATCTCTGAGGGTTGGTTCAGGGGCAGGGTCCTCCTGGCTTGACATGGCTGTGCTATTACATTCAGGGCCTGGTGTACTCACTGCGTTCCATGTGGATGAGTTTGGAGCGTCCTCCGGCCAGGCATGCTCCTGTAGTACAGGGTCAGTGTCCTGCTCCACAGGGCTCATGGGGGGTGAAGGTGGTCTGGAAGGGGTTCCTTTCCCCAGAGCGCCGTCAAACATCCTCATGGCTGCCTCCTTAGCTGAGCGCTGTGATCGGGCGCCATCTTGGCCTCCATGCTCCACTGCCTGCCAGGAATCTTTACCCATCTTGTGGGACATGTCTGTGCATCGGACCTTGTCCAAAATAGTACCGCTGGGTCGGGAACCAGGCGAGGACCTCTCCGGTGCCGGTTAGGTGTCAATCAGGCGTATCAGGGTAGATGAGCGGAGTTTTGGCGGAGCTCTCACACCACGCTGCCTACTCCATCAGCCGCAAGCCACGCTCCCCGGATCCCAACTTTAATGTTGGGATCCGCCCAGATTACTTGACCAGCAGCTGGCTCAGCCTCTTGCCACTGAAAGCCTGAGCCAGCTGCTCCATTCTCTTCACAGCCCAGCACTCCAGTGAGCTCTGAAGGGGCAGAGCAGAGAGGTGGTGGGTGACTGGCATTCTTTTTAATGTGTATTTAAACCCCATAATCAAAAAAAGTCATATATTGAAGCTTGCCAGTCCTCAAATACAGTGGCTGAATTTTTTCCTTTTTCAATTTTCTTTTTTTCTTTACCTGGTGATCCTGCCAGTAATGCACTTTCTGCCTTGGGTGGGGTGAAAATGCTGGCTCACTGTATTCTAGCTATAAAGAAGCAGTGTTGCCACCCCAGGACAGGACCACAGACCCCCCATGTGAGTATAGTACATGATCCTGTGTGTAACCTGTGATTAGTATAGTACATGATGATGTGCTGAGTATAGAACCATACTATTTGTGAGCTATGCTGTGTGTGAGCTGTTGTGTATAATATATCGCGCTGTGTGTAGCATAGTATAAGATGCTGTGCTGAGTATATTACAAGATGCTGAGTGTGTGAGCAGTGCTGAGTTTAGCAGAAGATGCTGTGTGTGAGCTGTGCTGAGTATAGTATATGATGCTGTGTGTGAGCTGTGCTGAGTATAGTATATGATGCTGTGCTGAGTATAGTATATGATGCTGTGCTGAGTATAGTATATGATGCTGTGCTGAGTATAGTATATAATGCTGTGCTGAGTATAGTATATGATGCTGTGCTGAGTATAGTATATGATGCTGTGCTGAGTATAGTATATGATGCTGTGCTGAGTATAGTATATGATGCTGTGCTGAGTATAGTATATGATGCTCAGCCGAGTATAGTATATGATGCTGTGCCGAGTATAGTATACGATGCTGTGTGTGAGCTGTGCTGAGTATGGTATATGACGCTGTGCTGAGTAATAGTATATGACGCTGTGCTGAGTATAGTATATGATGCTGTGTGTGTGAGCTGTGCTGAGTATGGTATATGACGCTGTGCTGAGTATGGTATATGACGCTGTGCTGAGTATGGTATATGACGCTGTGCTGAGTATAGTATATGACGCTGTGCTGAGTATAGTATATGACGCTGTGCTGAGTATAGTATATGCTGTGTGTGAGCTGTGCTGAGTATAGTATATGATGCTGTGTGTGAGCTGTGCTGAGTATAGTATATGATGCTGTGCCGAGTATAGTATATGATGCTGTGTGTGAGCTGTGCTGAGTATAGTATATGATGCTTTGCTGAGTATAGTATATGATGCTGTGTGTGAGCTGTGCTGAGTATGGTATATGACGCTGTGCTGAGTATAGTATATGACGCTGTGCTGAGTATAGTATATGCTGTGCTGAGTATAGTATATGCTGTGTGAGAGCTGTGCTGAGTATAGTATATGCTGTGTGTGAGCTGTGCTGAGTATAGTATATGATGCTATGCTGAGTATAGTATATGATGCTGTGTGTGAGCTGTGCTGAGTATAGTATATGATGCTGTGTGTGAGCTGTGCTGAGTATAGTATATGACGCTGTGCTGAGTATAGTATATGACGCTGTGCTGAGTATAGTATATGCTGCCGTGCTGAGTATAGTATATGATGCTGTGTGTGAGCTGTGCCGATTATAGTATATGATGCTGTGTGTAAGCTGTGCTGAGTATAGTATATGATGCTTTGCTGAGTATAGTATATGATGCTGTGTGTGAGCTGTGCTGAGAATTGTATATGATGCTGTGTGTGAGCTGTGCTGAGTATGGTATATGACGCTGTGCTGAGTATGGTATATGACGCTGTGCTGAGTATGGTATATGACGCTGTGCTGAGTATGGTATATGACGCTGTGCTGAGTATGGTATATGACGCTGTGCTGAGTATAGTATATGACGCTGTGCTGAGTATAGTATATGATGCTGTGCTGAGTATAGTATATGCTGTGTGTGAGCTGTGCTGAGTATAGTATATGCTGTGTGTGAGCTGTGCTGAGTATAGTATATGCGGTGTGTGAGCTGTGCTGAGTATAGTATATGATGCTGTGCTGAGTATAGTATATGATGCTGTGTGTGAGCTGTGCTGAGTGTAGTATATGATGCTCAGCTGAGTATAGTATATGATGCTGTGCCGAGTATAGTATATGATGCTGTGCCGAGTATAGTATACGATGCTGTGTGTGAGCTGTGCTGAATATAGTATATGATGCTGTGTGTGAGCTGTGCTGAATATAGTATATGATGCTGTGTGTGAGCTGTGCTGAGTATAGTATATGCTGTGTGTGAGCTGTGCTAAGTATAGTATATGCTGTGTGTGAGCTGTGCTGAGTATAGTATATGATGCTTTGTGTGAGCTGTGCTGAGTATAGTATATGCTGTGTGTGAGCTGTGCTGAGCAGAGTATATGCTGTGTGTGAGCTGTGCTGAGTATAGTATATGATGCTGTGTGTGAGCTGTGCTGAGTATAGTATATGATGCTGTGTGTGAGCTGTGCTGAGTATAGTATATGATGCTGTGCTGAGTATAGTATATGATGCTGTGCTGAGTATGGTATATGATGCTGTGTGTGAGCTGTGCAGAGTATAGTAGGGCTGCCACTAACGATTATTTTCATAATCGATTAGTTGGCTGATTATTGTTTCGATTAATCGGATAATAACCTTAAAAAAAGTGTGGTGTATGATTTAATATGTAAAGTTTAAAAAAAAAAAAAAGGCAATTTATTCTTAAAAATCTATATGCAGTGGTAAATATAAATAACCAACTATATGATTAGGGAGCAAAATCTCTAATCCACTCTGAGAATAACAGACAGAAGAGATATACTGTATATATTATTGGAGGTTGAATCTGGTAAATATCATCAGACTCAGAGATCACATCTTTTTATTTGGTTCCTTTCACACCTGGGCGGTTTGCAGGCGCTATTGCGCTAATAATAGCGCCTGCAAACCGACCCGAAAGTGCCGCTGCTTTAATTCCAGTGTGAAAGCCCCAAGGGCTTTCACACTGGAGCGGTGCGCTAGCAGGACGGGAAAAAACGTCCTGCTAGCATCATCTTCGGAGCGGCGAAGGAGCGGAGTGTATACCGCTCCTTCACCGCTCCAGCCCTTTGAAATCAATGGGATGTCGCAGCTATACCGCCGGCAAAGCGCCTCTGCAGAGGCGCTTTGCGGTGGTTTCAACCCTTTCTCGGCCGCTAGCAGGGGGGTAAAACCGCCTCGCTAGCGGCCGCATACCGATGGTAAAGCGCTGCTAACAATAGCGGCGCTTTGCCGGCGCCATCCTCGCCCCAGTGTGTAAGGACCCTTAGAATCTTTTCACACTGGGGCGCATGTAATGTGCCCTGCTCTCACATAATGTGCCCTGTCCCCGTGTAATGTGCCCTGCCCCCGTGTAATGTGCCCTGCTCCCACGTAATGTGCCCTGCCCTGCTCCCACATAATGTGCCCTGCCGCCTTGAAATGTGCCCTGCTCCCACGTAATGTGCCCTGCCGCCTTGAAATGTGCCCTGCTCCCACGTAATGTGCCCTGCTCCCACGTAATATGCCCTGCTCCCGCGTAATGTGCCCTGCTCCCGCGTAATGTGCCCTGCTCCCGCGTAATGTGCCCTGCTCCCGCGTAATGTGCCCTGCTCCCGCGTAATGTGCCCTGCTCCCGCGTAATGTGCCCTGCTCCCACGTAATGTGCCCTGCTCCCACGTAATGTGCCCTGCTCCCACGTAATGTGCCCTGCTCCCACGTAATGTGCCCTGCTCCCGCGTAATGTGCCCTGCTCCCACGTAATGTGGCTTCCCTCCATGTAAAAGTTTACTTTAAATGTAATAGTAATGCCTTCTATTACCTCCAGTCTATCAGCCTCCACCTTCTCTGGGTTCAGATGCTGATTTTCCCTGCGCAGTCTTTAAAGTATTTTTTTTTTTTAAACAAACATACCTGCTCTGTGTAATGGCTTTGCACAGAGCAGCCCCGATTTTTCTTTTGTGGGGTCCCCCACTGATGCTTCTGGCTCCTCCTGCCTCCTCCTGCCTTTAGATTGCTCCAATAGCAAGCTGCAAATTATAGTATAGCGTGCCCCTATAGCAAGGTAAAAATACTTCTGCCTTTAGACCCACTCACTTCCTTCCCAGGACTACATGTTCCATGAGGCATTGCTCCTTACACATTCACAAGTTCTCAGGCACTTGCTGACATGTATGGACAGTGTACTGAGCTGTATGTGTGCTGCACTGTATATCCTGATATGTAAACAAATAATGCATTCTGTATGCAGGCCAACTAATCAGCTGGCCGATTAATCGATTATGAAAATAGTTGACAACTATTTTCATAATCAATTAGTTGTTTCAGCCCTAGAGTATAGTATATGATGCTGTGTGTGAGCTGTGCTGAGTATAGTATATGATGCTGTGCTGAGTATAGTATATGATGCTGTGCTGAGTATAGTATATGATGCTGTGCTGAGTATAGTATATGATGCTGTGCTGAGTATAGTATATGATGCTGTGCTGAGTATAGTATATGATGCTGTGCTGAGTTTTGTATATGATGCTTTGTGTGAGCTGTGCTGAGTATGGTATATGAAGCTGTGCTGAGTATGGTATATGACGCTGTGCTGAGTATGGTATATGACGCTGTGCTGAGTATGGTATATGACGCTGTGCTGAGTATGGTATATGACGCTGTGCAGAGTTGTGCTGAGCAGAGTATATGATGCTGTGCTGAGTATAGTACATTCTGCTGATGTGATTTGGATTATGATTGTCCCCGGCTCTCTGGAATATCCAAAGATTTGTTGTTGTTAGAGTGGTTTTGTTGGCTCGTGATGATGAGAAGAATGTTGAACACATAACGAGCTTGTCAGATGTGCTCCTCTCCCGAGACTTGCCATTGAACAATTATCGAGTCTGATTGTCCTAATTTTCCGTGTATGAAAACATTTAGACAGACTCGTCAATGATTCTGGAATATCCAGCTTTGGTGGTGGCGTTCCTCTTAGCTCATGATCCTAAAATGTTTGTTTGTATGCATTGTGATGAGCAGTCTCCACAAAAAACACTAAATATTGCGTGGCTGTCATTCATGGGTAGAGCTCAGGAACCAGCCTGACCAGTTTAGAAGCTGACTGTGATAGGACAGTTCTAGATAAAACTACATACATAAATTTTAGTAACAGTGGAGCCATAACAGCTCCTTCCCTTTGTCATATGTTTGTCAGAAGTGCTTACTATTTATATTATCTTTCAACCCTCTAACTCTATAGGCCTGCTTGTGGCACCAGTGTTCGTGTATGATCAGGACCAAACCAGCTAGCACAGACTGTGTGATCTCACCCAAATATAGCCCCACTCAAATTCAGCCATGATACTCCATTCAGTAGCCGGAGTTTAGCGGATCTTCGGTACGCTATAGCTCATCGAGTAAACATGCTGTATTCTGGCTTTGTTACAAAGGCTGTGGCTGTGTGCTAAAGCCTTGTTTGTTTTAATTACAGTAGCAGGAATGAGGTGCCAACCCCCTGAAAGCTGTGGACTGAGGGGGTGTAGCAGTGGCTGAACAGAGAAGAATTTGGTGGTCTAAAACCAAAGGATTGGTAGAATATCACAGAGATCTGTCCATAGCCTGGAAATTATCCACAAATCTCTGTTTAAACATTTCTGGTCAGCTTTTCTAGCACTTCATTCCCCTCAAAGGAAAACAAGTTTTCCAGATGACATTACAGATCACATTCCATCTAGAGATCGTGCTGGCTGTCTGATAATCGCATTAGTTCCTGGAATGAAGATCAGTTAGTACACCAGTCCTAATAACAATAGCCAGGTCTTCTTAGTGCATGCGGGTGATTATAAATTTTGTCTTTGCACATTTCTGCTGAGACGCTGGATGAATTGAACAGATGATGAAGACAGTTGTATGTTCCAGAAGTAGTATCTCGCTGTGTAATATGGATGGAAGGAGGCAGTCTGCCATCCCTCCTGCTTTTTAGGATAATGATGAGTGACAATTCTCAGCTGGTGGCCCTGGAGCCACGTAAAGTCCTCGAGCTGCTTTGGTGGCCTCAGGATCAAGAGGAAAATGGTTATAATAAAAATGTTTTCATTTCTCCTGATCATCTCCATGAGGGTGACCCCTCTCTGCAGTGTGTACTGCTTGGTGTCAGTGCAGCTGTACTGTGGATGCTGTCTGGGGGCTCCTACAGAACCCATTGCTGCATCCAACAGGAGGTCCCAGAGGATCTACATGGAGATGAGTTCTCTGCCTATTAGCAGAATTAGGCTTACTATCATTTCCCCTTTTAGAGGCACCAGGGGCTAAATCTGAGGGCATCAGTATCAATTTTGTTGCTCAGCACAGGTTTAGAGCAGTGATCCTTAAAGAGGAGTTCCCATTAAAAAAAAAAATTAAAAGTCAGCAGCTACAAATACTGCAGCTGCTGACTTTTAATTGGACACTTACCTGTCCCAGGGTCCAGCGATGCGGGGGATCGAAGCCCCGCTCGTCTCCCTCCGTTCGGCGGCGCCGGCATTGCAACTGTGGGCGGTGGGCTGTGGCTTCACATCCTGGCACCCACTGCACAAGAGTGAGCGACGCCGCGCGCCGTGATTGGCCGCTCAGTCATCTGGGACCTGTAATGGGTCCCAGATGATTGACAAGAGGGAGGGAGCAGAGCTGAGCCCTTCCTGTGCCGAGGGGAAGTGATGTCACCAGCTTAGGCACTGAAAGAGGCAGACTACGAGGGACCCCCTAGCAACACTCATTTAGAGGTGAGTAAAAAAAAAAAAAAAAAAACATTTCCATATTTTTTTTTTATTTTTTTTTTTTAGGCACATTCATGTATTTTTTTTTTTTTTTTTTTTGGGTGGAACACCACTTTAATTCAGATAGCATTTGTAGTTGGTGTTAGTTGGTTCTGTTGTCTGGCCAATCAGTAACCTGTAAGGCCTCATGTACACTGCTGCTGGTAAACGGACTTTCAGAGGCAGTTGGATGCTTTTTTCAGCTGCCCCTGAACTCATCCAATGTTATCTTATGTGTACATAAGTGATGTGATGTGTTTGTTTAATGTCGTTTATAGGCAGTTGCATTTATAGGCTTTTCTTTGAAGGCAATTTCGTTTATAGGATTTTTTCTTTGTTTAAAAAAAAAAAAAAAAAAATCAAAGGTGCTTTGTCTTAAAAGGGTAGATTACAGTATACCAATGCGTTTTTCATTTTTGGCTATTTAAAAAAAATAAAAAAATGTTTTTTTCAAACGCTTTTAAACGTAAACGCGGTATGTAACTGCAGCAAAACAGATGTTTTAAACGTAGGTTACTATCTGTCACGTTAAATCTTTCAGGAGAGGTTGTTGAAATGTCCGTGTACATTAAGCCTAAGTGATGGCTATGTAACTAGCAATTCAGCCACACAGATATCCAACCAACATGCAGGTAAAGTTTCACATAATTAAACAAGTGTTACCATTGTAAGTACCTCTGCCAGTGTTAAGTAGTTTGTCCCAACATCTAACTGCCACTTTTGCTAAACAGCTTGATCTGTTGAAGAAAGTTACAATAAAATAACAAACTTAATGGTCGCATCAATAGGTAAAAATATAAGGAAAAAAGCGTAAAAAGGAAAACGAATACAGCCATCAAATTTAAAGGATAAGTTCACCTGTTACATGTTTCACCTGTTTTTAGGGTGGAAGATGAAACATGTTCCCACTGCTGCAGTCGCTCCCTGCTGTCTTCTGTCCTTGTGACAGCTGAAAGGGGAGAAGTTCCCCTGTACCAACTGTCCCTTTTTTGAAAACAGCACGACCGTGCAGGGCTTCGCTCACACAGCTGCATCATTCATACAGAGTTCTGTGTATGAATGAACTACAAGTACTGACAGCCTTTGCGGATGTCGGCTTGTAGTTTTCAGTGAACTACCATGGTGCTGTTGAGCGCTGTGGTAGTTCATTGAGTCTTCTTGTCAGTGTGAAACTGCTTACTCATACGATGTATGGGGCAGACAGCTCACACTGACAGTCTGCAGGAGACCTGAATGGCATCAGCCATTTGCTGATCACTGGTGCAATGCTTTCCAGGGACCTAACTAAAAAAAATAGTAAATGCACATTTTTTTTTTTTTACCTGGAAAATTTTTTTTTTCAAAGTGAACTTGTCCATTAAAGTGAATCTAAAGCCCACAATACTTACCTCACCTTCAGCGGACTGAGGTCCGTTGCTGGCATCTTCTACCTGGATTCTTCCGGTGCCAGGCTGTGGCCATCTTTATTGGCCAGCGTGAGATGGCGATACTACGCATGTGCAGGAGTTCAGCCACCCCGGCACACAGGATCTGTGCTGGAATACACAGCCCAGTGTACATTTTAAACAAGATTGCAGGCAGGTAGGTTTATTTTATTGCAGAAGAGACATTGCATGTCAGTTCTGCAATAAATAGCATGTTTGCTTGCAGTTTTGCTATAGGAAACTTTAGTTCTGCTTTAAGAATTGGTAAGCTGCAATACATTACATTTTTGCTTTTGGGGGCGGGGGTAGTAATACAGCTATAAAATGGGGCCCCAGGTAAATCGTTAAATCCACAAATGAAAAACACATATGAGAGGATTTGTATTTCTGTCCATCCACTGCTGAGATTCACACAGCACAACCAGCCTGGTGAATAGACATTTCTCTGCTGCAGTGAATAATTACAAGTCTTTTTTTCCTCCTCCAGTCTGACTGGACAGTAAATTGAAAAAGCAGTAGACTGATAAGCTCATATATGTGTCACCCTGCTCTCTCCTCTATCAGCATGCTTTTGCTACTTCATCCTCTCGCATTCCCACTCTCCTGTACTGAGACTGTAAGAGACTGATACCAGGTTACATTCAGGTATATACTTGATGTAATAATGAATATAGATCTGCATTAATTTGCATCTTTTATCTGTCTGGAGCTCACCTTTAATACGAGTCTGGCTGTGTAGGGGTTAACAGTAAGCACTTGAGATTGCCAGAAATACTTATCAGCATGCTTGTGATTTTATGCTACTGAGGAGCATCTTATCTGTTTTGAAGGAATTCTCTCATTGTAGATTCAGTTTAATTTGATGGCTGCTTCAACTTCATTGTTCACTGCTTAACTATTTTATTTTCTTATAAACATTTACAAGCATAAGGCTCCTTTCACACTTGTGCGACTTTGGACACATTATATAACAAGTCGCAGCCCATGTATTTCAATGGAAGCAGTTCAAATCTATGCGACTTAAGGTAGGTTCCTGCACTACTTTGATGTGACTTGAGTGCCATAGACTGCACTGTAAACTCTCAAAAGTCGCACCTTAATGCTATGGATGTGAAAATTGTGCAACAGTCAGTCAACAGCCAAAGGCACATCCAAGTCACACCTATCCAAAGATGCATCTCAGCTGCATCAAAGTCGCCATGGAAATCGCTTGACTTTGGAGTCGCACAAGTATGAATGGAGTCTTAATCTAATTTAGGTGTGGCATTATTTTTCGCATGTGATGAGTGTCTGTTATTAGCCATATTTTCACATAATGGAGGGATTTTATCTTGTCAAACATAATTTTATCACAGCCTCAAGCAGCTCTTCTCTCCAGGAAGCCCCTCATTGTTATTGCCTGATATAGGACCGCATTGTTTTCAGGAGCTTAGAGCCGCATAAGAATCTTTTGGATATGACAAGCACACTGATGTCGCTGCCGCTCACCCTATGCAATAAAACACTTGGTCTGATTGGAGGAAATGGGGTAAATGTCTAAACAAATCATTCAGTGGGAATGTTATCAGTGAGATCTGTGTGTGGCCGGCCAGGAGATGGGTTGCAGGTTGTAGACATAACAGCTGACAGTCTTCTTCTGGTCCTCTCCACCCTACACATACCTGGAATTTCTTCTTCGTGCTGCTTCACTTGGAATCTATACATTACGTGAAAGAAGATTGCAGAATTATGTTATTCAGAGATGCTTATCTCTTGAGGAATTCATCTGTGGGGACTCGAAAAGGTCTTGTGTTCTCATGAAGGAACAGTAAATAGCGCAGAAATGGGTCAGGACGTGGGATAAGTGGCGCTTTGTTTTCCAGGAATTGGAGCAATGAATTATGGTGAATGTATTGGCGACTTGGCTCAATGAGGCTCTTGTGTGTGTTTGTGCGTCAGTCACTTCTTTGTCCAGTAAACAGAACTCTTCTGATGTGAAGTCACTTCACAGATGAATATTTTCCATCTTTCCCTTCATTCTTCAGTCTGTCTGTTCTAAGGAGTGGAATGTGTATTCCATCTGTTTTCAGGCACCATCCAGAGTTTGGATCAGTGTTGGTGGCAGTAGCTGTGTTATCAGCCACCTTCATAGTGCCCCACATATGGCTCTTTTCCGTTTGTGTCACTGTGTTCCTGGTGTGGAGTCTGTACTGTATCAGAAGTTTCACAGCTCTGTCACCTCCCAACGTCTATAGCAGGGGTCTTCAAACTGCGGCCCTCCAGGTGTTCAGGAACTACAATTCCCATCATGCCTAGTCATGTCTGTGAATGTCAGAGTTTTACAAGGCCTCATGGGATGTGTAGTTCTGCAACAGCTGGAGGGCCGTAGTTTGAGGATCCCTGGTCTATAGAGTTATGTTTGTGACATTCTGATTATAATATATACCTTACAATCCCTGCATACGCAGCCATTATCTGTGGGTTCTTAACTTGGTGGAACCTCGGTTCACAAACTTAATTTGTGAAATGACTCTGAATTCGTTTTCTGCAAATTTTCCCATAGGGTTCAATGTAAATCAGGTTAGTCCGTTCTGAACCTTTTTTTTTTGTTTCTATATACAGTAAAACTATAAAATGTATGTACAAAAAAAGGATTTTAAACCTATGTTACAAACAAACTTTTACATTAAGTTGACCTCTTTCATGTGTACATCTAAAAAGAAAAAAAGTCTATAGCTCCTCTTTAATACTTGTTTGAAACAATCCCAAACCCCAATTTAAATGACTAATCTAGGAGCCAGAAAACAGCACTGTCTATCCAAGAAAAGATCATCTGAGGGCATGATAAAGTTGTAGAATTCATATGAACAGTTTTTCCATGATTCCCAATCAAGTGGGCCAACCCTCATGGTAGTCAGGGAGCAGAAACCCCTATCTGAGTGGACAGGCTCTCCTAAGACTTTCATTTTGCGATGCTCTTCTCAATATGAATGTGTCAGAGCAGGGAAGATGGCCGCCGCTCGTGTTCGTGAACCAAAGCAAATTTTTGTGAACTCTTCTATTTGCGAACCGAGTTGTTCGCGAACAGAAGCGTTCGTGAAACGAGGTACTTCCACTTGCAACACCCAATAGATTACCTTATATGTCCCCATTTCCTTTTCTCCAGATTGTCTAAATCATTGACGTATGCCTCGTTTCCACTGAGCGGATCGGTTCGGTTCGGTACGGTACGCTATTTTGGGTGTTTCCATTATGAAAGTGGCCCATACAACCGAACCGAACCGTTCCATTCCGGGTCCTGCTTCAGATGTGGGGCCATAGAAAATGGAATGGTTCGGTTAGGGCAGAGCTACGATACATTCCACTGATTGGCTGACAGAAAACCCTCTGCTGTGCTATGCTGAGGCATTTTTTCTAAATCCTGTATGGCCCTTTGTGGTCCCACTTGCAGTGGAAACGCTCACCAGAATAGACCGGACCATTCTAGGCCATTCAAACTGTACCGACCCGAACCGATCCGCTCAGTGAAAACAAGGCATTAGTGGTTTGCTTCCTTGCCACTATATCACTACTGTGTTTAGTAGTAACACATAATGGGGAGGGTTTAGGAAATTGCCACTCCAAGAAGTGTGGAATTCTGCAGGATCTTCAGTTGGTAGTTTCTGTTCCCTTAACCCTGGTACACACAGGTAGTTTTTTTTTTTTTTTTTTTTTCCGTTCAACCCAGCAGGCTGAATGGGAAAGAAATAAGTACAGCTCACTGTACTTTGTGATGTAAGTACAGTGATCTCCGCTGTCCCCCTGTCAAAACAGAGCGCTTAGCGTTCGCAGCCATTGGCCGCTAACACTTATCGGATGCTGGTCGGCTGCTGGTTTTTCAGAATGCCCGTTCGACAGAAGCTGGACACACTGGCCGAATGTCGGCTGGTTTCTGTTGAATCATGCGCTACTGACTGATATTCGGCCGTGTGTACCAGCCTTAAGGCTCCATGGACACCTAGCAATTTGGAAACGCGTGCAGAATCAGTTTGGTTCTGCCTGCAATTCCAAATTGAACTGAAGTCACGGCAAAACGTGCAACACACATTTGGGTGCCATTCATTCCTAATAGCACTGCAAAGGTGGTGTGATTTTGTCATGGTTGTTACACCATCAAACGCGCTTAACAAAATTGTGCAAAGCCTGACGTCAAGAAAGGTGCATGGGCGTCTTTTGTGCAACAAACGTGCATAGATCGGCCCATTCAAGTGAGTGGGCTGCCTTATGCATGACACATGGAAATTTAAATAGCCCTGAAAAAAAAATCACGAGCGGAAATACCCTTTCCTGCTACGTGAGATGTGAACGGAGCCTAAAAAATATATCTGTGGCTCAGACATCAGCAATGGTTTACACTCCATGTCATGTTTTGCAGAAAATACATTTTTATAAAGTCCATTTTACATGTTCGGGTTGAACATTCCCATTCCTAGGGTTATTATTTTATTTATTTATTTTAGGTACTTATATAGTGCCGTCAATTTACACAACGCTTTACGTATACATTGTACTGTTAGGCGAGAGTGCTACCCAATACACCACTGTGCCGCCCGTTTTTAAACAAGGTATTCACAGTAGCTGATGGCTAGGAAAAACCTTTTGTTTTGTCTAGTGATGGTGGATGGTACCACAATTCAGAGGTTAGTAGTTGATGTGAACTTTTTTATATTGTACAGTGCGGTAGATTGGCTGCCATGTTTCTTTTTCCATCAATAAACATCCACCAGAAGTTTGTTCTCATTATCAAGTACTAATATAAAGTTTGCATTTCCTACTTGTCAGACGTGTTTACTGTAAAAACTGAGTGCTCTTAGCATTATGTAAAGTTGATTTTGAAGAGCAAGAAGTGTTTTATTAAGGAGCCTCAAACTGCACAAGACCGGAGAAGTACATTAATTCCAATTAAAGTCAGTGCATCATGGCGTAGAAAGACCTTTGTGGTGTGTAATTGCAGTGGAAGGGTTCTTCACTGTGTTAATTAGCCTTCATTCCATCATTTTACTTCTCATTTACATGGCTTGATTAAAAACCTCATTGATAAATGAGCAGCTTGTGCTCTTCGGCCATCAGCGGTCGGTGAAGTGTGTACAAGTGGCGTGTACAATGCCATTATAGATTTGTTTTCATATATGTTTATAGCTCTGTGATGGTGTTTGAACCAGGGCAGCGATAGCTCCATTTATTTAACCCATCAGCTTTACCAAAAGTGGCGGCAAACATCAGTGACCCAGAGCAATCATATTTCTGCTGTCTGGTTTGCTGTACATTCTAGTGGCGTATTATTTGTACTTGGCTTCCTTCTGGTACCAGACTCACAAGAATGCTACACCATTCAAAAGACAAAAATTCAGACTTTATTTCATGAGTTCCAAATAGATTTGACTGGTTGCTGCGATCATTGATAACGTTTATCATTAACAGGAACAACATAATACAATACAGCGTTAGTTTTATGCAGGAGGGCAGAACACATCACCCTCTGTTCATCTCTATAACCATTTGCCCTTATCTCTTCTCCTTGACCCCTTCTAATCTTGATAACCTTCCTCCTCATCTCCATGACGCTTTCACCTCCCGAAAACCCATCTTCTCTCCAAAACCTCTCTCCCCATCTCCATAACCTGGTGTTCTGTAGCGCATAGGGGAAAATCGTACCGCCTGCCAACTCTGTTCCAGTGCAACAGAGGCAGAGTTGTCGACTCACTACAGGAAATTAAGAGCTTACAGGATTTCTGTCAGGCCATCAAATTTTTTTTTTTTTTTTTAACTTTTAGCATTTATAAGAGACAAAATGTGTTGCAAAAATGTCCTTGTATGACCGGATGGGACATGGCCCTCCTATGAGTGGGGGGGCGCATGTTCCTCAAGTGGCAGGGTGGGGCGCGGCCTTAATTGGTGGGACGGAAGTTCTTATGTCACTGCCTCCGGCCCCCAGCCCCCCCGTGACCGTAAGGAATGTTCAGTTTTTCCTACTGTTGTCCCGCCACATCTGGTGGAACTTTCTAAAGGTTGCTGAGCATCCCTAGAATCTGCAGCTGGTACCAATTTACCAGCGTTGTGCATAAAGTCTGCCAAACCATAAAATATTTTACCAGCCCATCTCATTCCTGGTCAGCGCTACGCCTATCCAAGGCCTGTCATTATATGTGTACGTGAATATTATGTGTAACCAAGGATCCAGCAACTGTGGAAAGTATTACTCCCTGGAGGTGGAAGAGTCCAAAGACCTATTACAGTCTATAGTCTCTTTTCTCATCCAACAGTGTTGGGTCATCCAGTATCTGTTTTATCAGCCTGCACTGCATCTCTTGTCTTTCTTGGTAATTTAAGTGTTTAGTTGTATTGGATGTTTTATGGGTTTGGGCTTCCCCCATGTTGGGGGCTCCCCTGAAGTACTGAAACAACGTCAGAAAGGGAGCGTGGGAGATGTCATGGCAGAATTATATTTAAGGTGAGTGTGAGTCTGTCATGGTCATTCTTCCCTCACCACTTGGTAAGTGACCTGGTCATATATGTGCTAAGATACCTGATATGTACATGTTTGTTCCAAGTTCATAATCCTCCAGTGAAGAGCAAGAGCAAGCTTATTGTCCTAGAACTAGTGCTTTCAAATCATGTTGGCAATGGCAGATCCATATTTCCGTCTGTAAGAATCTGGTCTCCTTGCTTGATGCTCTCAGTTCTTTGGTCTCCACTTGGTAAAATAAATTCAACAAAAGGTCCCAACAAGAAGCTGATCAATTTGCAGATTACAATAAGGGCAGGTGATGTTTAGGCAGAGTTTTAACACAAGTCATGACAGGCGTACTGCAGTAATTCCAGAACTGTTTACTGGAGTGCCAAGGTGCTTAGGAACTTGCTCTGTGTATACTAACTAGATATTTGTCTTGGATACAATAGGGGGGGGGTCACACTTGGACTGCTGGCCTCGAGTATGGCTGGGTTCACACTAGACGTGCACCGAAATGAAAATGTTGGTGTCAAAACCAAAAATGACAGTTTTTAAAAAAATATATATTTTTATATATAATTGTATTATATTCGGCTTTTTAATTAAAGGGGTTGTAAAGTCAGAAGGTTTTTTATCTTAATGCATTCTATGCATTAGGGTAAGGCTTCTGTGTGCAGCAGCCCCCCTAAAACTTACGTGAGCCCCATCTCTGTCCAGCGATGTCTACGACTGTCTTGGCCATCCGAGACTCTCCCTCCTGATTGGCTAAGACACAGCAGCGGCGTCATTGGCTGTTGCTGCTATCAATCAAAGTCAGTCAGTCAATCAAGCGGGAGAGGGGATGAGGCTGGGGCTCCGTGTCGGAGTTGTGTCTCGGCTCAGGTGCCCCCATAGCAAGCTGCTTGCTGTGGGGGCACTCAACAGGAGGGAGGGGCCAGGAGCGCAGAAGAGGGACCCGAGAAGAGGAGGATCTGAGCTGCTCCTGTGCAAATCTACTGCACACAGCAGTTAAGTATAACACGTTTGTTATTTTTATAGAAAAAAAAGAGACTTTACAATCACTTTTAATATCATGAATTTAGAGCAAGAAAATCTCAAGAAAAATGCAGTCCTTTCAATTCTATGTATGTCTTCAAACTGGTATGTTGCGCTTCTGTTGTGGTGTTAAAAATCTTGCTTGCTGCATATTTGGTCAGATAAAAATAAAAACGTACCTCCCCATTAAAACGCATTGAAAACGCAGCAATAACGCACCCGTGTTATGTTTTTGATTTGAGTCACAAATCCTATGAAAATCACACTAAATGCATAGTAAAATCACAGCAAAAGCGCAAAAACCCCCCCCACTATTTTCGACTGATATGTTACGGTGCATCTCTAGTTCACACATGTCCAGTGCAAATTGTCTGTTTTCACTGAGAATAAATAAAAAAAAGCATTTGTTCAGCGGTTTAGGTGTGTGTTTTTTTTTTTTTTTTAATGCGGTTCTGATGTGAATTTGCAAGGCCCAGGACCTTATTTTTGTCACAGCTGCGATTTTTGTGCTGGTCAATACATAGTAGATATTGGGTGTCAACTCGTGTAGTAAGAGAGCAATCCGTGTTGAAATCATGGACCAAATCCTGAACAAATGTGCGATTTTAGAAGCATTCCCATACAACTCTGTGAGCCTGGAATTCGCACCTGAACCGCTCCACAATGCCGAAGTGAGGATCCGTTCTTGTTTTTAGTGGGATGTGCATGTAGATATTGGTGTTAAATCACTATGTAGCTGGTTTATTGGAAGATATGATAGCAGAAAGGACCCCCTCCCCCTAAGGGGTCTGTATATGTTTCTGCTGGTAAGGAGTTGTGGCTTGGTGCAGATGGTGACCTTCTGCCCAGCTGTGGGCTGATTTGTGCACTGTGTCTCCATAGCTGGTTCCTGGCACACCCAGCACACATTATTCAGGTCACAGTTTACCGCCCCGGGGCCACCGGCATTCTCCCTCCTCTGCCTTCTCAGGAACATGTGTAATGGGAACATCCATGCCATCTGCGGTGAATTGTGTGCGGCGTGTGAGATAAATTCCTGCAGACAGATTGATCTCATAATTCCTTTCTGAGATAGGATAACAACGAGCAGTTTAATTTGGGAAAAAGAGATTTAAGAATTTATTATGAGCTTTGGAGATTTGTGTGGAGCTTGTAGAAGTGAAATAGGATTTAATGATGTTCTAATAAGCAGTGTTGTCGTAATTCTGCCGCAGTACAGAGCCCTAAACACTGATCGCTAGCTATGGTTGTGAATATCTTTGTGAAAGGCTTTTGCTGTGTGTTAGGTGATGGTCTTGTCCTGGATGATGTGAAAGTTGGTACAGTGCTGAGTACACTGATGTCTTTATATAAATGCTGTGTATACATCATACCAGGAGAGGACTGATGAGACAGACGGGTGACAGGGCAGAATTGCTAAATGTAGATTGAGGTTGTCCTTGTCATTGTCTGGTCAGTTGTCCCCTTACCTGGGTTCTGCTCTCCATGCCACTTGCTGTGGGGGGTGGGGGGGGCAAATGCTCTGTATATTTGAGGTAGAAAACATGGCAACCATAAGCAACATTGGGACCTGTCCACAAAAATAGATGTCTGCAGCATTTTCACTCCTCTGTGCTAATTGCTTATTTTTACATTTAAATCTCATAGAACAGATGTACTTCCTACTTGAACATAATTTTTATACATTTTGTATCTAAAAGTCAGATTTTTCCATTTTAAAGTCTGATTTTCACTGCTTACATTGTTTTTGCGATGTGTTCATTGAACAGAGAAGAAAGGAGCTCTTACAGTTTGAGAGTGGATATTGATCCGTCAGTTAAAATGATGATTTGTCAAGTGTGGGCTTTCAGAAACTGTACATCTCTGCCACGTAATAACAAAAAATGTTCACATCCTTCAAAAGCTTTGTGGTTTGACCCCCTTTTATGACACACTGTATAAATGTCACTCAATGTACAGAAAGTTGACATCATATCCCTGGTTCTGAGGCGTGTTACTTGGATCAGTAGTGACTTTCCCAATAACCACTTTTGTTGGTAGTTTCCAATATTAAACCCAGTTTGGTGTTCTTAGTATTATATTCTCAATATTAAATGCAGTTTGGTATTCTAAATGTGTGTGTGCGTGTGTGTATATGTGTGTGTATATATATATATATATATATATATATATATATATATATATATATATATATATATATATATATATATATATATATATATATATTAGGGCTGCAACTAACGATTATTGTCATAATCGATTAGTTGCCCGATTATTGTTTCGATTAATCGATTAATCGGTTAATAACCTTAAAAAAAAAGTGTGGTGCATAATTTAGTTAATATGTAAAGTTTTAAAAAAAGGCAATTTATTCTTAAATATCTCTATGCAGTGGTGAATATAAGTAACCAACTATATGGTTAGGGAGCAAAATATCTAATCCACTCTGAGAATAACAGACAGAAGAGATATTCTGTACATACTATTAGAGGAGATATACTGTATATACTATTAGAGGAGAGATATACTGTATATAATATTAAAGGGTGAATCTGGTAAATATCAGACTCAGAGATCTATTTTTTATTTAAAAAAACAAACAATGTCTTCCCCGACAAATGACAAAAAATGTCATTTTAAGAACGTTCGATCGATTTTCTAATTGTTAGTGGGGTCAAAATCGAATTGTCAAAGGATCTGCGGGAAAAGGTAGTTGAACTGTAAAAAAAAATAGGAAAGGGATATAAAAAGATATCCAAGGAATTGAGAATGCCAATCAGTAGTGTTCAAACTCTAATCAAGAAGTGGAAAATGAGGGGTTCTGTTGAAACCAAACCGCGGTCAGGTAGACCAACTAAATGTATTTATTTATTTAATTAATTTATTTACAGTAGAGATTATTTGCTCTATTTGTACTATAAAGAGCTCATTTTAGTTCTTTTTTTAACCCCATTATGTTACTGGCCGATTAATCGATTATGAAAATAGTAATCGATTAATTTCATAATCGATTAGTTGTCGATTAATCGATTAGTTGTTTCAGCCCTAATATATATATATATATATATATATATATATATATATATATATACACACACACATACATACACTCTCTCACACACTATCTCAGAAAAGTGAGTACATCCCTCACGTTTTTGTAAATATTTTATTATATCTCTTTATGTGACAACACTGAAGAAATGACACTTTGCTACAATGTAAAGTAGTGAGTGTACAGCTTGTATAACAGTGTAAATTTGCTGTCCCCTCAAAATAGCTCAACTCACAGCCATTGATGTCTAAACCGCTGGCAACAAAAGTGAGTACACCCCTAAGTGAAAATGTCCAAATTGGGCCCAAGGTGTCAATATTTTGTGTGGCCACCATTATTTTCCAGCACTGCCATAACCCTCTTGGGCATGGAGTTCACCAGAGCTTCACATGTTACATGATGACATCACGGAGCTGGTGGATGTTAGAGACCTTGCGCTCATCTACCTTCCGTTTGAGGATGCCCCACAGATGCTCAATAGGGTTTAAGTCTGGAAACATGCTTGGCCAGTCCATCACCTTTACTCTCAGCTTCTTTAGCAAGGCAGTGGTTGTCTTGGAGGTGTGTTTAGGGTCATTATGTTGGAATACTGCCCTGCGGTCCAGTGTCTGAAGGGAGGGTATCCTGCTCTGCTTCAGTATGTCGTAGTACATGTTGCCATTCATGGTTCCCTCAATGAACTGTAGCTCCCCAGGGCTGGCAGCACTCATGCAGCCCCAGACCATGACACTCCCACCACCATGCTTGACTGTAGGTAAGACACACTTGTCTGTGTATTCCTTACCTTGTTGCCGCCACACATGCTTGACCCCATCTGAACCAAATACGTTTATCTTGGTCTCATCGGAACACAGGACATGGTTCCAGTAATCCATGTCCTTAGTCCGACTGTATTCAGCAAACTGTGGGCTTTCTTGTGCATCACCACCCCTTCAACCTCTGCAGCAATGCTGGCGGTACTCATACGTCTGTTTCCCAAAGACAACCTCTTGGTATGACGCTGACCACGTGCACTCAACTTCTTTGGTCGACCATGGCGAGACCTGTTCTGAGTGGAACCTGTCCTGTTAAACCGCTGTATGGTCTTGGCCACCGTGTTGCAGCTCAGTTTCAGGGTCTTGGCAATCTTCTTATAGCCTAGGCCATCTTTATGTAGAGCAAGATCCTTAGAGTTCTTTGCCATGAGCTGCCATGTTGAACTTCAAGTAACCAGTTTGAGAGTGAAAGCGATAACACCAAATTTAACACACCTGCTCCCCATTCACACCTGAGACCTTGTAACACTAACGAGTCACATGACACCCAGGAGGGAAAGTGGCTAATTGGGCCCAATTTGTACGTTTTTCACTTGGGTGTGTACTCACTTTTGTTGCCAGCGGTTTAGACATTAATGGCTGTGTGTTGAGTTATTTGGAGGCGACAGCAAATTTACACTGTCATACAAGCTGTACACTCACTACTTTACATTGTAGCAAAGTGTCATTTCTTCAGTGTTGTCACATGAAAAGAGATAATAAAATATTAACAAAAATGGGAGGAGTCTGCTTACTTTTGTGAGATCCTGTGTGTGTATAACATTTTTTTACAGATTTATTATTTTACAAATTTTTTAGAAAGTATTCTGGCAAAGCAAGAGTCAGAAATCACACCTTATAGCAGACGATGATCTCTAAACCCTTCTAGAATAGTCTCTAATGTTCTGTTTGTAAACTCAGTGCAGAAGATTTCTTTCTTGTATCAGAACATCCTGTGATAGTTTCTTTATGTTTTGCAGCCACAATGAGAGGAAAGTGACATGTAAGCACCCAGTAACAGGGTTGCCCTCCCAGGACAATTGCATCTTCGTGGTCAACGACCAGTGAGTATCTTTGTAACAACATTACCGTGACTAATCCTGATACATTGTAACAACATTCCTGTATACAGTGGGATGCAATGTAATGACATTCTTGTAAACCATCCCAATCCATTGTAACAGCATTCCTGTAAACCGGGGGCCAGCAACCTGTAGATCATGGACAGGTGACTGGTAGATCGCGGTCTGGCCTTGCTGACTCGCTATTCCAGAGCATCAAACAGAATGCAATGCAGAGGGACTACTTGTAAAGTTGGAGCCGTAGTAGGGAGCAAGAGCCGCTTAAGCCAATACCTCCTCTGTGTTGTTGGCTCCTGTCCCATGCGGAGTGATACTAACTGCACTCCACCCTCTTATCCTGGCAACAGTCTCCAGAGTTGTGCCAGCAGCAGGAAAGACTGCTTTCACACTGATGTGCTACGGTTTACCCACACTACGGGTGCAGTGTAACTGCAGCTTTTCGACGGGTTTGGTGCGCTTATCCATAGACTTCTATTATATCCTATGGATTTGTTGCACTTTCAGAAAGTGCACCACACCTGCAGAATATATAAGAAGTATTTGGCAAAGCGCAGCTTACCCTGGAAAGTTGCAGATGCACTGCGCTGCACCCAAAGTGCAGGTAAACCACAGCACATCAGTGTAAAAGTAGCCTTATAGTGGGCTCAGAATAGTAAGGGTTCATTTACATTTGCAGTTTGGGGAATGGTAAAACCTCATAGTTGATGTGTGTTTATCATCCCTGCTCCAACCGCACCTTTAGCTGCAGTGGCCAGAGGTGTACACATGCCGCAGCAGTTATATATCCTATCATGAAATACCACGAAAGTTGAGATTCTTTCAAGAAACTGGGATTTTTGTAGGTAGATAATAAGTCTATTTTCCAGTAGGTATCAACGAGTGAGATAGTTAAAATATAATTTTTATTTAATTGTAATAAAAAAGAAGAGTATACAAAACAGATATAAATATATATACACAAGTATGACCATCCAGTATTGTGTTCAAATTTCATTCGTGCCTGTCAGCCAACATGTTTTGCAAAAAACTAATTGCTTCATCAGGGCATAGATCGGCATCATTGGTTCTTTTGAACTATATAAACAACAGATAAATATACTACAGTTATATGGCGGTCATACATATTTATGCAACCAAATACAGTAAACGATATATATATAATAATTGATCAAAACATTCAATCTGGTAGTCTCACCTACTGATGCAAGTCTAAAATTTAAAGCACACACCACCATTGCCAGGCATCGTCCACTGTACCAACTGGTGCAAAAAATCTAAGGGTGCCAGATCCCAACCGGATAATACCAATAGAGGAACTGGACCACACAGTAGCAGGACAAGAGTCTAGTAAAATATGTAAGAAACAAAAGGGAAAATAAATAAACCACTAGGCTTCCTAGTCCAGAAAGACAACATATATGATTAATCTATGCCATAAGATAGTCAGTACACTATATACTCAAACTCATTATACTGAAGCACAACGTAGATGAGTGAGATATAGTAATGGCCGTATATGCTAGGAAATAAATCTCAATATGGGAGGCTAGTAGCTATATTCAAGTGTGAGGTTTAAGTCAGTGTATAATATACTTAATGACCATATAAACGTAAGCCTAATCGCATAGTCCCTAAATGATTACAGGTAGCTGGGTGGGAGAGTCAATATTAAATTGCAAGCTGTACAAAGATGGCGAGATTGAATGGGACCATATAGCGCGATATAGTTCCATATGCGCCAATGCAGACCCCAAGGCCCTATATGGTAGCGTTGCTAACCGGTATCAAGGAATTAACAAACGGCCAATGAGTCTTCCCTAAAGCAAACAAATACCCTCCTTCCCCCAAAAACATGGGAAACAGTGCATGTAGTCCCACAAAAATAAGGGTGCCTTCCCAAATGGTCATAGAGATCAAGCATAGAATTACCTGCAAAGGCTAAAGAATTGTAGCTCCTCATTCAACGAGGACTCCTCCTGTCAGTAAAGATGGGTCGGGGCCGAGTGTGTCTGTAAGACAACACAGCGGCGCCTCCATCTTATGTGTGGTCCCACCGGAAGTGAACAGGTCAGGGATGACCTCCGGCATCACTTCCGGTCCGTACGTCCCCGCATATGATGCACGCGCACCTCACCGAGCGGACGCACACGTCACCACTTCTGGCGGATGCGCGTGCGCTGCCCACACTACGCGAACGGAGTAAGGGCATGTGGGGCGGACATGAAGGACTCCGCCCCCTTACGCAGGGACGTCCGAGTCCCCCTATCTATGGCAATAGCAACAGTATGGCACCTGACTCGTCCAGCATGGGGGGAGGCTTAATTACATGGTCCCGCAAATGACTCTGTACATTTATATTTTAAATGAAATGATTATAATTATAAAGAAATAGAAAACTAAATGTTTTAAATGTTTTAAACATGATAGTAACCCATACAGGGATCTTTCCCCTAAAGACCAAACAGGTATGCATGGGTATAAATAACTCAACAGAGTAAATACATATATATTGCAGCAACCATTCTATTTGACAAGATGGAATTAATGGAGAAGAGGAGGTAAGAAACCTGATAGGGCAGTGTCCCCTGATTAGTTATCCATATATCATAGCCCCCTCTAGAAAAAAATACAGAAAATTGAGCCAGACAGGGGGTATAGATTCATTTAGAATATTCATTCATAAAGCCTGTATCTTGAAGAAAGCGAGGACATCAGGAAAAAAAAAAAAAAAAAAAAAAAGGAAGAGGATCCCAGCTAAGGCTCCCAACCATGTATTACAAAAATGGTTTATATGAAAGTGCTGTATTAAGGCCAGGTGGATGAGTGGCCTGCTGGCCAAAAATCCATCTAGCCTCTCTCTGGAGTATTGGTTTGTCCACATTCCCTCCCCTCTCGAAGTCAGATATGACCTCCAGAGCAAAGAAGGAGATGAAGCTAGGATCAAAACTATGATGGAGGCCAATGTGCTTACAGATAGGAGTGTATAGCAGTCCGGCATCCAGATAGTATAAATGATCCTGAATCCTTTTAGCGAAGGGGCGTTTGGTTTTACCAATATAGAAGGCGCCGCAACGGCACGTGGCAAGATATACAATGCCTGTTGTGGAACAATCTGCGTAGCCCTTTAGCTTATGGAAACCCCCTCTTGGGAGGGGGCATCCTATGCCTTCTCTGATCCACGGGCAAAATTCGCAGTGTCCACATCTATAAGTGCCGTTGCCGCCCTCCGCCCCCAGTAAGGATGTTGTAGGCTGTAGATGACTATGTACTAAGGTGTCCCTAATGGACCGTGACTTTCTATACGTGATCTGTGGCACATTAGCTACATATTTAGAAACTATCGGATCCTCCGAGAGGAAATGCCAGTTTTCATTGATGAGATTCCGGATTGACTGTTGATGGGTCGTGAAGGTGGTGATAAGTTTGGTAGTAGGATGGGAGTCACATACTTTCTGTTTGAATATGAGAGTATCACGTGTGTTTGATTTTGCCCGTTTGTAGGCCCTTTTGAGGATTTTCTTGCTATAGCCTCTGTCAAGTAGCCTCCTGTAAAGGGCCTTTGCTTCTCTTTCGAAGTCTTCATTTCTCGCACAATTCCGCCGCAGCCGCAAATATTGGCTGTAAGGTATACTATGTACAAGCGTACGGGGGTGAGAGCTAGAGAAGTGCAATATGGTGTTCCCAGCAGTCTCCTTCCTATATAATGTGCTGAAGACAGAGCCATCTTCTTTGAAGACAAGGCGCAGATCCAAAAAAGGGATGGAGATTGCATCCGATTGAATCGTAAACTTTAAATTGAAGTTATTCTGGGACAGAAATTCCATTAAATCCGACAACAGGTTTGTTGAACCTGTCCAAATAAGGAGGACATCATCGATGTATCTCCGCCAAAGAAGAATGTGGCGGAGATACATCGAAACCCTTCACTGGAGAAGAGAGTGCGTTCCCATCCCCCCAGGTACAGGTTGGCATACGATGGGACACAGAAGTCCCCAACGCTATCCCCTGTACCTGGAGGTAGATAACGCCATTAAACAAAAACATATTGTTGGTTAAGATATGTTCCAGTAGTAGGATAATAAATTGGCCTAGTTCCCAGCTATTGGTGTCTCTTTCTCTCAGGAATTCCGAAACTACCTCTATACCCTTGGTGTGTGGGATGCTTGAATAAAGAGCCTCTATGTCAATTGCTGCCAAGATTGCTCCTTGAGGTATAGTGAGTCCTTCCAGGATTTTAAGTAGGTCTAATGTATCCTTAAGGTATGAGGGTAAGCTTGTGACATGGCAGCAATTGACATAGAGGCTCTTTATTCAAGCATCCCACACACCAAGGGTATAGAGGTAGTTTCGGAATTCCTGAGAGAAGGAGACACCAATAGCTGGGAACTAGGCCAATTTATTATCCTACTACTGGAACATATCTTAACCAACAATATGTTTTTGTTTAATGGCGTTACCTACCTTCAGGTACAGGGGGTAGCGATGGGGACTTCCTGTGCTCCATCGTATGCCAACCTGTACCTGGGGGGATGGAAACGCACTCTCTTCTCCAGTGAAGGGGCTTCGATGTATCTCCGCCACATTCTTCTTTGGCGGAGATACATCGATGATGTCCTCCTTATTTGGACAGGTTCAACAAACCTGTTGTCGGATTTAATGGAATTTCCGTCCCAGAATAACTTCAATTTAAAGTTTACGATTCAATCTCCATCCCTTTTTTGGATCTGCGCCTTGTCCTCAAAGAAGATGGCTTCAGCACATTATATAGGAAGGAGACTGCTGGGAACACCATATTGCACTTCTCTAGCTCTCACCCCCGTACGCTTGTACATAGTATACCTTACAGCCAATATTTGCGGCTGCGGCGGAATTGTGCGAGAAATGAAGACTTTGAAAGAGAAGCAAAGGCCCTTTACAGGAGGCTACTTGACAGAGGCTATAGCAAGAAAATCCTCAAAAGGGCCTACAAACGGGCAAAATCAAACACACGTGATACTCTCATATTCAAACAGAAAGTATGTGACTCCCATCCTACTATCAAACTTATCACCACCTTCACGACCCATCAACAGTCGATCCGGAATCTCATCAATGAAAACTGGCATTTCCTCTCGGAGGATCCGATTCTAAATATTATTTTCTAAATATAGTTTCTAAATATGTAGCTAATGTGCCACAGATCACGTATAGAAAGTCACGGTCCATTAGGGACACCTTAGTACATAGTCATCTACAGCCTACAACATCCTTACTGGGGGCGGGGGGCGGCAACGGCACTTATAGATGTGGACACTGCGAATTTTGCCCATGGATCAGAGAAGGCATAGGATGCCCCCTCCCAAGAGGGGGTTTCCATAAGCTACGTAGATTGTTCGTGCCGTTGCAGCGCCTTCTATATTGGTAAAACCAAACGCCCCTTCGCTAAAAGGATTCAGGATCATTTATACTATCTGGATGCCGGACTGCTATACACTCCTATCTGTAAGCACATTGGCCTCCATCATAGTTTTGATCCTAGCTTCATCTCCTTTGCTCTGGAGGTCATATCTGACTTCGAGAGGGGAGGGAATGTGGACAAACGAATACTCCAGAGAGAGGCTAGATGGATTTTTGGCCAGCAGGCCACTCATCCACCTGGCCTTAATAAAGCACTTTCATATAAACCATTTTTGTAATACATGGTTGGGAGCCTTAGCTGGGATCCTCTTCCTTTTTTTTTTTTTTTCCCTGATGTCCTCACTTTCTTCAAGATACAGGCTTTATGAATGAATTTATGGAACTATATCGCGCTATATGGTCCCATTCAATCTCGCCATCTTTGTACAGCATGCAATTTAATATTGACTCTCCCACCCAGCTACCAGTAATC
The DNA here is from genome assembly GCF_042186555.1 of Aquarana catesbeiana. Taxonomy (NCBI): domain Eukaryota; kingdom Metazoa; phylum Chordata; class Amphibia; order Anura; family Ranidae; genus Aquarana; species Aquarana catesbeiana. The sequence continues at coordinate 536,317,286 of NC_133326.1, forward strand.
ATTTAGGGACTATGCGATTAGGCTTACGTTTATATGGTCATTAAGTATATTATACACTGACTTAAACCTCACACTTGAATATAGCTACTAGCCTCCCATACTGAGATTTATTTCCTAGCATATACGGCCGTTACTATATCTCACTCATCTACGTTGTGCTTCAGTATAATGAGTTTGAGTATATATTGTACTGACTATCTTATGGCATAGATTAATCATATATGTTGTCTTTCTGGACTAGGAAGCCTAGTGGTTTATTTATTTTCCCTTTTGTTTCTTACATATTTTACTAGACTCTTGTCCTGCTACTGTGTGGTCCAGTTCCTCTATTGGTATTATCCGGTTGGGATCTGGCACCCTTGGATTTTTTGCACCAGTTGGTACAGTGGACGATGCCTGGCAATGGTGGTGTGTGCTTTAAATTTTAGACTTGCATCAGTAGGTGAGACTACCAGATTGAATGTTTTGATCAATTATTATATATATATCTTTTACTGTATTTGGTTGCATAAATATGTATGACCGCCATATAACTGTAGTATATTTATCTGTTGTTTATATAGTTCAAAAGAACCAATGATGCCGATCTATGCCCTGATGAAGCAATTAGTTTTTTGCGAAACATGTTGGCTGACAGGCACGAATGAAATTTGAACACAATACTGGATGGTCATACTTGTGTATATATATTTATATCTGTTTTGTATACTCTTCTTTTTTATTACAATTAAATAAAAATTATATTTTAACTATCTCACTCGTTGATACCTATTAGAAAATAGACTTATTATCTCCCTACAAAAATCCCAGTTTCTTGAAAGAATCTCAACTTTCGTGGTATTTGGTTATAATTAGGGATTGGGAGAATCGTCTTAACTCCTATTTATGTCCACAGCCTTTCATTATTTGGTAAAATCATATATCCTATCATGGTTGGTGGGTGTAGCACCTGCCAAGCATGAGCCATACAAATGAATGAGACGAGGCCACTCTACAAGTGCCCTGCAACCTTGTGCAGTGCAGCAAACAAGGAGTTAAATCAGGCAGCACTGTGTTGCTTTTTCACCACCTGCTTTAACCCTTGAACCCTTCAGAAGCATGCAGTTGCGGACACTTGGAGATTGGCTCCATTTACCTTGAATAGGAATTAACTAAAGGCTAATTTACAAGTGCAGCAGGCACTTCTGCTCCTCTGAAAAGCAATCCAAGTGTGCTTGACAGGTGGTGAGGAGACAATATGTTGCCTCCTCACCACCCGCTTTAAACCCATGATTGCCATGCAATGCATGCGATTGCGACACGATAGTATGACAAGTAGAGGTTTAACGGTGACTCTGTGCCCGGTGATCTTTGACTTTTCTCATCTTGTTCTGGTAGCTCTCCACCTCTTTAAGGTTGTCTACCTCCACTGTAAACAATCCCAACACATTATAACAACATTTCTGCGACCAGTTTTGATACATTATAACAGCTTTCCTGTGTCCAATCGCGATACATTGTGAAAACATTCTGCCGACCAGTCCTGATACATTGTAACAGCATTCCTGTGATTTGGGTTGGTCCTCCAGACACATTTTCTTCTGTACACGTCAGATGAGGAAATGACAATTTTTATACAATTCTGGATCCAGTCTGAAAGCTAAAGGATGCTAATAAGAACCCAGAGACTGTATGTCTTCATTGATGACAATGGAAAAGGTTCGGACAATGGCCCCACCAGCTGTTAAATGTGTTGGTTCCTGTGATATGTCCCCTTAGGGGTAGAGTAATATTGAAGTGTACTTTTCACATAGTGAACCAAGTACTTGTAGCGTCAATAGATGTGTCAGATTTCCAGTGTTTAGACGAGGGATCTTCAAACTATGGCCCTCCAGCTGTTGTGGAACTACACATCCCATGAGGCATTGTAAAACTCTGACATTCACGGACATGACAAGGCATGATGGAAATTGTAGTTCCTGAACAAATGGATGGCCGTAGTTTGAAGACCTCTGGTTTAGACTGACATTTAGGCTACATCTCCCAGCACAGCCCGTCCCTCTGGGCTTGAAGGATTTTCAAAGTGTCCATCATGTTGACTATTTTTATGTGTTAAACATCTGAGATAATCTTGTGACTCTTCATTTACAATTCTCTTCTTTTATGTGATTACAGAGAGCCGCCTGCTCCTCTGAGGTTGTTCTCATTTCTCTAGTTCATATTCTTCCTTTCTTTCTGTTTGTAGGACTCCCTCTACCATGACCTCTCAGGAAACAAAGGACCGAGCTGTCAGCGTAACCAGTGACACTTCCAACTGCAATGCTCCGACCACCACAGGCAACCCTGCCAGCCCCATCAGCCGGGTAAGTGTTTGCTGAATGATGGCGGAAGGTTCAGGAAACATCATGACTAACTGCATCACTTGCTCCCATACATGAAAATTCAGTGCATTCTAGGACATGATATGTATAGCACTTTGGGTTTTCTTTGTAATGGTGACTGGGGCTTTGTACTGAATAAGTCGGTGATTGCTAGCTGTGCTGAGAGAAATACACAGGCCAGGTGACCTGTTGATCAGTCAGAGTATGGTGACAGCACCTCGTGGTATAGGATCAGGTGATCAGTATGTATGTGGTGAATACACCTTGCGCTATTGCCATCTGAAAGTCAGGTAATTGGTATGTACATAGTGATAGCATCTGATGGTACAGGATCTGGGGGTCAGATGATCAGTTTATACATGATGATGGCACCTGCATGTATAGGACGTGGTGGTCATGTGATTAGTATGTACAAGGTGATGGCACCTGGCGGTAAACCCTTATGCAGGGTCCAAGGGTTAAAGCAGTTGGTGAAAAATCAACACAATGATGCCTGCTTTAACCCCTTGTTTGCTGCACTGCACAAGGTTGCAGGGCACTTGCAGAGTGGCCTCATCTCATTCATTTCAATGGGTCATGCTTGGCAGGTGCTACAGGAACTGGAGGTCAGGTGATATGAATTCACATGATGAAGGTACCGGGCGGTATTATGACCTGGAGGTGCTGTGATCAGTCTGTACATGGTGACAGCACCTAGCGGTGTCAGATCTGGAGGTTAGGTGATCAGTCATTACATGGCGACCACACCTGCCAATATAGCAGATGGAGGTAAGGTAATCAGTATGTGTACATGGTGACAACTCCTAATGGTATTGTCGCATTTAATGGAATAATAGAGGAATGTTACGTGATCAGTCTGTACATAGTAAGGACACCTGTACAGTATCAGATCTGGAGGGCTGGTGGTTAGTATGTACATGCTGATGGCATCTTGCAGTATCTGATCTGGAGGTCAGGTAGCCAGTATGTATGTGATGAGAGCACCTGGCTGTGTGTCTCGCACAGGGTTAAAGCCTACTTTTATTCCGGGTATTATGCAGTATGTATTGGAGTGCTGTTATTCTATCGCCCACCTCTATTCTGCCTGTGCTGCAGATTATTCCTTTATAGAGTACAGAGAGACGTATAATTAGAGCTGGTCTCCTGCCAGGAGATTTGGTATATGGCGTACCTGATATTGTCTCTATGTTGCCTCTATCCCACCTCCTCATTTCTTCTCACCTCTTTTATATGAAGAGCTGAACATACAGTGCATTGTTGGGGTGTTGCTGCCTGCTTTTTTTGTTATCTTGCTATTGAAATCAAATGTTCTAATTTGCATCATGTGTTTTTTTTCTGGATTTTTGGTTGATATTCTGTCTCTATCATTTAAAATACACCTATGATAAAAATTATAGACCCTTCATTTCTTTGTAAAGTCAAAAACATACAAACTCTGAAGGTGATCAAATAATTATTTTCCCCACTGTACTGACTGAAAGTAATCTTGAAAATTAAATTAAATATGTTAAAACTTATTTGAGGTTTTATTGACAGGGGTTTACATGTGCCCTCAGGGAGGCTATACGATTTTTAAGGCTTATTTTTTAGAAGTTAATGTGAATGTGATACGCTAGAAAAAAACCTTATGCGACAAATGTTTTATGAATTGCGTCTCATTTCTGTGTGTGTGTAAGTACATTTACAAACCTCTATGTTTAGGGAACAAAAAAAACTGTAACTGTAACTTGAGTTTCCGTTCAGTGAGTAAAATAAGTCTTTGATCCCCTACCAACCAACTATAATTCTGGCTCTTACAGTATGTGGTACTTGTAGTACACAGATTAGACCTGTCAATTTAGACCCCTTTCACACTGGAGGCGTTTTTTCAGTCGCTTTAGTGCTAAGAATAGCGCCTGAAAAAAGCCTCACCTGCAATCCCAATGTACAAGCCAGAGTGCTTTCACACTTGGGGAGCTGCGCTGGCAGGACATAAAAAAAAAATCCTGCAAGCAGCTTCTTTGAGGCGCTTTCAATAGGCAGCGCCACTTTGTGGGCGCTTTTAACCCTTTATTTGGCCACTAGCGGGGGTTAAAAGCACCCGAAAAGCTCTGCAAAAACTACAGTAATGCACCGCCAAAACTAACGTCACTTTACCGCCAACTCCCCTGTGCTGGCAGTGTGAAAAAGCTCTTAAGAAGGTGCTCCTAACGATAACTCATTATGTGTCTAAAAAAACACTTATCCACAGAATATTTCTTCTATTCAAACCTCATCATGGACAAAGACCAAAGGGCTGTCCAGGGGTGTCGGGGTCAAGATTGTAAACCTGCACAAGGGTGGAATGGGCTACAAGACCATCAGCAAGAAGCTTGGTGAGAAGGAGACAACTGCTGGAGTGATCATTATTTACAAAATGACCATCAATCGTCATCGGTCTGAAGCTCCATGCAAGTTTTTGCCTCATTGGGTTAAGGATGATCATGAGAAAAGTGAGGGATCAACCCAGAACTACATGGGAGGAGCTTGTGAATGATCTCAAGGCAGTTGGGACCACAGTCACCAAACAAACTATTAATAACACAATACGTCGCCATGAATTGAAATCCTGCAGCACCCGCAAGGTCATCCTCTGCAAGAAGGCACATGTACAGGCCCGTCTAAAGTTTGCCAATGAACATCTAAATGATTCAGAGAAGGATTGGGAGAAAGTGCTGTGGTCAGATGAGACCAAAGTTGAGCTCTTTAACTCTAACTCTAATTCTATTTGCTGTACTTAGAGGAAGAAAAATGCCGACTATGACCCTAAGAACACCATCCCTACAGTCAAGCATGGAGGTGGAAACATTTATGCTTTGAGGTTGTATCTCGGCTAAAGGATTTTGCCACATTGAGGATCCAATGGATCGGACCATGTATTGTAAAATCTTGAATCTTCTTCCCTCAGCCAGAACACTGAAGATGGGTTGTGGATGGGTCTTCCAGCATGACAATGACCCAAAACCTACTGCCAAGGCAACAAAAGAGTGGCTCAAGAAGAAGCACATTAACCAATTGCCGACCAGCCGCCTCCGTTATACGGTGGCAGGTCGGCACGTTCCCGCAAATCACCGTAGGTGTACGTCGGCACCTTTTTAAGAGCGACAGCAGGCGCGCGCGCCCGCTGCACAGCGGAGGACCAGATGCGTGTGGCCGGCGGCCTCGATGTCCGCCGGCCACGCGGGAATGAAAGCCAGAACAGGGGCCTGTCAATGTAAACAGACAGATCCCCGTTCAGACGGGGAGGAGAGACAGATCTGCTCTTCCTAGTGATTAGGAACAGCAATCTGTCTCCTCCTCTAGTCAGTCCCATCCCCACACAGTAAGAAACACTTCCCATGGAACACACTTAACCCCTTGATCGCCCCCTAGTGTTAACCCCTTCCCTACCAGTGACATTTACACAGTATTCACTGCATTTTTATAACACTGATTGCTGTATAAATGTCAATGGTCCCAAAAAAAGTGTCAAAAGTGTCCAATCTGTCTGCTGCAAAGTCACAGTCCTGCTAAAAATTAACGATCACCGCTATTACTAGTAAAAAAAAAAAAATAATAATAAAAATGCCATAAATATATCCCCTATTTTGTAGACGCTATAACTCTTGCGTAAAAATATAACAAAAATATGTCAAAGAATATTTATCGGCCGAAACCGATAAATTAATTTTGTTGCATTTTTTGGGGGGATATTTATTATAGCAAAATAAAAAATTTTTGCATTTTGTTCAAAATTGTCGCTCTTTTTTTGTTTTTTTGTTTATGGCGTAAAAAATAAATGCCGCAGAGGTGATCAAATACCACCAAAAAAAAAAGCTCTATTTGTGGGGGAAAAAAAAGCATATCAGTTTTGTTTGGGTACAGCATCGCACGACTGCGCAATTGTCAGTTAAATCGACGCAGTACCATATCGCAAAAAAATTACCTGGTCAATAAGGGGGAAAATCTTCCGGGGTCTGTAAGTGGTTAAGGTCTAAGAGTGGCCTATCCAGTCACCAGACCTTAATCCTATAGAAAATGTATGGAGGGAAATGAAACTTCGAGTTGCAACTCCATTTATAACATTTGTATCATGTTATTTCTGGATTTTTGGTTGATATCCTGTCTCTATCATTTAAAATACACCTATGATAAAAATTATAGACCCTTTATTTCTTTGGAAGCGAGCAAACTTACAAAATCTGCAGGGGATCAAATTATTTTTCCCCCTGTATATGTCAATATACAGTATATCACAAAAGTGAGTACACCCCTCACATTTTTGTGAATATTTTATTATATCTTTTCATGTGACAACACTGAAGAAATGACATTTTGCTACAATGTAATGAAGTGAGTGTACAGCTTGTATAACAGTGTCAATTTGCTGTCCCCTCAAAATAACTCGACACACAGCCATTAATGTCTAAACCGCTGGCAACAAAAGTGAGTACACCCCTAAGTTAAAATGTCCAAATCGGGCCCAATTAGCCATTTTCCCTCCCCGATGTCATGTGACTCATTACTGTTACAAGGTCTCAGGTGTGAATGGGGAGCAGGTGTGTTAAATTTGGTGTTATTGCTCTCACTCTCTCATACTGGTCACTGGAAGTTCAACATGGCACCTCATCGCAAAGAACTCTGAGGATCTGAAAAAAAAAGAATTGTTGCTCTATATAAAGATGGCCTAGGCTATAAGAAGATTGCCAAGACCATGAAACTGAGCTGCAGTATGGTGGCCAAGACCATACAGCGGTTTAACAGGACAGGTTCCACTCAGAACAGGCATCGCCATGATTGACCAAAGAAGTTGAGTGCATGTGCTCAGCGTCTTATCCACAGGTTGTCTTTGGGAAATAGACGTATGAGTGCTGCCAACATTGCTGCAGAGGTTGAAGGGTCAGCCTGTCAGTGCTCAAACCATACACCACACACTGCATTAAATTGGTCTGCATGGCTGTTGTCCCAGAAGGAAGCCTCTTCTAAAGATGATGCACAAGAAAGCCGTTTGCTGAAGACAAGCAGACTAAGGAGAAGGATTACTGGAATCATGTCCTGTGGTCTAATGAGACCAAGATAAACTTATTTGGTTCAGATGGTGTCAAGCGTGTGTGTCTTGCCTACAGTGAAGCATGGTGGGCGGAGTGTCATGGTCATGGTCTGGGGCTGCATGAGTGCTGCGGGCACTGGGGAGCTACATTTCACTGAGGGAACCATGAATGTCAACATGTACTGTGACATACTGAAGCGGACCATGATCCCCTCCCTTCAGAGACTGGACCGCAGGGCAGTATTCCAAAAGAACAATCCCAAACACACCTCCAAGATGACCACTGCCTTGCTAAAGAAGCTGAGGGTAAAGGTGATGGACTGGCCAAGCAGGTTTCCAGACCTAAACCCTGTTGAGCATCTGTGGTGCATCCTCAAACGGAAGGGGGAGGAGTGCAAGGTCTCTAACATCCACAAGCTCCCTGATGTCATAATGGAGGAGTGGAAGAGGACTCCAGTGGCAACCTGTAAAGCTCTGGTGAACTCAATGCCCAAGAGGGTTAAGGCAGTGCTGGAAAATGGTGGTCACACAAAATATTGACACTTTGGGCCCAATTTGGACATTTGCACTTAAAGGTGTACTCACCTTTGTTGCCAGTGGTTTAGACATTAATGGCTGTGAGTTGAGTTATTTTGAGGGGGACAGCAAATTTGAACTGTTATACAAGCTGTACACTCACTATTTTACATTCTAAATAACTTTTACATTTAAAAAAACACTTTAACCACTTCAGCCCCAGCTGACACAAATCAGGCTACCTCTCAGTTCAGCAAAATCTCTGTGACAGGTTTACATTGTATTTTTGACCCCTGCGCTTGGGCAGACAACTGCCACAGATTTATCATCAGTGGGGGTGGGGTTTAGGAATCTTGTAGTAACTCCGTTGCATGGTATGTTTCACTTCTTCTGTTTAGTGTTGCCTTGCTGTGCCAAAAGATTTGATTATCCTCTCCATTTTTTAAATCTAGTTTGGGAAGCTGTCTCATCCAGTGCTGCCAACCGTCAGTATTTTTACTGGTATCCAGTAAAAAAACGGGCACTTTTCTCCTGCCAGTAAATGCCAGTGACAGGAAAAGGTTGCCAGTAAAAAATATGGCTGTGATGTCTGACTCGGAACTGCGTATGCGCTGTTCTAGTCCGGAGCCAGCCAAGACCATCCAAGTGCCTGCTAGAGTGTGTCCAAGGGGCGCTGGGGGGGTCTGGCAGAGATGGTGCCTGAGGTGGTTGTTTGATGTGATGGTGCAAGGGAGCCGAGCGGAGTGGCCGGAGCCTCTTGTGCCTCCGGAGTCGTGTCCCTGAGCTACTTACTGTATTGAAAATAGAAATATGTTTTTTGCCTCAGTATCTACCTTAAACCACATTGCTAATTGCATATTGTATTTGTTTGTAGCCTAAATACTGAAATTTACACTTAAAACTGTAATTTTGTAAATTTTGAAAATGCCAGCAAAAAACGTGGCTGTGCCAGTAAATTTTGGGTGCTGTGTCAGTAAATTTCAATCTGGTAGGTTGGCAACACTGGTCTCATCCCCAGTAATAAATCTGTTGCAGTCGACTGCACTGGATTCCAGGCACAGGGTTTGCAAATATTTTTATTTATATAGGATCGACAATTTAAATAGCCGCCTACTTATATTGTGCATTCACATCAGTCTCTCCCCTCAAGGAGCTTATAATGTAAGGTACCTAAAGGCGGGTCAGTTTTTTCATATAACTAGCTGGTTGAACAAAAAAACTGAATAATCTGTGGGCTGCCTTATTCGCATTTATACATACATACACATACTCGGGCCAGTTTAGACAGAAACCAATTAATCTACCAGCATGTATTTGAATTGTGGGAGGAAACCAGAGTACCCAGCAGTAACCAACGCAAGCACACGGGGAACGTGCAAACTAAATGCAGGTAGTCTCATGGTAGGGATTTGAACCAATGACTAGCCACTCTTCTATAAATATACTGTAAACCTGGCCCAGAGATATATACTGTAAACCTGGCCCAGAGATTTTATTGAACAGCCTGATTTGTGTCTTAATTGTGTTTGCCGTTTTTTGATGAATGCCCCCTTTTGTGCCTAGTGAAGAATGACCCTCTCTTCTCCCATTGTAAAAAATAAAAGTATGTTAAGATTGTGTCTAGTGATAAATGATGTGTCTTTTCTTCCAGTCCTCTAGATCTTCTGGAAAAGTCCACAATTTTGGGAAACGATCAAATTCTATAAAGAGGAACCCAAATGCTCCGGTGATAATGCGTGGCTGGCTCTACAAGAAGGTATCGACATGGTCTCTTTTAATAGATTAGCTGCTGGGGTAACGTGTGATGTATGATGGTGTGAATGTGCGACAAAGCATATAATACAGTACAGTCTGAGGGTGCCATAGCTGTGCCATAACTTTTATAACTGTGTTATTAACTGGCAGAGCACACCATTGTCCTGCGTACAGTGGCTGTTCAAATTATTACCTGGCAGAGCACCCCATTGTCCTGCGTACAGTGGCTGTTCATATTCTCCACTGTCAAAGCATCCCCTTGTTCCGTGCGGTCCCTGTTCATAAAAGTTACTGGTAGAGCATCCAGTTGTCCTACATTAAATTGTTTTTGAACCCATATTTACAATTCACTGCCAGCCCCTCTATTATAATTAGGCAAAGCACACTGCATTAGTCTTTTAAATAAACAAGGCTTGTAAATACCGATTTAGATCGATCTTTAGGCCGGTCACTTGACATGCGGCCACTGTACAGCTCGGATACATGGATACTGCAGGAGGGGCTGAGATCTCCCTCTGACATCAGTCGGGAAAGTCACAGGGCTGCTCAGCCCCTCCTGCAGTAGCCCTGGAAACCGGCCGAGTGTCACGTGACCGCCGTAAAAATCATTTTAAATCGGTATTTACAAGTCTCCTTTTTATTAAAGACTAATGCAGTGTGTGCTATGCCTAACTATAATTGAGGGGCTGCCAGTGACTAGATATAGATATCGATATCTATCTATCTATATATATATATATATATATATATATATATAGATAGATAGATAGATAGATAGATAGATTTATATATATATAGATTTATATATACATGTATATCTATCTAATAGGGATGTATGCTGATCACAGTGGTAAGGGCTTAGCAGCCCTGATCTTCGTGGTCAGCGCAGGAAGTGGCAGGATCAGGTAGGTTTTTTTTTTTTTGTGTTTTTTTTTTTTTACAGTTTAAGAGGGGGGCAGATTACACAGCAGTTTAATCTGCTTTAAGGGACCAGGATCTTTATTTTATTAATTTTTTGGGGTTAACAAACACTTTAACAGTATTCTCATATTATTTAACTGGCAGAACACCAGCTCCCTTCTGCTATACTGCACTGACTCCACCCCAACTACTCCCTTACCTCCACATTAGAGCTTCTGGTCACCACCAATATTTAAATCTACTGTGATGAATTTCTCCACCGTTTGCCACACCTGTACACATAGCTTCCATAGACTTGATTGAGGTGGTATATTTAGACCAGAGGTCTTCTGTTATGCAAGTCTATGGGGATGTGAAGTGCAAGAGGTCATACATGTATTAGTACAATCCCCAGATATATCATTAATTTTTTATTAAAGCACATCTATGGTCAAAATATAAAATCATATATTAATTTCTGCATTGCATTTCTGGCCTATTAATCTGAACGATCTTGAAGTTTGTAAACTTACTTTGTGAAGACCCCCCACACATTTACTTTCTGTGACACATATTCACTACGTCCTGTAAATAGGCACTGATGTGTCACACATTCTACAGAGCCTGCCTTCTGAACTAGAGGTGCTGAGAACAGGAGTGTCACGAGTCAGAGCAGGAGTTACTGTTTGCAGGCAGCAAGGTACCATGGGATATGTAGTCCTTAGAAATTTAAAGTAAACCGCAGAGGAGTTGCTGCAAAGCATGCAGGGAATCTAAATTACAGAAATATTGATGGCCAGTAGACTGGCAGAACTCGCAACATGAGAGCAGATTTTTCAAGTAAACTTATATAGGATTGTCAAAAATTACTTATTTGTATTGCTATTATAATGCTGATGTTCTAAAATGAAAGTGTATGCTGTACCCATAGATTTTCTTTAGGCTGGATTCACATCCGCATCCAATTCGCATGACAGGAGATTGTGACCGGCTCTCTATGGAGCTAGTTCACATCTCCGTTACGGCTGGGGAGCTGCTTGCACAGGAACGCTGTGCATCTTTGGCTCCGTTTCAGGGCTGACTTCAGGCAAAAATTTGGCAATGATTTGTCCCTGAAATGGAGAACAGGGACGCTCCGCACCCCTGCTCCGAGCTGCATGCGTCGGAGGTGTGAACCCAACCTAAAAGGGTAACTCCACATTCACAGGGAAAAAAAATATAGCATATAAAATTGCGACACAAGCCATATTGTTATGTAGCATTTATTGAAAATGACCTTTCCTTTTTAATTTGCTTCTCTGAAATTTTCTGTAAAATGCAATAGATGTCATGTCATAGATGTAATTTCCTACCTGTGTGATTAGCTCCCTGATTTTCCCAGAAGTCTGTACTAAACTACAGCTATTAGATATCAGATTTTGGGCATCCTCGCTTACTTTACATCAAACATTTCAGTTTTGGTGGAATACTCCCAAAGGGTTTATCATGTCTTTCCTCTGTCACTTTCCTCATTAGAATCCTGTAAGTGCAGCAGCTATTCACTAATGAAAAAATGACTGCTGTTCACCTTCACTTTGCACGTGCACACAAACAGCTTTTTCCATTTCCGAATCTGTTAAAATCCCTGCAATGTTCACAATGTAAACAAATTTTGTTAAAATCCCTGCAATATACATAGATAACCCAGAGGGGAATGTTTTTTTCTCAACAAAAGTGGAGCTAGATTTAAAATGTGTCAAAAATCATTTTGAAGCCATACTTGGTTGCAAGTTTAAGCTTTTATAATGACATTTCCAGTTTGCATCACAGATTGAAAGATTGTCTTTAAAAAAAAAAAAAAAGCATTTTTACTACATTGCTCATATAAGAAATGTTGTCTTTCCAAAACTGAATCAAAATTGGAAACAAAACCTGGCATAATGATCCGTTTTTTTTTTTGTATTTTCAATCAAGCACAGACCAAAATTGTAGACAAGAGTAAACTGTGTGTGTCCAAAGTTCCAAACTAATAGATTGGTGAGTCAGATTGGATAAATAATTGATGAGAAATATGAGAGTATCACTGGCAATGGTAAGAGAAGTTCTTCGCTTGAAAAGTCAAACATATTTCAGGCTTTGGGAGCTGGAAGAGAGCGCAGGTAGGGCCATGGCAGGGATACATTGATAGGCCAGTGAAAAAGCGACACCAGGAAGCTGTGACATTGACTAGTGGTGTCGCACCTCTTCCCTATGCAGTGTGGCAGAGCTGTGTGAATCACACGGCTGGCTGTAAAGCACTGCAAGCATTTTGGTATATAAAACCATTAAGATGTATTTTCACTTTGTATTTCGCTGTTTGGCTAGAGGTTTCATTTAAATAATTGGTTCACAGCACATAAAACAAAAATAATATTTAGCTGAGATCCAGATAATTCCCCTAATGTGTGTCTAGAGAACTACAACCAAGATATTCTGAGCCTTTTCTGCACTTATCATGGAAGCCTGCAGCCCCTCTCTGCTAGATTACAATGTCTCCTGAACTCTTAGTTTAGGAGAAGCCAGGCTGTGTGCATCCACCTGTCATGGCATACTTGGTGCTGTGCGGTGTTTGAAGCTTCTCCCATCCTTGATATTGTGAGTTATTGCTCACCTGCCTGGCAGTGGCAACACATCAGGATTGTTACAATATACAGCAGTAAGTAAAGCCCCTCCATACATCAGACTCCATGTTCAGTCATTGAAGTCTTCATTTGGCACTGTGGGAGTTAATGTGGTGATATCATTAACATGTAGTGATAGTGTTCGATAAACACCTTCTGCGATGTGTTACAAAAAGCTGACACTGAACTGCACGTGGTGCTAATTAAAGTGAAGTAGTGGCAGCGTCACCTTGTGCCATCTGCATAGGTTGCGTCAGCATTGTGTCTTTGTTAACCCTTGAAAGGTCTACGGAGATGACATCATTTCCGGGTCTGTGCTAATCCTCAATGGCCCAGCCTCATTTCTGCTAATTTCTGCTCTATGACAAAGTGTATTAACGTGGAAGTCCAGCCCAAACTTTGCGTTCCCTCTTTTAGATTGTGTTTGAAAGGTCAGGATTTCTGCCTTGGTGTGATCGCTATCTGGGAGATTTTCCCTGACTGCCTGTCCTGGTGTCAAAACAGGAAGGAGAGGAGGGATCATCATCACAGTCAGAGGAGATTAGTTCTGACAACTGTCGCTGGGGAGTTTTCCCCTCATCTTCTAATCCTTGATCAGACAAAAGGTCTCCTTCACCCTTACATACATAAAGTTTGATTTGAACCCCTGACAGTTCTATATACTCTGTGCCATGTCTGCTCTGTAATAACCCCTTGAGTATCAGAGCTGGGCCTCTTCTGGTGTGCTGCCTCTTATTAATTTTGATAATTACTTTATAAAGTTCATATGTTAATGGAGTGATTGTGTATTTTTTCAGGCGAATTCTGGGATGAAATTGTGGAAGAAGCGCTGGTTCGTCTTGTCGGACTTGTGTCTGTTTTATTACCGAGGTGAGTGCTGACATATCAACTTTCATTAGTTCTGTATCTCCAAGGTTAGTGCAGACTTATCCATCCTAGTATCTCTAATGCCGCGTACACACGAGCGGAATTTCCGTCAGAAAGAGTCCGATGGGAGCTTTTCATCGTATATTCCGGCCGTGTGTATGCCCCATCGGACTTTTTCTGTCGAACTTAGAGAACATGTTCTATATTTTTCCGACGGAAAAACCGCTCGTCTGTATGCTGTTCCGATGCACCAAAAATGACGCATGATCTGAAGCAAGTACGAGACGGAAGCTATTGGATACTGGACATTGAACTTCCGTTTTCTAGTCTCTTCGTACATGTTGTACGTCACCGCGTTCTGGACGGTCGGAATTTGGTGTGACCGTGTGTATGCAAGACAGCTTGAGCGGAATTCCGTCAGAACTCCGTCGGAAAAACCTTCAGAGTTTATTCCGACGGCAAAACCGGTCATGTGTACAGGGCATGAGGTGAGTGTGGACATGTCAGCTCTCATCCATCTTCTATCTCTGAGGTGAGTGTGGAGGTATCATTTCTCATCTGTCATGTAGTACAGAGTTGAGTGCGGACAAATTGTCTCTCCTCTGTCTTGTAGTGCTGAGGTGACTGTGGACATATCTGCTTTCGTCCGTCTTAAATTTCTGAGGTGAGTGCTGAGATATCAGCTCTCATCCATCTTGTATTTCTGAGGTGATTGCGGAAATATCGGCTCTCATCCGTCTTGTATCTCTGAGATGTGTACAGACGTATCGTCTCGCATTTCTCCTGAATCACTAAGGTGAGTGCATACATATAGGGTCTCATCTGTCTTGTATCCTTGACGTAAGCATGTACATAGTATTCATTTTGTAGTGCTGAGGTAAGTGCAGACATATTGGCTTTCACCTGTCTTATAGTGCTGAGGTAAGTGTGGACCTATAGGTTTTCATCAGACTTGTATCTCTGAGGTGAGTGCAGACTTACCGACTCTCGCCCATCTTATGACGTTGAGGTGAGTGCGGATATATTGGCTTTAATTAGTCTTGTAGCGCAGAGATGAGTGCAGATGTATAGGTTCTCGTCAGTCTTGTATCTCCAAGGTGAGTGCGGACATTTTGGCACATCAGTTTTGTATCTGAGGTAAATGCGGACATATCGACTTTCATCTGTCTTGTATCTCTGAGGTGAGTGCAGACATATTGGCTCTCATCAGTTTTGTATCTCTGAGGTGAGTGCGGACATATTGTCTCTCATCAGTTTTGTATCTCCAAGGTAAATGCGGGCGTATCGACTTTCATCTGTTTTGTATCTCTGAGCTGAGTGCGGACATACTGGTTTTCATCTGTCTTGTAGTTCTGAGGTCTGTAGCGGCAATATAAGTACTGAGCCCTGCACACATTTCTCAGTAGCACAGAACAGTGGCTCTCTGAAATTACAAATTGGGAGAATTTCATGACTTTCTAACTGAAAAATCACATGTAAGGAATGTGTGTAAGGTGCAGAGGCGTTGAATGCTGATGAACAGCCCCCATCAGTATTTTGCACTTTTATGAGCCTATTTAACATGTTCTTTTTCTTTATGGATATTTCTCAGATCTTTGTCGAATCTTACCAATATTGTCCCACCTATGGCCAGACATAGACCCTGTGTTTCAGTGACAGATCAAAGTGTGATATTGAGTTGAACAGTCTCCTTCTTTGTGCTGGATGGACACGTTTTGGCAACTCCAACAAGTTAATGGAATAATAAAGCGATCATCCGATTAGCTTAGCCAATTTCTAGCAAGTGGTTCACATTGATTGGGAAGTTCAGAGAATTGTGTCTCTAAATTCACTTACATTTGCTCCAGTCACTTCATGTTCAATAGAGAAATTTAGTCTTGAAGAGTAGGGAAATACAGCAAAAACAGCCTTCGGAACCCTGTAGTGGAAATAACTGATTATACCTGGAGTAAATTAACGGGGACTTTTTCAGTCAAAATGGGTCCTAAAGTCGTTTTTTGTTTTTGTAAATAGGCAAATAGGCAGGTAAATTGGAATGATTCCTTCAAATCGAGCAAGTACTCTGCCAGTAAATCCATCTGTTGTGTGTGTGTTGGCTATAAAGTCCTTGGTCCTCCTATTTTGTATAGGGTTATACTTGGTGGCACTCATTCTGTGTGCTTATACCTGGTGGTCCACATTCCCTTCTTTTCTGGGGTTATACCTAAAGATCCCCTGTTCTGTGTGATTTATAACTGTTGCTTCCTGTTCTGTGCAGTTATACCTGGGAGTCTCCCATTCAGTGCGGTTATTCCTGGGGGTCTCCCAGTCAGTGCAATAATACCCGGTGGTCTATTGTATTTTGTGTATATACTTGGCGGACACTGGTCCCACATTTTTGTGCCATTATACCTGGTGCTCCCCTGTCTCCCATTCTGTGCAGTTATGTCCGGTGGCTTCTGGTCCCCTATTCTGTGCCATTATACTTGGTAAGAGATGCGAAGTTCTGTCACCTCTGGAATCAGCACTTTGTATTCCACACACGTCCTCCATCGCTGACTCTGTATGTTTGCTGTAATTCAGCAGATTGCGTTCTGCTCACAGCAGGGTGGACACTGATCCTGTGCCGCACACAAGTGTTTATCATTACGCTGGCAGAGAGAGAGCTTCATGGCAACGGAGTTTTTATTTTTCTAAATTGTCCTGAGCTTTGTATTGCTAGCGGGGTGGGGGTCAGGTGACTTAGCGTGTAGAGAGCGGACACTCCGGAGCAGTAATTGAATGTCAGCAGTAATTGAATGTCAGCCTCTGTTCTTGCCTCAGGTTATCGTGCTCCATCAGAGGCCGAAGTCCCTGTTGGCCTCCGCAAAGTAAATGTTGACAAAAAATACGGCATTTTCTCCTTCCAGTGGTTGCACTGCACAGGCTGCAATGGCTTTATGTCAGAAAATTGATTCTACATGTCAGGAAAGGAGAAATCTTGTTGTCTGAAGCAGATTCTGATGACATGCATGTGAGGCAGCTTGCCTGTATGACCTGTGTGCGGGAAAAGTGGACTCTGCCACTTCACCGTGCCTTCAGTGTTTCTGCATTTGCAGCTAATTCTTTTACAGATATTTCATATACAGCCAGCTACTGAAACACTAGAATTTGCTGACTTGCTGGTTTTCTGCAGTTCTTTACTTTTATGATGTAAAGTAACTGTAATTTGGTTTCCTGTCATTCAAAAATGATACACAGCTGAATGGCTGAGAGGGATAAACACCTTCTCTACCTCCAGTTCATACTGCTCTGTGTGGAGTATCATTTAGAGAGAGACAGCTCTGAGTGCTCTGCAGACACAGTGCCATGTAAGTTCCCTATATGAAAGCTGAATTGCAGAATGATAGACTGTTAGAGATAAATGCCATTACAGTCCCCTCTACCACAGACATTGATTTCACACTTGTGCTCTCTACAGCCACCTCAGCCTTTACTGGCACCACATTTTAACCCCTATTCACACATGACCATTTTTCTGCTCATTTCCCTATGCCTCACGGCGCAGAATCCCATTCTTCCTGATTGTGCCTGTTTACACTTGTATGCTCAGTTGCTCTATGGCATACAGTCAGCAAAGTACATGATTTTTTTTAGCTTATTCAGGGGTTTTGTGATAACACAGACTTCAATAGAAATGGTTGGAAATGCATTATATGCGCATGTTCATGTTTTTATGCTTAAAGAATTCCTCTTCTCTTAGCTCCGGTTCACACAGACACAGGGGCGACTTGTCAGGCGACTTAGCCGCCTGACAAGTCGCGTCCCGTTCTGTACTACGGAACCGTTCTAAGAGGAGCGACTCAAGTCGCTCCGACTTAGAAAAAGGTTCCTGTACTACTTTTGGGGCGACTTCAGGCGACTTGCATTGACTTCTATACAGAAGTCGTTTTGAAAGTCGCCGCTGAGGTCGTGTGCAGGTCGCCTCTGTGAGTCGGCCTGCAAGTTGTGTTGCCCCTGTGTGAACCGGCAGTTAAAGAACTGCTCTCATCCCCTTTTCCAGCCCATGAAACAAACTCCTGAAGCTGGATACATGTGCAAAAATGCTTCAAAACCACTAAGAATGCAATTTTCTTAAGTGCGAATGAATACTTTGACTCCTTAAGATCCTTTACAAAAGGTCAGAGAACAGTACATATAAAGAGAAAAGGGAATGAAAAAAATAAGTGTTCAAAAAATAAACCAAATCATTTAATGTGAAAAGAGTGGTCTGATTAATACTTTTCCTTCATTGTACCCAAGTCAGACCCTAACCAGGGAAAAACTAGACTATTAGCTGCTGGGGCCTGAAAGTCGCACAAGAAGTTGGGAACCAGGGCACTATAGTCTCCCTCTTATAGTTATTTGTGGTCTCATAGGTAACTTTTGTGTGTGGGTGACCTGCTTATCCCTATACAGACTGTTCTACACAGGTATGAAAATTATGCTAGAATCTATGATACATTCCTATCTTAGTCTCCATCATGCTATTATTCAGCTCCTATTCTCTATTTCAGTAACATATTTAATTCAGTCTTATCATTTGGCAGACGAGAAGGAAGAGGGTGTCCTGGGGAGTATTCTGCTTCCAAGTTTCAAGATATCTGTGGTTATCCCAGAGGACCATATAAACCGTTCATATGCCTTCAAGGTAAGAACACGGGCAGATCTCATCAAAGATAAACCAGCTGACATTCCTCACATTATTCATCTCTGGTAATAAGAGTTTTTAATTGGCTACTGCTTTTCATTCATGCCCAGTGTTGTTCTTTTTCTGAAAATAAAGTTTATGGTTTCATGTTTTGTGTACCGACTATAATTAGTTTCATCCCCCAGGCGGCACACCCCAACATGCGGACGTACTACTTCTGCTCCGACACCAGCAAGGAGATGGAGCTGTGGATGAGGGCCATGATTGGGGCGGCACTTGTACACTCAGAGCCCGTCAAACGGTATAATGCTGAATTCTTTCCTGATGTGGTGGTGGCGGGAGGGAGGGGGGAATTTTGAATGGGGGCTGAATACCTTCTTGTATTGTCCTGTGGTTTAATGCTTCATTGTAATGCATATTCACTGCAGGACGTCTAAGAAACAATTATTTTAATGGGGTATGTCCACATTAGCAAGCTTTAAAAACTAAAAACTGCTGTTGCAATATGAGCAATACATATCGGGAAGCTCCAGAGGAATAAACCAAAGCACACAAAAATGCAGTTTCATGCAGCTTTGTGAGTTTTTTGACACACTTTAATGCATCTTTTAGCACTACGGGAATGCCTGCCAGACAGGAAATGAAAAACAGGTTTTTTGTGTTTTTATGGAAAGAGAAGAACATGCAAAAAGAATGTATTAAACTCACTTAAAAACCAACTGAACCTTTTGTGTAAATTGTATATATATTTTTGGTGCATTACAAAAAAAAGGGTGTGCAAAGTCTTAAAGTTTGTTTTCTTTAGAAAGGATTGAAAAGCCTGTCCCATTCCAGGATGCTACAGAGGAGGACACTTTTCTCTATGGGGAGCAGAGGTCTCTCATGCCCCCTTACAAGTCAGTCCTAAGGGGACAGGCTTTTCTATTCAGGCTGGGGAAGCTTTCTACGGTAAGCAAACTGTAGGAAGTTTTGCATGAGCTTTAGAGTGTGTATGGGTGCTTTTTTGCTGCAGATATGCTCATTACCGCAGGACATGTCGCCGTGATCGGAACACAAAGCTGCAATTTTCCTCCTGCAGTCTTCTGGTAAATTATACACATAGTCAGGACATTCTGCTTGTTGGAGTACTGGCCACATTTGAGGAGTCAGCAGATATATTCCATGAAAGATCACACAAAGTGACCACAAGAATCTTCTACAGATCTATGGCAAATGTAGAAATGGTAATTGAGGTTTGTAGTCTATCTTTAGCTTTGCACATGAGGGAAATAATGAGTAAAAATTCTGAAACATGATGCTTTTTGTAAATATGCATAATCCTATAACCACTTGAGCTCTGGAAGATTTTATCTCCTTCATGACCAGGGCAATTTTACTATTTAGCATTGTGCTACTTTACCTGGTAATTGCCTTGTTATGCAATGCTGTACCCAAATTAAATTGATATCATTTTTTTTTTTTATTTTTTTTTACAAATAGCGCTTTCTTTTGATGGTATTTGATCACCACTGGGTTTTTTATTTGTTGTAGTATAAATATAAATATCCCCACAATTTTGAAAAATATCCAATATTTTTTTACTTTCTGCTACAAAAATACATCCAATAAAAATCTAATTTATTCTTAAATATTGTCCAAACTGTATTCTGCTACATATCTTTGGTTAAAAAAATAAATAAGTGTATATTGATTGGTTTGCATGAAAGTTATAGTGTCTACAAACTATGGTGTTTGTATATATATATACTGTAATTTTTAAAATATATATATATATATATATATATATATATATATATATATATATATATATATATATATATATATATATATATATATATATATAATAAATTACTAATGGCGGTGAGCAGTGAATTACCAATGACACTGGCTGTGAAAGGTTTAATATCCAGGGTGATTTAAGGTGTTAAATGTGTGCCTAACAATGTAATCTTTGCTGATTTTTACTACATATCTTTCTTATCTTTGCTTTGTAGAGATAAGAAACAGATTGCTCCCTCTGTACAGAGCCCTGTATTGATTGTCAACACAGGGCTCTGGGCTGTGATTGCACACAGCCAATTAGCAGGTCCCGGATGTGAATCATTGGCTGGGACTTGCTGACAGCCTCATGCTATGTACAATCACAGTGGTTGTCGGTGGGGGGAGGGTTGCCACGCATATGTGTGCCCTAGACCTAGAAGCAGGAAGCGACATACGCCCGCTGTCAGCAATACATTGCCAGCAGGCGGTTTGCAAGTGGATAAGCAGCACATTTTACGCTGGCCCACTAGAATATAGTTAATTTTGGAAGTGCCACCTGCAGGACACAGAACAAGGAGTCAGGGTAAGCAACTGGAGACTTTGGGGTTAGCACTATCGTCTGCAGAATATAGAAAGGAGATTCAGGGTAAGAAGTGTCAGCAAAATCAGTGTGGCCTTCAGGACACAAAGGAGAGTAAGGGTAAGCAGTGTTGCCTGTAAGACACAGAAGTGAGAGGGTAAACTGTCTCCTGCAGTACATCGAACTTACATATTGGAAAGGGAGGTTGCCTGAAGGACACAATGCAGAAGCAGGGTAAGCAGTGCGGGCCTGCAGGACACAGAGCAGAGAATTGGGGTATGTATGGTGTCTGCAGGGCTTAGAATGGATAGTCAGGATAAACACTGTTGCCCACGGAACAAAAATTTATGGTAAGCAGTATCACCTGCAGGGCATGCGTGTCAGGGCAAACCGTGTATTGTGTACAGAATGGTGTAATAGAGTAAGCAGGGTAGGAAGTGACACTTGATGGACACAGAATGCAGATTAAAAAAAAAGCAATGCTGTCTGCAGGACACAACTGGAGAATTATGGGAAGGAAAATGGCCTGCAGGACACATTATGGAAAGTCAGGGTAAACAGTGTTACCTATAGGACATGGAAGAGAGCGAGCCAGCGTTAGCAGTGTTGCCTGCAGGACACAGAATGAAAAAAGAGGGTAAGCCGCGTCGCCTGCAGGGCACAAAATCAATTAAAGCAAAATCTTTTTTGGGGGGGGGGGTGTCTATTTACAAAGATCATCACAATACCATTATTTTTACCAGTTTAAAATAGTTGTGAAGCCCTATATATGCTGAGATTTTTCATTTATTTAATTTTGGCCAACAGGACAACAGTTCTTGCACGTTTTGTGCATTCTCATTATCTTTTCCTTTATATTGGCTACATATAGGCCAGACCTACATTGTGCAAACTGCACTGGAGCTGTGCTGATCATAGCTTGTAGAATTACAGCATAGAAAGTAGGGATGCACCGATACAATTTTTTATACAATGAGTACAAGTACCGATGCTTTTTTTTTTTTTTTTTTTTAGTACTCGACGATACCAATTACCGATACCTACCACAACTGTTTTGTTTTAACTTCAGCTGTCCGCAATGGTACAAAGCATTGAAAAGTTATTTACAAATGAAATAAATTGATTTTTTTTTTAATTTATCGCTTTTTCAATGTGAAATGTTTAAATATATGTTAATATATATGTGTATAAATATTCCCTAACAAAGCAAACAAAAAAAGTTTTAATTGTTTATCGTTTATAAAATAGACATGAACAAAGAAAGCAGGAAAATAATAATTAAATGGAGGAGAATAGGGAGTTAATTAAGGCTGATTAGAGTAAATTAACTGCTTGCTGCCCGCCGGCCTTCATATGATGGCCAGGTGGCACGGCTCTCGTTCTGGGTGGGCGTCATATGACATCCGTCCATTTAAACAGGGAATGTGCGCACATCCCTGTACCTTCGATGGCGGCGTGTCATGGAGACACCGCTCGCCACCGAGGGGGGTAAACAGCCGTTGGGCATGGCTGTTTACCACGTGATCACAGGTGGTACTGCCCTACTTTGCAGGGCGCATGCGCGCGATCGCACTGCGCGTGCATGTTGGTGGCGGCGTGTTCCCGGGAACACTGCTCGTCGCTGACGCTGGTAAACAGCCATTGGCCGGCGGCTGTTTTTAACAGAAAAGTTTTTTATTGAACAAATCAGTATTACAATACAGTCAGCTTTTGACAATCAGATCTTGCTTAGTTAAATAGTATTCATTTAAAATATCCATATTTAGCATCTTACAGCTCCATACAAAATATAATTTCTACCAATTCTCATCCAGTGACAATTCCCAAGTTTACTCCCATCTAGAGCCGGTCCATGACTATCTCAGGGTATACGATCTCTCTCCCCTGGGGGGGGGGGGGGGCGCATCAGCCGCCCAGCCTGTATATTAAAATGGTTTTTATTTGGCGTGGTCAAGTGTTATCCGGTGGGAAGGGGGGGCGATGCCCTCCATCCTGACGGGGGGGAATCCATCATTTGCTCCCCCACCTCTCCGACTCCTCACCCACTCGCATCCACCCAGGCCGCCCAAACCTTGTCAAATTTATCCGGACATTGCCTGTTCTCGTAGGTGAGCCTGTACAAGGGGAGTACTGAATCAACTGCCTTTTGCCAGGATTTCAGTGTGGGGGGTTTAGCTGACTTCCAGTGGATCATTATCTCCCTCCTGGCATAGAATAGTGAGAAAGTAACGCAGAGTTTAGCATATCTGTCCCCGTCAACCTCCCCCAAGTAACTCAGCAAGAGCACCATTGGTTCCCTTGGCACCAGCAGTTCGCTCAGTTTCCCGGCTATGTGTTCCCAGTAGGTTTGGATTTTAGGGCATGCCCACACCATATGCCAAAATGTACCTGTTGCATCCGGGGCATGAAGGGTCTAAGTTTGGGTATATGCTGGCCATCCTATGTGGGGTGTAGTATGCCCTGTGAATAAACTTCAACTGGATAAATCTTTCTTTGGCCGCTATCATAGAGGGGATAAAGGTTGATATACAGTCCTCACACTTGTCTTCTCCCAGGGCTGGGATGTCCTCCCTCCATTTGTTGAATGTGTGCGTGGGTTCAGTGTCAAAGGCTACCGTCAGGTACAGATAGAGGGTAGAAAGGGGTGTCCCCATTACACTTGAAACGAGCAGGCACTTGATGGAGTCAGATTCGAGTGTCAGTGCCTCCGGGAATTGAGCCTTCATGGCATGTCTCAGCTGCCAGAACCTAAATTCCGAGGTATTGGGAAGGGAAAATGTTCGCCTCAGTTCCGTGAAGGGCATAAGTTTCCCGTCTTTTATAACGTGTTTTAAGGTGGTTATCCCTCGTCCAGCCCAGAGTGATGGGTCCGGGATATCGTTTTGAAATGGGGGTAATGTGAGGTTGCCCCATAATGGAGTATGTGGGGATTTGCAGATCGGCTTGTGATAAACTGCTCTGGCCTCTTTCCAAACCCTAAGCGTCCTTTTCATAGGCGCTCTTAGGTCGTGTAGCGCCTCGAACCCCCTAAATGCGAGGTTGCTCAATGCCGCATAGGACCCCAGTATAGCCGCCTCCAGTCTCACCGCTGGATTTTGTCTGGGCTGGGAGAACCATCACCTGACCATGACCAGGATTGCCGCCCAGTAGTATATGAGGAAGTTGGGCATCGCTAAT
The DNA here is from genome assembly GCF_042186555.1 of Aquarana catesbeiana. Taxonomy (NCBI): domain Eukaryota; kingdom Metazoa; phylum Chordata; class Amphibia; order Anura; family Ranidae; genus Aquarana; species Aquarana catesbeiana. The sequence goes on from NC_133326.1 coordinate 536,341,536, forward strand.
CCTCCTGCTGAGAGAGGTAGGTACAGTATACGTTTCGCCACTCGGGGTGGTCTCCCCGCCCACACAAACGAGGTCATTATTCCCTCAAGGCGCTTGAAAAAGGCCTTTTGGATGTGCAAAGGGGTGTTTCGGAAGAAGTATAAGAATTTTGGGAGATATACCATCTTCAGAAGATTGGCTCTGCCACCTGGGGTCAGTGGGAGGGTACGCCACGCTGCACATTTTGCTATCATTTGGGACAAGAGAGACTGGACATTAAGTTCTATGAATTTTTCCGACGTGCTAGCGATTTTTAACGCCTAAGTATGTGAATTCATCCACCCACTTGAGGGGGGTGCCCGTGTCTAATCTGGGAATGGAGGGGTGCAGTGGGAACAGAACCGGCTTCGCCCAATTTATGCATATGCCCGAGAACCGTCTGAAGTGGTCAAATAGCTCCAGAGCTCTCACCAGTGACCCAAATGCGTCTGCAAGGTAAAGCAGGGTGTTGTCCGCATAAAGGGACACCTTCTCCTCTGTCATTCCCACTAGTATGCTTTTTACCTTCTCCTCTGTGCGTAAGGCTATGGCCAAGGGCTCCAGTGCCAGCGCAGATAGTCCCGGCGATAGGGGGCACCCTGACGCGTGCCCTGCTCCAGGGGAAAAGTGTCCGAGAGACAGCCATTTGTGCGTATTCTGGCCCTTGGATTAGCATACAGCATCCACAACCATGTTGTGAATTTAGGGCCAAATCCAAACCTGGAAAGGACCCCCCAGAGGTAGCCCTACTCGACGAGTCAGACGCTTTCTCCGCATCGAGTGAAGCCACCACCCCTGCCGACTCTGGATGGGCTCTGGCCATGTGCATAAAGAGTCTCCTACTATTGATGTCCGTGCCCCTCCCTGGCATGAACCCCGTTTTGGTCCGGGTGCACAAGTGCCAGTATAACCGTGTTCAATCTGGAGGACAGAACTTTGGCCAGCAATTTTGCGTCAACCTTTAGCAAAGAGATTGGGCGGTACGAGGAGCACAGAGAGGGGTCCTTCCCAGGCTTGGGAATCACCACCACCACCACTGCTTCGCTCAAAGAGCTCAGGAGTTCCTTTGTCTTATGTGCTTCCTGTAGCATGGTATGTAGTCTAACCACTATTTCCTCAGCGTATTGTTTATAGACTGGTATGCAGTCGGGGCCATGGGTCTTGCCAGATTGGAGTGATTTTAGGGCCTTCAACAGTTCTTCTACGGAGATAGGCGCATCAAGCGCATCTCGGTACTTCACTGTCAGGACCGGAATGTCGATAGAGTCTAAATAAGAGGTCAATTCGTCCTGTGTGTATGTCGCCTTGGAGCTATAAAGGAGACGATAGAAGGAAACAAAGCCCCCATTCATTTCATCAGGGGTGTAAAGGGGTATGCCATTTTGGTCTTGTATGTGAGACACGCATATCCCTCCCGCCTGCTCCCGTGACAGCCAGGCCAGCAATTTACCCAATCTTTCACCTTGCTCAAAAATGCGCTGGGACTGGGCTAACATTCTTTTCTGAGTGAGAGAGGTGCGCACACGCAGTACCTCACCAGTCAGAGCCTGTAATCTAATGTAATCCTGAGGTTCTCCAGTCTGGATAAATCTTGCCACCTGTAGGCCCGCTTACCGTTCTGCGCTAGTCAGTTGAGCACATCTCTCTGCGAATCTTGCCTATAATAAGTTGGTATTGCCCCCTAGTATAAGCCTTGAAGGCATCCCACACCACCAGCGGGGATGCTGAGCCAGGGTTGGTCACCCAATACTCCCGGAGGGATCCCTGAAACCGACCATCCACCGCCTCATCCGACACCCAGAACCAAGAAAGCCGCCACAACGTGGACTCGGGCTGAGGATAAATCCATGGTTAGGAGCAACGGTGCATGGTCAGATATGCCCCTGGGGAGTATTTTAATGTCCTTTTGCCCTGGGGAGGGCTGCCTTTCCCACATAGGCCAGGTCTATCCTTGAGAAAGTACAGTGAGACGCGGAGTGGCAGGTGTAGGCCCGGATCTGAGGGTGCCTCCAGCGCCACACATCTGTCAGGCCGTATGTCTCTGCCTACTCCACCAATCCAGGGTGAGGACTTCCACTCATGGGCAACCTGTCCATGGCGCGGTCCGGAACCAGGTTAAAATCCCCCAAGATGAAAATATTGTCATTATCAAAGTTAGCCATTTTTGAGGTAATTTTGAGTTAGAAGAGTCAGTGGTGCGGGTGGAGGCAAGTAAAGGCCCGCTATGACCCATCTCATTGACCCCCCCTGAGCGTGAATTAATACGTATCTGCCTTCCGAGTCCAGCACCAGGTCCAGAAGTCGAAATGGAATAGACTTGTGTACTAGTATAGTAACACCCTTCGCAAAGTTGGAGAATGTAGAGTGGTAATGATGACCGATCCAGGGCTTTTTTAGGGACAAGGTTCTACTGCCCACTAGGTGATTCTCTTGTAAAATACATGTGTGGGTTGTGTGCCTTAATAAACTGGAACACCAGGGACCTCTTAACTGGCGAGTTTAACCCCCTGGCATTCCAGGACAGAACGTTAAGGGATGTCATCCTCAAATTGTGTGTAGATAGACGGAGTAAAGGTGTGTGCCCCACTGTGAAGCCTTAGCTGGACCCGGAGAAGGCAGAAATTCAGCGCTGACATTTGTAATACAATAGCAGGAATTAGCAAGGTGACTGACATTACTGACACAAGAAGCTTAATAATCATGAATTTTAAGAAAACATTTTACATAAAAAGTAAAAGATGAACATAACCCCAAAAAAGAAAAAAACTGGCCCCGTTGGGGCAACAATCCCCACCTTCCATCCCCACCCAACCCCCTTAAACCGAGGAAGGTATTCATCTCAAACAGTTTCAGCTCACCGGCTTCAAAGGGGGGTCCGTGCAAGAGGCGAACTCAACCCCCCGTACACTTCTGGTGGGTCAAGCAATAGTCTGAGCAGCTCTCTAAGTGTGAGACATCCGCTGGCTCAAAGCAACAAGCTGTAAGGGACATGGGTTCAAGAGGAGAAGAAAAAAAAACAAAAGGAAAAAACAGGAATGCGTCCCTTTAGTAAAATCGATGCGGTAGTGGGTGGGCATTCATAGTATGTCCCCCAAAGCCATGGGAGGGGACAAAACAAACATAAGGAAGCCGCAGGCCGCAATGTTCTCCTGCTGTGTCTCTGTCAGGGGTGCTAACTTAGATTCCCACATCAGGGGGGATAGCCTCCATTATCGGAACTGCATACCCCTGGTTACGAACAGGGCACAACAGGTGCAACAAAGGTGTGAACGCCCCGTCTGTGGGTTAGTCTGTGGTCTACTCAGGCCTAGGCCTGGGCAAGGCTCAGTGCAAATAAGGGTGTCATGTGGTACGTACCATACGCCCGATCAGCGGGCCTGCGGCAGCAAGTCCAACCAGGTAGATGCTTCTCTGGGGGATGTTGAAGAAGCGGGTAGTCTCTCCGTCCTGGGCTCTTAGACGGGCCGGGAAGAGGACACTGTAGCGGATGTTTCTCTCCCTCAGTGCCACTTTAACATGGTCGAACGATTTCCTGAGCTTTTGAGTCTCCACTGAGTAGTCGGGGAAAATCATCAACTTGGCATTCTGGTAGCACAGGTCCCCCACATTTCTAGAAGCGTGGAGGATTTCGTCTGTCTCTAAAGTTGAGCAGATGGAGAATGAAGGTTCGCGGGGGAGCTCCAGGGGGTCCCGGTTTAGGTGGTATGCGGTGCACCCTTTCCACCGCATAGTGGGGTGATGAGCTGGCCTCAGGGAGGTGGTCGCGCAGCATACCCTCCACAAAGCACGTGGGGTTAGTCCCTTCTGCTCGCTTGGGCAGGCCGACAATGCGAAGGTTGTTGCGTCGGTTTCTATTTTCGGCATCCTCGGCCCTGTACTTCAGGGCTTTTATTTGGTTTGGAGGGTACGGAGTGCTGCGCCCTGTTCTGCGACCACGCCTTCAGTATTGCTCACTCTTTGTTCGGTCCCTGCCACTCTGGTCCTGAGTTTGTCCATATCTTGACGTCCATCTGTACGGCCTCTATTTTTGCGGTCAGCATGGATTGACAGGTGCCAATGGCCGTCATGATGTCTGCCAGCCAGGGGGGGTCGGGACTCGGCCGACTTCATGGGACCTGTCTGTGAGGCTCTGTGGGTACTTCGGGTGGTGCGGACCTCCACTCGGGGTTCGGTGGGTGTCTGGGGGGGGTCGGGCTGCAATGGAAAAGTCAGCCTCTTGCCCCCTTTGCTGAATTTAGCGCCCGAGCTCCGACGCCTCATTCAAGTGTCTCAGGGCCCACACTCTGGCTGTAGGAGCTATGGGCAGTGTGAAGGGCTCTGCTAGCAAGGCTAGCGGAGTCTTCAGAAGAATGGGGCCCCCAGTGAGTTGTCTCTCCTTACCATCGGGTACCGCTGTGTGACCTCGTCCCGCTCCGGAGCTCCAGGGCCCAGCAGGAAAGGCCGCTGCGCCTGCGGCCTAGCTTCACGAGGGGGCCGGGATGCGCTTTGGGATGAGCCGGTAGCCGCCAGGGATTGAGCCTCTCTCCCTGCCGTCTGTGTCCCGATGTGTCTCAGCGCTCCTACGCACTAGCAGGGGCTCCGGGGCGCCATCGTCCACTCCAGCTCCCCGGGAGCCCGTCAGGAAAGGCTGCGGCCTAGTTGCACGAGGGGTCCGGGAAGCACCCAGGTAGGAGCCGGCAGCCGCCAGGATTGTCAGCCTCTCTCCCCGCCTTGTGGCCACAGTGGCTGTCCGTGCTCCCTCCCGGTGAGCCTGGTGACTTAAACAGCCCAGGATCCGGATCAGAAGATCACTTGCAGCAGAGCTCTCCTAAGAAGCAGCTGCTCACAGCGCCTTCTTGGCCACGCCCCCCGGCTGGCGGCTGTTTACCATGTGATCGGCTGTGATCCTTTCACAGCTGATCACTAAATGTCAACAAACCGCGGTAACGAGATGTTACCAGGTTCTCTTTCTCACACACCGATCGTGTGTGAGAAGGAGATTGCGGTAACATCTTGTTACCACTTACAGTGTACACCAATCACACTGCCCCCCTCCAAATAAAGAGGATCTGTCACCACCCATCTGAGTACCTGTCAGTCCATATGAGTACTTGTCACAGTCCATATGAGTACCTGTCACAGTCCATCTGAGTACCCGAGTACCTGTCACAGTTTATCCGAGTACCTGTCACAGTCCATATGAGTTACTGAGTACCTGTCACAGTTCAAATGAGTACAGAGTACCTGAGTACCTGTCACCACCCTTCAGAGTACCCAAATACCGGTCACCAACCCATCAGAGTACCCGAGTACCTATCTGTAGCCCATCGGAGTACATGTCACCAGGCCATCAGAGTACCCGAGTACCTGTCACCAGGCCATCAGAGTACCCGAGTACCTGTCACCAGGCCATCAGCGTACCCGAGTACCTGTCACCAGGCCATCAGAGTACCCGAGTACCTGTCACCAGGCCATCAGAGTACCCGAGTACCTGTCACCAGGCCATCAGAGTACCCGAGTACCTGTCACCAGGCCATCAGAGTACCCGAGTACCTGTCACCAGGCCATCAGAGTACCCGAGTACCTGTCACCAGGCCATCAGAGTACCCGAGTACCTGTCACCAGGCCATCAGAGTACCCGAGTACCTGTCACCAGGCCATCAGAGTACCCGAGTACCTGTCACCAGGCCATCAGAGTACCCGAGTACCTGTCACCAGGCCATCAGAGTACCCGAGTACCTGTCACCAGGCCATCCGAGTACCCGAGTACCTGTCACCAGGCCATCCGAGTACCTGTCACCAGGCCATCAAGTTACCCGAGTACCTGTCTGCAACTCATCAAGTTACCCGAGTACCTGTCTCGTTTGGGTGTTTGCTTTCCAAAATGGGGTCATTTTGTGGGTAATTCCACTGGACTAGTGCTCAAGGACCTTCAAAAGTGTGATGGTAGGAATGAAATGAGATGTGTAATTTATGCTTCTAGAACACCTGAAGGTACTACTTCATGTTGGGCCTCTGTATGTGGCCAGGCTGTGTAAACATCTCACACTTGGTATCGCCATACTCTGGAAGAGTAGCAGAATGTATTTTGGAGTGTAATTTTTGCTATATACATGCTATGTGTTAGAAATATCTTATAAATTGACAACCTTGTGTAAAAAAAAAAAAAAAATGCGTTTTCATTTTTTTTCCAAAAACTTCTGGAAAAAAATGAACCGTTCAAAAGACTCATTATGCCTCATAGATTATACGTTGGGGTGTTTGCTTTCCAAAATGTGGTCATTTTGTGAGCAATTCTATTGTCCTGGTGCTCCAGGGCCTTCAAAAGTGTAATAGGTGGTTGAGAAATGAGATGTGTCATTTATGCTCGTATAACGCCTGAAGGTGCTACTTCAGTGTTGGTCCTTTGTATGTGGCCAGGCTGTGTAAAAGTCCCATATGTGGTATCGCCATACTCTGGAAGAGTAGCAGAACGTATTTTGGGGTGTAATTTGTTGTATATATTGTAAAAAAAAAAAAAAAAAAAACTTCATTTTGCAAAGAATTGTGGGAAAAAATGACAACTTAAAAAAACTCACCATGCTACTTACTTAATACCTTGGAATGTCTACGTTCTAAAAAGGGGGCATTTGGGGGGTATTTGTACTTTCCTGACTTGTTAGTGTCTCAAGAAATGCGATTCACCTGATGTACTGAAGGCCTGATTAGATGTGATCAGTTTTCAGTGATTGGCACCATAGTTTGTAGACTCTCTAACTTTCACAAAGACCAAATAATATACCTTAATTTGGGTTATTTTTACCAAAGATATGTAGCAGTATAAATTTTGGCCAAAATTTATGAAGAAAAATTACTAATTCGCAAAATTTTATGACAGAAACAAAGAAAAAGGCATTTTTTTTTTCCACAAAATGTATGGTCTTTTTTTATTTATAGCGCAAAAATAAAAAACCCACTAGTGATTAAATACCACCAAAAGAAAGCTCTATTTGTGTGGAAAAAAAGGAACGCAAGTTTCATATGGGTACAGTGTTGTATTTGTAATTGTCATTCAAAGTGTGAGAGCACTGAAAGCTGAAAATTGGTCTGGGCAGGAACGGGGTGTAAGTGCACTGTATTGAGGTGGTTAAGGGTTATTAAGGGGTTAAACACAGGAACATTTGTTCATCCCTTTGATCTGCAGATGAAGAAACAGAAATTATACAAAAATAATGTTTCTTTTTATTTTAGTGTTTCAAGGCTGAGCAATGTTGGTAATAAATATTGCCGGCTGCTTTTTTTTTTTTTTTTTTTTTGACAGCTCCAATTACCTGACTTCTTTAACACTGGGGAGACCCACCGACAGCTCAAAGAGCCGAGCCTGAAAGTATCAGTTTCAGGTATCGGTGCATTTGCACGAGTACCGATACTTGTGCATATACTCATTATCTGCACCAATACTCGCATCGATGCAACTCTAATAGAAAGTGTCAATGATGAAGGTGAAGGGTAGCAAAAAAAGTGGAAAGTGACAGATCAATGGAAAAAGGGGAAGGCTCCTTCTTGGCTTTCTTTCATAGTAAAATTTGATTATGCCTGTTTTTGGGTGCTGTATGTCATCAGCAAAACTTAATGAATAAGCAGGAAAGAGGGAACCTTCAATACTTGCCAGTGTTATCTGTTTTTGCTGGTTTATTTTGCTGGTTTTCTCATGTATTGAAATATGGTGAAAATTAAGAAACAGATTGCCCAGAGCAGATTTATAATTGGGATAAAACTGTAAAAAATCTGTATGACCCCGGCGAGAACATTAAAAACTGCGTTCTGACCTTTATCTACTGCGTGTTGGGGTAAGAAGTTTGTCTTGCGGTCAGGGAAATTTATCTGCAAATTGTAGTGGGGGTGGAGGAAGTATTGTTATTAAATTAAATTGTTATGTTAATTAGAAGATGCAGCAGTTGATTATCTTGTCTTTACCTCTTTTGTTTAGGGAGAATGCAGCAAAACAAGAGCACATGGCCACCCAGGAAATAAACCACGCGGCCAATCATAGGCTGTTAATTCGGCCCGAGGCTAATAATAACCAGCGAAATAAAGAAATTACTAGCAAAGTGGAGGAGAAAGCTACTTGGGAGGCAGAGAAATATGGCTTCCAGAAAGATGGACAAGATCGACCTCTAACTAAAATCAACAGTGTGAAAATTCAGTCCTGTATTTCTGACTATGACATTCTGGCAACAAGCACAGGGCACTACAAGAGTGTTTACATAAATGGACCTGACAACAGAGTCCTAGACAGTCAAGGCCATTTCACGGAGACCGAGTCCCACCTGAACCACAGACCATACTTGTCTCATGGGGAGCCCGAAAAGATAATCCAGAGGACCAGCTCCATGCAACAGCTGGAACAATGGATCCGGACCCAAAGAGAGAGAGGCGCTGAGGATGACGCCAGTGGGTGAGAGACTTATTATAGCATTGTTTTTACATGTCACTACCTTAAACAAAAACCCCTTCTTTCCAGTGCAGTAGGCAGAACATTTTTCAGCTGTATAAGGTACTTAGTGAGCTGGGGGTGGAGTTTGCAGGACTGAGGGGAGGGTTTGAGGTCAGCAGAAGGCAGGACAACAGCACTACACTAATCTTCCCAGTGAAGAGCTGTGCGGGGGGATGGTTGGCAGGTACACCAGGAATTTCACACAAAGGAAGCAATTAAAGACAACGGGATACATTTTCATACACATGCATAGTACAACAGACCCGTATCAGAAATATGAAATGTTGACAAAACATACACTTTAAACTCCGGTCTGATTATCTTCTGCCATTGTCCTGTTGGTTCAGTCTTGATTAAGACCTTATTCCATGATTGTACATTTTGTGTTTATTTAGAGTCTTGTCATATCAAACATTGCCCAGAAATATGCCGAGTTATCGGGCTCAGGTTGTTCCACGCTATCCGGAAGGCTATAAGACATTGCCGCGCAATCTGAAGACGCGTCCAGACAGTGTGTGTAGCACAGCTGGGATGGGATATGACCGAACAATGGTCCCTGGAAGCGCCACAGGAGATGAGAAGCGGAGGTCCATCCGAGATGATACAATGTGGCAACTGTACGAATGGCAGCAAAGACAATTTTACAATAAGCAGACAACTCTAAGGAGGCACTCTTCCCTGACCAGCCCGAAAACCATGGTTCATATCTCCGACCAGACCCTGCACTCCATTCCCCTGTCCCCGTCTCATGGCTCCATTTCTGGTTATCACACATATTCTCCACACCGGGCCTACAGGTCAGAGGTATCTTCACCAGTTCAGCGTGGAGATCTGACAATGGACCGCAGACCCAAAGCTCAAACCAGCAAGGTAATCATTTTATACTACTCTTCCTCGTATAATTAAATGTAAAATAGGTTGCCCCCATAGTGCAATCCTATAAAGTTTAGTTAAGTGATAAGCGAATGTTTCTAGTATTTAGGAAATTTGGTATGTTTAAAGCAAGTGTTACCATTATTATGTATTTTATTTGGAGAGCACAAAAGGGACTCTCTGCCATTTTGAGTGATTTTAACACTTTTCAGCATGAGCAATTTTAAATTTGGTGGGTCCCCCCCCCCCCTTATTTGATCTGGATGAGGTAACAACCCTCCCCTCCTCTCTGGAGAGGTGTCACACCTCCCAGATGTTTTTCTACAAGCCTGTTTACCATGGATGCATGCAGTACCTTGCTACATTCTAGCTACAATCTTCTACCGAGACATGACCACTCCACTCCACCAATGCTAGGGTTATAGCGACTCCTTTCTATATACACAAAACCTCCTCTATTCCACAATCTTGAACCATGAGTACCCCACTGGGGATCTCCAGCCTAGCAGTGGCAGATCATAGGTGCAAGGGAGCTGGGACAGAAAGAAAGCCCCAATTGCATGCTGATGACTTACAGGAAACGGAGCACTGCTCAAGGTCATAGCCGCTTTTGGCCCTGGAGCAATGTCCCATCATTACACCGCTCCCCTCACCTGTCTCCAGCTCCCTCTCAGACACAAGCCATTGCAGCCTGTCTGACAAAAGCAGATTTCTCTGCCCCTTTGTCTGAATTCTTTAAAATACTCTAGGCAGTTCTAGAACCTTTGGTTTCCAGAGCCCAAAAAGACTGCGCATCCTCTTTCCATGTTACCCTGCTCATAAATGAGAGTCAGTACCCCCTTTACTTGAAAATATTGAGGAAGGTATTGAAGGTATTGAGGACCTTGATTTTGTAGCAGAGGCAGCTATTTCCCCTGTAGCTTGTGAGGTACAAGCATATGGCTTTGTGCCAAATGCTTTCCACTGTAGAAACACTAATTGATGCAGTGCTCACTTGTCTCAGCACCTTATTCTCCACAGTCAAAACAGATACCTAAGAGGGTCGGTACTAAGATTGGCTAAAAGTATAAAAAGACTTTTGCTATACTCTCACAGATTGTGAACTTTGAGGACTGGTGTAGCCCTGAAAATGTTTTTGCTTCTCCTAAGCTTTTGCTGATATTTATCCTATTGATTTATTCTAGTAGTGGATAATTTCAGTTCTCAATAAACACCTCACAGTTCCTAATAAAGATGCCCCCCTTTAGAAGTGTGTTGATAGGTGTTTTGAAGCCATTTTAAATGCCTTATTTGCTCTTTCCAGCACTGCAGCCAGCAATTGCTGCCATGTCTATTTGCCAGAACTGGTCGAGACTCATGAACAGAGACCAGGAACCTATGGTGGAAGATCTGGCTTTCTTAGAGCAACTACAGCTTAACAGATAAAAATCCAGGAGTACATTGAGAACAGAATCAGGGAACAAACAAAAACAAAGGAAGGCAATAAAGGAAATAAGGATAGTAGTAATTAGACATTAATCATATACCATTGGCATATATGAATGCAGAATTAAAGTGATACAGCAAATGCAGTAAACTTCTAATATATATAGCCTATGTTCAGAGCATCAAGACTATAGAAATACACACCTCAAGCAGAATAGAGTAGCCTATCAGGGATATCAGGCCTAACTTGGTTTAAAATGTAGAAGACTCAGGGGACCATTATAGCTGTAAAGGGGGTTTTATAGATTTACTCGAGAGTTAACTGCCTAGCCTCCACCCATGCTGCCCATATTTTATCGAATTTTTGGGGGCAATTCCTACCTAAATAGGTTAGCTTATAGAGAGCGGCAGGGCCGTGTACTAGGGATTTCCAGAGTTGGCTAGTGGCGGTTGAGATTGATTCCAGTGGAGTAGAATCGCCTTTCTAGCATAGAAAGATGTATAGAATACAAAAAGTTTTTTTCCTCTGGGGGGCTTCGAGATTGTCACATATGCCAAGTAGAAGGGGAATAGGGCTATACGTAACTTTCAGCTTTCCAACTAATGTCGTTCAGAATCTCCCTCTAATACTTCACCAGTTTGGGACAGGAACAGAGACCCACCCAGGGTCTTTTCAGGCCCGTAATTCTACTCCCCATCAGATGTGTCTCCTGGAAAATGCAAACATGAGGGACCTATTTCTTTAGGTAATCAAAAATTAACGAACGTTTAAACTTATTATTAAGGCCTCTGACATTCCAGGAGAGGACCTTCAACGGAGCCATATCAGAGGGGGGCTGGAATAAGCAACAGGGAGTTTCTGATATCCCAGACCCGGAGGGAGTGGTACACCAGTCAGGCCAAGTGGCATGTAGGTGCATTCTGAAATAAGGTTAATTAGCAGAACATAGGCAGATAATATATAAACAATGCATTCACTGTCTTGTTTCTGTCTGTGTAGTAGGAAAACCAAGAAAAACTAACACCCAACCCATCCCTCCCCACACGCCGATAACCAAAGAACTACGAAGCGTTTGAGTACACAAAACTAACCCAAGTTTACCCATGGGTAATTAAGCCGTAGGACAGTTTCCTATGGGGGCAGTGCGTAGCAGATAACACACCAAGGACACAATGTCAACGGTGGGGAGCTGCTGCTCCGCCAGTCGCCTCTCCTGGAGGCAAGATTGCAGAAAAAGGGATCACTTTTAAATTGGCAGGTTTGCGTACACACGTACGTCTAAACACTTAGACTGAGCAAAGGGTGCATACTTAGTTACTGTGAACAATAAGTAGAGCAAAATAGAGAACCAATGGAGGGAGAAAACAGACAAAGTTGCAGATTAACAAGGAACTAAACCTTAAAACGGTATATCAGGTCCACCAAACCTGTGTAACATAACAGGCAGAGAGAGCATCCCCTCCACTCGTACCCCCACCCCCCACTGTAACAAAACAGGCAGCCGTTGTACTCGGGCAAAGGGATACCTCCCAACTGGTAAAACAAAGTTCCAAGTGGAGTCATGAGGAAACCTGGGGTTGGGGCCATCAAAAAATCTGGATGGCGATTAGGTTGGTAATCAGCTTTCCGACCCCAGACAGGAAAGGGGGGGGGGGGGAGGAGGGAGGAGGCCCAGGCCCGAGACACCTACAAATCCTGGCCGTGCTCACAGGGGGTGACGTTCCATGGCGGGATTGTCAGGGTGGGGGGGAGCCCTCAGCAGTCTCCAATGTAAAATCTTAGCCCTCCAGTAAGGTTAGCAGCAGGGGGGGGGCCGTTACAGTGCAGCACAAAAGTTTCCATAGAGCAGGGCGGCCCCTCTTAAGCAGCAAGAGCGGGCATGGTAGGGCAATATCAGAGACAACATGGCCAGGTGTTAAAGGGGCGAGCATAAGGGTTAAAACAGGAGTGGTGGAACAGCATATGGGCTCCTGATTATCTGGCCCTGGGGGAGGGATTCTAGCCATTGAGAAGGGGTAAAGTAGTGGGTCGACTCACCGTCCACAACTCGTAGCCGGGCAGGGAACATCATGTTCTATTTCAGTCCTTTAAGACGGAGCTGGGCTTTGACATGATCAAAGGTCCTGCGAAGGCGCTGCGTCTCCAGCGAATAGTCAGGGAAGATCATAATCTTCGCATTCTCGTGGCGTAGTTCTTCCAGTTTCCTCGCCTCCAGGAGAACCAGGTCCCGATCTCGAAAATTGAGCAGCCGAAATATGAAGGTTCGCGGTGGGGCACCGGCCGGACCTCTGATTAATGGCATCCTGTGAGCCCATTCCACCGTGAATTGGGAAGAAAATGGCGCCTGTGGAAGGATCGCGCAGAGCAGGTTTTCCTTGAAGGTTGCCGGATCACGACCCTCAGCCCCCTCAGGGAGGCCTACCAGGTGTAGATTATTTCTTCGGTTGCGGTTCTCCTGGTCCTCAGCTCGAGATTCAAGTGCTCTCATTTTGACCTGTAGCGTGCGGAGGGACGCGTCATGGTCATGGATCTTGTCTTCGGTATCACCCACCCTCCTTTCCGCCTCCGAGAGCCTGTCTCCGTATTTGTCCATGCCGCGTCTCATCAAGCCCATCTCCAACTGCATAAGTTCAATCTTAGCAGTCAGTGTAGCCTGGCAACCCGTGATGGCTTGCATCAAGGCAGTGAACTGGTCAGTTCCCATGGAGGTCGGAGCGGTCTGGGACACCATGCTGGGACTGTGGCCCACGTGTAGGCTCCTTGCTAACGGGGGGGGGGTTTGGGAGCCGAGTTCTGCTTCTTACCAGCTCCGGAGTTCCTCCTCCCCATGCCTGATGCTCACTATGTCAGAAAAGCGAGTCAGGGTGATTATAGATCCCTTATAATCGGATAATTAATCCTACACAATGATGGGAAAGATCCTGCGAGCCACACAAAACTTAGTAGAGCACTACGCTGCGTGCGTTTAAACACGTCTCATACGCGTGCAAAAAGACAAATGTAAAAAGGATTACGCTGCGCTAGAGTGTGTTAGACATGCTACTAAATTATAGCATGATAGAACAACTGCGTCCAAATAAACGCATGTGGATGTGGGAAACACATTACCTCTACAAGGTAAGTGGACCTAATAATAGATAAATACTCTGAATACAAATGTGAAAATTGACAAGTGTATATAAACGCATCAAAGTATAAATGCAAATTCAAATGTGAAATAAGACAGATTAACGCATCAAAGTGCAAAGGTACCAATAAGTATAACTGAATCACCAATTAGGTGACAGCTTGTGGAATTACTGTTGAGCTTCTGGGAACTTTGTTGAAATGATTCCTGAACCTTTGCGTCACTTACTACTGAACCCCTGCACTCTGTGTCCCTTTAAGCCACAGAAAGTATTCAGCGCAATGAGAGTCACACCCAACTTTTGCTGCGGCGCAGAGCGCCACACTTTTTCTCAGCTGTGGGAGCCCAACTTATGATCCTGCACACAGGCCCACTGCTTTCAGAAAATACCCTTGACTCAGCTCATCATTTCACATCCATTCCAGATTCTTGTATGTGACAACACATACAAGCACACGTGGGCTGGATGCGAGAGGTGGATCAGCAGAATGAGTGTGCCAGGACAGGTAGATGTGTCTCATCTCTGCTTCCTTTCACCACTCTGCATATCATAGATGAGAAGAGGGTGCAGCGGTGGAGCACATGAGCAGGAGGGGTTCAGAGGTGGGACAGATACTGACATATAATCACAGATAGGTTGGACTTGATGGACTTGTGTCTTTTTTTTCAACCTCACCTACTATGTAAGGAGGGTACAGTGGTGGGGCAGATGTGCAGGGAGTTACAGTGGTGGAAGAGATGAAAAGGGGGTTCAGCAGTGAGACAAAAGAGCAGCGGGGTTCAGTGTTGGGCCAAATGAGCAGGGGGGTTCAGCGTTGGGCCAGATGAGCAGGGGGGTTCGGTGTTGGGCCAGATGAGCAGGGGGGTTCGGTGTTGGGCCAGATGAGCAGGGGGGTTCGGTGTTGGGCCAGATGAGCAGGGGGGTTCGGTGTTGGGCCAGATGAGCAGGGGGGTTCGGTGTTGGGCCAGATGAGCAGGGGGGTTCGGTGTTGGGCAAGATGAGCAGGGGGGTTCGGTGTTGGGCCAGATGAGCAGGGGGGTTCAGTGTTGGGGCAGATGAGCAGGGGGGTTCAGTGTTGGGGCAGATGAGCAAGGGGGTTCAGTGTTGGGGCAGGTGAGAAGGGGGTTCAGTGGATGGGACAAATAAGCAGGTAAGTAGAGCAGTGGGGCAGATGTGAAAGGTGTATTGGTGGGACAAATGAGCAGGGGAACAGTAGTGGGGCAGGAGAGCAAGGGGAACAGAGATGGGGCAGAACAGCGGGGGGGGGGGGGGGGGTACAGAGGTGAGACAGATGTGCTGGAGGTACATTGGTGGGTCAGATGAGAAAGCGGGTTAGTCGCAAGTCCCTACCAACTCCACCAAGCCTTACCAGTAGCCTTCTTCACAATGAAGGGACATACACAGACACACACTTCTTGAAGTGGGGAGATGTCTTTTGGCATGTGTGCCTCTCTGGATTCGGGACATTCCAGACCTCTAAATCCAATCTGTCATTTCAAATGGGTTATAAAATAGAATTTCTACCTCTCCTCCTCACCTTGCAGGTAAGAAAAAAAAAAGGCACCCAGTGGTTTATAACCGCTTTAAATATGCCTTCTTTTGGTCTGAGGCTGGCACATTGGAAGGCAGTTCCAATGTGCCAGCCTCAGACCAAAAGAAGGCAAATTTAAAGTGGTTGTAAACCCCTGGGTGCCTTTTTTTTTCTTACCTGCAAGGTAAAGCCATAATGTGCTAGTATCGCATACTACCACATTATGTGAAACTTACCTGAAAACGAGGCATTTCAGCGATGTGCTGTTATCACTGGAGGCTGCTTCCGTCCGAGTTCGTGGACTCGTTTAAGGCACAGGATTCTGAAGGAACAGCCCAGGAGGCCATTCCTTCAGAGTGCATGTGCCGATGATGTCATTGGCTGCATAAATGGTAAATATTTCCTAAGCGGTGCATGTTTAGAAGATATTTACAGTACCTATAGGTACAAGTCAGTGATTGACATTTACAACCACTTTAATAACATCCTTTTACTACTTCAAGTACAAGGAGTGGTTGTACCAGTTCTTACAGAAGAACGGTTTCAAGGTTTCCATACAGCCTATTTACAGTCTCAAAGCCAAATGGTGGCATCTGCCCAATACTGGACTTTAAATCCCTAAATCAATTACCAAAATTTTTGAATGGGATCTGACATCTATTATTTCTTCTCTCAGACAAGGGTCATTTCTTCAAAAAAGTGAAAATGGTAGACAAGTGATGAAATACACAAAACAAAAATATTTGTGAAAACCAGCTGCAGGAATACGATAAGTGATATCAACTTGGTTATAAAAAAAAATGAAAAAAAACTGCTGCAGTTTTTTTTTTATGACTAAGGGGAATTTCTTGCATCAGTGGACATGCTAGATGCCTATTTCCATATTTCCATCTTCCCATGACATTAGCACTTTTTGCTTTTTGCTGTTGGAGGCTAGCACTTTCAGTTTGTGGCACTGCCATTTAGGCACACTCCTCTGTACCCGGAGTGTTCACAAAAGTGCTTGCCCCACTTCTGGCTCTTCTATGAACCCAGGGCTTTCAAGTCATAGATTACCTGGAAGACCTTCTGCTGAAGGACTTCTCAGCTAGGTCTTTGTCTGCCAATGTCCAGAGGACTATCCGGTTTCTTCAAACTTTTTGACTGGACAGTCAAGTTTCAAAAGTCTGCCCTCCAGCCCTCGCACCACCTGCAGTACCTTGGTTAAATTTTGGGCAAGCACAGCCCAAGCCAGAATCTTGCCATCCTAAGGTCCAACTCTCAGACCCTCAGGTCACAATAACAACCCTTTATTCGCTTCTGCATGGGGGTTCTGGGCCTCATGGTGGCCTCCTTCGAGGTAGTTCCCTTTTTCCAGTTTCATTCCAGACCCATTCAATCCAACATCCTCGAGACATGGAACAAGCAAGTCCAATCCTTGGACCACCCAATGCTTCTGTCCAGTCATTCTGTAACTGAGAGCCATCTGATTTCCTCTATGCCATTGGACTTTTACAAGGTCACCCAGAGTTATGCCCTGTAGACACGGTTGGACATTCCCACAACAAAATCTATGGATTTTTTTTTCCCGACAGATGTTGGCTCAAACTTGTGTTGCATACACACAGTCACACAAAGTTGTCGCAAAATCCGATCGTTCTGAACGCGGTGACGTAAAACGTATGTCGGGACTATAAACGGGGCAGTAGCCAATAGCTTTCGTCTCTTAATTTATTCGGAGCATGCGTGGCACTTTGTGCGTCGGATTTGTGTACACACGATCGGAATTTCCGACAATGGATTTTCTTGTCGGAAAATTTTATAGCAAGCTCTCAAACTTTGTGTGTCTGAAATTCCTATGGAAAATGTGTGATGGAACCTACACACAGTCAGAATTTCTGACGACAAGGTCCTATCACACATTTTCCGAAAATCCGACCGTGTGTACAAGGCATAAGTCAGACAGTGCCACAGCTGTGGCTTACATAAACCATCAAAGTGGCATAGAAGCTTATCACCCCTAAAAGAAACGAGTGTAATAATTAAATGGACAAACATTCTAGCTTTCTCCGCCGCCCACATTTGGGAGTGGACCGTTGACAGGTGGACTTTCTGAACTGTCAATGCCTAGACGCTGGAGACTGTTCTCTGCACGCCCGGATATTTTTTAATCTCTAAGGTGGGGAAAACAGATGTAGACATTTTAGTCTGCAGGTTCTACAACAAACTGAACATGTTTGAGGCCAAGACCAGGGATCCTCTAGCCTTCACAGTAGATACTCTGGTGATGTTTGGGCTCAATTCTAGCTGGTTTATGCCTTCCCTCAGATGAAGATCCTTCTTCGAATGCTGTGCAAGATAGTGAAAATGATTTCGGTGATTCTCCTTGTTCCAGATTGGCCAAGAAGAATGTGGTACACAGACCTGCTCAGACTTCTGGTGAAGCCTTTTCCAAACAAGCCAGACTTTCTGGCCCAAAGCCCTGCTTCTCAATCACTGCTTTTAACAGCATGACTGTTAACATACATGGAAGAATAAATGAAGAAAGGAACTACTAGGGAGCTGATCCTGGAGGTCTCTGCCACATCCCAAAAAGAACAGAAAAAACAAAGATGCCCCAGAGGGGTTATTACGGGCAGCAGACCAGCAAGGGTCAATGAATTATAGATGCAAATAGAGTAACGAGAAAAAATATATAAAAATATGAAAATTGTATTCAGTGTACAAGAAAACATACTGACATCTAAAAGCATTGGAACAGTGTTGTCAAAATACAACTGCTAAAGTGCTGCAGCAGCCACGAATTGAGGCAAACCAAATAGTCAAAAACAAATTGGAGCTGCAACACAAACCCTACATGTTTCAGAAAAAACACTAAAAGATTAATTTCTTTTTATGATATGTACTTCCTTCATAAAGCAGATTGTTGTATTTCTATCAAAAGAGAAATATATGCATACATGTATATAAATAAGTATATCTTGCATCTATGTGAACAATAACATATACAGTATAGTGACATAAACAAAAGTTTGACTTCATAAAAAAGGGCAGAAAAAACACATACTCACAAGACATCTGTTCCTCTATCGTAACAATAGTACACAGCATGGGTGTGAGGAGATGGATTCCCACGTCAATGGGTCCACCGGGTAGAAATATTATTCAAGACTAAATCCAATAGGATAGAGATTAATTGAGATATAGAATCGAGCCTTGGTTGTAAATGGGGCTAACCTAGTATCAACAGGCAGGACAGCAGGTCAGGACTCACGAGAACGGTCAAAAAAGAGGAATGGAAGATGCAGATCTAAAAAGTAACAAGGAGAAAGAAAAGTATGGTATGTGTGTGTGTGTGTATGTATATATATATATATATATATATATATAATAGTCATAAGCCTGTACGCGTATGAATATACATCCAAAAATAGAAAGTCAAAAATAGAAAAAGAGGGGATGCTTTCTCTCCAATAGTGAGGAACAAATGAAAAGGCTAGATTGTAGCCAAGTAAATTGGAAAAAGTGAAACTAAATAGGAGAGGGTGTAAAATTCACCAAGGATGAGGTCCCCATGCTGTTGTTATTAAACAGAAAAAGTAGATAACAAACCTTATCTAGGCAGTTCACTGAGAATTGTGCAGGAACGAAGCTCATCTCAGCTGTGTAGCAGGAGTATGTTGTGCTTACCTGAGTTAAATACTCGATATAGTGGGAGTGGTATGAGAGGGCAGCCTAAAGGATAGGGGTATCCTCTATCTATTATTTAAGCCTTTCTTCAGTCTGGTCTTGACCAGTATCTCTGGCCCTGAGTATCCTCATGGGTCAGGTTTCTATCTTATCCATCCTTTTCCAGTGACCTCATGCCTTGCAATACTTTTTCTACAGGGAGTTCCTCATATAATTCCCCCATTTTAATCTCCTGTGCCATCTTGGAAACTCAGCTTGGTTCTCTTTGCTCTTCGGAGACCCAATTTAGAAGAGATTACAGACATTCCATTAGAGGACCTCAACGTTAAGAGTGCCCTCATATCTGTTAGGTGTGTTTCTGAGTTAGCAGTTCTCTCTAGTAAACACACTATTCCTGTTTTGGACAAGGTGGTTTTGATACCAAAAACTTCCATTTACCTAAGGTAGTCTCTTCTTTTCCACCTCCTGCTTCACCATTGCTAGGTGGGTCAGACAACTACCGGTAATTTTTAGGCCTTATTCATACCTGAACGATTTTCTGCTTGAAGCTTTAAAACGCTTAACAAGGCAAATTAATTTCAATGGCCCCTGTTCACATCCGAGCATTCTGTTGCCTGAAGCAAAATGCCTGTCGGTCATAAAAGTACATGAGCTTCTTTTTGGCACATTGAAGGCAGATTGGGCCCCATTGACTTCAATGGAAATGCCTGAAAATGGACAACATGAGTGTTAGCAATTTTGCTTGTAATACACTTTTAAAAACGCTTAAAAATGCCTGAAAGTTTCTCTGCTCAGGTGTGAATTCAGCCTTAGGGGCCTACCTTCTTAATGGGTTGGTTCATCTTTTCAGAAACTAACACTGTATACCCTCCCTACCTAACTTGCTGTTCTTACCTCTGTGTGTAATGAACTGTCAGTGCCCACACAGCCGGTGCAGTGGACCAAAGATTTTAAACCTCCCCTCTTCTCCCTCTTTTTTTTTTCTGCAGTGCTTTTGGGACAGATGAGAGCAGTCCTCTTTGACTAATCAGGATCACTCTCATCCTCCCCTAAAGCGTTGCAGAAAGGGGCCGAAGAACGATTATTTCAAATCACTGGACTGCTGCAGTAGCTGTGTGGGCACGGACAGCTTGTGGCAGAGGTAAGTACAGTGCGTAACGGGGTGATGGGGAGGGTGTACGGTGTTCACCTTTTTAATTTTTTTCTGAAAAGGTGAACTTTTACTTTAAGGAAAGTGTTTATCCCTTTCCCATCAGAGCCCATTCCACCAGGGTTGTTGGTGTCTTCTTGGACTTTTCAGCATCAAGCATCTGTGTTCCAGATTTGCAAGGCCTCCACCTTGGTCCTCTGTATACAAAATTTGCAAGTTCTACCAGGTGGATGTTCAAGCCTCAGCTGATGGGAGCTTCAGTCGCAAAGTGCTTCAGGTTGTTATAGGAGTATATTATTCAGGTTCTTTGAACACTTTTGCTTCCTGTGGGCCTGTTGACAGTTCTAGGTTTCTATGGTGTTGCTCACCCCTTGGTTTTATTGCTTCGGCACATCTCGTGGTCTGTAAATAATTCCTGTAAATTCAATATCTTGCAGTACAGGACACAGGTTCTTCCCCTCTGTGCCTTAATCACTACCTATTGCTTGCTAATAAACTTGATTCTCACAGAGTGGGTGAGTTTATAGGAGTAAGGTCTGGAGGTGTTAATCAGGAAAGGCTGGCAACTCGGTGTGCTCTTAAATAAAAGTATTTTACTCGCTACATGGATACAGATACAGCGTATATGCTGACGTGTTTCGGCTATGAAGCCTTCATCATAGCATACAAAATTGATTTAAATGTTAATATTTATAACATACCGACCCTCAGAGGGACGGTTACATCTTAATTAAGAACAATCAAGTCAAATAGGATCACATTAAGAAAAACAGCACAGAAAAAAACTACAGAAAAAACCCAAAAGGAACAAAACAATAAGCACCTGAACCATATCAATAGTATCATAAAACAATATGCAAATAATGTAAAAAAAAAAACCTGCTCAGATGTTCATGTTAAAAAAAATAAAAGATTTATATCCATCCGGTCATTCAAGCCCTATGGTTTCCTAGTATTAAGGGTATGAATCCACCATACTTCACGTTTTAAAAAATGAGAAAGTGTAAAGGTTACCAAAATGTGCTTTCTCATTTTTTGGAGCTGAATAGGTTAAAAGAAAACCTAAGAGGAGGAGATACATATCACATTCTACTCAAACAAGAAATGTGGTGGATTCATACCCTTAAAGTGGATATAAACCCGATTCATGAAATTTGAGCCGGGCACATATATCTGCAATGTTTTCTTATCTCTCTTCAAAGCCCTAAGTCCTGTGGCTTTCTCCTGCTGCGTTCTTCTGTTAATCAGCATGATAACTTCTGACAAGCTCTGCAGTAAAACCAGCCTGAATTTTGTGTCAGGGTAAGTGCTATAAATAGATTAGCAGAAAGCTTCTCTATTCACAGGACAGCTCTGAAAGTCTCTGCCCATGTGAAGGGAGGTGTGTGCCT
Source organism: Aquarana catesbeiana (assembly GCF_042186555.1). Classification (NCBI taxonomy): domain Eukaryota; kingdom Metazoa; phylum Chordata; class Amphibia; order Anura; family Ranidae; genus Aquarana; species Aquarana catesbeiana. The sequence continues at coordinate 536,363,177 of NC_133326.1, forward strand.
TTCCTCCAATCAGCTGTCTCCCAGTGCAATTCAACACTACACTGCTACTGCTGAATGAGGACGTGAAAATTCCAACATGATGTGCACTTTCTAAACAGTATATAAAGCTGAAGACGGCAGATATACATGTAAAACTTATGTAGTGAGATTTGTTTCATCTCTGTGTATCATCTAAGGCTGTTAACTTCACTGGATATATTTGAGGAAATCATATGGCTTGAATTAGAGTGGGTGTAAATCTTTTTTTTAACATGAACATCTGAGCATTTTTTTATATTAATTGCATATTGTTTTGTATGATACTAATGATATGGTTCAGGTGCTCAAAGCGGAGTTCCACTCGTTTTTCAGTTTATTAAAAGTCAGCAACTACAAAAAGTGTAGCTGCTGACTTTTAATAAACACACACTCACCTGTCCCACGATCCAGCCGCCCAAAGCCTCGGTTCTCTTTCCTGCCTCTCCTTAGCGCCGGTGTTCTGCCGAGAAAGTTCCCCTCGGCGGATTCCGCAGTAGGAGCCGGCGGAAATAGCCAAAGCCGAATAGAATAGAAATCAGCTGTGCACGGCGCCTGTAAGAGGACCCCTCGCGGGCTTGCTTCGGTCGCCACGCTTCAGGCACGGCCTCGCTTCGCTCGGCACTTTTTTATTCTCCCTCTAGGTCCACTTGGATGGTGGGACTTCAACCTGGACCCAGGGCGCAGGCGCCGTGTACAGCTGATTGAAGTTTTTCATCTTCGGCTATTTTCGGCGGCTCCTAGTCGTTTGTACTGCGCAAGCGCTGCGCCTACGCAGTACAGGGGAGTCCTTATCTGCCGGGGGAACTTTCTCGGCAAGACACCGGCATCACTCATGCGGGCACCCGGCTGTAACAGCTTGTGGCTTCACAGCTGGATGCGCACTGCGTATGCGCAAGTCCCGATTCGCTGTCCTGAATAGCCGAGCAATCTTCTGGGACTTGTGACGTGTCCCAGAAGATTGCAGGGGGGGGGGGTGGAATCACCTAGGCGGCACGGACACAAAACTAAACTAAAAATGAATTGCTAAATGTGGCATGTCGGGGTTAGAACTCCTTAAAGCGGAAGTTCCACTTTTGGGTGTGGAACTCCGCTTTGTTTTTTGTTCCTTTTGGGTTTTTACTGTTTTTTTTTTTTTGTTTTTTTTCTGTGCTGTTTTTTCTCCATGTGATCCTATTTGACTTGATCGTTCTTAATTAAGATGTAACTACCCCTCTGTCTGAGGGTCTGCTATGTTATAAATATCAACTTTTAAATCGATTTTGTATGCTTTTTGATGAAGGCTACATAGCCAAAACGTGTCAGTATATACTCTGTATCCATAAAGTACTTTTATTTAAGAGCATGCTGCGTTGCCAGCCTTTCCTGATTAAGATTATTCATCTGCGGGAATTGAACGCCTTGGTTAGAGCACCGGATTCCAGTCCATGTACTTAGATATTCGGCAGTAGAGCTAGGGTAACTTCTTTGCCTTTTACCAAGGTCTGGAGGTGGCCCTAGCAAAAGTTATTGCCTGTGTCCAATAACTAGAAGGTAACCGCATATACAGTGGATATAAAAAGTCTACACACCCCTGTTAAAATGTCAGGTTTCTGTGATGTAAAAAAAATAGACAAAGATAAATCATTTCTGAAGTTTTTCTACCTTTTAATGTGACCTATAAACTGTACAACTCAATTGAAAAACAAACTGAAATCTTTTAGGGAAGGTAAAAATAATGTGGTTACATAAGTGTGTACACCCTCTTATAACTGGGGATGTAGCTGTGTTCAAAATTAAGCAATCGCATTCAAACTCATGTTAAATAGGAGTCAGTACACTCCTGCCATCATTTAAAGTGCCTCTGATTAACCCCAAAGTTCAGCTGTTCTAGTAGGTCTTTCCTGACCTTTTCTTAGTCGCATCCTACAGCAAAAGCCATGGTCCGCAGAGAGCTTCCAAAGCATCAGAGGGATCTCATTGTTAAACGGTCATCATCAAGTGGGGAAAATATAGCACAACAGTGACATTACCAAAAACTGAACTTCCCTCCAATATTGATAAAAATACGAGAAGAAAACTGGTCAGGGAGGCTGCCAATAGGCCTACAGCAACATTAAAGTAGCTGCAGGAATATCTGGCAAGTATTGGCTGTGTGGTACATTTGAAAACAATCCCCCGTATTCTTCATATGTCTGGGCTATGGGGTAGAGTGACAAGACGAAAGCCTTTTCTTACCAAGAAAAACATCTAAGCCCGGCTAAATTTTGCAAATACACATCTAAGGTCTCCCAAAAGCATGTGGGAAAATGTGCTATGGTCTGATGAAACCAAGGTTGAACTTTTTGGCCATAATTCCAAAAGATATGTTTGACGCAGAAAACACTGCACATCACCCAAAAAACACCATACCGCACTGTGAACCATGGTGGTGGCAGCATTATGCTTTGGGGTTGTTTTTCTTCAGCTGGAACAGGGGCCTTAGGGTAGAGGGAATTATGAACAGTTCCAAATACCATTCAATATTGGCACAAAACCTTCAAGCTCGTGCTAGAAAGCTGAACATGAAGAGGAACTTCATCTTTCAGCATGACAACGACCTAAAGCATACAGCTAAATCAACAAAGGAATGGCTTCACCAGAAGAAGATTTACATTGTGAAATGGCCCAGCCAGAGCCCAGACCTGAATCTGATTGAAAATCTGTTGGGTGATCTGAAGAGGGCTGTGCACAGGAGATGCCCTCACAATCTGACAGATTTGGAGTGTTTTTGCAAAGAGTTGGCAAATATTGCCAAGTCAAGATGTGCCATGTTGATAGACTCATACCCAAAATGACTGAGTGCTGTAAAAAAATCAAAAGGTGCTTCAACAAAGTATTAGTTTAAGGGTGTGCGCACTAATGCAACCATATTATTTTATTTTTACTTCCCTCCACCTAAAAGATTTCAGTTTGTTCAACTGATTTGTACAGTTTATAGGTCACATTAAAGGTGGAAAAAGTTCTGAAATGATTTATCTTTGTCTCATTGTTTTACATCACAGAAACCTGACATTTTAACAGGGGTGTGTAGACTTTATATCCACTGTAATCTATGATCCATAAATACAAGTCCAGTGTCCTGTGCTGTACTCCCAAGATAATTAATTTACAGTAAGTCTCAATTCCTATTTTTTTCTTTATTAAAATTAAAGAGTTACTCCGGTGTAGGGTGGAGTCAGTTTTTGGCAAACTTGTTGGAGAAAAAGGTCTAAATGTATCTCTAAGTAGCGCATATTTTAAAAATATGTGAGAGTTAATATTTCACATGAAAAGCTGAAATCTTAATCCTGATTTTTTATAGATGGAATGGCTAGAAGGGTCCCTCATTGTAAAAGGGCCCCATAAAGCAACATGGGAATGACCCTTATATCTACTCTATTATTCAGTTTATGATATTTGAATGGGTTTAGACAGGCTGAATGAAGAATTTTATCTTAAATTGAAACATTTATCTGCCTATAGTGACTTTTGGGTATGTATCTTTATTTTATTCCAGTGTGATTTGTATGTACAAATAACTGTTGATCCTGCCAGTCCACAGAAGCACATATGTGCTGCTGTGGTCCATTTGCATCCCTTGGCTCCATACAGGATGCCAGGCCGACACATAGCATGCCTTTAGCTCTGTAGTCAGCCTGGTTGACACACTCACTACCCAGTCTTGCTTCTATAGTTAACGGAGGTTCTTAGATGTGCCTCACTGTCAGAACCTAAAACCTGTAGTAGCGTGGGTCACACCGTGGACTGCAACACACACACGCTCACAGTAAAAGCTGGAGATGGAAAGCCTATGTGGGCATTTTATAGAAGAATGTTTAAAGCGGAGGTCCACCTATCTATCGTTTTTTTTTTTTTTGAGTTCATTCACAAACCTTTCTTCTCAGCATTACATACTCACATATTGTGTGTAATATGTCCGCCTGTGTCAGATTTCGTCGGAAAGAATAACTTATATTATTCACTGCAGTCGGTTTCCATCTTCATTGTGGGCATTTGAAGCCCACAAGCATTTATTTCCTGGATGTGGTGAATGCTGTGCTCCCAGCATTCACCGCTCGTTCCCGCACATGCTCAGTGGCATCCTGGGAAGCCTGAGACTAGCTCCCAGGAGTCTGGGAGAGGCTAGAAACACGCCTACTCCCACGGGAGGAGAACCAGGAAGTGCAAAGAAGAATAGAAAAATAAAAGGTAATTACGGCGATTTAAATTTTTTTAAACGGCATGTCAGCATCTAGGCAAGGAAGAGAATACATACAGATATTGTTCAAAATTTGGGTGGAACCCCACTTTAAGTGGCCTGGGGTGAATTTTATAATAATTTCACATAAGCTTTAATTATAATATTGAATAAGGAGTAGATCTTGGACCTGACAGAAACTGAAAATCATTGTCGAATTGGCTTTTCTAAAAATCATAAAGTTTTGCTTAAGTGCACTGAAAGAGGAGACAAAGTCAGAATACACAGGCTGCAGTCATTGAGCAGGTTCTGTTGCCTACCATGTGTCCCCTGGTTAATTTCTGCAGCCGACACACCATAATATTTAGTTACCTGTGTTGAGGCATGCTGGATGTGGAGACTAAAAATGGGGGCAAATGAGTAAAACATACGAAGCTGGACCAATGTACTGAATGCTTTTGAATTTGTAACATCATATTCTTTTCATCTCAGAGTATAGATTATATTTTGCTTATCTGTGGAGTAAGCAGATTTTTTCATCTTTCTGAACACTGTATATTCTCCTGAAATGAACATGTAACTTTGCTCGATTTCCTTCTTCTGAATCTATTGAATTTGTTTTCTGCGGAGTTGGCAGTCACTTTGACAAGGAAATATTGTGTTTCTACAGCTGGGCCTCGTTCCTGACAGAAGGTCAGTGCCAGCGGGATTGGCTCTTCAACCCGTATCACCGCAGGGTCTGCAAGGCAAAACTGTGAGTGGTGTATTTATCTGTAATAACAGCATTCAGTCCGTGTTCTGTGCACAACCTTCCACAGTCCTCTAACAAAATATTCACCCCCTGCTGACAACGCCACCAATCATCTCTCTGTATCTGCCATATGATGAGAATCCGATTGCAGTTTTCTTTAATTATTAGTGTGACTGCTGGATGAATTACAGAGCAAACCTCCAACGTAATTATACATATTTACATGAGGATTGCCTTTTAAAGGAATGTCTAGTCTATTTTTATGTGAATAATGATCATCTTATTTTAAAAATTCCTGTCAGCATTAACGTTTTAAATATGTGGCTCCTGTGTATAGATTGTAGCTACATCTGTATGTGGGGGGGAGCCATAGCTGTGTTCTGCTTATTGACACTGCAAAGTAATTTTGTATTCTCATTATACTATCAGTTTGCTTTTTTCAAAAAACAAGTTTGTCAGTAGAACATATAGGCACAGTACAACTATCAGTTTGCTTTGAGTGAGTACAGATTATAATCTAAAGCCGGCCATAACATGGATCGAAATAAAGCAGAGACCAGCAGAATTTTGATCCATGTACGGGCAAGGAGGTTGTACAGAAGTCGATATACTGATCAACTTTTGTACAGCCGTCTTATCGTATTTTCCTCGCTCCTTCAGTGCCATCAGCTATAGCCTGCAGCACTTGATCAGTGTATTTTGACAATGGGGAAGTCTCCGCCATTGGAATACAGTAGCTCAGCGGGGAGGATTCTTCCATCCACATCAAATGTGTGGATGGGGGAATAGTCATTTCGTTTAGATTCATCTATGGGCTGCTTAGGTGTGGTTTATCCTGTAATTTCAGTGTCTTATTTCTCGAAGCTCTATACACTGTTGGAGAATCTACTAATTTGTATATGACACAGACACATGAAAATGTGAGTGAAATCATCATTAAATTTAGGATAAGTTATTCAAATTGTTCACTATCCAGCTGATCCTTGAATAGTGCAGGGCTCTGCTAAGCTATTTATACCATCCTCTCCAACACAAAACTCTGGCTGCTTTTATCATATGTGACGGAGAACTTGTCAGGAGTTATCAGGCTGATAACAGAAGAACGGAGCAGGAGACAGCTACCGGACATAGTGCTTTGAAGAGAGAGAACAAAACACTGCAGATATATGCTCAGCTCAAATTTCATGAAGCGGGTTTACATTCACTTTAACCTTGGTAACTGTACCCAGACCTCTGGCTGTGTGGACTTACCTGTACTGTTGCTTCAGGCACTGGATTCTGCTTGGACACTCACCTCAGCACTTAGTGCAAAGTATGTTGTAGCAACAGGGTGCTATACAGATCCAGGGCCATTGTTGATCCCTCTGGAACCCAGGCCCTATGATGGGCAAAACATGGTCCCTGATTAGGGACCAGCAACATGGACAGGTAAGACTGTAAGTGCCTGGACCAATACTGTAGCCCCACTTATTACAAGTTTTCTGAATAGTGCTTGTTATATGTTAAAACTGTCAGAAAGGCAGAGATTATGTTTGAAAACAATTCACTTAGCCAGTGTAAATCTTTTCAAACTTGAGAGTAATATTCCACCATTCAGTGCTTAGTCTCTGGTGGATGACCAGATGTTACATCACGCCACAGGTCACACTCTTACCACAACTTCTCCCCAGAGCCCTTTCATAAGGTTCTCAGGCACTTCATACTGCCCTTTTGCCATTAGAACTTTGCTACAGGACGTGTGGCACAGCATAGGGCATGGGGGAATACCCTCACCAATCGCAGTGACAGAAACCAGGCAAATGGGAACCATAGTAAAAGTTCAGGCAAACATTGGCTCTGCTGAAGCCTTGCAAAACACTCAGACCGTTTAGATTGACGATGCTTCCCTTGCACCAGAGAAAAACCCTATTTTAACACCTGTCTCTGCATCCAATTCTAGCTCTATCTTAGGCGTGTGAAAAGCGGCCTATTTAAAAAAGTTTGAATTTTCTGCAACTGTGTCAGACTTTCATGGACAACTAACAGCTTTAATACAGCAATCACTGTCCACAGCACAAAAGAGCCAAGCTCCTTCTCCACACCTGGCGTCTCTACTGGAGTCAGTGTAATAAATCCTCTAGAGGATGTAGACATCAAGCAGAATGAAGAGGACCCAAAGGCAGTGTTAGAATAGACCAACAAAGATTTCTCACCCCCACCCCTTGAAATTTTCCACATTTTGTCATGTTACATCCAAAAATGTAAATGTATTTTAGTGGGATTTTATGTGATAGACCAACACAAAGTGGCACATAATTGTAAAGTGGAAGAAAATGATAAATGGTTTTCAATTCTTTTTACAAATATCTGAGAAGTTTGGCATGCATTTGTATTCAGCCCCCCTGAGTCAATACTCTGTAGACCCACCTTTCGCTGCATTTACAGCTGCAAGTCTTTTCGGGTATGTCTCTACCAGCTTTGCACATCTAGAGAGTGAAATATTTGCCCATTCTTCTTTGCAAAATAGCTCAAGCTCTGTTAGATTTTCAAGTCTTGCCACAGATTCTCAATTGGATTTAGGTCTGGATTTTGCCTGGGCCATTTTAACAAATGAATTTTCTTTGATCTAAACTATTCCATTGTGGCTCTGGCTGCATGTTTAGGGTCGTTGTCCTGCTGGAAGGTGAACCTCAGCCCCAGTCTCAAGTCTTTTGCAGATGCTAACAGGTTTTCTTCTAAGATTGCCCTGTGTTTGGCTCCATCCATCTTCCAAACAACTCTGATCAGCTTCCCTGTCCCTGCTGAAGAAAAGCATCCCCACAACATGATGCTGCCACTACCGTGTTTCACGGTGGGGATGGTGTGTTCAGGGTGATGTGCAGTGTTAGTTTTCCGCCACACATAGTGTTTTGCTTTTAGGCCAAAAAGTTCAATTTTGGTCTCATCTGACCAGAGCACCTTCTTCCACATATTTACTGTGTCCCCCACATGGCTTCTTGCAAACTGCAAACAGGAAGACTTATGGCTTTCTTTCAACAATGGCTTTCTTCTTGCCACTCTTCCATAAAGGCCAGATTTGTAGCGTGCACGACTAATAGCTGTCCTGTGGATAGATTCTCCCACCTGAGCTGTGGATCTTGGCAGCTCCTCCAGAGTTACCATGGGCCTCTTTGCTGCTTCTCTGATTAATGCTCTCCTTGCCTGGTCTGTCAGTTTAGGTGGACGTCCATGTCTTCGCAGGTTTGCAGCTGTGCCATACTCTTTCCATTTTCGGATAATGGATTGAACAGTGCTCTGTGAGATGTTCAAAGCTTGGAATATTTTTTTTTTTATAACCTAACCCTGCTTTAAACTTCTCCACAGCTTTATCCCTTGACCTGTCTGGTGTGTTCCTTGGCCTTCATGATGCAGTTTGTTCACTAAGGTTCTCTAACAAACCCCTAAGGGGTTCACAGAACAGCTGTATTTATGCTGAGATTAAATTACACACAGGTAGACTCTGTTTACTAATTAGGTGACTTCTGAAGGCAGTTGGTTCCACTAGATTTTAGTAGGGGTATCGGACTAAAGCGGGCTGAATACAAATGCATGCCACACACTTCAGATATTTAGTTGTAAAAAAAAAATTAAAACCATTTGTCATTTTCCTTCCCCTTCACAATTATGTGCCACTTTGTGTTGGTCTATCACATAAAATAAAAAAAGAAGCACTTGACAAATTCATCAAAGATGTCACAGGAGTGAAAAGTACTTCTCTCCTACTTTTAAAGACTGTATAAGTAAAACCTGGAACTCTACTTTAGGACAAGAGAATAATTAGCGTCTGTAGATATCCAAGATGCTTATCTACGTTTTCCTATTTACCTACCTTATCAACGCTTCTTTTGCTTTGCAGTAGGAGACCAACACTTCCATTCTGTTGCTTCTCCACATTTGGCATCCAAGCAAATCCAGAAGATATTCCTCCAGTGGGAACCAGGCCAGTCAATGCATGCACTGTGTGGCCACCCATATCATCACTGCCCAATAAGTTACGTGGGCAAATAATGAGTAGTAATGATGAGAGGCCACAACAGAAACCGGCTAACATTCAGCCCATGTGTGAAGCAACCTGTCTGATAGAAGCCAGCTGAACGGGCATTCCGGAAAACCACCACTGACCAGTTTGTTGAGGTGGGGGGGAAGTCCCCCTGTCAAAACACAACAGCTCAGCGGGGAGATCTCTGTATTAACATTGCATAGTTGTTAGTCAGCTCCTGTGTGTTTTTTTTTTTTTTTTTTTTTCGTTCAGCCCGCTGGGCTGAAAAAAACGTATTGTGTACCAGGCCTAACTCCCTAGCTTTTGGATTTCCAATCTAGCATTCACAATGGGGAAGTCATTTTTACCACATCCATGGAGGAGGATGATAAGAGGTGCTAGTCTTGTAGGCTAGCGAAGGAAGGAAGCGAAGCTCACTATCAACATCCTAAAGCTCAGAGAAATAAAATTAGCTCTAAATCACTGGACCCCCCTTCTTCATAGTCACCTGATTAGGGTACAATCGGACAAAGCCACGGCTGTGGCCTATATCAACCACTAAGTGAGTAACAGGAGTCATACATCATTAATGAACGTAAGTGTAAATGTGTGTAGAACTACCGCCCAGCTCTCTGCTGTTCACATCCTAGGAGTGGACAGTTTGGTAGGTGGATTACCCCAGCTGTCACTACATAGACCGAGGGGAATGGGCCCTTCATCCTGACATCTTCAATCTCCTGTGTAAAAAAAATAATAGTGAGTTCCATATGTGGACATCCTAACCTCTGGGTACAGCAACAAGTTACTCTAGCACTGGCATCAGATGCTCTGATTCCCTGGACACTTTTCTAGTTCATATACACCTTTCCTCCAGTGTGACTTCTGCCTTGACTGCGCCACAGAATACAGCAAGAGGAAAAGCTGGTGATTCTCTATTGCACCAAACTGGTTCAAGAGAACCTGGTATATAGCTAGACATTTACATTTCTAGTAGACAATGCCTGGCCTCTTCCAAACAGACAGGCCTTCTGTCCCTGGACCCCCCTATTCCATCCTGCTGCTCTGTTGCTGGCTTTAATGGCACCACTGTTGATTGGTCTAGAGGGAGAGGGGTGTCTCTGACTGTCATTCCCACTTTCCCACATTGCTCAAAGCCAGAAGAGCCACTTGCAGAAAAATGTACTATTGTACCAGGTGGAGAGCCGTTCCTGCCAGGAGAACACAATGATTACTGGCAATAATCACATGTAAAAAATCTGACATGCTGGTTGTACCCAAGTAGATCGATGAATTGGGTACAATCAGCCTGCCTCTAGAAGGTTTGAATCTTGGCCAGTCCCTGCTGAACCAGCCAAGATTCCAACCATCTATGGCTGCCATTTGCCAGCTGCCGGTCAGGCATCTGGGTGAATCCCGACATTATTTTCAGGATGCTTCCAGAGCCTGTACCGCCTCTGTGACGTCAGCTAATGGTGGGATTTAGCCCACTGTCGGCTCATTTTGGGTTACAGGAGAGCACAAGTAAATGGACTTCTGTGATCCAGAAGAGCAATATGGCCAAAAACCTTTGACCATACTTCTCTTTTCAGGAATAGGTTTCAGCCTTAACCATTTTGTTACCAAACACCTGGCTTCATAATCCTTGGAAAGACTTTAATCAAGTTTTTTTCCTGGATTAGACCACCCTTACAGCATCCTGTGCTTCCTTGGGATTTGAAATTGGTTCTCTATACCCTGTAAAAACCACCCTTTGAACCCATCAGGTAACTCACTTTGGAAGATCTTTCCTGCAAAGTGGCTGTCTTAGTGGCTATCATGTCTGTCAAGCGTATTCCTGAACTACAGGCTCCCACCTGTAAGGGGCCACTCCTGATCTTTCACAAAGACAAAGTAGTTTTGTGCCCAAGTCCTACCTTTCTGTCTAAGGTGGTATCTAACTTTCACTTAAATTAAGGCATAGGCCTTCCCTCTTTCTGCCCCACACCTAAGTACCAAAAGAGATTGCTCTTCATTGTCTGGGTGTTGTCAAGGCTATGAGGATTTATCCCAAACCACCACTTCTATAAGAAAGAAGGGTTCTCTTTGTGTTGTCAGGGCCTCACAAAGGACATCCTTCTTCAGTATCCTCTATTGCCAGGTGGATAAGACAACTCATCTCAAACGCTTACACTGTAAATAAGACACCTGCAGCACTCTTGTGTGCTTACTTCACCAGATCGGTGGGTGTTTCCTGGGTATTATGACATCAAGCCTCTGTTGCAAAGCTTTGCAAGGCCACCAGCTGATCTTCAGTTCATACTTTCTCCAAGTGGAAGTCCAAGCTTCTGCAGATTCAGCTTTCGACATCAAGGTTCTTGCAGCAGCTCACTGAGTTGGGTCCATTGACCCTTGTAATTAGTGGCCTTTTGATAGTTTTGTGCGCCTTGTTGCTCACCCTTCTTAACCATTGCTTGAGGGTGTCCCAGGGTCTATGGAATATCAGTTCTGTGTCCAGTATGGTACCATAAGAGGAATTTTGATTTACTTGTAAAATCCATATCTTGGAGTACAGCACAGAACATAGGCCACCATGCCCTCTGTTCTTGTGTTACTATGCATTGCTTGATAACAAAAAACTGAGGCCTCACAGAATGTCGTAGGGTTATAGGAGCATGCACGGGGCAAGTCTAGCAAAGCTTATGTCATTGTCTAATAACCTTAAGGTACTAACCTATAATCCAGGGTCTATGAATACCCAGCCCATGTCCTGTACTGTACCGCCCAAGATATGGAATTTACAGATAAGTCAAAATTCCTCTTTTCAATTATACTAGTGTGGCCACTTCTTATCACATCCACATTTTGCAGTCTGTTATAGGCAAGTCTGATATGACCGCTCAAGGGGCCAATGTATAATGGAGATCATTAGATACCACTGTCTGAACTCCACTGGATGCTGCAGCCTTCAATATGAGTCATTTATAAAATGCAGGCTTATTTCTGTGGAGCCTGCGGTGCTCTAGGGAGTTCTTTCAACGTAAAACTGCAGATTCATTCATAATTCATTGAAATGAACAATACTTTCCTTGCTTCAGAGTCTCAAAGCAAGTGGAGCCCATGTTATTTTGTCATGCGAATGCTCTACTGCATAAATATGACACTGCTCCTAACCACTGAATGGTTACAGTAAGGCTATTCCAATGCTGTATAAATGGGGCTCAAAGTGATTCTTTAGCTCTGTACAGTGATTGGTCATAACTCCATAGCTTACAAGCCTCTTGTTAGTTCAGGGCTGAACATATACCGTACTTTACGCCAGGTAGCCAGTCTGTGGTAGCTGATAGTGTTTTTGAGCCTTTTGTATTACTCTAAGCATAGTCTCCTCAGCTGATAGCCGCTAAAGTGGGAAGACTGACTTGTGAATATTAAAGGAATTGCCTAAGCATTCTTAGAGTGGATGGTCTGTTATGTTTGTTTTTAAAGAGTACTGTAATTGGGTTTGCAGTTTTGAAGAGCTTAATATAATACTGTATCAAAAAATGTTAAAAAAAACAAAGTCTTTTGAACATTAGCAGCGCTTATGAAGTTCATATGTGAAATAAAATATAAATAAAGATGAAAAGTTCCTCTTGTGTACAGCAGGGTGTGGGGTGGTAGCTGATCCATTTATAAAGAATGTTGAACACCAACTCTCTGCTGATCAAAACCACATTGCTTTTATGGGAATCCCCTATAGGTTATTCACTTACCAGAAGGTGATGGGTTAACAGCGTGCCTTTCACTGGTTTAGTATCGACGGACTTAGTTCTCTCAAATAGGACTGGATCCGTGAATGGATATTTGGATAGCTGTCAGCGAACTCTGCATACTTCCATCTAAATTAAGCTTGTAACGAGCGAAGAAATAGAAGTGCCCATAGCGTAATCCAGTAAATTAAAATACTTTATTTAAAAAACAAAGTGATCCCATATAGATGTACACTTACAATGTATTAAGATAATATAAGCATGTATCATAGATCGTTTAGTCCCGATATACCTTATTACCGATGAGAGCGGTATTCCCGGGTATCACAGAATATCAACAATGTGGGTAACTGTATGGTCAGGCCCTTTTTTCACGCGTTTCCTCAATGCTTTCGTTGACGCCCTCTGACGAAAGCTTTGAGGAAACGCGTGAAAAAGCGCATGACCATACAGCTACCCACGCCGTTGATCTTCTGTGATACCTTACCCAGGAATACCGCTCTCAGCGGTAATAAGGTATATCGGGACGCAACGATCTATAGTACATGCTTATATTATCTTAATACATTGTAAGTGTACATCTATATAGGATCGCTTTGTTTTTTAAATAAAAGTATTTTAATTTACTGGATTACACTATGGGCACTTCTATTTCTTCGCTCGTTACAAGCTTAATTTAGATGGAAGTATGCAGAGTGCGCGGACAGCTATCCAAATATCCATTCACGGATCCAGACCTATTTGAGTGAACTAAGTCCGTCGATATTAAACCAGTGAAAGGCACGCTGTTAACCCATCACCTTCTGGTAAGTTAATTACCTATAGGGGATTCCCATAAAAGCAATGTGGTGAAGGATTTATCTGGGATTTTTATCAGCAGAGAGTTGGTGTTCAACATTCTTTATAAACTGATCAGCTACCACCCCACACCCTGCTGAACACAATTAAGACACAAGTGGAACTTTTCATCCTTATTTATATTTTATTTCACATATGAACTTCTTAAGCGCTGCTAATGTTTAAAAGACTTAGTTTTATTTTTTAACATATTTTTTGATACCGTTTACATTTTTATAGTAGCAGCTATATATATTTTTATTTATCATATATCTTTTTTTTTTTTTTTTTTTTTTGCATGAGCGCTGAGGGAGAAATACTTTGTTTCTGTTTATTTCTCATTGTTTGTGAAAACTTAATATAATACTATAAAACAATAATTGAAGCGCTTCACTCAATGATCAGTAAAAGTTATAAAATATAAAATGCATTACTGTGCATCCCGCACATAAAATCCACTACTGTTCCAAATGTTTCAAAAAAGCTCATAAACATATAAATACTATATCAAAAATAAACGTGATCTTGCACAGATAAATAAAGTTGAAATTCTATAGCGTGTATATACAAGAACAATCATCCATTATTGCAATATAAATGGTGAATAAAAAATAAATAGACAAGTGTTGATAATTAATTAGTGATGTGATTAAACCGGGAAAAAGATAATAAAAGACTATTTGGTAGAGATATAAAAGTAGTCCCAATGATTGTGGTTCTTTGATTGCTTAATTGGGGTGTCTGCTTGTCATTTTTTAAACTCTTCCATCCACCTCAATTTTCATCAGGTACAGCTTACCACACCGTTGGATGTATGTAAACCAAAGAATAAACAAGAAAAAATCATTGCGCAATGAACTCCATATACAGGGGGTCCCCGGGTTACAAACAAGTTAGGGACTATAGGTTTGTTCTTAAGTCGAATCTGTTTGTAAGTCAGAACAGGTACATTTTTTAAGTGTAGCTCCAGCCAAAAAAACTATTTTTAAGCTTTTTGGATAGCATAGGGAAGGGTTAACACCCCTGTGGCATTTGTTTTGCTGTCTGTGCCCCTGTTCAGAAGATTTCACCTCACTTTCTGTCCCATTGACAATTGGATTTTGAAAATTTTGGGTTGTTGTGGAAGCAAGCCTTGGTGATAAAGCATCAGTGGAGGTACCTTTCCCCCAAAATAGCTCTTACAGGAGAGAATTTCCCTTCCTAGGGGTAGATTTCCTCTCACTTCCTGTTGTCTACCTCCGTTTGTAAGTAGGAGTCGTTTGTAAGTTGGATGTTTGTAACTAGGGGACCCCCTGTAGTACACCAGCAAAACACACTCAGAGATTCACTCACATGCGCCCAGTATTAGAAAAGCATATGAATCTGCAATAGCAGTCAGCCGCTATGAATGAGAGAAAGGATCACTGCAGTACACCGCTCTGTGTCAGACTGCAGAGTGCGTCCTAGGCTCCTCCCACGCGTTGCGTCACCGTCACGTGACTTTCTCAAGGATCCTCAACACTTGTCTATTTATTTTTTATTCACCATTTATATTGCAATATTGGATGATTGTTCTTGTATATACACGCTATAGAATTTCAACTTTATTTATCTTGCAAGATCAGGTTTATTTTTGATATAGTATTTATAGGTTTATGAGCTTTTTTGAAACATTTGGAATAGTAGTGGATTTTTACACTGATGTGGATTTTATGTGCGGGATGCACAGTAATGCATTTGATATTTTATAACTTTTACTGATCATTGAGTGAAGCGCTTCAATTATTATTTTATACGTTTTTATGAAGGGATATTGAGCACCTTATATTGAGAGCAGCCTTTCTCATATATATGATTAGTTTCACTGTGGTTTTTTTGTTTTTTCATTTAATAACCATCACAGCGCTTTGTTTTTTTCCACATTTTAATATAATACTACAGACATGATGTAATACGCGGTAGTGTGTGGAATTCTCTGACCGCCAATAAGAAATCTGCCTTTATCTGCTTATTGTGGACTAATAAAGAAGATATCGTAAATGTACATCACAGGACACAGAGGCAGTCCTATTCATGACCACTTGGGTTATGCTGCAACCTTCAGGTGAATGGACACTAGTCTATTGTCTTTAGGTGATGGATGTTCCTACAGATTTGTCTCTGCAGATTTCTTCCTGTGGGCTTAGTCCTATGCTTCGGGCCTATTCCTGACACCTTTGATTGGGGCAGTGGAGAACTTTATCTGGATCAATTGCTATGCTCAGCAGGCCGAGGGGGAGTGTACCAAGACCCACGTCAGAGTATGGGGGCCGACTGTAATGCAGACAGGTCGGCACTGTCAGGGATAGTGGGGAAATCCTTTCACTTCCTGCTTTGGCTATGAGACAAAGATGGCAAAAAAAAAAAAACAGGTTTTAACCCTCACTTTTATCCAAAATTAGAAAATGTTATTTTGCCTTTAGTTCTACTTGAAATAAGACCCTGGTCTCAAAGAAGCCATAGATAAGATGTTAGAGGCCCTCTTTAAGGCATCTTTCTCTCTGATGGGAGCAGTTCTGCAGTCTGGTGGCTGCAGTAGGAGTTTGCCAAGTCCTAAAGTCTGGGAAAAGTGTAAGTGTTTTAGAGTATCCTGCCATCTGGCAGTTCCTGCAGAATTTTCCTCTGGAGAGCCTTGACTCTTTCGGTGAATGCATTGGAACATTCTATAAAGCTGCTTTTACAGGTGGGCACTATGTCTATCCATACGAAGCAAAACTTTTTGAGGATAAACACTTGTGTGGACCATCTTTCAATACCTTTATCCAGAAGGTGACTGTGGGTAAAAATATGTTCTTACCACTAAAGAAGAAGGGGCGGTTACAGGTCATTAACCATTGATGCCTTTGTAATCCAAGAAAATTCCTTACTAAGCAACAATTCTCTTCCGCAGAAGCTTGTGTCCCAGTTTCAGAAGAAGAACTGGATGCCCAAGTCCTTAGAATCTGGAGGCAAGTCCACTTCACAATAAAGGGGCACCCACAATTGTGCAGGTGGGCAAAAGTCTGGTGGCCGTCTGGAATCAGGAGTTTTAGATTAATTGGTCTACAGCACAGAGGCTACAAATTGGAAGTGTCACTGCGTTGGTGATGTAACATGTTGCTATAGGTGGAGATAGTCTTGAAGTACTTTCAAGGTAGAAACCTTTGCCTTGGCTGTTCTGTTTCAGAGACTTGTCATGTTTCTTTCCTTGGTAAAAGCCTTTGTACACAGAGTGTCATGCGAATTGTGCAGCCCCCTTTTCTCTTTGGGACCTTTACTTGGCCTTGTCTGCAGATGTCTCCGTTTTTAACCTCTCAAAGATTTCCTGGTCACTCCTCAAGTGCAAGTTGACTTTTTAGTTGCCATAACCTCAGCTGTCAGGGTCTCAGATCAATTGTATCAGCAACAGGATGTTGCACACTAAAATGCTAAACATGAAATAAATGTTGTTCCTGTTTAATAAAGAAATGCTCTTTCTTTATTAAGCAGGAACAGTTCTATTCTGACATGTTTTGTGTTAGGCACAGGGCTTTCTAAACAAATGACACCATTTTATTTATTTAATAAAGGAAGTTTTTTTTTTTTTTTGCATGTCTGTGTGTGGCTTTCCTGTTGCCGGTACAGTTGACTGCTCTGGTTGGAGACAAGCTGAGTCGGCACCTGAGATGAGATTGTGGATCTTGATCTGGCCTGGAGCGGCATGTGAAATATTTGTCACATGGTCTCTGAGTTGGGTGAAGTTTTCTACAAGAAGCCCTTTCCTGTTCTTTGTCAGGATAAAGTGATGCTGAGACCTTGGTCCTTTTTAATGCCTAAGGTGGTTTCTTTGTTCCACCTGAATCAAAATATTGTGTGTTGCCATTTTGTTTCCCTAATTCTAAGCATCTTGAGGAAAAGGTGCTTCGCACTTTAGATGTTGTTTGAGCTGTTTAAACTTATCAAAGGCCTTAAGCTTTGTTTCATAAGTCTAATTCCCTGTATGTTCTGCCTGAGGGTCTTTGAAATTCTACCAGGTAGATGTTCACACCTCTGCGGACATCAACTTTTGAGCAGAAGATTTTGCAGGCGGCTTTGTAGTGGGGTTCCCCGTGTTCTGTTTTTAGGCTTTGGGCATGCGTCCTGTGTACAATTAAGAAATCTTCCTGAGCAGCTAACAGTTGATTTCTGTATGACTGAGGAGTGCTAGAAACTGCCACTTATTACATCATGTCTGTAGTTATAAAGTAAGTCTCTTCAACCCTGCAAATCTGATTACAGTAAGGACAGAAATGACTGGTCATCTAATCTAAGCCTGCTGAAAAGGTTCCTTTAATATTCAGAAAACAGCCCATTAGTTGAGGAGCATTACAAAAGGCTCAAAAACATTAACTGTCAATGACCACAGACTGGCTAACTTGCTCCAAGTATATGCCCAGCCTTGAACTAACAAGGGACTCATAAGAAAATAATTTTACAGGTAAACCAAAAATCGAATTTCCAGCTGCTGCATTGTTTTCCATAGGATTTATTCACTGAGCAAATGGTAAAGCCTACACAGCCCAGGACGCACCCGATTGTAGCGGCCGAAGAAAGGGTTAAACCCGCCCGTGTTGCGGTGGCAGTTCATTCCAAAGGGCAGGGACATTGTAGGTGCACTGTATACAGTGCTCCTACACCGCCCCAAAGATGCTGCTTGCAGGACTTGTTTCCCATCCCGCAAGCACACCTCCCCAGTGTGAAAGCACTCGGGCTTTTACACTGGTGAGGCATGAGAGGCAGTTTTCAGGTGCTATTTTTAGCGCTAAAACACCTGAAAACGGCCACAGTGTAAAAGGGGTCTAATATGGGGAAAATAATTATTTGATCCCCTTCAGATTTTGTAAGTTTGCCCACTTACAAAGAAATTAAAGATCTATAATTTTTATCATAGGTGTATTTTCAACGATAGAGACGGAATATCAACCAAAAATCCAGAAAAAACACATAAAACAAATGCCATAAATTAAGTTGCAGGTCAGTGAGTAAAAAAAGAAAAACATGACTTAATACTTGGTGGAGAAACCCTTGTTGGCAAGAAGAGAGGTAAGACGTTTCTTGTAGTTGGTGACCAGGTTTGCACACATCTCAGGAGGAATTTTGGTCCACTCTTTACAGATCTTCTCTAAATCCTTAAGGTTTCTTGGCTGTCTCTTGGCAAATTGAAGTTTTAGCTCCCTCCATAAATTTTCTATAGGATTAAGGTCTGGAGACTGACTAGGCCACTCCATGACCGTAATGTGCTTCTTCTTGAGCCACTCCTTTGTTGCCTTGGTGGTATGTTTTGGGTCATTGTCATTTTCCCCTCTGTAAGTACGTTGGCTTTCAGAGATGTTGGTGTAGGATCCTGAGCAGCAGATTTTTTTTTTTTTTAGCACACACTTAGTGGGTACAGAAAATAATCACCCCCTTACAATAATCACATCTGAAATGAAGACAGACACAGTTTTTGTTTTATCCAGCTGTATTTACTAGTACAACTTATAAGCGAAAAATATAACCCCAACAACATGCCATAAAAAATAAAAAAACAAAAGCATCACCCCCCCCCCTTATGTCAGTATCTTGTTTAACCACCTTTTGCTTTAATTACAACTTTTAGTGCGTTGTGATATTTCTTTACTAACTTTACACATCTAGACTTAGCGATATTTGCCCACTCTTCTTTGTAGAACTGCTCAAGTTCAGTTAAATTTGATGGTGACCGTTTGTGGACTGCAGTCTTCAAGTCATTCCACAGATTATCAATGTGGTTTAAGTCTGGGCTGTGCCTTGGCCATGCAAGGAAATTCACCTTTTTCTCCTTCAACCCTGTGTGGTAATTTTTGCTGTGTGATTTGGGTCATTGTCATGTTGGAAGGTTCTTCCCATTTGACAGCTTTTGGCAGAGGGCAGTAGATTTACCTCAAAAACTTGATGTTATTTTGCCCACTCTTCTGCAGGCCATACATGGGTCAAATTCCAAACAAACTTTCTTTCGAAAATCAGAAATTTTGTGCATTTTGTGATCAGATGGTGCCACCGTTGATTTCAGAATTTGACCAACTAAGCCTTCAATTTCACCTCCAATGTTGCTACAGAAAAGATTTTTTGTGGCCGGGAATCTTCTTTTCTTTCTGGGAAATTTTCTTTTATTGCGCTCATGTGCATTTCTTTTTCGATTTATATTTTTCAAACAATTATTCCATCATTGATTTAGAAAATAG
Organism: Aquarana catesbeiana; assembly: GCF_042186555.1. Taxonomy (NCBI): domain Eukaryota; kingdom Metazoa; phylum Chordata; class Amphibia; order Anura; family Ranidae; genus Aquarana; species Aquarana catesbeiana. The sequence goes on from NC_133326.1 coordinate 536,382,918, forward strand.
TTCCAACAAAAAAATTTCCAACATGCCCGATCACTCAAATTCGATGGCCTCATGAAAATCGGCTTGCTGCAGCCCACTAATGGTGCAAACGAAATTTCTTCGAAAAGATTTTCGAAAGGAAAATTCTTTCAAAATTCGACCCATGTATGGCTGGCCTTCTTTGCAGAACTGCTCAAGTTCAGTTAAATTTGACTAAAATAATTGTTTAAAATTGAACTATTTGGCCTCAACACGAAACAATATGTCTGGCAGGAACCCAATACAGCTCACCGTCCAAATAGCACTATTCCTGCAGTAAAGCATGAAGGTGGTAATATCCTGTTATGGGGGTATTTCTCTGCAGCACGGACTGGGGCATTTGTCAGGATAGAAGAAAAATGAATGGGGCAAAATAACATCAAATTCTTGAGGAAAACGTGCTGCCCTCTGCCAGAAAGTTGTCAATGGGAAGAAGGCTTGCCTTCCAACAAGACAATGACCCAAAGCACACAGCAAAAATGACTACACAGTGGTTGAAGAAGAGAAAGGCGAATGTCCTTGCATGGCCTAGTCACAGCCCAGACTTAAACCACATTGAAAAACCTGTGGAATGACTTGAAAACTGCAGTCCACAAACAGTCACCATGAAATTTAACTGAATTTGAGCAGTTATGCAAAGAAGAGTGGGCAAATATTGCAAAGTCTAGATGTGCAAAGTTAGTAGAGACATACAGACTAACAGCTGTAATGAATGCAAAAGTTCAATAAAATACTGACGTAAAGAGGGTGATCCTTTTTCCAACTCGGTAATTCTGTTTTGGAATTTTTTTTTTAATGACATGGTGGTTATATCTTTCACTTAAATGTTATAAGTTGCACTAGCAAATACAGCTAGATGAAACAAAAAACGTGTCTGTTTTCATTTCATTCCATCACCCACAGTTATTACCTCTTGTATCTCTTGACCTTCCCTCTTAGATTGTAAGCTCTAAGGAGCAGGGCCCTCTGATTCCTACTATATTAAAGTGTATTGTATTTGTACTGTCTACCCTCAAGTTGTAAAGCGCTACGTAAACTGTTGGCGCTATATAAATCCTGTATAATAATAATAATAATTTCAGGATGCAAAGCAACAAAATGTGATTATTTTAAAGGGGGGTGATTTTTTTTCTATACTCACTTTAGCTCTCCCACCTGCACTGTCCACTCCTTTTATTCATGTTCAAGCCGTGTGCTTTAGAGGCACTCATGCGGGTGTGCTCCCGAGCTGGGTTGTGTGCATCCATAGACACAGCGCTACACAGCCATGCCACCTGTTCCCTCCTCACAAGATTTGACTGGCAGGAGCCTTTGGGTCCCACTGCTGCCTGAGAGGCCAGGAGGAGCTGTGCTGTAGATAGGACAGCGCTGGATCGGAAAGAGGAGCCAGGTAAGTGTTTAGGGATGGGAGGGGGGGAACAGTTTTTTTACCTTAATGCAGGGAATGCTTTAAGGTAAAAAGTAAAAAAAAAAACAGGCAGACTTTAGAACCACTTTATTTAGTATACCTGAAGTTATATAATATTTAAGAAAATTTGTAAATATTTTAGATGTTATCTATACTATGTTAACCACAATTCCCCCCACCCCCCTCTTTGTTGAGGGCATGAGGCCTGGTGTGGTGGTATGGTTCAGGAGGGGGGGGGGGGGTGCTCGTTCATTTCCCCCTCCTTCCTATTCTGCTAGGCTGCATGCCCATATAAGGTTCTGGTATAAATTTTCGGGGAGAACTCCATGCCTTTATTTTTTTTTTGCTTGGTGTTCCCCTCCAAATCTATACCAGACTCAAAGTTTTGCTGTAGCATGTTTTATGCATGCTACAGATGTGCCACTTTACAGGCACATTAAGGGGACCCCCCAGGCACTATATTTTTAAAGGAATTTTTCATTTTTATTGTTGCACTTTAAGCATAATTAAAATCACTTCTCCTGAAAAAAATATTTTCTTTTATTGATTCCTGTCCACAAGGGCAGGACCCAGAGCCCTTTTTTTGGCCAATTACTTGCATATAAGCCTTCAAAATGGGCACTTTTGATTTTTCCTGTTTGGCTCCCTTAGACTTCAATGGGGTTCGCCGCTTGGTTTAGAACATTTCCCCTGTTCGGGAGTTCTACTGCAAACCGAACAGGGGGGTGTACTGCCCATCCCTACTGATCAGCACTTGGTGGAAGATGTAATTTACCAGTCATGGTTATAAGAAGAGCCCAGCTTTGCACAAAGACATATCGTATGTGATCTGCCATTGGTTCCTGTAACATTGTTTATTTTCTGGCTTTTCCCCTCACTCTCCAGCCAGAGGAGCTGACACTCTTGCTCATCAAACTACGGCGGCAACAAGCAGAACTGAGCAGTATCCGGGAACACACACTGACACAGTTGCTGCACCTAAAGCAGGCGTGTAGCCCCCAGGTCAGCTGCATGTATCACCCACCTATCATACATGTACTGTGACACGTGTTCTCTCTCTGTGATTGCGAATGTAATCACCCCCACATCATCCTGCATGTCCCATTCTATCACATGGTGAAAGGTTTGAGTTCCGGGGTCATCTGTGTCTGTGATGGACCTGTTCTTTGTGTTCTGTGTCTAGTGTCATCTTTTGTGTCTGAGGGTGGGATGGAGAAGGTTGTGTGGTGATACTTTTAGGGCTGATTCATTAAAGCAGAACTCCAGGCAGACACAAAAGGCATTGGTTAATCCTGCTTTGTAATCAATGATACAATATTTAAATGTGTTTTTTATTTTTTTTTTCCTAAATACAGGCAGTATCTGAATATGTCTTGGTATCAGCCTCTTGCAGTCCCTATATAGCAGAACTTAGACCAGGACCAAACAGGTCCTGCAATGCTCATGGGCTGGCAGGGGACATGCTGATAGGAGTAGTGAGCAGAGAGATGAGCTCATCAGTTTGCTGCTTCTCCTTTCACTGGGCATTCAAAGGGTGGGCAAACAGGAAAAAAATGGTTTTCTGCCCTGCCAGACAGGGCTTTGATGTGTTGCGGAGCTGTGTAAATATCAGTACTAGGTGTACAGAAATCTTTTGGCTGTTGAAAGAGCTTCATTTATATTGATTGTATCTGTGTAATTAGCTTTTTGCCTGGAGCTTTGCTTTAAAATTAGAGAAAAGAAAATGAACACAAATGTGGAGTTTTTGCAGGTAGCGAACGCACAGCATTTGTCACTATGGGTAACCACTCCACTTATCTGCTCATTTTCTTCCTTCTAGTGTTAGTGTGTTAGCTTGTATATTTTTCTGGGATGAGGCTGTGCTGTATTCTGGTGGATAAGAGTGTGTGTGTATCAGGAATGAGACTGTGCTGCAATCTGACTTTGGAGTGTATGTGTACAAGGGTTGAGGCTGTGCATTAATCTGGCTTTGGAGTGTGCACATACTAGGCTCCTGAGTGTGTATAGGTCAGGGATGAGGCTGTGCTTTGTTCAGGTGGGCCGGAGTGGGTATGTACCGGGGATGAGGCTGTTTTGTGTTCTGGCTGTGGAGTGTGTATGTACCAGGGCAATGAGTCTATTGTTTTCTGGCCATCACATGTATACATTTTAGCTGTACCAGACTTGTTCATGTGCCTTGGGTTATCCCCAGGCTACCTGCAGGTGATTGGATTTTGGCAAAAACTTGCTAAGGTAGCTCCTAGGGACATGTTCAGATAACAGAATCACCAAACTCCATTTTTTTTGCTAGTATCTATAGGTGATGGACCTCTTGCTTTTCTTGAGCTCTAAATTGCTTTGTTAGTGATTATTAAAATGTGCAGGATCTGTATTTATTTCTAAGGGGGTAGTTGGTATGTTCAATTCATGGAGCATTGCAGTATGTTTTGTGACCATTAGATGGGGTTTCTACTTGCATTTTATTTCTTTGTGTGTGTATATATATATTTATATATATATATATATATTTATATTATACTGTATATGTTTGTGGGTTTTTTTTTTTTTGTTTTTTTTGATTTACTGATTGTGGGTTTGTATTTTTTATTCAGAGGTCGCTAGCAAGTGTGATTTAAATTATTTTAGCACTTACTGGTGTTATGCATGTTTTTATTTATTCTCTTATTTTGGTAGTACCTCGGTGGTAATTGTGTATATAGTATGTATGTAGGATGGTTATATTTTTCTATGACAATGTGGGGGTCATTGTTTTATGATATGTAAACATTAGGATTGATTTGCGCATGTAAAATAGGCCAATACCTACTGATGATCCCTCTTTTTGTAGAATTCTGTGGAAATGTATTTTGAAGCCCTCCTAAAGGCTTAATTTGTTCTTTCAGGTCCAGCCCTGCAATTGCTTCCATGTCTACTTGCTAGACTATCGCCAATTAGACAAACCAAATGAACAGAGCATACAAACCACATAAACACAGTTTATGCTTAAGTTATGAATGAACACAGTGAGTGAAGGGAAGCTGGCAGTGCTGCGAAGTAGAGGGGAAATAGGAGCACTTTGGGGGTCTGTGTAGTCCCCCCCCCCCCAAGCAGCTGCTGAAAGACGGCAAAGGAGAGGAGAAGCCAGCTTTGAGCTGCTGCAGGGGATTGGCTCCAGTAGATGCTGCCCCTGCCACCCCTCCTGTCCAGGTTCCCCTTCCTTTAGCTTGTCAGCGGCACAGCGTACAAAGTTGTTCCTTCCCCGCGCTGCTTTGCTCTGCATATGTGGGAGGAGCAATCCGGGGTCGGCAAGGAAGGGACGTGATCTACTTGTCTGCCCATGATTAATGGGTTGGCGACCCCTGCCATAGAATGTCTCTGATCTCTATGCACTTGTGCAGGATTGTATGGATAAAAGCTTGGATTGAAGCTGCTTGCAAAGAAGTTTCTTTTTACCCATGTCTTTTGGCTATGAACAACTGTACTACCATTAGAGCTCTCCTCTACATCCACATGAGTATTTACAAAAAGTGCTTGTCCCACTTTATGTTCTTCTGTGAATGCACTGCATTCATGTCACAGGGTACTTAGACAACCTTCCACTGAAGGATTTCTCAGTCACAATGATGTTGGTCAATGCCAAAGGACCATTCAGTTTTTTCAAACCTTCAGCTGACTAATTAGCTTTCCAAAATCTGCACTTCAGTCCTCATACCATCTGGTACCCGGGTCTAGTCTTAAACATAGCCCAAGCCAGAGACAAGATTGCCTCCCTATGGTCTCACACGCAGATCTTTAGATCCAAAATTCCACTCTCAGTTCACTTTTGCATGTGGGTTATGTGTCGAATGGTGGCCTCCTTTGAGATAGTCCACTTTGCCCAGTTTCACTCCAGGACCCTTCAACTCGTCATTCTCCTGTTGCGGAACAAACCGATCCACTCTTTGGACTGTCCTATGTGGCTATCCCATCAAACAAAGCTGTCCCTAGCATGGTTGATCTCCAACTCTGTTGTTGGGGAAGAAATTCTTTCTGCTTTGGAAGGTGGTGGTAGCTTCTTAATTGCTCAGGGGACTTGCTCCCCAACAGACTCAAGATTCCCCATCAGCATTCTGGAACCAAGAGCCATTAAATTGTCTGTACACATCTATGTTGGAACCTACTTCTGCAAGACCACCCAGTGAGGATAATCAGACAATCTTGTGCATTACCAAAGATAAAATGTATTTAAAATGTAACAGCAATAGTAATACAAACAAACGTGATGCAAAGGCTTGTCAGTACTCCAGCAAATGGAACCATGTCTCTAGACACCTACAACCTGGACCAGGTGTTGGAGGGGGGGGCAGATGGCATCGCAAACAGCTTACGCATTACGAGGGAGGACCCTCTTCCTCAGAGCCACAGCAGTAATAGACTGGCTTCCTCCAGTTTCCTCTGTATATATGCACATGTCCAAGTGAACGCTCACCAGAACTTGCCACACCCATCAGAGTGGGCGCCACCCACCATGTCAATCTATCCTAAATGTATACTATTATCCACCATCTTAGATATTTCTTCTGTCTGCATAGAGTTATCCTTAGACCATGGACAGGGAACTGCAGCCCAACACCAACGATAGGGTGCAGTATAGGCATGCACAATGGCTGTCATCCCATGCAGCATTCTAACCACAGCATAGTAATGATTTACATTTAATACACCTACCCTTCGCTGTATTTCTCCTTGAGGTATACCATTCAGGGTATATATTGTCTCCTATATCACTGGCAGGTTCTCATATGAGGGAAGGGGGGGGTTTCTTCTGGGGGAAGAGGGGGGATCCGATACTCTCCGGATCGGGAGGGGGTGTTGTATTCTACAGTGCCTGGCGCGGCTGCTGTTTCATCAGATTTGGCGACCTGTCAGAATATGTAACGGAAGTGACGTTCCGTCGCCACCATCTTGCTACACCCCGCACTCCTCCATAGTAAGGATACACTGAGGAGGGGGAAAGGGGACATCTTGTTACACCCACCAGAGTTTTGCATTTTACACTTATTTTTAACAGTAAAATGAGTTTATATAGTGAAATACAGTACTTAGAATTCCATCTGACTGGTTAGATGTTGAATTTTAAAAGCAGCGGCAAGCCTGCTCATCTCATAGGTTTGCTAATCTGACAGAAGTTTGCTGCTTTTAAAATTCAACATCTAACCAGTCAGACGGAATTGTATTGGACAGGTGATGAGCAGTGCCTGGTTTTCTCCACACATACCGCTTAGAATTAAGGCCAGAAAGTTCTATCTTGGTCTCATCAGACCAGAGAATCTTATTTCTCACCATCTTGTGAGGGTTTTTTTTTTTTTTTAGCAAACTCCATGCGGGCTTTCATGTGTCTTGCACTGAGGAGAGGCTTCCGTCGGGCCACTCTGCCATAAAGCCCTGACTGGTGGAGGGCTGCAGTGATGGTTGACTTTCTACAACTTTCTCCCATCTCCCGACTGCATCTCTGGAGCTCAGCCACAGTGATCTTTGGGTTCTTCTTTACCTCTCTCACCAAGGCTCTTCTCCCCCAATAGCTCAGTTTGGCTGGACGGCCAGCTCTAGGAAGGGTTCTGGTCGTCCCAAACGCCTTCCATTTAAGGATTATGGAGGCCACTGTGCTCTTAGGAACCTTAAATGCAGCAGAAATTTTTTTTGTAACCTTGGCCAGATCTGTGCCTTGCCACAATTCTGTCTCTGAGCTCTTCAGGCAGTTCCTATTGACCTCATGATTCTCATTTGCTCTGGCATGCACTGTGAGCTGTAAGGTCTTATGTAGACAGGTGTGTGGCTTTCCTAATCAAGTCCCACCACCCACCTATAGACTAAGCCCCCAAGAGCAGGAGATTGTGTTGGGTAAGTCAGACAATGCCACAGCAATGACATACATTAACTATTGAGAGGGGCACCAGAAATCAATCTACTCTGAGAGAAACAAGTTTGATCCCCCTTCTTGGAATTCAAACCTGCTTCTCGCGGTACTCTAGAGACCCCCCCCAGCCATTATGTCTCTTTCTGAGCTAGGAGCCTTTTGTGGTATTGCACAGGGACAATGTTGTCTTTGAGACCAAGACCTTCCTTTCTGCAAGGTGATCTCTTCCATTTCAAAGAGGATATTGGCCTTCTCGGTGTCCTAAACAAGCCAAGGAAATTTCCTTACAATCCCTAGATTTTTTTAGGGCCTACCTGGCAGCCTCGGCTTCTATTACCAAGTCCCTTTTTTGTTCTCTTTTCTGTCTCTTAAAAAAAAAAAGGACATCCCGTCTCTTGCATCATCTTGGCCACATCAGACAACTTATTTCCAGGCCCTTAAGGGTTTCTCCTTTTCCTATCAAAGCTCATTCCACCAGGTCTGTTGACCCTTTGGCTTTCCAGCATCAAGCATCTGTATTGCAGATTTCAAAGGCTGCCACTTGGTTCTCTGTTCCCATGTATTCTACAGTAAGTTTTCCCAATGCGGATGTTCAGGCCTCAGCTGATGCAAGCTTTGGCTGCAAGGGACTTCAAGGTGTCATCTGAATGTGTGTTCAGGTTCCTTACCCTAGTGGTTTTTTTGTGAACCCGTTGGCGGTTCTGTTTGCTATGTTGTTGCCCACCCATCAGTTTATTGCTTGGAGATGTCCCATAGTTTATGAATACAAGTCCTGTGCTATACAATTAAGATAAATTCCTTATCTCGAAGTGTAGTCCAGGACACAGGACCCTCCCCTCTGTCTCTGGTGGTCACTTCTTATTGATTGTTAAGGCAGGCCATACACAGTGTGAATTTCTTTCCTGCAACCACAGGTAAGAAATTTAACACGGTTCCTTCATCAACACAGACAGTGCTGACAGGGAAATCCATCCTGCCAGCGAGGGGGCAGGGGAAGCCATCCCTGCTGGGAAAAGACCATGATTATCGATAGCAGTTATAGCAGCCACTAGCGATAATGGCAAGAGAATCCTGGAGGCTGGTTGTACCCAAGTTGATTGATCAACTTAGTACATTCAGCCTGCCCATTAACTGTTCAAATCTCGACTGGTGCCTGCTGAACCACCCGAGATTCAAACAGTGTGTGGCCGGCCTAAAAAACTGAAATTTTACAGAGTGGGAGGAAAGATGGTTATGTGTACGTGCCCCTAGGGCGGCTCTAGCAAAGCTTTTGCCAGTGTCCAATCATCTAAAGTTAGCAGACATATAGCCCTTGGTCTATGAATAACAAGCCCTGTGTTCTGTACTGTACTCCAAGGAATTTATGGGCAAGTCAAAATTCCCTTTTTTTTTTTTTTTTTTTTTTTTTTTAGCAGGGATGTTATGCTTTGTTCTGGCTTCAGTGTGTCCATGTACCAGAAATAAGGCTGTGTTGTGTTCTGGCTCCAGTATGTTTATGTACCAGGAATAAGGCTGTGCTGTGTTCTGGCTATGGAGTATATTTGTACCAGGGATGATGTGCTTTGTTCTGGCTCCTGAGTGTATGTGTACCAGGAACGAGGCAATGTCGTGCTCTTGCTCCAGAGTGTGTATGTACCATGGATGAGCCTGTGCTGTGTTCTGACGGAGAGGGGGGGGGGAGCAAAGAACTCTATTAATCTTCAGAAGTTTTCATGTTCTGTGTCCTCTCTTTATTCCTTAATGCGGCTGATAGAACGAGATTCTCTCACATCATCTTCAAAGGAACCTCATCTACGTGGATCACCAGGTGGGATTTGGAAGTTTTTCTGTATATTTGCTGGAGTTAATATTACATTCTGTGACCCAGAACTGAACCGCAATGCTGCCTGAGCAGAATTCTCAAACCTTCTTCAAGATACAAACTAGTGTCTAGAAGGGAAGATTAGACTCATAATTTTTTTAATTCAGCGTGCGTTCTGTAACAATTTATTGTTATGAGAGGGGATACATTGGGAGTGTAAACTAAGACAGTGATCAAATATGAATTAAAGCTGAACTCTAGGTTAAAAAACGTTATTGAGAGAGATATAGAGATATATAAAATATATATACAGTACCTCACAAAAGTGAGTACACCACTCACATTTTTGTAAATATTTTATTATATCTTTTCATGTGAAAACACTGAAGAAATGACACTTTGCTACAATGTAAAATAGTGAGTGTACAGCTTGTATAACTGTAAATTTGCTGTAACTGTAAAGTGGCTGCAGCAGCTGATCAAGAAAAGTTTTCCAACATGCCCCTTCAATAGAATTCGATCGAACAATCAACTTTTGTTGAACAGTAACACAGTGATCAAAGCAGGTTCATTTCAATCAGTGTAAGGCCAGCTTTAGCCTGAACAGAGCTGCAGGAGGAACTCAGCAGGCCACACCCACTATGGCTGCCTGCAGAAAACAGAAGGCTACGGATACCAGACCAGTCACCCTGCACAAGGAGTGAGAGCAGCAGTGATTGGATTTTGTTACAGGAAGCTCCTGTACAAGTCCCACACTGGATTACTGCACAGATCTGGAAAAATACACAAAACACACCAAAATTCAAGCTATAAAACGCATACCTCTGGAATTTAGACAATATTTGCTTATCCCAGAGTTCAGGAATTTAAATGTTTTTTTATGTAAAGGGGTGTTTGTACATGATTATTTTAAGCTATAATCTTATCCAAGCTGTCCTACCTTTCTAGTTTTCTTTGCTTTTCAACCTCTTTTTCTTGGTTTCAGTTGGCCTCTAAATCAACACAGATCTGCTCTATGCAGATGGCACAGCTGAGCTGAATTTTATAATAAAAATGAGCACCTGTATCTGAACACTGAACTCCGTAAAAAAAAATGTAGAAAAAAAGCTACTAAGTAAATCAATTTTTTAAGAAAAAACTGTGGTAGGGCATTCATATAACAATGGGTTGGGGCCCCTTTTACACGGGGCGGGCTCTGATTAGATCAGCAGGGGATCAGTCCGCTGATCTGAGCAGAGCGGGTGGATGACAGGTCCGTATCCGCTCAGTTTATGCAGAGCGGACACCGACCGCTGCTTTGCTCTGTGGACTGGCAGGTATAAGCGGACTCCATTATCTGTTTACACCAGACTGCCCTCCGATCCAATCTGCCTAGACGGAGGTGGATGGATCCCCTTCTGTTTTTTTGTTGTGGTTTTTTTTTTTTTTTTTTTTTTTTAGCAGACCGGATTGGATTAGAGGTACTGTAGGTGGGTGTAAACGGACACAAATCCATTTACACCCGCCAGTCCATAGGGGTAAATAGAGGGGTCCAATCATGTCCGCCTGAAAAACTGACAAGCGAACCTGATTGGATCCTTTGTGTGAATGGGTCTTTATCTGTTAAAAATAAGACACTGCTGCACATTCAATGGCTTCTCCCTGATCTTCTGAGTTTTACTTTTTTAAAGGTTGTGAAATGAGTGTTTGTGAGTGTGTGGGTGGAGTACACTGCAATGAGAATGGGTTGGTGTAATGCTCTTTCACAGGGGCTTAGCTAAAACTCTCTGGGCCCCAGTGGAAAATGGGCACCTAAAAACTCTCAATGGTAGCTACTCCAACTGCTGCTGCTCTTGCTCCTCCACTTTGATTCCTGGAAGTCTCTCCTCCTCTAGTGACTTTTTTTTATTACCTGTATGTGTATAATAACCATTAGCACACACAGTAGACAGTGGGCATAGCAGATCTAGGCAGTTGGCAGCACAGCCCAGTTTGGTGTTGGAAGTCGCATCACTTTTCTATATGTCCTCTCTTATATCTCACTGTTCATTAAACTGTGCTCCTCCATGTCTGACATAGATGAAAGACAATGACCCGTTAATCAGCATGGTTCACACCATGATTGAGAACTCTGCGCTTAGACCACAACTGTACCAGCAAGTAAGCCTGTGGACCTTGTTGTCATGTGTACTTCCTTCCCCCAGTTACATCATATGCTGTACCCACCTACCTGGTGAAATCATAGGCTGAACCCACCTCCTTTGTTACATCATATGCCAAACCCACTTCCCTGGTGAAATCATGCTAAACCCATCTCCCTAATTACATCATATGCTGAACCTGCAGTCCACATTTCTGATGACATTGCTGACTCCCCCTCCCTTGTCAGGACATATACTTAATGCCACTCTCTTATGAAACCATATACTGACTCCACCGTCTTAGTGACATTACATGCTGAACCCGCCTACCTGGTAACATCATGTCCTGGCTTTACTGCTTCAGTGCCGTAGTCTGCTGAACCTGCCTCTTTGGTGAAATTTTATACCAACTCCCTCTTCCTAGTGATCACACATACAGATTTCTCCCCTTGCAACTCATTATATGTCCAGCCACATAATTTACCAAATCCCCCCCCATCTTTGACATATGACTTCTTACATTGATTTGTTTTCCCTTGTGACCCCCTATACCATTTTCCTTCCCTGGAGAATCCATACACGGACTCCCCCAACTCACATAAGACCTATGGATAACACTCTGACATGCCAAATTCCCTTCTGGTTTGTATTCTGACTTCTATGCTTTGCTGACTTCATCTGCTGACCCCTCCTCCTTGGTGACCTCTTGTGCCACTCCCTTCCCCGGTGACATCATGCACAGACTTGGATATCTGATCTGACAAGACTCTCCTTCCAGCAATGATTCAGTTTGCTAGTTGCTTTGTATTCCTTGTTTTTGCTCACACCTCCCAGTAGTTTCATAAACCGATTTGCCATTTCCAGTGATGTCATCTGCTGTGTCTGGTTGTATGGCGAGCTCTCCATTATCATTTTGGCTCACCTTTTGTTTGGAAAGCACGTTTCTGCTGGCAACCTGGCTGTTGTTGTGGGAATGGCTTATGTCTGTGTCCTGCTATCACAGAGTATTGTACACTGAGCTCACACCCAGATGTCATCTATAGTACCAGTATGTGATCGGCAGTGTTAATTTTGGCAGCAAATTTTTATTCAGTTTTAGTCTTAGTCTTAGGACTAAAATGGCATTTTAGTTCTAGTCCCGTTTTAGTCGTATTTAGTCGACTAAATCTCCAGTACATTTTAGTCGACTAAAACTCGTTTTAGTCGTCTAAAATCTAATAGGTGTAATTAAATTGTAATGCATTAGTTAACGTCTCTCTACAATTTCCAAACTCATTATATACTGCTGGAGTGAAAAATCTAATATGTTCTTTATTATGGCATTGAAGTATGAACATGCACTACAGACCAGTGTTAATTTTGAAGGCAAATTTCAATTTAATTTTAGTCTTCGTCTTTTGACTAAAATGGCATTTTAGTTTGTCATATTTTAGTCATCTCAGTTGTTTTAGTTGTATTTTAGTCGACTAAAATAATATTCATTTAGTCGACTAAAATGTTTTAGTCAACGAAATTAACACTGGTGATCGGCCACTTGAGGTATTGTGGGGAGGGATGGCAGCTCCAGGCCTACCAGCACTGTCTTCACTGAGGCCTTACAGTCTTTAGTGCAGTCAGGGTGCTACAAGACACCCTGAATATGTACCCTTAATTACTCCCTGGATATTCATAGAGCCAAATTCTGTAAGATTCAGGAGTTTCATCAGCCCAATGAGGAAGCTAACAGGCTCTTCTCAGGCAAGTCTTCACTGACTAGAAAAAAGCTCAAGTCTGTTCAAATTAATCAGGATTGGTGCTGGGTGTCTGGGACTTTTCCAGTCCTATGGCTTCTGAATGTATCTGATGCCTTTCTGTTTCACTGTTTAGTAATTCTTCTTCCTCAAAAGAGACAATACCATAGCTTCCAGTCTTGGGGGAAAGCGGGAGACAGGAGTCCTGACTGAATGCGGGAAGGGATGTCACCAGCTATGAAGAGAAGTAGTTATAAAGGACAGGAAGTTATCTCTTGAGACAGGTTAAATTCTTTACGCTGATGAGCATTTCAACAATTCACGCAGTCAAATCTCCATCATCTTCACCATTTTCTGATTTCTCTTTGTGACAGTTGAATCGTGCAGATTGCTATTTGTCACAAGGTTATTCGCATAATTTTCCAAATGTAGCCAAGCTGGAGTCCAGAAAAATTTAGAACGTTCTGGAGGTGTCTGATTTTGGGACATAGTAAAATAAAATTTAAAAAATGCAGACACCCAGGCTATATATTATCTAGAGTTTCCCACCAAGTCCTGTTTTTGGCCCAGTTTACACCCAGAACCTAACTGGTCACATTCAGAAGATCTGCCTTGGTACTGGTTATCCTGACTGCCTATCAAAGCAGTTTATGTGGGGTCTGCATGGAAAGACAACACTGAGTGTATTGCCCACACCTTCACCTCTGCACTGTCTTGTGTCCATCCCCTGTACATTGCATGGGAAGCCTCAATCTTTGTGTGTGTATCTATAATATTTGCTCTGCTGTTCTCTTTTCCAACCTAGATAATTTGCTGTATTATTGAAGATAATTGTGTCATATATTCTGCCGTGTAAATGGGGTTTCTCTGTAGCACATATTAATAAAATTTATCATTTTACTTGTACTTGTCTTATGAGTTTGCATTTGTGTTGACAGAACTGGGGCACATTCTCCAGAATCCCATGATGCACCAGTAACCCTGTAATAGCTAGCATTATAGGTTGCGAGAGTTTCATTTGATATATATATTTATCCATTTTGCGTGTTGCAATAATCACTCACTTCTTTTGTGGAGTTAAACAGTCTCCCGCTGTGTCTAGTGACCGTCTTGTGGATTATAAAACAACTTAGCGAGCATGACACATTCTGCTGACCCCAGTAATTGTGTTTGTGGTGGTAGTTTTATTCCCGGTGAAATGAATATGTTTATCTAAATACCATTTTAGTGTATTAGATCCATGTATGGTGTATTTGTCTGCTGGAAGGTTGGCTGAACACAGCGGGGGTGATTTTTATTGCTCTTCTTTCAGCATATCTCACTACTAAATTTCACCCAAAAGAATTTTGACAGTTTGGGGTAGAAAATGAATTAAATGCTGCAGGGATAAAAACATTAATTTACAAAAAAGTAATTTTCTTGGTTTTCTCCATTAAAATTTCTTTATCTGTAAATTATTGCTTTAGGGTGGGATAAAGCTGAACTCCAGGCAGCGGGTAAATACGCAAATTAAATTCATAAATTAAATGGGACCTGTTTTACTGTTCATGCCAAAGAATTTGTATTGCTGTTCATCCAGTCCTGAGATTTCCATATATCTGCCACACAGCACAACTGTATTTGCCAGGGAAGGACACCTGATTTTTCTCTGCTGCAGTTCAGTAACACTTATGCCATGTACACACGACCGGACTTTTTGACCGATCTGGTCCGACAAAACGAATCCGTCGGACAATTCGATCCTGTGTGGGCTTCATCGGACCTTTTCTGTCAAAAAATCTGTCGGACTTTAGAAATAGAACATGTTTCAAATCTTTCTGATGGACTCGAGTCCGATCGAAAAATCTGTTCGCCTGTATGCTAGTCCGACGGACAAAAAAGGACGCAAGGGCAGCTACTTGTCATGAACTTCCTTATTCTAGTCCTGTCGTTACGTCATCATGTTCGAAATGATCGGACTTTGGTTTGATCGTGTGTAGGCAAGTCCGTTTCGTTGGTACTCCGTCGGAACTCCATCGAAAAGTCCTTCAGAGTTCAGTCCGAGGAAAAGTCTGGTCGTGTGTACACAGCATTAGAGGTCTTTTCCCTCCTCCAGCCTATGACTGGACAGTGCAAAGCAGCAGACTAATGAGCTCAGCGTGCTTCTTAATAATGCATGATCTATTCAGCACAATTTATTGGCTCCTGGTGCTGCCCTTTCCCCTCCCAGTCTGAGCTCTGCTTTACAGGGAGTGAAAGACTTATGCCAGTTTAGATTCAGGTACTTGTACCAGTTAAATTTAAAATACAATGGCTAATGTGATAACACATCTGCATGGATTTGTGGGTTTTTTTGTTTATACACATCATAAATCACAAATTATGTAATAAATTGGTGAAATCAATCTAAAAAATTAAGTTGGTGCAAACCGTTTTACGAATGTAGGGATTACTGGAAACCCATTTTTATAGGGAGAAGAGCAATGATGACTATTATAAATTGGCCTCAGTGCGTTCCTTAAATGCAAAATGATTCCAAATGTTTCACCTTGGAGTAAAATTTCCCAATTCATTGTGTTTGTGGCATTATTATAACATGCTCACTCAAGGGCTACCTTGTCATCTTTGGGTTCTACTTCTTTATGTTGGTGATGGGCCAGGGATATTGTGGATTCTGTACATTTTTTTTTTAGGCATATAAAGGCCAGAATGATATCTCATCTCCGCTTTGCTCTCCATCCTGCTGATGTGTTTGTGTATGGGCGTTACAAGCTGTTGTTGCATTGTCATTGTGACCTTACGGAAAAATGTTTTGCAGTTAAGGATATAGGGGTACATCTACACGGGACATTTGTATCACTTAATAGCATGAGATTAACCTTGTTATGGCAAAAGCCTTATAGTACACATCCAGGTAAGGATGTTTATTTAGCAAATAAAGAGAAGTTAATCTCATGCTACAAAGGATCTAGATTGTCTGTCTGTGTAGCTTGGCTCTGTAGATTTCTCCAAGTCTTACATTTTGTTGTGTCCTTGCAGATGACTCAGGACGAGTGCCGGCCTTCAGCTTATAAACACCGCTCCGAGGAGGCCGACGTGGATGTAAGTACTGACGCTTATCTCTTGCCCATATATACAGTGTGTCACACTGGTAATGGGTTATTATGCACAGGATAAATGCCAAAACTTAATTTTCCTTGTCTCTTGCTTATATTATGGCTACTTATGTAGTGAACTCGTATATATCCACATCTGTATGTACCAACAGCACTCTGATTTTTTTTTTTTTTTGCTCCCAGAATTGACTAATTTTTGTGCAGGATATTGTATAGTAAAAATGGTTTAATTATCCTACACAACGTAGCACACATTGCATCCAGTTTTAGACATGTCTTTTAATCGAGGTAGTTTAATATTGATTTTCTTAGTCCCATACAAGATGTGCATGGCCACGCAAAACATAGAGATCATGTCAATGTTCTATACATTTAGGAAGTTTGGAAAAGTACCCTTTTTTTGGAAAATGCATCAGATACAAGCATCACTTGTATTATTAATTGTTCTCGAACAATTAGATTTCTATGACTATAAACTTTCTAAATCTACAGTGGGTATATAAAATAATTGCATTTTGTTGCTTTGCAGCCTGAAGACACGCAGTTTTTGTTTTATCCAGCCATATTTACTCAACTTATAACATTCAAGTAAAAGATATAACACCAACATGTCAGAAAAAAATTCAAAAACAGAATAACTGAGTTGAAATAAAGGATCACCCCCCTCCTAAAAATGACTTGTAAACTCAATCGGGTGTAGCTAATTACCTTCTAAATGGCACACAAGGTTATTTGACTTTCAAGTATGATCAGATGTGGTCATTTTGATTAGCTCAGCATGAAAAGAGCTTTCCTGGAGCATTTTAGTCCCTGGTAGTCCAACTGAAGCAAACAATCATCTACAGGTGGCAAGGCACTGTCAAAAGGTCTCCGGCATAACGTTGTACAAAAAAACTGGACTGGAGCACTTGTCAGGATAGAAGAAAAATGATTGGGAAAAAATACTGTGTTTCCCCCGAAAATAAGACCTACCCTGAAAATAAGCCCTACTGTGATGTTCGGGGAGGGCTGCAATATAAGCCCTACCCCGAAAATAAGCCTTAGTTTAAAGTGTTTGTAAACGGCTAGAATCCTCTCTATTACAATATTATATAATGTAAACTGTGTGTATTTCTCTAATCTAATCTGTAGTCAAATACCTTCGGTACAGCACCGAGTGGCGCTCAGCTGATCTCCTCCTCTTCTCCTGCCTGTCAGCAGGGGATCTCAGAGCCCCCTCCCTCTGCAATGCTCTGATAGTGGAAGAGAGCTCAGGCAGTCTATGGAAGCACCGAGCGGAGCTATAAGAAGGTATTTTACAGAAACACACCTTTTTCATGATTTACTACTGTAATAGAGAAAATTCTAGCAGTTTACAACCACTTTTACTTCACACTTGGTGATTCCTGCCAGGGAGAGAAGACAGCACATTACATGGCAAGCCCTACCCCGAAAATAAGCCCTACTGTGTTTTTGGTTGCCAAAATTAATGTAAGACCGGGGCTTATTTTCGGGGAAACACGGTACCATCAAATTCTTAAAGAAAATCTGCTGCCCTCTGCCAGAAAGTTGTCAATGGGAAGAAGATTTACTTTCCAACATGACAATGACCCAAAGCACACAGCAAAAATGACCTTGTGCTGGTTGAAGAAGAAAAAGGTGAATGTGCTTTCATGACCTAGTCGGAGCCCCTCCATTGAAATCTGTGGAATGACTTGAAGACTGCACCAAACTGTCACCATGAAATTGAGTGGGCAAGTAATGCAAAGATGTGCAAAGTTAGTAGAGACAAATCCCAACAGACTAAAGGCTGTAATTAACAGGGGTAGTTCAACAAAATACTGACACAAGGGGGTGATCATTTTTCCAACTCAGTGATTCTGTTTTTGAATTTTTTTTATTTTATTTTCTGACATGTTGGTGTTATATCTTTCACTTGGATGTTATAAGTTGCACTGAATAAATACAGGTGGATAAAATAAAAACTGCGGTGTTTCTTTTCTATACCCACTGTACACCAAAAAAATCAATTTTAATCGTACAGTACATGATACAAGTAAAGTATTCGTAGATCCTGGGTTATAAGCTTACACCTTCAGGTAATTGGAAACTGGCAAGCTTTCGAGGACATGCCCACTGGACACCTCCCCTTTACTCTACCTCCATGAGTCCTTAGTTTTGTGCTAGTGTCCTGAGGTAATGGACTGCACCTGCATTATAGAGAAGTCACTCTTAGCGTAACCACATTTTAAAAAAGTTATTTATTTCATCTTTGACTTCTTCAATCAGTGTACTGCCTTGACGTGTTGCTAAACCCACAACAGTAAAATCAGTGTGTATATGCAGTAAAGCATGCTTATAATAAATATAAAGGCTGTTTTATCCTGTCTCCTCTGATCCTAGAACAGAGCATTAGGAATCAGGCTGCGCATGCTCAGTTTGGTGTGTATTGCTAGAGAGTTGTTGTTTTTCTCTTGCGAGGGTGCATGTGATCAGCACAGGGCCAATCGGCACAAGCTTAACCAGACACTAATAGGAGTCACAAGACTCCTATATACTGCTGATGAGAAAAGGTATTTAGCAGTTTATATTTACTAAAATAATGCATTTCCATATTCTGTGCACTGTGGGAGACCAGTTATAGTAAATGCAGGGTCCTGGGTTTAGTAATACTTTAAGTAGAAGCGTTGCATTTGGATTGGCGCAACCTCGGAAGCTGGAGCCAACTATGTGGGGTTGGCTGGTATTGTTGCTTCAGGCATTGGATCCTGCATGGGTGCTCACCTTGGTACTTCAGGCAATGTGCTTCCAAGTACACCATTGTGAGATGGATAAAAAAAAAATCTGATTGTTAAAGCTCACACTGTCATGGATAAATCTCCTCCTGGGCTTTTGTTTGCCCATTCCACCAGATTGATGGGAGTTTCCTGTGCATTTTGACATCAGGACCCCCAGCTGTTAAAAGCCCCTACCTGGTCCTTGTTTTGGGGCCTGTTAGCACAGTTCTGTTTGCCTAATTGCTGCCCTTCCTCCTCATGCATTGCTTGGGGATGTCACAGGGTCTATGAATACCTTGCCTGTGTCCTGAACTGTACGATTAAGATAAGAGGATCTGTAACTTACCTGTAAATTCTATATCTTGGAGCACAGTCCAAGATACATACAACCATCCCTTCTATCCTGGGTTAATCTGCATTGCTTGCTTTATAACAGAGGACTCGCAGAATGAGGTAGGGTCCAGGGAAAGTGCCCAGTGGGCATGTCCTCAAAAGCTGTCCAGCCACCTGAAAGATTGAATCTATAACTCAGGGTCTTTGAATACTTTGCCCATGTCCTGTACTGTACTCTAAGTCAAAACTCCTCTTATTTGTTTTTACTTTTACATAAAATTCCTCCAAAAAATACCTATAGATAAGATTTGGGCTTTCTCTTAACATAAAGATATTGACAGTGTCTCTGTTGCCCAGTGTACATAGTCATATTGTCAGCTGAGAGTCCCCAACCTTTCCGCTGTATTTATAGTTGTGTCCCCCCTTCAGACCAAGCTAAGCCGACTATGTGAGCAGGATAAAGTGGTTCAGGCTCTGGAACAGAAGCTGCAGCAATTACATAAAGAGAAGGTAAGATTGCCATCTACTGGTCACGACCAGTGTTTATAGCGTGCTGGTATCAGGCCGCGATTTTATGTTTATGTCCTCCTAGTACACCCTGGAACAAGCTCTGCTGTCGGCCAGCCAGGAGATCGAGATGAACACCGACAATCCAGCAGCTGTTCAGAATGTGGTGATACAAAGAGACGAGCTTCAGAATGGGCTACTTAGTACATGTCGGGAAGTGTCCCGGGCCACCACGGTAAGGATTGCGTTCCTCTGAATGTACCTCACTCACCATTTTGTCACCACATTTTTTTATGTTGTGCACAATCTACTACATGTGTTTGTATCCCTTTCATAATTCAGGTCTCAGTCTGTGGTATAGCCTGGGATCCATTCACATGTCTGTTTCCCTATGCCTGAGATTTTAACACCTGTTTTTCATTGCTTTTTTTTTTTTTTTTTTTTAATTTTCACTTCCAACCTTCATTCATACTCATTCGTAACCACACATTCAGTTTATTTCGGCTCTAACCAATGTTTTCATATTTTAACAAACTTCTTATAATTTCTTCTCTTCCTATATATATATTCCTCTTTCCCAGTCGTATCGTTCACCACTCTCTCCCATTCTATTACTGTTGGGGGTTTTTTCTTGCCACTTTCGCGCAATTAGCTTCCTTCCTTGAAACAGACACCTGGTTACTGCAGTTTGTACAGATCCCAATACTCCATCCTCTTCTATTAGCCCCAAGAGACATATCTTGGCCTCTACACCTAGAGATGTCCGGAAAACAGCATTTATTTTGCTTATTATACCCTTCCAGTACCTATACAGTTTGGGACATCGCCAGATCATATGCACCAAATCACCCCTCCCATCTCCACACCTTTGACAACCTGCATTCGGTCTTCTTCAAAACAGAAACAACCTTGCGTGTGTATAGTAGGATCTGTGTAACAGGTATAGGTGGGATACAGTCTGCGAGGGCGAGAGCAAGACCTCTACTACCTAACCCTGTTACCATGTTCCACCTCTCCTTTCTGTACTGCCCCCCTTATATTCTCATACATTTCCAATATTAACCCTTTATATTTTCTTGCATTAACCAGTTTTTTAAGAAGGGGCATTTCACTCAACTCCGGTACTTTCCCTTTAAATTGTGTGTCCAGAGCATGCCTAATTTGTAAATATCTGTAAAATAATCGATTTGAGATTTCATATTCTGCACTAATTTCCTGAAATGATTTTAATCTACCTTCCTTGTACAACTGTGCTAGGTAGTGGATACCTTTCCGATCCCATTCTTCCACGTTCCCCATTATCTTAAGTTCTTTCAAGTTTTTTTTATCCCAAAGGGGGGAGAAACCGTCATAACCAAACATAGTCCTGACAGTGTCCCAGACCCTCACCATTAAATGTGTTGTTGGACATCTAGATCCAAAGGAATCCGCTTCTACTACTGTACTGTGTCTTGTATCGTTCAGCAATAATGACTTCCCTCCTTTCCTACAGATATATTACTCCCCTTCATATGCTGTAGTTGTGCCGCCAAAAAATAAAACTCCAGATTTGGCAGAGCCAGGCCCCCACCTCTCTCGGACATTGTAACGCCTGCAACCAAATTCTTGCTGGTCATTTCTTCCAAATCAATTCCCTGAATATTCTGTCTAGTTTTTTAAACCAATGTTTTGGGATCCATACTGGTGAGTTGTGTATTATATATAAAATTTACAGCATCCACATCATCTTTATTAAGTTGACTCGACCAGCCACCGAGAGAGGTAGTCGGCCCCAGACCCTACTCTTCTGCTTAAGTCTCACCATAAGTGGGACTACATTCCTTGCTATAAACTGCCCTGGATCTTTAGTCAGATTAACCCCCAAGTATCTCATTTGGTTGGCTACCTGTTGTGGGAGTGGTTCCGTAATGGGATCTATGGGCATAAGCACGGATTTCTCCCAACCGATTAACAATCCGGAGAAATATCCAAAGTCCTGTACCTGTGACAGACTCACCTGAGACAGAGGCTATTGGAGGGGACTGAACGCAAGCCTCTTGCCCACCGATTATGGGCCCTAGCATTTGGGGGACTGGTGCTCTCTGTGAGCTGTATGCCTGGGGACCCTGGGGTTGGTGTTACTTTGGATTCAGCTCCATGTCCTCCCAAAACACACAGACTCTGGGAACCCTTTATATGCCATATTAGAATGATAAGACTGAATTATACAGTTGGGACACATCCTGTGAGGAGATGCTGGTGTCATCAACTCCAACTACCTGTGTTTATGTTAATTGAATGAGCTGATGACATTGTCCTCTATACAATGTAGGAGACGGGACGACTCCTATTGGAGCTGCTGCTGTGAGAAATGTCCTGTGATAATTAACTCAGTCTGGGCAATAGGTCATGTCTCAGTCACCTAGGCTGTATAAAGGATTAGTTAATTAGGTTATGTTTGTATTGTTAGAGTAATATTTTCTCCTGTATATAAGACTGTATTCTGGTTCTGAATAAAGTGAGTTCATGTTAGCAACAAGCAAGTGTCGCCTTGTTTTGTGCTCAGAGAGGTTGGAATATCTGATATCTGTATACAGACTGGGAGGAAGTGGTATATGACGGAAGCACTCAAGCGGAGTGTGGGACGTTCCGTGACATTGGTGGCAAGCAGCGGGAAAGCTTCCTGCAGTCTGGGACATCCAAACCTCCAACTGGATCCAAGATCAGCATAGCAGACTTCAGTCACCCCAGCGGAGATATGGACCTGGCATCAGAGTTCCCGGGGCTGCTGCGGATCATCCTTTTAACATACACTAGGACTGTGTCTGAGGATGAATACCTGGAGCTCAGGCAGCAGATTCGGGTGGAGCTCTGGATTGGAGCCCTCCAGCTCACTGGTATAAAACAGGGCAAGTGCTTTCCAACCCAAGAGCAACGGGCCAGTGACCAACGGGCATTGCGGATGGCATTCCTGGGAGAGTGGCCCCAGGAGCAATGGGTGACTGAGTTGGACAGGCTGGTCCAGCAGGAGATAGAGCTGGACAATCGTTATCGGGCTCTGCAATGGCACGCAGAGGAGGGATATTTAGGGGAGACAACAGAATGCTCTCCGGAGGGATATGACTTTGGCGGCCCTGGATTGCTGTGGGAGAGCCTTACAGATCATTTTATGTTTGGCGATGAAGGGGAACCTGACCTTGAGGACCTGAGAGAATATAGAGAGGCTATGCTCGGTCTTGCAGGGGTCTCAGAGCTCAAACCTGATCTGGACCATTTGCTAAGGAAGGAACAGCATCTGGAAAGGGCATACAGGAAACTGGTAGAACAAGTTCAGCAGCATGCCAGAGAATCGGCAGTGGAAAATCCGGAGATTGCCACCCCCAAACCTGAAGTGCTGACAACAGGGCAGAGCTCTGCTAACCTCTGCCCAGAAATGATAGCATCTTCTGGGTTCCATGGACAGGAGATGGTGAACCTCTATCCCCAGACATCAGTTGCAGAGACATGGGATTTGATAGACTTTTCTGCTGAGGAAGAACAACCTGATGAGCCTCCAGCAGAAGAGCTGCTATCAGAGCCAAAGTTCACTGTGTTCTGCCCAGCACCAACAGTGGCTTCGGCTTTCTTGAGAGAAGAGGTAGTCGGCCTTTCTCCCACAACACTGACAGGGACATGTGATTTTCTGCCAGCAGCATCTATGGAGTTAAAACAAACTTCTCCAGCTGAAGATCTGGTAACTGAACAGAGGGTCCAAGACCTCTGTCCCACACTTTTACCAATTCCAGAGACTGGGGATTTAATAGACGTTTCTGTAGAGGAGGAACCACCTAGCAAACCCCCAGCAGAAGTGCTGGCAACCGGACAGAGGGTCCAAGACCTCTGCCCCACACCTGTGGCAGTTTCGGAGGCTCAGGATGAGAAGGTGGCAATCACTTACCAGCAGCAGATACAGGGGGAGAAGGGAGAGGAGGTATGTGTTGTCCCTCCCCAACAGTTGGCCAGGGTGGAGAAAGCGGACTTTCCTCCCCAGCAAAGATCCATGCACCTGGGAGACAGTACCATCGACATGTCATCCCAGCAGCCAGATGAGGGAATGGAAAAGGAAGCAGCCGGCTCCCTTTTCCAATGGCTACTACACAGTTTGGGAGTGGAGGAAGCCAGCCTCCTGCCCCAACGGTTAGCTGGAGCGGAGGATGCGGAGTCCCCAGCAGAAGTGCTGGCAACAGAGTAGAGTGCTACCAACCTCTGCCCAGCACCGGCAACAACTGTGGAGTTCCAGGGAGCCTGGGCAGTCGGCCCCTCTCTCCGACGACAAGCTGGTGTAGTGGAGCTGCTACTCCCAGCTGAATCGCTGGCAACAGGGCAGAGCACCGCTGGCCTCTGCCTAGCACCTAGTATCTCTCTACAGCTTCAGGAAGCTGGGGTGATCGGCCCATCTGCCCAGCAGCAGACCGAGCCCGGGAATGTTAAAAACAATCCAGCTGAAGCCCTGGCAGCCAGACAGAGAGTAAATGACCTCTGCCCCACACCTACTGAGGTCAACTTTTTTTTGCCTACACATGTACATATACACATCTTTTTTCACATTCTTTGTCATCTATTTACATGTCACGGTTTTGAAAACATTTCTCAATCAGTTAACACACCAAATAGCCAGCAGATGCCGAGACCTCATTAAATTGGCTTCCAGCTGAGACTCAATGACCATCTAATTGGTCAATCATGTGATACCCCATTGAGCTATATAAGAGTTTGTCTTTTTAATATTTGTTAGCTATGAGTAAGCACTCAGTCCTGAGTGCGAAACGCGTCAGCTTACCTGTACTTTCTGCATGACAGTCTTGTTGTTTTGATGATCCCATTTTTTCAATAAAGTGAAGTTTTTTGACTACATCCAGTGTGCGGCATCCAAATCTTCTCCTCCATTCAAGCCTGCTTTGCCTAGCATTCAGCCAGCACCTGGAGCTCTTCTGCTCTGAAACTTCTACTTACACCTGGGTCAGTGTCAGCCTGAGCGGTGGAAACACTTTCTTTGCTTGTCAACAACTGTGGAGTTCCAGGGAGCCTGGGCAGTCGGCCCCTCTCTCCGACGACAAGCTGGTGTAGTGGAGCTGCTACTCCCAGCTGAATCGCTGGCAACAGGGCAGAGCACCGCTGGCCTCTGCCTAGCACCTAGTATCTCTCTACAGCTTCAGGAAGCTGGGGTGATCGGCCCATCTGCCCAGCAGCAGACCGAGCCCGGGAATGTTAAAAACAATCCAGCTGAAGCCCTGGCAGCCAGACAGAGAGTAAATGACCTCTGCCCCACACCTACTGAGGTCAACTATTCCTTGCAGCCAAGAATGGAGATCATGCGGGAAGACTATGTGAGTTCACTCTGCCTGACTAACGCATGTCCAGACCAGGTGGAGGTCTGGGACCTTGTTAGTCAACCTTTGATGGGGGAGAAATGTGACAGACTCACCCGGGACAGAGGCTATTGGAGGGGACTGAACGCAAGCCTCTTGCCCACTGATTATGGGCCCTAGCATTTGGGGAAATGGTGCTCTCTTTGAGCTGTATGCCTGGGGACCCTGGGGTTGGTGTTACTTTGGATTCAGCTCCATGTCCCCCCAAAACACACAGACTCTGGGAACCCTTTATATGCCATATTAGAATGATAAGACTGAATTATACTGTTGGAACACATCCTGTGAGGAGATGCTGGTGTCATCAACTCCAACTACCTGTGTTTATGTTAATTGAATGAGCTGATGACATTGTCCTCTATACAATGTAGGAGACGGGACGACTCCTATTGGAGCTGCTGCTATTGTGAAAAATGTCCTGTGATAATTAACTCAGTCTGGGCAATAGGTCATGTCTCAGTCACCTAGGCTGTATAAAGGATTAGTTAATTAGCCCATGTTAATTAGGTTACGTTTGTATTGTTAGAGTAATATTTTCTCCTGTATATAAGACTGTATTCTGGTTCTGAATAAAGTGAGTTCATGTTAGCAACAAGCAAGTGTCGCCTTGTTTTGTGCTCAGAGAGGTTGGAATATCTGATATCTGTATACAGACTGGGAGGAAGTGGTATATGACGGAAGCACTCAAGTGGAGTGTGGGACGTTCCGTGATATTGTCCTGTACCAATCTCATAGTCTCTTCCAATGAGGATTGTGTATCCCCCAAGAACAACAAAACATCATCAGCATACATAGCGACTCTTTTTTCTCCTGCTTCCCTTTTAAATCCCTGGATTCCTTGGGAAGCTCTTAAAGCAATTGCCAAGGGCTCTATTGCGAGAGCGAAGAAAAGGGGAGACAGGGGGCACCCCTGTCTCGTCCCCCTCTCTAGCTGGAACCAATCAGAGCACTCCCCATTTATTCTTACCTTAGCCTTAGGGCCTTCATATAATAATTTTATCAATCTGACAAATCAGGGTCCAAACTGGAATTCCGCCAATACCTTCCACAGGTAGTGCCATTCTAAGCTGTCAAACGCTTTAATTGCGTCTAATGATAAAATAGCTCTATTCCCTCCATTTTTTACCTGAATCTGCGTGTTCAGATAAGCCCGCCTTATATTTAAACTTGTAGATCTATCTGGGATAAACCCAGTTTGGTCCGGGTGTATTACCTTACTGATTATTTTATTCAATCTGGCTGCTAATACTTTTGCTAGAATTTTAACATCCGAACATAAGAGGGATATTGGCCTATATGAAGCTGTTTCTAGATGATTTTTCCCTTCTTTTGCTTAGACAATTATTGTTGCTTCCATCATAGAACATGGCAATTTCCCTTCCCCCATAGCTCCATTAAAGACCTGTAGGAGTTTGGGCAAAAACATGTCCCCATATTTTTTATAGATTTCTATTGGCAAGCCGTCTGGCCCCGGGGCTTTCTGGCTTGCCATATCTGCTACTGCTTTACATAATTCTTCAAGTGTCAATGGGGCCTCCAACCCCTCCTTATCCTCTTCTGATAGTGAAGGCATTTTTAATCCATGAAAAAAATCCCACATCGCCCCATCTACATCTCTCTGTAAGGTGCTGTATAAACTTTTATAATAATTCTTAAATTCCTTCACTATTTCAGAAGTGGTCTTTCTAATTTTTCCTTCTTTATCTTGTATTACTGATATGGTAGCCGAAGGACTATTTGCCTTGGATATTAGGGCCAGAATTCTCCCTACTTGCTCACCTTCCCCATAGAGAGCCTGCTTCTGAAATAATTTTTTATTTTCTACTTTTTCCCCAAACTAGTTTTTTATATTAATCCTGTTTCTTCAGCCACTCATCATGATTACCAGGGGTCGGTCACTCCACATATTGTGATTCTGCCCATTCCACCTCCTTTCTCCCCTTGATTTCCTTAGCCTGCGATTGCCTTTTAACATAAGTTATTTTTTGTATTAGCAACCCCCACAGGTATGCCTTTAGGTATCCCAAATTATTCCTAATGACGCAGTCCCTGTATTCAGGTCTATAAATTCCCTCAGACTAGCAGCAATTACCTAAGTGTCCTTAATTATCTCCAGCCAAAATGGGTTCACCTTCCAGTCCCCCCTACCATATTTCACCCCCACTTTAATTGAAAAGACTATTGGCGAGTGGTCTGAGATCCCCATCGGCTTATAATCTATCTCCTCTACTATCTTCAAAGCTTCCTCATTGCACAGAATAAGATCAATCCTGGACAAGGTAGAATAGAATCTAGAGTGGCAAGAATACTGTTTTACCCTGGGATACCACCTCCTCCATATGTCCACCAGCCCCGTCTCTTCACAGGATCGAAACAATGGACCACCGGGAGTTCCATTGGCAGGGACCCTCTGTGGGAACCTGTCTAAACTTTTATCCATAATCATGTTAAAATCCCCTGCTACTATGACCGGGACTCCTTGTTTATCAGCCACGAACCCCATTAGATCACATAAAATTTCCGTCTTAAATGGTGGGGGAATATAAACATTGGCCAACACACATTCACTATCTTCAGTCGTACAAAAAAGAAAAACATACCTTCCATTCTTGTCTATTTTACTGTGTCTACAGGAGAAAACCACCCCAGAATCTATCAATATACTTACGCCCCTTGAATAAAAGTTGTGGGTCGAGTGATATTGTACCCTAAATCTTATGTTCCAAAACATTAGTTGACTCTTTCTCTAGGTGTGTCTTCTGCAGGCATAGTATTCTAGATTCATCCAGACTGATCTCTGAAAAAATTGCCCGTCTCTTAGACGGATCCTTTGCCCCCCACACATTCCAAGAGCATATTTTAACTTTTATGATTTTCCTAGTTTGGCCTGGTGTCTCCCCTCTCCTATCCCCAAACCCTACCATTTTACTGTTCTATACCTCTTATCTTTAGAAAATAGTTCCTTACTTCTATTACACTCCTTCTCATATTTATTTTGCTCAAATATTACTTCCCCTATATGCTGTGTTTTTAGTGATTTATTTTCCAGTGTAAGCTCAATCCCTATCCCACATATATTCCCATATCCTATCCACACCTCACATCCCGCAATCTCCCCCCCCCCCCCCCCCTCACTCCAAATTCATACCGAATCCTTTCATTACTTCTCCCGTTCTTCCCTGTAAGTTCCACTATATCCCATTCACTCCCCTCCTCCCCCTCACCCTCCCAATCCTTTCCTCCCCGCTCCCTGTACCTCCCACCTATTCCAAACCCTCTTCTCTGCCCACCTTTGGGCCCATATTGAGGGCTTCCAAACTGACTGCATTTCTTCCCTAGGGTGAGAATTTCCAACTTTTTAAAGAATAAGTGACAAACTTTCAATATATTGCAAACTGAGTTAAATAAGGGGGAATCTATACCCAGTGTCTCAAATATCTCGGTTGTGTTCGTTGTGCAAAAAAAAAAAAAAAAAACCCTTAATTTACAATTACCACTTCAATACCACTCCTCACTGGGAAGGGTGACTCAGCCCCACCACACTTTACTCTGAGATACTCTGCCCTTCCCTCCCTCCCCCACTCCCATCTCCTCTGCATATAACTGAAAAATAGAAAAAGTAGAAAAAAGGAAGTTCAGGTACAAGAGAGAAAAACGTCCATATTCTAGTCAGCCCCATGGTTTCATTACTCTTCACCCTGCTGTATCCTCCCTTCATTCGCCTCCAACCACAATGTCACTTCAGGTGTGTTAAAAAACCTGGTTTCTCCAAGGGCTGTCACCTTTAATCGGGCCGGGTACAGTAATGCATAATTAATTTTAAGCTGTTGCATTTTACGCTTGCAATCTACAAATTTTGCTCTCTGTTTCTGTAATTCAGGAGAAAAGTCCGGATATATTGAGATTCTTGCACCGTTATACTGTATATTCCTCATCACTCATGCCTTTTGGAGAACTGTATTTTTATCCTTATAGTACAGGAATTTAATAATCACGGGCCTGGGCTGGCTTCCTGAGGACAATGCCCTGGATGGGACCCTGTGCGCACGTTCAATGGCAAAAAAATTTGAAAAAAAGTTTCTACCAAATATTTCTTTAAACCACATCTCCATTAATTTTGCAGGGGTATTTCCTTTGCTTTTCTCGGGGAGACCTAGCACCCTCACATTTTTCCTGCGTGATCTATTTTCCATCTCATCTATTTTATGGATGCACACATTCAACTGTTTCCGCATTAGTTGCATTTCCTGCTTAATAGGGTTTACATCATCTTCTATCTGGCCAAGTCTTCCCTCGAGAGCTGTCGTTCGTGTGGATACCTCCTGTATATCATGCCTTATTAATAATACATCTTCACTAATATGTTTAAGCTGATCAAATAATTCATTTAAAGATGACTTACAGTTCTTGATTGTGACTTTTAAGAAATGTCTGACAGAGCAATGCCAGACAGGAAGGTAAGAGAATTTAAAATATGGTAGCTTTCTTTAGGCTCCATGAGCACTGGTGTAAAAATCGCTATTACTACAGGAGTTATGCGTTTTGCCTGTAGTAGCAGCTCAGTGTTAACCTATTGATTGCCAGCAACATTTCTTTCAAAGACGGCTCTTTTCCTGCCATTGAGTTTAGTGCAGATGTATTATCTTCCACCCCCGGTTCCGTCTCCAGAACTTGGGGTGTCACTGTTATGGAAGTTGCTACTGGCGTTGCTGCTGGTGTCCCTGCAGATCTTGCTGCTTTTACTTGTTATTTTATCTGTGCATCCGCCACTGAGCCCTGGCTTTTCCTCCCTGCTGGTTGAACCACCAAGGGTGGCTGATGTTGCTGTTCGCCCCCTTTCTTTGGCATCTGATTTGCCGTGTGCGCATAGCGTTCCAGCTTTGCAGCGGCTGGGGTAGCCTGGTTTGTTTTTTCTTTAGGTCCGCGCAGGGTCTGGGCGCTCGTTCCCGCACCCGCTCCTTCCTGTGTGGCCGAGAATTTAAAATATGGTATCTTTCCTTTCGGCTCCATGCGCACTGGCTTAAAAATCACTATTACTACAGGAGTTATGCGTTTTGCCTGTAGTAGCAGCTCAGTGTTAACCTATTGATTGCCAGCAAAATTTCCTTCAAAGACTGCTCTTTTCCTGCCATTAAGTTTACTGCAGATGCAGCTGTATTATCTTCCACCCCCGGTTCCGTCTCCAGATCTTGGGGTGTCACTGTTATGGAAATTGCTACTGGCGTTGCTGCTGGTGTCCCTGCAGATCTTGCTGCTTTTACTGTTTATTTTATCTGTGCATCCGCCACTGAGCCCTGGCTTTTCCTCCCCGCTGGTTGAACCACCAAGGGTGGCTGATGTTGCTGTTCGCCCCCTTTCTTTGGCATCTGATTTGCCGTGTGCGCATAGCGTTCCAGCTTTGCAGCGGCTGAGGTAGCCTGGTTTGTTTTTTCTTTAGGGTCCGCGCAGGGTCTGGGCGCTCGTTCCCGCACCCGCTCCTTCCTGTGTGGCCGCCTCACCCCCCCCCTGCCTCCTAGACATGCTAGGCAATGGGTCCGTTTTTCATTGCTTAGCTATTGATTTTTCTTGTTTGCTGAATTTTGCCCAGATTTTAAAACACATGAGAATTACTGAAATATCTGAAAAACGCTTGCAATGCAGATCAGATCGTCTTAAAGCAGAAGCGTCTGCATGTTTCACTTCCAGCACAAATCTAGAAAATAAGGGCTTAATTGTTTTAGTAAAATGGGTGGAGCTATACAAATTTGTTTTTGACCCTGGGGACTTTGCCAGTCCAGACTGACTGACTGGTTTACAGCATAAACGCAACAGACCTAAAATGAGGAAAACAACCCTTGACCATGGCAGTCTTCTATTTCACTACTGCCGCCATATTGTTAAAATTGTGCTCTGTCTCACGCTGTGCAGAGATTTTCCAGCTTGTAGGGCAACAAAGAGCCAGCATACTGAGATGTATTATCACTGGGCTCAGTTACCTCTGCAATTAAATCTTTTATACACAGAAATAGTAGCTGCCACCATGCTTAAAGGAAACACGCATGAGTCACATGATCTGCTGTTGCAGTTGTGACTTTTAAGAAATGTCTGACAGAGCAATGCCAGACAGGAAGGTAAGAGAATTTAAAATATGGTAGCTTTCTTTATGCTCCATGCACACTGGCTTAAAAATCGCTATTACTACAGGAGTTATGCGTTTTGCCTGTAGTAGCAGCTCAGTGTTAACCTATTGTGAGGGGGTTAGCTCGGCAGCGGGTGTGTGTGACCCCCTGGATAAGTTCACTACACAAAAGTAGGCACAGCAAACAGCATTCCAGGTGGAAAAACAAAGGTGCGGCTTATTTACACTATATACAATTAACAAATAACAGCAAAACAAAAAGAAACATGAAGATAAATCCTTGCCAACATGGGCACTTCTTACACAGTTCCCTATCTATTAACTAGGTGCAGCCTTGTGCTGCCCCCAGCAGCTAATCACCCTGTTTTAGAGGTTTGCCACACAGGACAGATATCAAGCTCCCCAGTCTACACAAAGAACTGGTTCCAGGATGGAGCAACTCCCTAAGCAGGCTGGGAACTTTTGTAGAGACCCTAATGAGCCAACTTGCTTCAGCTGGGTTCATTACTGAAGGACTCTCAGCACTTCACCCTAGTGGAATAAATCTGTATGGAGCCTGAATCTAGGACACACATTCATGCCATCCTGGATGCAACCAGGCGATTTTACCTGCCTGCTGTCACATACCCCCCCTTTTGCTTCAACCTTGGGATTGGAACACCAGTAGTCAGGCACAGGATAAAGCATCCACATTCCCCATCTGAACCCCAGGGCGATGCTTTACAGTAAAGTGGAATTCTTGTAGGGCCAGGAGCCACCTATTTACCCTTCTATTGGTCTCCTTATTTTGAGCCATCCACTTTAACAGGGCATGATCAGTAACCAGGTCAAAATGTCTACCTAGCAGATAGTACCGAAGGGAATCTAAAGCCCACTTCACAGCTAAACACTCCTTCCCAATAGTGGCATAATTCACCTTGTGGGATTTCAATTCTCTGCTGAGACAAATGACCGGGTGCTCTTCCCCCTTCCAAATCTGGGACAACACTGCTCCTAACCCAACTTCTGATGCATCAGTCTGTACAACGAAGTCCTTAAAGAAGTCAGGTGAATACAGCAATGGCTGGCTACATAGGGCTTTTTTTAAAGACTGGAATGCTGTTTCAGCATCTGGGATCCATTTAATCATGACAGACTCTTTCCCTTTTGTCAGGTTGGTTAGGAGCAAAGCCTGAGAAGGCAAATGAGGAATGAATCTTCGATAATAGCCAGCAATTCCTAGAAATACTCGTACCTGCTTCTTGCTGTTCGGACGCGGCCTCAAATTTTTTGACTTGGGGTTTTATCACTTCCCTCCCAATAGTGTATCCAAGATATCTGGCCTCTTCCTGTCCAATGATGCACTTCTTTGGATTGGCCGTAAACCCAGCTTTCCGTAAAGAGTCTAAGACAGCTTGCACTTTTGGCAGATGTGAGGTCCAAGCTGTGCTATGGATAATCATATCGTCCAGGTAAGCTGCAGCATCCATTTTCTGCTGGAAGGTTGCCAGCGCATTCTGTAGCCCAAATGGCATTCTTCTATACTGGAATGCCCCATCTGGGGTTTACAAATGCAGTTTTCTCCTTTGCCGACTCAGCTAGGAGAATCTGCCAATACCCCTTGGTCAGATCAAGTGTTGTCATGTACCGGGCTGCTCCCAGCCCGTTGATCGTTTCATCTATACAGGGCATGGGGTAGGTGTAAAAATTTGTAACTTTATTCACCTGTCAAAAATTGTTACAAAATCGCCAGCTCCCATCCAATTTGGGCACTAACACTATTGGACTGGACCAGTCACTCTGGGACTCCTCTATCACACCCAATTCAAGCATTCTTTGTACTTCTCCACGTATTGCCTCCCGTCGGGCCTCCGGTATTTGATAGGGTTTTAGTTTTACTGACGGGGTGATAATGTCATGTTCTACCCCAGATGTTTGGCCCGGCAGCTCAGAAAAAAACTCTTTGTTGCAAAACACAAACTCTTTAACCACCTGTTGGGGTTTCGATAAGGTGACTGCTATTCCAACCCCAGGAACCAAGCATTCAGACTGAGCCGATGACAACACAGTCTCTGCAACTAAGGATTCCCTATCCATCCAGGCTTTCAACAGATTCATGTAATATATCTGTTCTGGCTTTCACCTTCCTAGTTGTCTAACCCTGTAGTTCACCTCACTCACTTTTTCAATTATCCCGTATGGCCCTGAATTTGTTTTCAACCGTAGGGATTAATACCAGTACCCTATCCCCTGTCGAAAAGGTATCAGTCTGGGCCCCCCTGATTATACACCCTCTGCTATCCTAACTGCGCTTGGACCAAATGTTCTTTTGCGATTGGCATTACTCGAGCACTTCTATCTTGCATCTGGGCGACATGCTCAATCGCACTTCTGTTGGGAGAACTCTCACTTTCCCAAGTTTCCTTGGTAATGTCCAACAGCCCTCTTGGGTGTCTCCCATAGAGTAACTGGAAGGGTGAAAAACCCCCAGAGGATTGTGGCAACTCCCTCATGGCAAACCTCAAATAGTGTATTAGACCCAATTCTTTCCATCTCTATCCACCACCTTCTTTAACATTTGCTTTAGGGTTTTGTTGAACGTTTCAACCATACATGGGTGATACATGGATGTCCACAATTGTGTCACTTTGAACAACTTGCATAGCTTTTTCATACCCCGGGACATAAAGTGTACCTTGGTGCATAAGCAGTTCCTTACAGATCCCCATGCGGTTAAAAAAAGAATCAGCTCTTTGACTATCATCTTGGTAGAGGTATTACGGAGAGGAATTGCTTCTGGATAGGGGGTAGCATAGTCCGGTATAATCAAAATGTACTGATGCCCCCTAGCAGACTTCATTATCGGACCTACCAAATCCATTGCGATCCTCTCAAAGGGGACCTCATTGATGGGAATAGACAGGGCTGTCTTTACCGCAGGGCAAATGGGGCATCTGCACAGGGCCCTGCCATTGTTGGGGGCCCAAACCGCCTGCCCCTGGAGCCCGCGCTGCCCGCCGGCTTTTCTTCAGCCGAGTTCCTCCACCTCCGGAATCTGGTGTTGGCTGCTCGCTACTGTCCCTTGTAAATACAGAAGCGCTGCTTCTGTATTTACAAGTGACAGCTCTCTCCTCCCGATGCCCATTTAGAACCCTCTCTGCTCTACAAAACACATTGTCTATCTCTATGTGAGAGCAGAGAGGGGAGGGGACGGGGGATCTACACAGGCAGAAGCTGCTCCACGGACATGCAGTGAGTTACAGCTTCTCTTCTGCAGCCACACTGTGATGATAGGTGATCGGAATGCTCAGTATTGAAAGGGGGAGGAAGGGTGATGCCAGAGAAATGTGTATTGCTGGAGGGTGAGCTCCAAACTAATCTGGGGAGAGCTCTGTACTTGGGGAAGGGGGGCAACTTGGATGTACACAGCAAACCCCTAAACCCCGCACTTCGTACACAGCAAACCCCTAAACCCCGCACTTCGTACACAGCTCACCCCTAAACCCTGCAGTACTGTACATACCTCACCCCTAAATCCTGCGCACCGTACATACCTCACCCCTAAATCCTGCACTCCGTACACAGCTCACCCCTAAATCATGCACTCCATACACAGCTCACCCCTAAATCATGCACTCCATACACAGCTCACCCCTAAACCCTGCACTCCGTACACAACTCACCCCTAAACCCTGCGCTAAGCACATAGCTCACCCCTAAATCCTGTGCACCGTACACAGCTCACCCCTAAATCCTGTGCACCGTACACAGCTCACCCCTAAATCCTGTGCACCGTACACAGCTCTCCCTTAAATCCTGCACTCTGTACACAGCTCACCCCTCAATCCTGCACTCTGTACACAGCTCACCCCTCAATCCTGCACTCTGTACACAGCTCACCCCTCAATCCTGCACTCTGTACACAGCTCACCCCCTCAATCCTGCGCACCGTACATAGCTCACCCCTCAATCATGCGCACCGTACATGGCTCACCCCTCAATCCTGCGCACCGTACATGGCTCACCCCTCAATCCTGCGCACCGTACATGGCTCACCCTAAAATCCTGCACACCGTACATGGCTCACCCTAAAATCCTGCACAC
The DNA here is from genome assembly GCF_042186555.1 of Aquarana catesbeiana. Taxonomy (NCBI): domain Eukaryota; kingdom Metazoa; phylum Chordata; class Amphibia; order Anura; family Ranidae; genus Aquarana; species Aquarana catesbeiana. Next base: position 536,418,149 of record NC_133326.1, read on the forward strand.
CGTACATAGCTCTTCCTTAAATCCTGCACTCCGTACACAGCTCACCCCTAAATCCTGCACTCCATACATAGCTCACCCCTCAATCTTGCACTCCGTGCATAGCTCACCCCTCAGTCCTGCACTCCGTGCATAGCTCACCCCTCAGTCCTGCACTCCGTGCATAGCTAACCCCTCAGTTCTGCACTCCGTGCATAGCTCACCTCTCAGTCCTGCACTCCGTGCATAGCTCACCCCTCAGTCCTGCACTCCGTGCATAGCTCACCCCTCAGTCCTGCACTCCGTGCATAGCTCACCCCTCAGTCCTGCACTCCGTGCATAGCTCACCCCTCAGTCCTGCACTCCGTGCATAGCTCACCCCTCAGTCCTGCACTCCGTGCATAGCTCACCCCTCAGTCCTGCACTCCGTGCATAGCTCACCCCTCAGTCCTGCACTCCGTGCATAGCTCACCCCTCAGTCCTGCACTCCGTGCATAGCTCACCCCTCAGTCCTGCACTCCGTGCATAGCTCACCCCTCAGTCCTGCACTCCGTGCATAGCTCACCCCTCAGTCCTGCACTCCGTGCATAGCTCACCCCTCAGTCCTGCACTCCGTGCATAGCTCACCCCTCAGTCCTGCACTCCGTGCATAGCTCACCCCTCAGTCCTGCACTCCGTGCATAGCTCACCCCTCAGTCCTGCACTCCGTGCATAGCTCACCCCTCAGTCCTGCACTCCGTGCATAGCTCACCCCTCAGTCCTGCACTCCGTGCATAGCTCACCCCTCAGTCCTGCACTCCGTGCATAGCTCACCCCTCAGTCCTGCACTCCGTGCATAGCTCACCCCTCAGTCCTGCACTCCGTGCATAGCTCACCCCTCAGTCCTGCACTCCGTGCATAGCTCACCCCTCAGTCCTGCACTCCGTGCATAGCTCACCCCTCAGTCCTGCACTCCGTGCATAGCTCACCCCTCAGTCCTGCACTCCGTGCATAGCTCACCCCTCAGTCCTGCACTCCGTGCATAGCTCACCCCTCAGTCCTGCACTCCGTGCATAGCTCACCCCTCAGTCCTGCACTCCGTGCATAGCTCACCCCTCAGTCCTGCACTCCGTGCATAGCTCACCCCTCAGTCCTGCACTCCGTGCATAGCTCACCCCTCAGTCCTGCACTCCGTGCATAGCTCACCCCTCAGTCCTGCACTCCGTGCATAGCTCACCCCTCAGTCCTGCACTCCGTGCATAGCTCACCCCTCAGTCCTGCACTCCGTGCATAGCTCACCCCTCAGTCCTGCACTCCGTGCATAGCTCACCCCTCAGTCCTGCACTCCGTGCATAGCTCACCCCTCAGTCCTGCACTCCGTGCATAGCTCACCCCTCAGTCCTGCACTCCGTGCATAGCTCACCCCTCAGTCCTGCACTCCGTGCATAGCTCACCCCTCAGTCCTGCACTCCGTGCATAGCTCACCCCTCAGTCCTGCACTCCGTGCATAGCTCACCCCTCAGTCCTGCACTCCGTGCATAGCTCACCCCTCAGTCCTGCACTCCGTGCATAGCTCACCCCTCAGTCCTGCACTCCGTGCATAGCTCACCCCTCAGTCCTGCACTCCGTGCATAGCTCACCCCTCAGTCCTGCACTCCGTGCATAGCTCACCCCTCAGTCCTGCACTCCGTGCATAGCTCACCCCTCAGTCCTGCACTCCGTGCATAGCTCACCCCTCAGTCCTGCACTCCGTGCATAGCTCACCCCTCAGTCCTGCACTCCGTGCATAGCTCACCCCTCAGTCCTGCACTCCGTGCATAGCTCACCCCTCAGTCCTGCACTCCGTGCATAGCTCACCCCTCAGTCCTGCACTCCGTGCATAGCTCACCCCTCAGTCCTGCACTCCGTGCATAGCTCACCCCTCAGTCCTGCACTCCGTGCATAGCTCACCCCTCAGTCCTGCACTCCGTGCATAGCTCACCCCTCAGTCCTGCACTCCGTGCATAGCTCACCCCTCAGTCCTGCACTCCGTGCATAGCTCACCCCTCAGTCCTGCACTCCGTGCATAGCTCACCCCTCAGTCCTGCACTCCGTGCATAGCTCACCCCTCAGTCCTGCACTCCGTGCATAGCTCACCCCTCAGTCCTGCACTCCGTGCATAGCTCACCCCTCAGTCCTGCACTCCGTGCATAGCTCACCCCTCAGTCCTGCACTCCGTGCATAGCTCACCCCTCAGTCCTGCACTCCGTGCATAGCTCACCCCTCAGTCCTGCACTCTGTACATAGCTCACCCCTCCACACTGCTCTACTGCAGGCGGCATGACTAGTCATTTATTTCTGGCAGCCTGTCTTCAGGGATACTGCTCCTATTGGGCTGTGTTCCTAGCTGCACTCAGTTAACCTTCTTAGCTGTGGGTGCTCTGCTCACTGCTAATAGCAAGTTCTAGGCGTTTTCTGTCAATTGGCGGGTCCCCTCACCTCCCCAGTCCATGGTGTGCAGGCAGTGAGGAGATGATGTGCTGTATCCTTCAGTAAACGATCAGTGAGCTGTATTGATGTGCTGTGGCCTCTAGCAACCAATAAACAAGTGGTAATGATGCACAGTAACCTCTAGCAACCAATCACTGAGCTGTAATAATGTGCAGTAACCTCTAGCAACCAGTCAGTGAGCAGTAAGCATTTACCTCTAGCAACCAGTGAGCGGTAAGCATGTAACCTCTAGCAACCAATGAGTGAGCGGTAAGCATGTAACCACCTAGCAACCAATCCGTTAGCAGAAACAGTGTGCTGTGACCTCTGGCAACCAATCACAATTGCTGCCTGACCTGATTTTGAGTCTACCTGCAATTTATTGTATGTCTCAGAGGGGGGGGGGGGGGGGTTAGCTGGGGGGCCCAAAGGAAATGTTTGCCCAGGGTCCAATTAATATTAAAGATGGCCCTGAGAAGAAGTACCAGTGGGTTACAGAAATGTGGCATAGGTGACGACTTCTGACACACAGGGCATGAGAAGGTATGCCCTTTTAATGTGGGTGTAGCAGGGGATTTCTGCCTGTTGGTCTATACTCAGGGAGGATGGCGGTACCCTTGTGAATTGAGGTCATGGCTTCGCCCAATCCCCTGCCATGGAAACAAAGGGTTCTTCGACAAGAGCAGTACTAAAGGGCTGCTGCAGCATTTTTAAACAGTTTTTCGTGGCCATGGCCTAGTGTGCGTTATTTTAAATGATTTGTCGCAGCCATAAGCATAGTGCGTGCCACTTTCCGCATAGTAAGGTGATTTTGGAGTAAGTCCTGTGACACATTTCGGTGCAAAGTGGCCCATTCTGTATGCATGCCCTCTGCAGGCCACCATCTTGAGCACCAGCTGCTACTCTACTCCAATTTAAAAAAAACTTTGTTTTCTGCATCAACCGTAGCCTCAGTTATTGGCCACAGGTTGGCTGCAACCCCTTCTGCTCCATAGCAGAAGTCTCAGCGTTGATCAAGGTTGTGAGTACCCCACAGGGAATCCCCTCATCCTCATGGCGGACATTAGACAGAAGGGATATAGGACAAGGGGGCAGTACAGCACATGCTGTACAAAGGGACTGGATGGAGTTTTTCAGGGTTCCTCTCAAAAAGTAGGGTAGGGGAGAGGGCAGGAGGTGGGGGGAGGGAGGGCAAAAGTAAAAAGAAAAATAAATACAAATGAATAGAGATGTCCAAACCCACCTAATCGATCAAGATAGTGTGTAAAAACCTGGGGGTCAGGGAGAGGACTGATAACAATATCATCCCAGCGATGTAAGGCAGATTGGTTTGTATCTAAAGCCTGTGTTCAGAATTCCAAAGGGATTTGGTCGCAGCCAAAGCAGGGCCCCTGGAATGACAATAAGTATATATATATATATATATATATATATATATATATATATATATATATATATATATATATGAGATAGAACCATGGACAATTAGTTCAGGAGCACATGCAAGGGTGCATGGGGTTTAAGTCTGCAGCAGCAAACCTCTGCACAATGCAGGGTGCCACTGACGGGCACAAAAACTCCCATATAGCAGAAAGTCACTGCTCTCATAGAGAGTGCAGAATGCATATGATGTAATCCCATTAGTCAGCACCCCTTTCTGGGTCGTTGTCTGACTTGGCCATCATGGCAGCCCTGCTTCCCGATGAGGAGGGAGGTGGAAAGTGCCTCAGCAAGCCCCTTATGGTTTCGGTTGAGGGTGTCGCAATTATCAAAGACCCAGTGGACAAAAAGTTTTAGGCACTTTTTAAAAACTCAGCGATGCAACTGTTGGTGTGACTGCTAAGTACATTTGTCCAACTCTGGCAGTCTGGACCAGCGCAAGAGGTGCAACAGTCATTCAATCCTGACAGATGCCTCAGTACCCCAGAAATTGGTGCTCCTTCCAGTAGCCATGTGCTACTGTGTAGACATTTTGGAGCACCCCCTGTGCCAAAATTCTCACCTGATACTCGTGTACATACAGATGAACAGGATCCTCTGGCTGTGGAACAGGTCTGCGGAGGCAGTTTGTAAAAATGCTTAGAAAGGATTCTGTTTGACAGAGAATGACTCTTTTGTGAGCCAATAGATACCTTTTAATACAGTCATTGGTAAGAAAACTTCTCTTACCCACTAAAAGGAAAACTTAGGTGCCCACGGCTAAGTCTGCTGGTACCAAAAAAGTTATTTTTGTTCCTTCCAGTCCTCAGTTTCATAAGCTAAGTCCTCCACTCAGTTCCGTCACAAGTCCTGGAAGTCAAAGCCAGACAAATCTGGTGCCAAGTCCTCCTTGCAATGAATCACTGTACCCACTGTTACAATTGGGGATGTTTTTTAGCCTTTTTGGACACCTGGACTCAAGGGAACTCTTATGCCCTGTACACACAATCGCACATTCCGACAACAAAATCCATCGGATTTTGTTGTCCCACAAGGAAGCCTCTTCTAAAGATGATGCACAAGAAAGCCCGAAAACCGTTTGCTGAAGACAAGCGGACTAAGGACATGGATTACTGGAACCATGTACTGTGGTCTGATGAGACCAAGATAAACACCAACTTATTAACTTAATAAGATTAACCTTTTTTGGTTCAGATGGTGTCAAGCGTGTGTGGCGGCAACCAGGTGAGGCGTACAAAAACAAGTACATCTTGCCTACAGTCAAGCATGGTGGTGGGAGTGTCATGGTCTGGGGCTGCATGAGTGCTGCCTGCACTGGGGAGCTACAGTTCATTGAGGGAACTATGAATGTCAACATGTACTGTGACATACTGAAGCAGAGCATGATCCCCTACCTTCGGAGACTGGGCCGCAGGGCAGTATTCCAACATAACGACCCCAAACACACCTCCAAGACGACCACTGCCTTGCTAAAGAAGCTGAGGTTAATGGTGATGGGCTGGCCAAGCATGTCTCCAGATCCAAACCCTATTGAGAATCTGTGGGGCATCCTCAAACGGAAGGTGGAGGAGCACAAGGTCTCTAACATCCACCAGCTCTGTGATGTCATGGAGGAGTGGAAGAGGACTCCAGTGGCAACCTGTGAAGCTCTGTTGAACTCCATGCCCAAGAGGGTTAAGTCAGTGCTGAAAAATAATGGTGGCCACTAGGGCCGAAACAACTAATCAATTAATCGATAACTAATCGATTATGAAATTAATCGATTACTATTTTCTTAATCAATTAATCGGCCAGTAACATAATGGGGTTAAAAAAGCTAAAATTAGCCCTATATAGTACAAAAAGAGCAAAAAATCTCTGCTGTAAATATTACTTTCAATGTTGCACAGTAAAAAAACGAAAGGCTAATTTTTTATTTATTTTTTTAACTCCATTATGTTGCTAAATGTCTTAGGCCTGGTTCCCACCCATGTGTTTTTTGGTGCTTTTTGCAGAAATGCACTACAGTTCATTTAACGTTCACATCTATGCTTTTTTCAGCTGCTGTGTATTTTGAAAGGGTGCTTTTTTGGTTCAATATACTTCAATGGAGAAGCTGCAGAAAAGCATGTAATATTACAGTTCTGTTTGAAAATCTGCAAAACAGTCTAGAATTTTTTTTTTTCTTTAAATAAAAAAATTTGATCTGAGTCTTATGATGATTACCAGATTCAACCTCTAATAGTATATAGAGTATATCTCTTCTGTCTGTTATTCTCAGAGAGGATTAAAAACTTTACTCCCTAACCATATAGTTGGTTATTTATATTTACCCCTGCATATAAAGATATTTAGGAATAAATTGCCTTTTTTTTTAACTTTACATATTAACTAAATTATACACCACACTTTTTTTTAAGGTTATTAACCGATTAATCGAAACAATCGGCCAACTAATCAATTATGAAAATAATCGTTAGTTGCAGCCTTAGTGGCCACACAAAATATTGACACTTTGGGCCCAATTTGGACATTTTCACTTAGGGGTGTACCCACTTTTGTTGCCAGCAGTTTAGACATTAATGGCTGTGTGTTGAGTTAATTTGCGGGGACAGCAAATTTACACTGTTATACAAGCTGTACACTCACTACTTTACATTGTAGTAAAGTGTAATTTCTTCAGTGTTGTCACATGAAAAGCTATAATAAAATATTTACAAAAATGTGAGGGATGTACTCACTTTTGTGAGATACTGTACATTCTGCAATACTACTATTATATCTCCCCCATTTTTCATGGTCTCAATCAGTCTCTACAGAAATGTGTGCAGACATTTGGCGAATGTAGAAGAACAGCCTCTGAGCACATGTTCTGTCCTGACTCCTGTGCCATGTGCCGTGTTACTTTCAGGCCAGTAACATAATGGTGAAGACATCTCTGATTGGTTGTGTCTTGTGCAGGAGCTTGAACGAGCTTGGAGAGATTATGACAAGTTAGAGCGAGAAGTCACTACTGCCAGAAACCAGCTGAGGGAACGCTTGGAACGTCTCGGGGAGGTCCAGGTACAGTCCTATATTGGCCATTGAGGTGTTACATGTCCTAGTCCCTATGGGGGTCCAGGTACAGACCTACATTACCCAGTAGAGGTTGTCAAATGTCCCATTTCCTAGGTCCAGGTACAGCCCTATGTTACTCAGTAGATGTTGTCATATATCTGGGTTTCTGGGGGAGGTCCAGGTTCAGTCCTTTATTAATGATTAGAGGTGTCACATATCCTGGTCCAAAGAACAAGGTTCAGGAATAGTCCTATATTAGGCTATTACCCATTAGATGTGTTGAATGTTCCGGGCCCTGGGGATATGTTCAGGTACAGTCCTATATTACCCATTACAGTTCTATGTTACTCGCTAGGGGTTGTCATAAGTCCTGATCCCTAGAGAGAAGTCCAGGTACAGTCTATATTGCCCATTAGAGGTGTCATATGACCCGCACCCTAGGAAAGAGCACAAGGTACAATCTATTTTTTCTATTAGAGTTGTCACTTGTTCCATGCCCTAGGAGGCGTTCCAGGTACAGTCCTATATTGCCCATTAGAGCAGTGGTATTCAACTTGAAAATGACGGGGTGCCATAGGTGCAGCCCCGACAGTTCCTGAGGGTTGCACAATAGCAGATCAATTTTGCACTTAATTGTCCAAAAAATGTTGGTCCCACTGCATTTTTTGAAGCTTATTACAATGCATATTGAAGGATTTGGAGTACAGTAACCTCAGCATTGGTGTGAGTGACTTTAATGATAACCCCCAATTTTGGTGTCAGTGAATGCAATAAAAACCATCAACACTGGTGCCAGTGAAAGCAATACTATCCCTTACAGTTGGTGTCAGTGGATGCAATAATAATCCCCAGCATTATTGTCAGTGGACACAATAATAACCCTCACCATTGGTGTCAGTAAACACAATAATGACTTCCATGCAGTGGTGTCATTGTATGCAATAAGAACCCCAAACATTGGTGTCAGTGAACGCTATAATAACCCTCTGGAATTGGCGCCAGTAGACGCAATAATAACCCCCAGTAATTGGTGCCAGTTAAACTCAAACCCCTATTCCCCCCCTCCCTTGCATTGATTGTTATGATGTGAAATTTAACCCATCCACCCAGACCACCACCCCTTGCCCCCCTGAATAGTTGGTCACTGGCAGTGAAAAAATTACCTCCACCTTCCCCCTACATTGGTGATCTCTTACTCATCACTCACTCCTGATAACTCTCTATGACATGTAATTGGCTTGAACAGACAGAGACGGCCGGCATACAGAGGGCACAAATGCAGAAAGAGATCTGGAGGATCCAAGACGTGATGGAGGGACTGAGCAAACATAAACAGCAAAGATCAGCAGGTGGGTAATGTCTTTCTGTTTAGATATTTTGTGTGAGATCCATGAAGTCTTCATACATTACAGGCATGGAACGTGTCTCTTCTCTCTAGATTGCTGGACAGGAGGCATATCCATTGTGTGGAAGATTACTGATCTTTATATTTGTCCTTTTGCAGGTGCTTCTGACTCAATCTTATTTTCTTCGGGAAAGAGCACAACTGAGGTAGGTGCTGCCATAGCACATGGCTTGGGTGCTGTTTGTGTAGAAAGCTGAAGTCTGAACAACTTGGAAAAGAAATTTGGGGTAGTCTCATCGGCTCAGTGTTTAATGGAATGGTGTAGCCATCAGCTGTTAATGAGAGCTGTGGTGCAGCACTAGTCCTAAACCTAAATTAAGCAGCTCCTGAGCTTTTGATCCTTCTACAGCGCAGTTAATAAGAGCTATTTCTAACTTCAGCTTTTCTTTGTTTAAAAGGAGTGTTGAGACATCAGTAGCATGTCTGTGAGCTGCTACACAGCAGCCAATATTAAATAAGACAGACCAGATCAGCTCCATTCTGGCTAACCTTGAAACAGATCATTGCAATACTAAACTTTCTTTCTCCTCAATTATGGAAAACAGGGAATCTTTAACCTTCAGGTTATACTGCCACCTATCAGAGGATTTCATACTGGCAAACAAAACTGTAGGCCAGCCCAGGATAACCCTTCCCTCCACCAGCATGTTTTTTGCTACTGTCCTAGGAAGATGGACACTTATTCTGTAGCTCTGCTGTTTTAAAGATGATCTCATTTTTTGCTACCACTTTATTTCCTTTTTATGAAATCAAAACTCTTTTTTACTTTGCTGTTGGAGCTTTACCTATTTATTGCAGCTACAGTGCTTCGAAAAAGTATTCAGGTATTCATACATTTATCAATTTTTTTGAAATGTTCCAATCAAAAACGTAAGTGTATTTTATTGGGATTTTATGTGATAGACCAACACAAAGTGGCACCTAATTGTGAAGTGGAAGGTAAATGATAAATGGTTTTCAAATTTTTTTACAAATATCTGAAAAGTATGGCATATATTTGTATTCAGCCCCCTTTACTTTTAATACCCCTAACTAAAATCTAGTGGAAACAATTGCCTTCAGAAGTCACCTAATTAGTAAATAGTCCACCTGTGTGTAATTTAATCTCAGTATAAATACAGCTGTTCTGTGAACCCCTTAGAGGTTTGTTAGAGAACCTTAGTGAACAAACTGCATCATGAAGGCCAAGGAACACACCAGACAGGTCAGGGATAAAGCTGTGGAAAAGTTTAAAGCAGGATTAGGTTATAAAAAAAAAAAATTCCAAGCTTTGAACATCTCATGGAGCACTGTTCAATCCATTATCCGAAAATGGAGAGAGTATGGCCCAGCTGCAAACCTACCAAGACATGGCCGCCCACCTAAACTTACAGGCCGGGCAAAGAGAGCATTAATCAGAGAAGCAGCCAAGAGGCCCTGGCAACCCTGGAGGAGCTGCAGAGACCCACAGCTCAGGTGGGAGTCACTGTCCACAGGACAACTATTAGTCGTGCACTCCACAAATCTGGCATTTATGGAAGAGTGGCAAGAAGAAAGCCATTGTTGAAAGAAAGCCATAAGAAGTCCTGTTTGCAGTTCGCAAGAAATAATGTGGGGGATACAGCAAACATGTGAAAGAAGGTGCTCTGGTCAGATAAGACCAAAATTGAACTTTTTTGGCCTAAAAGCAAAACGCTGTGTGTGGCAGAAAACTAACACTGCACATCACCCTGATCACACCATCCCCACCGTGGTGGTGGCAGCATTGTGGGGATGCTTTTCTTCAGCAGGGACAGGGGAGATGGATGGAGACAAATACAGGGCAATCTTAGAAGAAAACCTGTTAGTCTGCAAAAGACTTGAGACTGGGGCAGAGGTTCACCTTCCAGCAGGACAACGACCCTAAACATACAGCCAGATATGGAATAGTTTAGATAAAAGCATATTCATGTGTTGGAATAGGCCAGTCAAACTCCAGACCTAAATCCAATTTAGAATCTGTGGCAAGACTTGTTCACAGACATTCTCCATTCAATCTGACAGAGCTTGAGCTATTTTTCAAAGAATGGGCAAAAATGTCACTCTCTAGATGCTGGTAGAGACAAACATACCCCAAAAGACTTGCAGCTGTAATTGCAGTAAAAGGTGGTTCTACAAAGTATTGACTCAGGGGTCTGAATACAAATGCACGCCACACTTTTCACATATTTATTTGTAAAAAAAAAATTGAAAACCATTTATCATTTTCTTTCCACTTCACAATTATGTGCCACTTTGTGTTGGTCTATCACATAAAATCCCAATAAAACACGTTTACGTTTTTGGTTGCAACATGGCAAAATTTGGAAAATTTCAAGGCGTATTAATGCTTTTTCAAGGCACTGTATAAAGTGTGGTCAGGATAGCCTGGAAATGGCCTATGTTAGGTAACTTTCAAACTCCATTCTGGTAAAAATGTAAATGTGAAGAGTTTTCTGGGTCCATACCCTCTGACATTGCCTCAGCACTTGTCCTTTCTCTGAAGACTCAGTAAGTAGGCCAGTCAGTCAGAGCATGGGGAGCTACCTAGCTAACATAGGTCACTGGGCGCTTATACTTCCTGTTCCTGCTGATTTGGCCATGGAAGGGGTAATGCTGAGGGACTGAGCATTATTCTCATCCACTGGGTGTTTGTCATGCATGTTTCACATTCTTTCCCACTGCCAGGAGGTCGCAACATGTCTGATTCTAGACACAATGGGGAGATGGCCGTCCCACGATTCTTGGTGCCCCCAGATTACTTTTTAACTCTGGGGCCGCCTGCATCGAACCTCCTGATGGTACCAATGTCTGCAGCTTGAAATCACATTGCCCTCTGCCTGTAGAGCCTGTTCTGTCCTCAGAATCCTCTTTAGCTCCATCAGGTGTGACAGGTCTTTTAACATGTCAATCAAGAATTTATGGCCCAAATCACCCATTTATTAGTTGACTCTGTACGCAGAGGCCTCAATCGTTCTCCCAGTCTTACCACATACTTTATTTGAGTTGCCTGCAGCCTTAGCAGCTTCTATGCTATCGGCTACAGAGTGTGATTCTGAGTCACTGCAGTCCTTGACTGATTCCCATTAGAAGTTACAAGCCATTACTATTACTCCCAATTTGAAACAGACCATTATGACTCTTATTGATGCAGTGTGCATCACTTCAAAATGGAGGATTAACCATTTGCCTTCTACCAATGCTGTCTCCAGCTTTGGGTCGCTTAATACTCCTAATGCTGCAAATACTTTTCCCTCTGAACTCGCTTTTTCCACGTTTTCCTTATGGAGATTTAAGACTCTTTCTCTGTGGGTACTGGAAAGTTATTCACTCTTTCAAGCACTTAATAGCCTTGTATATGTTTGAGGATTTTGTGCAAACTTGGTGTGTTCATTCCAAGGAATCTGTTAGTTTTAGGCACTATACCAGTGAAGGATGCACCTCTCCTCCAGGACCCAGCCAATAAGCTCTTCAAAGCCCTTTCTAGAGCCCTGTTCATGCTGGCCTGTCCCTGCCCTTTATGTAATCCTGGCTGCGATTTTACTTTGTCAGACCATGCCTGATTGATCAAAATCCCTTACAAGAGAACTAACCACTGATGCAGTTGAGCCCTTGCTTATTAAACATGTGGAGCAGTTGGCTGTAGTGTTAAACTTTAGCTGTGACAGTTCGATGGAAGGATATTTTTCCTGTATGTGTAATCTCATATGCGTTGGGCACATAGGCAGTGCTAGACTGTAGAACCTTTGTTCAAGAAGTGTTTGGCATGCATGGTCCTTGAGGGATGTCTCTTCAGACCAGCTCTTGATAATAGCATAAAAGCATCCATCTTCCTCAGTGGATGAAACCAAAAAAAAACTACTGTAAAGTATTCTCTCTCTCTGACTGTTAAGCAACATTCCTTTCCTTTCATTTCTCCAGTCCCTTGATCTTCTCATCGAGAACTTTCCCCAGTTTCAGAGGCACATTTGTTATGTTTGTTAATCTTTGTGATGCTTGGACAGCTAGCTTCTCAGATGCAGGGGGCAGGAGGTGTTATCCCAGGACTACAAACTGAAATTTTGCCGCCTGCCCTTTCTTCGTTTCTCACCTCCAATCTTCCTGTGTCACCACACAGGTTAGCTGGTCTCAGTTGCGTCTTCTTGGGTATTCTGGATCAAGACGCCATTGCCCCAGCTCTGAATGTCTTCTAGTCCAGAAATTCCGCGTTCAGTCCATCAAATCTGTCATGGCCTCCCTTCACTAGGAAGATTTTCTGGCTTTGGTGTATATCGATAATCAATATATCGACCTCTGATGATGTCTTTTATGACAAAACGATCGTCGGGACTGATACGTACACACGCTACTGTGCATGCGCAATTTCTATCTGGCTATTTACAAGGGTTTCGTTTGGATTTTTGTATTTATCTGCCTACCTTTTACTAATCTGAGTGCATTACCTTATATTAAATTTGAAGCTGATACAGTATCACACTATGTGGAGTCTTTATTCGATATATACTTCAGCTATCTGATCCACTGATGGTTTTTGGCACTACTTCCTGGTTTGTTGAGAGCCTTCTGATATATCAATTAAGGACACCTGAGAGAGCACCTGGGCTTTTCTTCAGTGGATCGTAGATCCAGCCAAGCGCTGTATGACCTCTCTCAGTAAGGGGGGTTGCAGGCTTTCTGGTAAGCATCCATTTTTTACTTTGCTGATGGGTGTCACACAACTGGGTTGATGGATCATCATTTCTACATGGTTTTGCAATGGACTTTGCATATGGACTTTAGTTTTTTGCAGAGATCTGCACCTTTTTTATATATTGCACTGATATTTATGCTTGAAATTCATCTCTAGCTGAATTTTAGGTTTTGTACAATTGATGGCACGTATTGCACTTTAATTAGTACATGTTTTATTTCTATTTTTGCATATTTCTTTTTTATGCAATATTTCGATATTGATTTCCTATATTGTTCATACACTATTGATTGCACTGAAAGCACTTTATTAATCTTTGCACGTGTTATATGGATTGTGGTATGTATTGCAAGTATATTTTTAGCGCTGCGCACTCTATTTAAATGTATATTGATAAGGTTTACCTTCATGTCCCCATCTTCTCAGCCCATCAGTGATTCCTAAGCATTGCTGTGGGGCCTCTACACCTATCAGTTTGTGGTCCAGCCCATCAACTTTTCATCTGTACCTCAGGTATTTTCCAAAGTGCTCATTCCAGTGTTGGCTATGCTGCACTTTTTTGGCACCACCACATGGCTTTGACTGTCCAGACGTTACAGTGGTTGAAGTGGATCCTGAACCTTCAGAAACTGTTGCTGAAAACTACACGTGGTTTGGAGTATCAGGGTCTAGTCCCAGACACAGCTTAGGCTAGAGCGTTTCTTCCACAGGACAACCTTTAGACACCTACAGCTCCAGTGCTTTGCAATTTTGGGACACTTGTGACAATTGTGTATAGGAGGTAACTTGCCACTTAGACATCTTGCATGGGTCAACACTCCTCTTAGTCCTACAGACTCTCAGCAAGCATTATGCAAGAGGGGATTGGGGGGGTTTCAGAGAGCCTTGAGTTTCTTGGTGGATGCCTTGAAAGACTCAAGGCAGCTTTCTCAGACAGGCACAGTGTCCATATGAGAAAGGATCCCATGGTTCAAGTGTTGGTTGGCAGACCTTCTCTGTAAGAAGTATATCAAGAGGCTGCCCTTTGAGGGTCAGCACTTGTTTGGCCAGTCTTTGTATGCCTTTATCCAGAAGGTGACGATGGATTAAAGCATACTCTTGCCCCTAATGGAAGGTAGTACAGGTGATCACATACAGGTGACATGTCAGAAACCACTGCCTTCCGAAACCAGGAAGAGTTCCTTTCGTAAACAGCTAGCCTCAGGCTCTAGACAGAAGCCTATGTCCCAGTTCCATAAGAAGAAGTGGACCCCAAGGCCTCTGGATCTGGAGGCACGTGCTCTTCACAGTGAAGGGGTGGCCCCATTTGTGCAGTTTGGGTGTCCAAAGGTTTCAAGCAAGAGTGTTGGTGCTTTCCCTATCTCAACTTAATGCGCTCAAAGGTGTTTTTGAAGCCACAGAAAAAGCAATTTTCTTTGTAGATCTAGGAAGGCTGCTGTCCCGGGGGGAAGGGGGGGGATTGCCATTGGACCTGTCCACAGCCCCCAGGGTGTTTACCAAGGTGTTGGCTTCAGTTCTGGGGTTGTTGAGGAGCTGGATTAATCTGAATTTTGTGGGGTACCTGGATGACCTGCTTCTCGGGGGAGCATTAAATGTCAGACAGTACAAGCCCTAGAAAGGTTTGGTTGGGTGCTGAATCTTCAAAAGTCGTCTCTGGTTCTGATACATCATCTAGATTATTAAGGCCTAGTCCTGAACATGGTGCAGGCAAAAGTATTGCTTCTGCAGAAGACATGACTGTCTCTTCACTTCCAGGTGGAGTCCCTGAGGTCATCAAAAAGCCTTCCATGCTGTCCACTATGCCCAGGTTTACTCCAGAGCTCTTCAACGCTGTATCCTCTTGGTACGTAACAAACATCAGGAGTCCTTGGATATGTCAATTCATCTGACTCCTGATGTTTGTCCTGGAGAGTTGGGCAAATCTGCTGGCTTTTACACTGGTCTGTCTACCTTCAGAGTCTCTTCATCGTGGTGCAGTCAGACAATGCCACGGCTGTGGCGTACATCAACTATCAAGGAGGGATGAGAAGTCACCCTGCTCAGAAGGAAGTGGACCCAAACTTGTTTTGGGCAGAACTTCACATTCTGGCCCTCTCCACTGTGCACATTCACAACTTTGAAAATTGGCAGGTGGACTTTCTCAGCCATCAGCGGCTGAACCTAGGAAAATTAGCCCATCGTCCAGGGATGTTCACACAGTTTTGTCTGTGGTGGGGGACACCAGATGTGGATCTCTTGCTGTCCAATTCAAAAACAAACTGGACATTGTTGTGTCCTGGTCTAGGGATCCTCAGGCGTTTGCGGTGTCCCTAAATTTTGCCTTTGTCTCCACTTCCCGTTCTTATTTCGCCTTTTTACAAGATAAAGGGCATTACTGCATTTCTGTCAATGGGACAAAAAGTCTTATAGTGGGGTTCCCCATTCTGTTTTTTGGTTTTGGGCCTGTTGGCCTTGTTGCTCTGTTGCCCATTCCTCATGTTCATTGCCTTGGGAAATCCAGAGTAGTCATGAATATGAAGTGTCCTGTGATGTATGGATGATGAATAAATTAGGATTTTTGGTTTAGCTGTAAAATCCTTTTGTAAAAGTACATCACAGGACATGTGGATCCCTCCGCTCTTTGTTCCTCATTGCTTGCTACAAAACGGAGACTTAGCTGAACTAGGAGGGGTTATTCTGGGACAGGGAATTCCTGCCTTATTTGGCCAGTGTTCATTCACCTGAAGGTAGCAACATAACCAAAGTAGTCATGAATTCAAAGTGCCCTGTGTTCTGTGATTTACTCCAAACAAAAAGGGAAAAGGGTTTTACAGGTAAACCAAAAATGGTAATTTACAAACCTGGGCACTTTATATTAATGTATTGCTAATACTGTAATATATAGGGATGTTTTTGGCAAAACTCATTTAAGAAAAAGATAAGTTCTAGATATAACTTAATAATAAAAAACAAACCTTTATACTCGCCTAGGTGGATGCAGCATAAATCTGATGCAGCATCTATCCCCGGACGCCTCTACATCGAGAACTGAGAAATCAAAGACCGCTGATCGCTCATTTCTTAGTCTTCAGTGAGCAGAGAGCCGGTGACTGTCTCTGGCTGTCTGCAGTGCCCCTCCAACGATCACTGGAGTGCTGGGCTGTGGAGGGGCGGGAGCGGCCAGTGTTAATTTTGGCAGCAAATTTCGATTTAGTTTTAGTCTTAGGACTAAAATGGCATTTTAGTTTTAGTCCCATTTTAGTCTTCTGCAATTGTTTTAGTTTTAGTCGTATTTAGTCGACTAAATCTCTAGGACATTTTAGTCGGCTAAAACTCATTTTACTCGACTAAAACTCATTTTACTCGACTAAAACTCATTTTACTCGGCTAAAACTCATTTTACTCATCTAAAATCTAATGGGTAGGGTTAAATTGTAATGCATTATTTAAGCATTTCTCTACAATTTCCAAACTCATATGCTGCTGGAGTGAAAAATCGAATATGTTATTATTTAAAGTATTGAGATATGAACATGCACTACAGACCAGTGTTAATTTTGACGTCAAATTTCAATTTAGTTTTAGTCTTAATCTTTCTACTAACATGCCATTTTAGTTTTAACCGAATTTTAGTAATCTCAATTGTTTTAGTCGTATTTTAGTCGACTAAAATGTTTTAGTCAACTAAATTAACACTGGGAGCGGGTGGCTTAGACTCTCAGCAGCTCGCTGAGCCAGCTGCCAGTCCAGGCATCTGGGTGGATCCTTAAAGTCGGGATCTCTCTAGGGTCTGTACCAGCTGAGTGACTTTAGCCAATAATGGGATTTAGTCCTCTGCCAACTGAATATGGGTCACAGAAGTGCACTCCTGTGATCTCCAGGAGAAGTAGGGCCCTACTTCTTTTAAATGTAAAATTATTCGAATTTAAATCAATTTAAAAAGGTGTAAATCTTTAAAAAAAAAAAAAATCTCCTTTTCTCAGTTTTGCTTTCAAAAAATACACAAGATCCTCTGCATTACATTAGCAATTACTGTGTGAGTGTCTGACACTCAAAAAGTGCACAAATGTCACTTTAAATTTTAGAGATCACTAAGGGTTTATTCACAACAAGTGTAGTGCGTCTGTGTTGGGTGGCTATTCCAGTGCAGTCCCGCCACAAGACAAGGCAAAAATGCCTTTTCACAATAGTGGCCAGTTCACATCACTGCTTTGTGTGCAGTACTTTTTTTTCAATCTACTGGTCTAGCCTGTCCACAATACACACTAGCCACTGCATTGCAACTCAGAGGCTGGTGTGAATGGACCCTGAGAAACTTGGGTTTGGTAACGTTTCATGAAACTGCATTTTTTAAATGATTTCTCCCCATTTAAAACTTAGAAAACAAAAATGTAAGTATCCAAACATGTTTCCAAATAAAAACTCTTAAGTATCCAGAATGTAAATATGGGGGGGGGGGGGGGGAGGCTCTGGGACTGGAGTGGTTGACAATGATATTGATGAAGTGATCAAAAACAAGTAGATGGCAGAGCTATTAATCGTCAGAAATATCTTGTGTAGTTCAGAAAAGGAATATGTTGTTGGTCTAATACTGACAGATTTGATGTCATACTGGAAGGGATAGATGTGTGCTTTTCCTGTACTTCTCAATAAACTGCCTGTTCTACAATCTCCAGGAAGAGGAGCTTGTCCCACCACGTCCTCCGCTCCCTCGGTCCTATGACTTTACCGATCCAGCTCCTATTCTTCCCCCTATACCCAGTGATAGCAGCTCGTCCTTGCTGTGTTACAGCCGGGGCCCAGTCCAACTCCCTGATGACAAGACCTCTCATCATATCCAGGTTAATCAAAGAAATGGATCCTATTGTGTAAGGAACTGAACTGCCACCATTCCTCTGTCATGTCCATCCACTGTCATCCTTGTCCCCCATTTATGCGGTTCTTTAAACTTTTAAATATATGTGTCCATTTCCTCAATGAATCTCTTTCTATAATACAGGTAATAAACATATCTCTCAGCTACTCATGTTTCCATATTATTGGTTGTTGATTTGCTGATTTCTTATCAGTTTGAGGTGAAGCCTGAATGAATGAAAACTGTAATTTTGGTTCTCTTTGTTCATTTGTGTTTGCATTTTATATGCTGTGTTGGAGTTTGATTACATTTCCTCCAAATATTGGCTATTCATCCGAAAATGTAAACTTTATATGGTTGAGAATCTAAACCCCTCTGAATTTTGAATTTTGATGTGGTTAGATAGTCATAAAAGCCTGGTACATTGTTTGAACAATTATTTTATTGTCAAAGGATGAGCTGAGAGGGTAACACTTATGTTACAAAATTGAATATATAAAATGTAGGAATTGTCCCTGTTGTGTTCTCCTTACTGTGGTGGTTATACCCCTAGATAATCTTTCCACGTATTTTAATTTTTGTAAGGACTTGGGCAGACCATACATTCTGCACATTTATTTCCTTCAACCAGGGGCAGAAGGAAAGAAAATTGCTCAGTTTCCCCAATCAGTGTTGATGGGGGAATCCCCCTGCAAAGCTATTGTGTTCTGGAGGGAGGGCGTGGGGAGCTGCCCCTGCCAGGAGAACACAATGATTGTTGCTAGTGACTATAGCTGCTAGCAATAATCACATGCTAGAAATACGACATGCTGGTTATACCCACATCAATCGATGGATCGACTTGGATACAATCAGCCTGCCCATACATGGACCGAATCTTGGACTGTCCCTGCTAAGCCAGCTGAGATTCAAATCATTTATGGCCGGTTTTAGATCTTTTTCCCATAAGCTGAATGAATGCAATCTGTGTATGGCCAGCTTAAGAGTAAACCTAGAACGTGTAACCCATGAAGATGTCTTACAGATTCTTTTAAGTGAACATGATCATTTTCATCATCACGGTTCTGCCTTCATATTGCTATGTGATGGCCTATTTGGGAGTGTCTTCTGTAATAAAGCAGAACTAAGCTAATATAGCAGTTACTGGTTTCTTGCAGGGCCCAGATTACAGACTGTACAAGAGTGAACCTGAGCTGACCACAGTGGCTGAAGTGGATGAGTCAAATGGTGATGACAAGACAGACCTCACTCTGGACATGGAAAGTACAACTAACAAAGGTATATGATCAAAACGCTCGTAGTCTGATGTACAGTAGTATACCTTATGTGCTGTATATTGCATAGAGAAAATTTAGTGCAGGGCATTGTCATACTGAGTATAGATATTGTATATAGTTGCACAATAAAACATTACTTGTGACAGTAATGATGACTTGTTGCTACATTTAGGTTCACACTTTCCAGTTGGTGTTATTCCTCCAAGAACAAAGTCTCCTCCACTTGAATCCACTACAATAGCATCTTATGTCACCTTACGGAAGAGTAGGAAACCAGAGGCAAAATCAGTAAGTGAACTTCATTATGTTTGGTTATGGCCTTACTGAGCCTGTTGAAGGTCTCTGGATCTAATCCCCTGGACTTCAGGTCAGTTATTCCTCCAATGGCTCATGTCAGTGATACTAAGCCTGCCACTTTACACAGATGCAGTGGGCAACTGCATGACATGAGCCATTATTACTATTGTCCTTTGGTGTCTCTCACGTCCCTTCTGTATCAGGCTGTATATACGGTTTTCTGTGCTGATACCCCTAGGTTTTATACTCTCTTGTTCTTTTTTACTGAAGTTACTGAACCCTTAGCTTCAACTGCTCCACCACACAGTAATCAAAACTACTATGGCCAACTTGCCTTTATCTCTGAACTCCTTTACTTTGTCCTCCCTACAGTCTACTCTTGTAATCCAGAAAAAGCTGGAAAACTCTAACCAGAGACCAGTCCCCGTTCATAACATGCCCCTTCCCATTCCCTCTAGTAGTAGTCTGTTCCCCCTATATTGCTGTTTTTTTATCTTTTTTTCTTTCCTGTTCTGCAGGACAGGCCACGTAGTGCCGTGGAACATCTTTGTGTTATGGAAAATCCCCGACCCCGAATGACACTGGAGGAACAGCTGGAAAGAATGCGCAGGCATCAGGCTGCTTGTCTGAAAGAAAAGAAAAAAGGATTTGCCTTTCTAGGGTCCACTGAGCCCTCACCATCACAGAGTCCTGCCTTCTCCAGGGAAAACTCTATAAAACTGACCCAGGTACTGAATGTAATTACATATAGAAAAGGGAAATTGTGTCTACTGGACAAACAGCCAATATACAATATCTCACAAAAGTGAGTACACCCCTCACATTTTTGTAAATATTTTATTATATCTTTTCATGTGACAATACTGAAGAAATGACACTTTGCTACAATGTAGTGAGTGTACAGCTTGTATAACAGTGTAAATTTGCTGTCCCTTCAAATTAACTCAACACACAGCCATTAATGTCTAAACCACTTGCAACAAAGATGAGTACACCCCTAAGTGAAAATGTCCAAATTGGGCCCAAAGTGTCAATATTTTGTGTGGCCACCATTATTTTCATGCACTGCCTTAACCCTCTTAGGGATGGAGTTCACAAGAGCATCACAGGTTGCCACTGGAGTCCTCTTCCACTCCTCCATGACAACATCACGAAGCTGGTAAATGTTAGTGACCTTCCACTCTTCCACCTTTCCGTTTGAGGATGCCCCACAGATGCTCAATAGGGTTAAGGTCTGGAGACCTGCTTGGTCAGTCCATAACCTTTACCCTCAGCTTCTTTAGCAAGGCAGTGGTCGTCTTGGAGCTGTGTTTGGGGTGGTTATCATGTTGAAATATTGCCCTGCGGCCCAGTCTCCGAAGGGAGGGGATCATGCTCTGCTTCAGTATGTCACAGTACATGTTGGCATTCACGGTCCCTTCAATGAACTATAGCTCCCCAGTGCCCACATCATTCGTGAAGCCCCAGACCATGACACTCCCACCACCATGCTTGACTGTAGGCAAGACGCACTTGTCTTTGTTACCTCACCTGGTGGCCGCCACACACACTTGACACCATCAGAACCAAATAAGTTTATCTTGGTCTCATCAGACCACAGGACATGGTTCCAGTAATCATGTCCTTAGTCTGCTTGTCTTTAGCAAACTGCAGGCTTTCTTGTGCATCATCTTTAGAAGAGGCTTTCTTCTGGGACGACAGCCATGCAGACCAATTTGATGCAGTGTGCGGTGTATGGTCTGAGCACTGACAGGCTGATCCCCCCACCCCTTCAACCTCTGCAGCATTGCTGGCAGCACTCATGTGTCTATTTCCCAAAGACAACCTTTGGATATGACGCTGAGCATGTGCACATAACTTCTTTGGTCGACCGTGGCTAGGCCTGTTCTGAGTGGAACCTGCCCTGTTAAACCACTGTATGGTGTTGGCCACCGTGCTACAGCTCAGTTTCAGGGTCTTGGCAATCTTCTTATAGCCTAGGCCATCTTTATGTAAAGCAACAATTCTTTTTTTCAGATCCTCTGAGAGTTCTTTGCCATGAGGTGCCATGTTGAACTTCCAGTGACCAGTATGAGAGAGTGAGAGCAATGATACCGAATTTAACACACCTGCTCCCCATTCACACCTGAGGACTTGTCACACTAACGAGTCACATGACATTGGGGAGGGAAAATGGCTAATTGGGCCCAATTTGGACATTTTCACTTAGGGGGTGTACCCACTTTTGTTGCCAGCAGTTTAGACATTAATGGCTTTACATTGTAGCAAAGTGTAATTTCTTCAGTGTTGTCACATGAAAAGCTATAATAAAATATTTATAAAAATGTGAGGGATGTACTCACTTTTGTGACATGCTGTATGTACTGTATGTCCTATGAAATGGCTGATTAATTGGAGCCATAAATCGTGCACGCCTTCGTTCTGTGCAGCATTCTAAAAAAAATAGATCTCTGCCCAAATACACTAAATGATTATTTATGTGTAGGTGCTGAGAAAAGAGGAGAACGCAGTTAGTGAAATGAAGGATAAAGAGGAAGCTGAGCGAGAGAACAGCGCACAGTCACTACATCCAGAAGTCATTGAAGCAGCAACTGGAGCTGAAGAGCCTTGTGTAATCAGTGATAAGGAGGTGGGTGTAGTTGGGGAGCCTCCTGTAATGGGTGAGGAGGAGTTGGGTGGAGATTAGGAGCCTCCTGTTATCAGTGATCAGGAAGTGAGCATAGCTAAGAAGCGCCTGTAATCAGTGATAAGGAGGTTATTAGAGCTGAGGAACCTCCTGTTATTGATGAAAAGGAGGTGAGTGGATCAAAAAGCTTTCTACATATATGAGGATGTGCGCGGAGCTTAGGAGCCACCTGTGATTAGGAGGTTGGTGGACTAAGGAGCCTTTGGTGATCAATGACCAGTAGGGTGGGTGAAACTGAAAAACCTTTTATGATCAGTGAGAAGGAAGGTGGGTGGAACTGAGGACCCTTCTTTTATCATTGAGAAGGAGGTGGGTGGAGCTGAAAGGCCTTTTGTGATCAGTTGTAAGGAGGTAGGTGGAACTACGGAGCCTTCTGTGATCAGTGAGAAAGATGTGGGTGGATTTGAGGAGCCTTCTGTGATGGTGAGATGGGTGAAGCTGAGGAACCCCGTGAACAGTGATAAGAAGTTGGATGGAGCTGAGGAGTCTTCTGTGATCAGTGATAAGAATGTGGGTGTAGCTGAAGAGCTGCCTGTAATAACATGGTAGGTGGAGCTGAGGACCATCTAGTGATCAATGATGAGGAAGTGGGTGTAGCTAAGGAGACTCCTGTGATCAGTGATAGGGAGGTGGGTGAAGCCGAGGAGCTTCCCTCGATCAATAAGGAGGTGGGTAGTGCTGAATATAGCCTTCTGTGATCAGTTAAAAGGAGGTAGTGGAACCCAGAAGCTTTTTGTGATCGGTGAGAAGGAATTGGGTGGAATGGAGGAGCCTTCTGTGATTGGTAAGAAGGAGGGGGTGGACCAGAGGTGCTTTCTGTGATCAGTAAGGAGGTAGGTGAAACTGAGGACCCTTGTTTGATCAGTGAGAAGGAAGTGGGTGACGCTGAGGATCCTTCTGTGATAAGTAGGTGAGTGGAACTAAGGCAGGCCATAGATTATGCCGTTTTCTTTCCTGCAACCACAGTGTTGATGGGATTACCTCCTGCAGAGCTATTGTGTTCTCCTGACTGGGGGGGGGGGGAGATCGCGGGGAGCTGTTTGAGAACACACTGGTTATTGCCAGTGGCTTTATTGCTTGGTGTACTCGAGTCAATCAATGGATTGACTTGGGTACAATCATCCTGCCCGTAGATGAATCGAATCTCAGCCAGTCCCTGCTGAACTGGCTGAGATTTAAACCATCTATAGCTGGCTTTAGCAGCCTGCATTGATCAGTGATGATAATGTGGGTGGAGATGAATAGCCTTCTGTGGTCAGTTATAAGGAGGTGGGTGGAATTTGGGGAGCCTTCTGTGAACAGTGAGAAGGCATTGGGTGTGGCCCAGAAGCCTTCTGTGGTCATTGAGAAAGAGTTGGGTGGCACTGAGAATTCCCTGTTTACAGTAATTAGGAGGTGAGTGGAGATGAAGAGCTTCCTTTAAACAGTGATAAGTAGATTGATGGAGCTTAACCTCCCTGGCGGTAATAGCGTGTGTGGCTCAGGGTTACATTTCAGTACCATTAGCGGTAACCCCAAGCCACACTCGGGATTGCATTGCAGAATCCTGGTCCGGGTTACTTGTCACCAGGATCCTGCAGTGTAGTGTCGGCAGGGAGCCTCATGTGATTAGTAAAAAGGAGGTGGGTGGAGCTCAGTAGCCTTTTGTGACCAGTGAGGATGAAGTGGGTAGAACTGAGAATCCTGTGATCAGTGAGAGGGTGGGCAGATCTAAGAAGCCTTCTGTGAGCAGTGAGAAATTGTGGGTGGAGCAGAAAAGCCGTCTGAGAATAAACAGTTGGGTGTAACAGAATAATATGTGATTAATAAAGATTCCAACCTTGGTATAAGTGATGATCCCCTGTGATTTTTTTTACATATAATTGACATTCCTCCTGTGCATCTCCATCCACAGCCTTTACATTCCCCCACTGCTTCCTCTCTATCTGATGCCAAAGATGAAGTGACAGAAGAAGCAGCCACTCCAGGTCTGGTACCTGAGCCCCAGGAACAATGGTTAGTGAGACCTGATCTCCAGTGCAGCACTTCCACTGACCAGTCTCCATGAAAAACTGTGTGTATGTACAGTACTGTGCAAAAGTTTTAGGCAGGTGTGATGAAATGCTGTACAGTAAGAATGCTTTTAAAAATATATATTTGAATTGTTTATTTTGATGAATTTTCAAAATGAAAACAGAAGAAAAATCAAATCAATATTTGGTACAATTACCCTTTGGCTTCAAAACAGCATGAATTTATCAAGGTACACTTGCGCACAGTTTTTGAAGGAACTTGGCAGGTAGGTTGTTCCAGACATCTTGGAGAACTAACTACAGATTTTCTGTGGATGTAGGCTGCCTCAAATCCTTCCGTCTCTTCATGTAATCCCAAACAGACTCAATGATATTATACAGGATTTATATAGCGCCAGAAGAGCTTACAATCTAATAGGGTGGGGCATGTGGTACAAAAGGTTGTAACTGTGGGGAATGAGCTAATGGAAGTGGTAAAAGATTAGTTAGAGACGTTATAGGCTTTCCTAAAGAGATGAGTTTTCAGGGATCGCATGAAGGTAGCAAGAGTAGGGGATAGCCGGACAGGTGGAGGTAGCGAGTTCCAGAGGGTGGGAGAGGCTCTGGAGAAATCCTGGAGACGAGCATGAGAGGAGACGAGAGAGCTTGAGAGTAGGAGGTCTTGAGAAGAGCAGAGAGGACGATTTGGGTGATATTTGGAGATAAGATTGGTGATGTAGCTCGGAGCAGAGTTGTGAATGGCTTTGTATGTTGTGGTTAGTATTTTGAATTTAATTCGCTGGGTGATTGGGAGCCAGTGTAGGGATTGGAGGAGAGGGTTGGCAGACACTGAGCGGTTGGTAAGGTGGATAAGTCTGGCAGCAGCATTCATGATAGACTGAAGAGGGGATAGCCTATGGAGAGACAGGTCAATGAGAAGGGAGTTGCAATAGTCAAGGCAAGAGATAACAAGGAAGTGAATGAGGAGCTTGGTGGTTTCATTTGTTAAAAAGGGGCGAATTTTAGAGATGTTACGGAGGTGAATTCTACAAACTTTTGACGATTGGATTTGAGGCTGAAATGACAAGTCAGAGTCTAGGATTACACCTAGTACCCTGGCGTGAGGGGAGGGACTGATGGTTGCATTGTTGATTTTGATGGAAAAGTCGTGGAGGGGGTGCATGGGCGGGGGGGGAATATTAATAGCTCAGTTTTAGAGAGATTTAGTTTAAGGAAGTGGTGCGACATCCATGCTGATATGTCAGTTAGTAAGTTAGTAATGCGAGAGGAGACTGAAGGAGTGAGGTGAGGAGTAGACAGATAGATTTGGGTGTCATCAGCGTATAAGTGGTATTGGAAGCCGTGGGCGGTGATGCTATCAGGGCTCTGTGGGGGCCAAGCTATCACTTCCAGCACTCCTTGTTCTTCTTTACGCTGATGACATTGGCTGTATGTTTGGGTTGTTGTCCTGCTACAGAATAAATTTGGGGCCAATCACATGCCTCCCTGACTGAATGACATGATGGATATACATCTGCCTGTATTACTCAGCATTGAGGACACCATTGATCAGGCAATGTTGTGCGTAGACGCAGTGATTTTCCAAAAAAAAATGCAGCAGATAACACATCATGCTTACTTCCCTTCGACTTTGGAAGATGTCCACAGTGCCATCAGCAATGAAGTGGCAGAAACCAGTGGGATCCAGGTACACCCATCTACTGTCCAGAGAATTCTGGTCAGAAGTGGTCTTCATCGAAGAATTGCGGCCAAAAAGCCATACCTCCAATGTGGAAATAGGGCTAAGTGATTCAACTATGCATGAAAACATAGGAACTGGGGTGCAGAAAAATGGCAGCAGGTACTCTGGGCTGATGAGTCACAATTTTAAATATTTGGCTGTAGCAGGAGGCAGTTTGTTCACCGAAGGGCTGAATAGCGGTACAACAATGAGTGTCTGCAGGCAACATTGAAGCATGGTGGAAGTTCCTTGCAAGTTTGGGGCTGCATTTCTGAAAATGGAATTGGAGATTTGGTCAGTATCAGTGGTGTCCTCAATGTTGAGAAGTACAGGCAGATACTTATCCATCATGCCATACCTTCAGGAAGGCGTGTGATTGGCCCCAAATTTATTTTGCAGCATGATAACAACCCCAAACATACAACCGATGTCATTAGGTAATATCTTCGTTGTAAAGAAGAATGAGTCCTGGAAGTGATGGTTTGGCCATCACAGAGCCCAAATCTCAACATCACTGATTCTGTCTGGGATTACATGAAGAGACAGGAGGGTTTGAGGCAGCCTACATCCACAGAAGATCTGTGGTTAGTTCTCCAAGATGTTTGGAATAATCTATATGCCGAGTTCCTTCAAAAGCTGTGTACAAGTGTATGTAAAAGAATTGATGCTGTTTTGAAGGCAAAGTGGTGACTCAATATTGATTTGATTTGGATTTCTTTTTTTTTTTTTATTTACTTTACATTTTATTATTTGATAAAAAAATAAACTATTACCGCTTCTATTTCAGAAAAGCATTGTTAATCTACAGAATTTTTTTCACACCTGCCTAAAACTTTTGCACAATAGTGTGTGTGTGTGTGTGTGTGTGTGTGTGTGTGTGTATAAGTAAATAGACCACAGGACATTATGGGCTTTGTAGATATCATCAGCTGGATGATGATTGATCATCTCCATTTCCAGTCCATATATCAAAGCAAAATAGATGTAGACCTCTCTCAACACCAGTCCATATATCTGAGCAGAATAGATTTAGACTCTTCCCACCTCTCTCCAGATCTGTAACGTGTTCTGTGCGGTCCCTCCAGTTTACAGGTTGTGACATCTGTCCTGACGTATACAGAGAGTGAGGAGAAGCCAAGGGACCAGGAGCACAGCGGGATTCTCTTTGCCTATGAGTTTTCGGCTGACACCCTGAGAAGACATACATCCCTAGAGGGTGAGATGTGAGCTGGGTGGTTGTCTGAAGTCTAAGTCCTCAAGTGTTTGTGCTTGGTTGGGTCCCATGACGCTCACACTGTTTTCTAATCACTGCATTACCGAGAGTAGAATACTACATCTTTATGTACTTATAATACTTAAAGCAGAAATAAACCCATTGATTTTACCGTTTTCCAAGACACATTCAGGGCATGCCAAGAATGATAACTGTTACACTTGCTTGTGCTCTCAGCCAGACTGTCAAGCCATCAAATGGCTGGTGTCATAACTGATCACATGTGCAGCACTATGGCAACTGCAGATCAAACAGAGGCCAAGTTGGAAGCTTCCTTGGCTGTAAAGGATAGGAGGGTTCATTTCCACTTTGACAAATGAAATGCGAGTATCCCAGTTTCCCTACACAAGCTTAGATAGCCTGTAAAACAGAAGCAGATGCAGCCCCTAGGTGGTAGAGAAGCAAAATGTAGTCGAGTAATGTCACCTTTCTATTTTGTGTTTTCTAGCTGGGAATCTGACTCCTCTTCCAGACCCACCAACACTGCCGGTGACAGCAAAGCAGCCACAGCTGAGCGAAGGATCCCACTTCATGTGTGTTTAGCAGTGGGATGATTCAAGTTACAAGCATGTAAGAAGACCGGTTATTATATAATGTTTCTGCATTGTTCTTCCTGTGCTTAGATGCATGTTTTTAGCATAGGCTAAGTTCAATTTTTTTCCCCCTAAACTCCAGCTCCCCTATGTACCCAATATAGCTTTAATGTACTTCTTTTTCAAGAATAAAAAAAGCTTTTCATTTGTCCTATCTAGCCCTTTCCTCAGTGTCCGTTCATTTTTGTACAAAAAAAAAACTTTCATTGGACGACCCTTAAGATGTGAAAACAGTTAAGACACAGGAAGCAGTTCACAACTGACCTCAGTAGCACACACCCTGCATCTGCCCTCCCCCTTCCAGGAGATTGCTCCCACTCCCCTATGCAGGTGCTCATTTTTCCGATACAGTCCATGATCACCATTCTCACTAAATACACAGCCAGTGATTAATTTTCTTTTTTCTGTCATACCTTCATTTTGCATAGGTTGTCCATTTGGCAGATTGTGCAAGAGCTGAGCAATCAGATAACTGCCTATATGAATCGCTGTAATGGTGAAAACAGAAGTATGTTCTGGGTTCTGTAAAGCTCACCATGCACTATACAATCAGATTGTACAGTCTCCTTTAGATCTACCATCAACTATGTAGTGCAAGGGCCTGCCTGATTGGATACAGAGTGATTGGATATATTGTGTGTCCTCCTATTATATCGTTTTGGTAAATCTAAAGGAGATCGTACAGAGATTGCACAACCAGATTATATAGTTTATGGCTATCTTTATACACCTAAAATTAACAAGTTGCGCTTTTGGTGCCATTAATTCTTAAGGTCACACCCAACACAGAAGCAAACACGCATTTTACCACATGAAAAAACAAGCGTCAAATGCAGCAAAACGCAAAGTAAAAAATGTTCAACACGGCAAAATGTCCCAAGTGCTACTTTGCCACGTGTAGCGCAGCCCATTGAAATCAACAGGGTGCCCTATGCGTGTCACAGGATTAAACAAGCCAAAAAACACCTGCTCCCACTATGCTAAATGTGAATGAGGCCTGAAAGTGAAATTGGTGTATTTACACAAGGTCAGGGAGGCTCCATACACATCTATGCATTTCTGAACGCATTTCAAACTGCGTTTGCAGCGCATTTCTGAAACCCACGGCAAAGCATTCATTTTCTGTGCAGTTTTCCATCCATTTGGAAACACACAGATGTGAATGGAGCCTCACTGTTCTTTGTTTACACACAAATTTCACTTTCAGGACCTATTCCCATCTAGCGTAGTGGGAGCCCACATTTTTTGGCCCGTTTTTCCCATGACAAACATAGGACTACACGTGGCAAAGTAGCTCATGGGACATTTGCCGTGTTGCACTTTTTTTACTGTGTTTTGCTGCATTTATCGCTAATTTTTCACCTGGCAAAATATGTTTGCTTCTGTCTTTGGTGTGTCGTTAACAATTAATGGCACCAAAAGTGCAACTTGTTAATTTTAGGTGTATAAAGGTGGCCATACTCTGTACAATCTCCTTTTAGATTTACCAATACTATATTACCACTTTAAGACCATGCCTTTTTCTGACATTTGTTGCTCACTAATTAAAATCTTTTTTTGACAGCTAATTACTTAGAACCCCCAAATGTATATATATATATATATATATATATATATATATATATATATATATATATATATATATATATATATATATATATAAAAATGTTTATATATATTGGTAAAGAGGTCTACAGGGACCACAATATAAAAGTGCAGTCAAGATAACAGGAATATGAACATGAGTTACAAGGCATAGGCATATTTGCTGTTATTAGCATCACATTCCACGTTAGTGTAGGCATGGAAACATAAGAGATGTAATGGTGTTGTTGGTCAGAGCTTCCTATAAGGTAGCTCTTGCGGATCTCCTTTGTATGCCCCTGTTTCCATAAGGTTTTCCCGTGTTCTTGCGTGTGAGATGTACGGGTATCATAGTTCTATGAACTCATAAGAGGAAGAATGCGGGGTCATCTGGGATTATGCTGTTTGTAATTTTTTGTGCTATCCGGCGGACCTCTCTCCAAAAGTTTGTGATCTGGTGAAATGACCAGAAAATATGTATCAGGGTTCCTCTTTCTCTTTGGCAGCGCCAACAGAGTTCAGATGCTGTAGGAAAGAATTTATGTAATAAAGCTGGGGTTCTATACCATCTCGATAGGATTTTGTAGTTGGTTTCCTGAATTTTGTGCATATGGAGGATTTGTGTGTAAATATGAGGATGTGTTGTCTTTTTTGGTGTTAAAATAGTAGTTCAGATCCCTTTCCCATTTAATGAGGCTTGGAAGTTGGTTGCCTTCTAGAGGTGCAATTAACATGTTGTACGTAAGGGAAAGTGTGTGTAATACTACTCCGGTTTCCGTACAGATCTCTTCCAGAGTCGTGGGCGCTGGTTAGTATCATTAGGACGCGGAATGGAGCTGAGGAAGTGACTGAGCTGGAGAGATATCAGAAAGTCTAGACGAAACAGGCCCCCGGGGTCTGAAAACTCTGTGATAGTCTTCCATCGTCCCATTGTGCTAAAGTGGGAAGCTTGGTAGAGTCCCGAATTGCCCAAAGCACGGAAGACTGCGTCACGCCTACCTGGTTCAAATTGGGGATTACCCAGTATAGGGCGTAGGGGTGAGTTCCAGGATGAGAGAGAAGTTTGGGAGATCAGTTGTGCACATATTTTGGTGGTGTTGCCTATCAGGGGTTGACGTTTGACACTTGGCAGGTAGTGCTGAGTAGCACCATGGCACTCTATGTAGAGGGGTTTCACTCTGGGCTTGTTCCAGTTGAGGCCATAGCTTGGTTTCCCTGTGGCGGCACCAGTCAATGAGTCTACATAAGTGTATAGCATGATAATAGGTGCGGATATCTGGCATTGCCAAACCTCCATTTTGTTTCTGGAGGGAGTGTATTTTCTTGTTGATCCGGGGTCTTTTTCGGGTCCATATGAACGCTATGAATGCTGAGTGTACTTGTCTAAAATATCCTGCAGGTATGTGGATAGGTACGGCTTGTAGAAGATAAAGGCATTTGGGGAGAATCGTCATTTTGAGGATATTACAGCGGCCAAACCAAGAGTGAAGGCCGGTGTTTCCATTGGTTGAGCAGAATTTGGACGGTTTTCAGAAGGGGTGGGAAGTTGAGTTTATAGAGTTGTGAAAATTTCGGAGGGATATGCTTACCCAGGTATTTCAAGGCCGTGTCTGTCCATTTAAATTTCAAGTTAAAGCTAGCTTGGAGATGTGTGAGTTGTGGTTGTGGTATGCCAACCCCCATCGCCTCTGATTTGCTAAAATTAATTCTTAAGTTGGAGAGCTTACCGTATGTTTCAAATTCTCGTAACAGGTTTGGAAGGGATATGGTTGGGTTTGTAAGCGAGAACATTAGGTCATCTGCATATGCCGATACTTTATATTGTGACTGGTTAACTACTACTCCAGAGATGTCTGAGTTTAGTCTCACATGGCATAAGAAGGGTACTAAGGACAACGCAAAAAGTAAGGGTGAATGTGGGCTACCCTGTCTAGTCCCATTTGTGATTGGGAATGGGTCCAAAATCACCCCATTGGCTCTGACTCTTGCCTGGGTCTGAGTAGGACGCGGAGATCCAGTTTAGCATATTATGACCTATCTCTGTGTGTTTCAGTGTTGCAAACATTAACTACAACTCACCCGATCAAACGCCGCCTCGGCATCTGTTCCAATGAATACGCATGGCGTTTTGGTGGTGTTGGCTGTATGTAATAAATAAATATACTTTAGTGGTGTTATCTCTGGCTTCTTTACCTTCTTTTGGAATTACTGATATCTGGGCTTGTAGTGTGGATCTGTGTAGCTGTTTCCCTGTGCTAAGGCCATTGAATAGTGTTACTAGATGGTTTCCTAGAGAGGGAAGTAAAGTCTTATAATATTGGGTGGTGAGGCCATCCTGTCCCAGTGCCTTACCTGATTTGGCATTACCTAAGGCAAGGTGAAGTTCGGTTAGTGTGATGGGGTCTTCTAATAGATCTTTGGCTTCAGTTGGTAGAGAGGGCATGAGGGAGGCGGCTATGTAATCCGTTGTCATTTCTTGGGAAGGTTGTGCTCAGATTGTATAGGGAATCATAGTATGATCTAAACTCCTGTGTGATGTATTGAGGTAGGGGTGATTTCTGTCCCGTGGGGGATATGATATGTGATATGCAGGATGTTAGTTTCTGAGTTCATAGGGTCTGAGCTAGTAGTCTCCCGCATTTATTACCCGACTCATAGAATTTTTTGCGGCAAATCTGAAGCGCCGCCTTAGCTTTAAAGTGTAAAAGATCAGTGATCTGTTTACGGGTGGTAGCGAGGTCATTACCCAGTTGTCTGGATGGGGTCTGCTTATGTCTTGTCTCTAGTGTTTGTAGTTTGTGTAGTAGGGAAGTCAGTTGAGCTGATCTTTGTCGTTGGAGCCTTGAGCCGTGTTTAATAGGTACTCTACGGACCACTGCTTTGTGCACTTCCCAGACGACTCCTGCATCATTATCGGGGATGCTATTAGTGTTAAAGTAGTGTCCAATCTCCCTCATTACTTCTGCCAATACCTCCAGGTCCTGTAGTAAGCTCTCATTCAGTCTCCATGGCTTTCTTTGCGCCTTATGGAAGTCTGATAGAGCGTACCGCAGGGTTATCAGGGCATGGTCCAACCAAGTAATAGACCCTATTGTGGTGTTTTTGATTGCTTGTAACTGGCCGTGGGGGATCAAAAAGTAGTCTATACGTGAGTACATCTGGTGTGGTCTGGAATAGAATGTATAATCGCGTTCCCCAGGATGGAAAAGACGCCATCAATTGTGTGGCGTGCAGTGATGTGAGGATTCTTTTGCCCGTGTCCCGGGAGGATGAGGACACTCCAGAGCAAGTGTCTTCCGTCGGTGTCAGGGGGATGTTAGTCACCTTCGATAATTAGTTGCCCCTCTGTATATTTCAGGAGGAGTTCTAGGTGGCGTTTTAGAAATGTGTCTTGGTCGTTTGGGACGTAGAGGTTAGCAAAGGTTACCTTCATGTCTCTAATCAGACCTTTCAGAAATAAAAAGTGTCCCACTGGGTCTGTCCTCACGTCTAGTTGCGTCCAGGGTATCGTAGCTGAAATTAGAATAGAAACTCCTCTGGATTTAGCTTCTGAGTATGTGGAGTGGTACACTGTGGGGTAGAATCTGTTCTTAAGTATTGGCAGTGTGTTTTCTCTAAAGTGTGTTTCCTGTAGTAGGATGATCTCTGCATTCATGTGTTGCATGTCATGAAGCTGCATCCACCTTTTTTCAGGGATGTTTAGTCCATTTGCATTTAATGAAACGATATTCAGTTCGTCCATGTTCATGAGTGGAGGGGGTGGTAGGGGTTAGGTATAGGTGAGGGAAATAGGGTGCGTTTGGGAGCTGTGGGTGGGTTGAGGGAAGTTTGAGTGTAGAGTAGTTTTGGGTAGAATGGGTTATGTAATCCCAAGAAAGAAGGTAGAAAGTTAGGGGGCCATCACTAGGGTGTGCGGCTAGGTAAGAAGTACTAGTAGGGCAAAATCTTGCTAAAACACTCCCCAGTTAACTACTGGGTATTGAACGTGATCCTATTTGGGGTGGTGGATAGACAGTGGCGGGAAGAGAGCCCCCGGACCCATCCACCCTACCCCCAGCAATTATCACCGTGCCGCTGGGTGACGCTCGTGAATCGGCCCGGCTCCCCTGTGAGTTTCCCCTCCCTCCCATGCTGTGTCAGATCGCCATGCAGCTAGCCACATAACGCCTCCTCTTCTCACAGACGGCACAGTGATCCAATACTAGGAATCACTGTGCTGTGTGTCATAGGAGGCGGGACATCGCTACCGTGGCTGCACGGGGATCTGACACAGCGGGACATCGATCAGTACACAGTTCCACGTCCTGATCAGAAAAAAGAATTAATCTTTACACGGTATCTCTAGATGACAAGGTATCTCTAGATGACAAGGGACAAGGTATCTATAGATGTCAAGGGACCGTATTTACAAGGTATCTCCTAGATGACAAGGGTCAAGGTATCGCTAGATGACAAGGTATCGCTAGATGACAAGGGACAAGGTATCGCTAGATGACAAGGGACCATATTTACAAGGTATCGCTAGATGACAAGGGACAAGGTATCGCTAGATGACAAGGGACAAGGTATCGCTAGATGACAAGGGACAAGGTATCGCTAGATGACAAGGGACAAGGTATCGCTAGATGACAAGGGACAAGGTATCGCTAGATGACAAGGGACAAGGTATCGCTAGATGACAAGGGACAAGGTATCTGTAGATGACAAGGGACCGTATTTACAAGGTATCTCTAGATGACCCAGTGGCAAAAATATGAGGTTTGTCCATGCAAGTCAAGTAAAAAATATCTTAGTTTTATACTAACTCTCTGGGTAATTTACTATAGGTATCTGGGACTTCCTTACTTTGGACCAAATTGCATTTGTATACAGGCTGCTGCATTTCCCACCCTAGGCTTATACTCGAGTCAATAAGTTTTTCCATTTTTTTGTGGTAAAATTAGGTGCCTCAGCTTATATTTGGGTCGGCCTATACCCGAGAATATACGGTAGCATATATATCGTATAACTTATGGCATTTAACATATAAAGAGAGGCAGCAACTGGCATGAACATTAGTAAAAAAATAAACAGTTACAGTAAAGTGTGCATAACTGGTGGTCTAATTATTCTTTCAATCCCCCACCGAAAGCCTGCAAAATCCCCAAGCTTCCCCCGTTCCCAGCAGGTAAGGCTCCTGTTTAGTAAGGTAAAATGAAAATGAAACTGTCCCCCTAGTCTGAGGTCTTACGTTCCTGTCAATGTTAATGTCCACGAACTGATCCTTGTTTGCAGCTGCACCTTTTAGTGTGGGGATAAAGTCCCCTTCCTCTCCACCAAACCACCCTCCCCAAGAAGAGCAGTCCCCTCTCTAGTGCAGGAACAGAAAAAAGGTGTTTTGTCTTATATATTTTTTTAGCGGAGACCCTAGAGAATAAAATGGCGGTCATTGCAATATTTTATGTCACACTATATATGCTCAGCGGTTTTTCAAATGCAATTTCTTTGGGAAAAGATACACTTTAATGAATTTTTTTAAAAAAAACAGTAAAGTTGGCCTCATTTTTTTTGTATAATGTGAAAGATGATGTTGCGCCGAGTAAATCGTTACCCAACATGTCATGCTTTAATATTCCGCACACTAGTGGAATGGCGGTAAACTATGGTACTTAAAAATCTCCATAGGCGACACTTGAAAACATTTTACAGGTTACCAGTTTAGAGTTACAGGGGAGGTCTTGTGCTAGAATACCTCACATGTGTGGTTGAACACTGTTTAGATATGCGGGCGCGACTTACCTATGTGATCGCTTCTGCGCACTTACTGACAGCTCTGGTAAATCTGGAAGACACTGGGAAGCTGCAGGAGGGGAAAGCACCTCTCCCGCTGCCTATAAAAGTGATCTTGTGGTAAACTCGCTGCTGAGACCACTTTGGCATCAAAGTAATCATGTATATTTACAGTTAGGCAGTTGGCAAGTGGATAATAGGAGGGCACACTTTCTATTTAATCACTCTGTATTCAATCAAGCAGGCTTTTGCACTACATAGTTGATGGTACATCTGAAGGAGATTGTACAATTGGATCATATAGCGTATGGTGAACTTTACAGAACCCGGGACATAATTCTCCTGTTTTCAATACTACAACTCTGATCCACATAGGCTGTTATCTGATCTCTCTGCCAAAAATACAGTGATAACGAATTTCATTGGAAAAAACTGCACCTGCAGAGGTGGGTGGGAATGATCTCCTGGAGGGTTGAGGGCAGATGTAGGGTGTGTGTTAATGAGGTCAGCTGATGAACTCCTTCGTATGTCATAACAGTTTTCACGACCTAAGGACCATCAAGGAAGTATTGACGTTGTAAAAAAAAAAACAAGCACTGACACTGAGGTAAGGGCTGTGTAGGATAAATGAAAAGTTTTTTTATTTCTGCCAAAAAAGTACATTAATTCTATATTGGTGCAAAGGGGAGCTGGAATTTAGGGGGAGGGGGGGTGAACTTGGCCTTTTAAGCTTGTTTTTTTAGACCCACGCTATATTGGCAAAATTTTGTAGACCCCCAGCAAATGACTAGAAAATTAGTTAGGTGTTACCAGTGAAGGGTTCTGGACTTCAGACTGTCACATGACACAAAGGCACAACTAAACCCAGAATATCAGGGGATCTGCAGACAACCAAGCAACCTGGTACAGAGGTATGATCTATGCTGGGATTGATCATTCCATTCAGTTCTAGTGAAAAGAAAGTTGGAGTTCAGATTTAAATATTGTGACAACAGTTTGGGAATAGGTCCCCGCAATCTAGGTCTTCTCATCCAGCATTTGTACCTAACCTCACAAATTGGCACACATTTCCACAGACTCCAAAATCTTGTGGAAAGTCTTCACAGAAGCATTGGAGGCTTTTATGGCTGCTGGGAACACTTCCATATCAGTGGTTAGGGAATGGAATGTCCAACAAGCTCATCTGTGTGATGGTCAGGGGTTCACAAACTTTTGGCCATATAGTGTAATTTAGATGCACCATAAGCAGCCTTGGTAAGTACATAAATTGGAAGATATTGCATCGAGAATTCTGCAGGTGGGTTCCTTTTTTGCTAATACACCTGGTTGCAGCACGCTGGTAAGAACATGGCCAATGTGAAGTATTAGACTTGGACAAGTCTGTTAATTGTGCCTGCCCTGGGAAATGAATGCCCAAGCATGGGAAGAGCCCAAATGTTCTATGTAATGCTTGATCTCACGCTGTGTTTTATCTTTCAGTCCAGATGCTGCGATTGCGGAAGACGTTGTGCGAATTTTTACTGTACAGTTTTTAACCAAAATTGGAATGGCGCTGCCGTGTGACTTTAGATTCCCGCTTGCTGCTACTTTGTTTTCTTGCACATCAGGGTTTAAGAGCCAAAATGTGAGACTTTCCTGCTGGGTGACGGAGGAGGTTTCCTTTCATCATGAACACTTATCTGCTCTGCTTCTGTTCATCGCCACATGTCCGGCTTTCATCTTCTCCACCAGACTTATATTATAAGAGACTACAGTATATAATTTTACACTTAATTTGTAAAAATCTCTATATATTTATATTTAATATGTGCCATTTTCTGATCTTTGAGTTTATATCATTCATACCGCTGTGCTTGCAGTCACTGCCACACTTCATGGGATCTGCAATTCTTCCAGGAGGGAATCTGTGCAGCAATAAAAAGGCTCTTCTACTGGTACAGAGTGTAAAAATGTAATTATTATCATTATACAATCCACCCCACATGATGTAAGTAGGTCCAAATACCAATGTTCATAGCTCATTCCTTTTATAACATGCCAAATAAATGTTGATGTTGTTTAATACCCGTCTATAGAATTATTTTCAACATGTATGTGACATGTATCAAAAATGATTATTCATACTTCTGCTCCAAATATCTCTTGTGTGGAATTCATTCCCAGAATTCCTGGGATGTGATGATGATCAGATAAAACGTATTTTTGTAATTCGTTGGTAGCTCTTTAACAAGGGCCTGCTCACACCTAGCGCACTGCAATGTGAAGTGCGTTTCTATTGACAGTGTACCCTAATGCAGGGCATAACAGAAGGTTGGTTGCAGTTCACTGTAGTGAAAATAATGGGTACAGGTGCAGTTTTTCTGTGTTGGGACTCTATGGGCTCTAGTACACAATGGTGCTTACCTGCTTTGGTAATGCCCATTAAACACAATCTGGTTCTATTGCAGAAATAGAATCAATTTGTGTTGCAGGCAAAGCAGGTCAAGCGTAACCCTTGTAGACTGAATGTATGCACTTGTATTGCACTGTGTTCCCGTGTAAAACCTACAAACCCTAAAAATGAGCAGACTGTGGTAACACAGTACACCTCAAGGCATGATAAAGTACAGCACAGTATGGTGTGGCCCTGAATGGCAACTGTCAACTTCCCAGAGCCAATGGGAACACATGTCCCTCTTTACATTTGTCTGCTCTGGATCTTAGGTTGGACTGACTGGCCCTTCTGCATTTGTCTTCATCATAAACACCGTAGAATGCCCACACTCTGAATTACCTCTGTATCAAAGTTACCCAGTAGTCCGTAGTGATGTCACTGAAATACTGCCTGTGAAATATGTGAGGAGTGACTGCATTAAGCAAGTGGGCGGAGGTGGATAAAACTTGGCACAAATTTTAACTTGCAAGTATTATGGCTGAAACTGGGGGGGGGATATGCCCGGGCGCCAACTGGATGGGGGCATCCAAGCCAAATGACTGTATGCACACAGACTGAGCTGCATTCACATTAATCTGCCCGAACTCACACACCACTGGCTGCTCTGTGTGACCCCGCATTGAAATGGAGCTGGGATCATGGCTGGACCTAGATTTCAGTTGCGTCCGCCCCTACTCCCGCCTCCACTCTCCTTTCAGAGCCAGGACGGAACACAGCTGCGGTAACGTGAAGGGGCGCCAGTAACATCACTAGAGCTTGAATCCAAGTCCTACCCCCTGCACAATCTCTTCTGGACTGTCTCACCAGGGAATCTTCCCTGAGGCTCCTCCCTGGCTCTTCTGATAAAACATGAGGAGGGGCCTAGGAATAAGACATCTCTTCACACCATTGAGCCATCTGAAGTCTGTGTAAGGAGCGGGGAGTGGCGAAGATGGAGGTAAAGAAAAATGTCCAGCGTGCAGAGTATGCAGTTATAGAGGAGAAGGTACACAGAAGCAGAGGGAATAGGAGGATTTATGGTGAAATTAGTACAGATGGGGGGGCTAATTATGTGGTTAGAGGAGGATCGGAGGATCCATGCTTTTGCATTTGTTTTTTTTTGTAAAAGCGGGGGGGGGGGGGTTGTAAGAGGATTGCTAGAAGAAGTGGGTGGAGGATTTATACTGTGGGGGGGGATAAAAGGATTTATGGTGACCCCTGATCTTTGCACTCCTGACCCCCTGAACTCTGCCTTACTCCCTCCTGAACTCTGCCTTATTCACTTCTGACCCCCTGAACTCTGCACCACTTACTCCTGACCCCCCAAACTCTGCACCACTTACTCCTGACCCCCCGGACTCAGCCTCACTCCTGACCCCCTGGACTCTGCCTCACTCCTGACCCCCTGAACTCTGCCTCACTTACTCCTGACCCCCTGAATGCTGCCTGACTTACTCCTGACCCCCTAAATGCTGCCTCACTCCTGATCCCCTGAATTCTGCCTCACTTATTCCTGACCCCCTGAACTCTGCCTCACTTACTCCTGACCCCCTGAACTCTGCACCACTTACTCCTGACACCCCAAACTCTGCACCACTTACTCCTGACCCCCTGAACTCTGCACCTTACTCCTGACCCCCTGAACTCTACACCACTTATGCCTGACCCCCCCAAACTCTGCACCACTTACTCCTGACCGCCTAAACTCTGCACCACTTACTCCTAACCCCCTAAACTCTACCTTGCTCCTGAGCCCCTGAACTCTGCACCACTTGCCCCTGACCACCTGAACTCTGCACCACTCGCTCCTGACCCCCTGAACTCTGCACCACTTGCTCCTGACCCCCTGAACTCTGCACCACTTGCTCCTGACCCCCTGAACTCTGCACCACTTGCTCCTGACCCCCTGAACTCTGCACCACTTGCTCCTGACCCCCTGAACTCTGCACCACTTGCTCCTGACCCCCTGAACTCTGCACCACTCGCTCCTGACCCCTGAACTCTGCACCACTTGCTCCTGACCCCCTGAACTCTGCACCACTCGCTCCTGACCCCCTGAACTCTGCACCACTCGCTCCTGACCCCCTGAACTCTGCACCTCTTACTCCTGACCCCCTGGACTCTACACCACTTGCTCCTGACCCCCTGAACTCTGCACCACTTGCTCCTGACCCCCTGAACTCTGCACCACTCGCTCCTGAACTCTGCACCACTTACTCCTGACCCCTGATCTCTACCTCACTCCTAAAAGCCTGAAACTCTGCCTCACTTTACTCCTAACCTCCTGAACTCTGTCTCACTTCTGACCCCCTGGACTCTGCCTCACTTACTCCTGATCCCCTGAATCCTGCCTCACTTACTCCTGACCCCCTGGACTCTGCCTCACTCCTGACCCCCTGAATTCTGCCTCACTCCTGACCCCCTGAATTCTGCCTCACTCCTGACCCCCTGAATTCTGCCTCACTCCTGACCCCCTGAACTCTGCCTCACTTCTGACCCCCTGAATTCTGCCTCACTTCTGACCCCCTGAATGCTGCCTCCCTTACTCCTGACCCCCTGAATGCTGCCTGACTTACTCCTGACCCCCTAAATGCTGCCTCACTCCTGATCCCCTGAATTCTGCCTCACTCCTGACCCCCTGAACTCTGCCTCACTTATTTCTGACCCCGTGAACTTTTCACCACTTACTTCTGACCCCCTAAACACTGCCTCACTTACTCCTGACCCCTTAAATGCTGCCTCACTTACTCCTGAACTCTGCCTCACTTGCGCCTGACCGCTGATCTCTTCACCACTTACTATTGACCCCTAAACTCTGCCTCACTCACTTCTGACCCCTGAACTCTGCCTCACTTCTGACCCCCTGAACTCTGCCTCACTTACTCCTGACCCCCCGATGCCCCCTGTATATCTAAGGATACCCCTGTAACTCTACTGATACCCCTGTACATCCAATAATACCCCTGTACAATCACTGATACCCTTGCACATCTACTCACTGGCCTGAGCTGAATTCACAAAGATCTCTATATGCCCTGTGTACAGAACTAATACACTTCATGCACAGTGCACCTACAAAAAACATTTAACACATTAATACATAATAGCACACAAATACAACCTATGTACAGTATTGTACTGTTTTGCAGCTTTGTGGACTCCTCAGCTGAGCCTTAAGGGCTGTACCTGGCGCCATCAGAAAGAAAATTCAGGGCTGACCTGTAATGTTGCTTTGGGCACTAGATCCTATATCAGGCACTCACCCAGGCACATAATGCAACTTGCTGTTAGCCGAAGTGTGCTATACAGGTGCAGGCCGTTGCACTACCTGCAAGTGTGACCCTCTCCTTGAAGACCCCTTAGGGACTTATGTGCTGGCTGCCCTCCTCTCTGTTGCAGCTGGGAGACGGTATTTTTTTTTTTTTTTACAGTTTGGCATAATTCTGTGGTCTGGGTCATGTCCCAGGCCACCTGTGCATGCCACAGCCAGCTGTTCCCCTATCTCTTGCTTTGTGAACAGGACACAGCAATCTTTGGACCTCCTCTGACTGTTTACAAAAGACACTCCCTATCTGCCCTGCAATAGCAGTCTGTGAGTATTCCCTAGGGCAGTTATGCCGAACCTTGGCACCCCAGATGTTTTGGAACTATATTTCCCATGATGCTCATTAGAGCTGCACAATTAATCGTTAAAAAATCGTGATCTCGATTCAACCCCCCTGACGATCTCTATTGCAGAGTTTGCCGATTCTTTCATATAACAAGTGGAGAGACTTATCTGCTCTCTCAGCTGTCAAAAGAAAACATCCAGGCAGTCTGGAGTTTTTAACAAGTTTTTAACATGAAACATTGTAACAAACTCTTCCTTCTTAGATCAAAGGGATAAACTTCTGTGTGAAAAAAAAATCCAGGCAGTCTGCCAAGTTTTTAACAATGTTTAAATCTACTTAAAGTCTAAATCTTTTTCTGACACTTGTTTCTTAAGTTAAAATCAATATTTTTTGCTAGAAAATTACTTGGGACCCCAAAACATTATATATATTTGAACAGAGACCCTAGGGAATAAAATGTCAATTGCTACAATATTTTGTCACACTGTATTTGCCCAGCGGCTTTCAAACACAATATTTTGGGAAAAAATACACTTCAATGAATTAAAAAAAAACAGTAAAGTTAGCCCATTTTTTTTTGTTTTAATGTGAAAGATGATGTTACGCCGTGAGATTCGTGATCTATCTTCTAAGCAAAAAATTGTGATTCTCATTTTAGCCAGAATCGTGCAGCTCTAATGCGCATGCACTCTGCAGTGTAGTTGAGCATCATGGGAAATGTAGTTTCAAAACATCTGGAGTGCCAAGGTTCACCATCACTGCCCTAGGGGGACAGAGCCTTATCATATGTAGCGGATTATAGGTGCAATAGGGACCCAACCGACACCCGTACAGCTAAAGGTCAGGGGGGAAGTCAGTGTCATTCCTCTGCAGGGTCCCACTTTGATAGCCTTGACTGCTGTCCCTAATCAGAGTCACTGTGCTCGAAGGTATCCTTAGCTCCCTCGGGCACATACTACTTTTCATGCTTGTCCGGAGAGGAATTCTCAGCTACAATGTCTGAATTAATTGGTTGGTTATCAGCCCTTTTAAGAAGCATCAGGCATCAGACAACAGACAAAAGGAGTTCCCTCATCCTTTCACCCCAGGGTCCATCTCTGATTTTCCTCTGACTGCACCTGTGCCTCCTGAGGAAGAGGAGGAGAATGGTACCTTCATCTAATTCTGAGGGTTCAGTCGTATAGGGATCAAATCTACCAAAATCTTTCCCAAGCTAAAGGATACCATTTATAGCCTTACTGACGTGGTGTGCATATTCCCAGTCTTAGAGCAGCCTGCACCAGCCTAGGCTCATTTAAACTGCCTCATCCTGCTAAAACCTTTCCTGCACACTCACTTTTATAACCTGTGTTGTAATGATGACTGGTATCGCCCAGAAAAAAATCTTTGTCCCTCCTATAATTTTTTGCTGAGCAATACCATATTGAGGGGGGTTTATAAAGAAATTGGTAATCCTAGTTGTAGATCCTGCCATAACAAATCATTAAGAGGTTGTTAAAATGTGAGATCCAAGAGGTAGAGCCGCAGATTTACAGTTTTTATCGCCTTACCAAACACTAGCATACAGCTGCCCATGGCTGTACACCTGCCATGGCTGCTATGGTGACAAAATTTAAACAGCTGTGGGCAGTGCTGCCAAATGTGAGTAATTTGCCAGAACTGCACCGCAACCTCGTGCAATGCAGTACACAATTATGGGGTTAAATTAGGCGGTGTGAAAACGACATATCACCACGCCCACTGCTTTTCAAACACCTTTGAAAAGCAATCTGAGCGTGGGTTGCTTTTCAGAGCAATGTCAGGGCCTGCGGGACTTGTGAGCGAGACATAATAGTACATGTTGTGGATTTCCCAGGCTTCGAGGACCCTAAAAGGTAGGGATGAGCTTCGAGTTCGAGTCAAACTCATATTCGACTCGAACATCAGCTGTTCGCCGAACAGCGAACAATTTGGGGTGTTCGTGGCAAATTCGAATGCCGCGGAACACCCTTTAAAAGTCTATGGGAGAAATCAAAAGTGCTAATTTTAAAGGCTTATATTTATGGTATTGTCATAAAAAGTGCCCCAGGGGACATGGATCAATGCAAAAAAAAAGTTTTAAAAACGGCCGTTTTTTCGGGGGCAGTGATTTTAATAATGCTTAAAGTGAAACAGTAAAAGTGTAATATCCCTTTAAATTTCGTACCTGTGGGGTGTCTATAGTATGCCTGTAAAGGGGCACATGTTTCCCGTGTTTAGAACAGTCTGACAGCAAAATGACATTTCAAAGGGAAAAAAGTCATTTAAACTACTTGTGGCTATTAATGAATTGCCGGTCCGATAATACACATAAAAGTTCATTGATAAAAACGGCATGGGAATTCCCCACAGGGGAACCCCGAACCAAAATTAAAAAAAAAAATGACATGGGGGTCCCCCTAAATTCCATACAAGGCCCTTCAGGTCTGGTATGGATATTAAGGGGAACCCTGGCCAAAATTTTTTTTTTTTAAATAGCGTGGGGTCCCCCTCAAAATCTATACCAGACCCTTCAGGTCTGGTATGGATTTTAAGGGGAACCCCGCCCCAAAATTTTTTTAAAAAACTGCGTGGGGTCCCCCCAAAGATCCATACCAGACCCTTATCTGAGCACGCAACCTGGCAGGCCGCAGGAAAAGAGGGGGGGACGAGAGAGCGCCCCCCTCCTGAACCGTACCAAGCCACATGCCCTCAACATTGGGAGGGTGCTTTGGGGTAGCCCCCCAAAACACCTTGTCCCCATGTTGATGAGGACAAGGGCCTCATCCCCACAACCCTGGCCGGTGGTTGTGGGGGTCTGCGGGCGGGGAGGCTTATCGGAATCTGGAAGCCCCCTTTAACAAGGGGACCCCCAGATCCCGCCCCCCACATGTGAAATGGTAAGGGGGTACTTGTACCCCTACCATTTCACTAAAAAAGTGTCAAAAATTTTAAAAATGACAAGACAGTTTTTGACAATTCCTTTATTTAAATGCTTCTTCTTTCTTCTATCTTCTATCTTCCTTCAGTTTCTTCCTCCATCTTCTTCTGGTTCTTCCTCCGGTGTTCTCATCCGGCATCTTCCTACGCGGCGTCAGCATCTTCTTCCCTTCTTCTCTGGGCCGCTCCGCATCCATGATGGCATGGAGGGAGGCTCCCGCCGTGTGACGCTTTTCTCTTCATCTTCTTCTCTTCTTCTTGTCTTCATCTTCTTGTCTTCATCTTCTTTTCGGGCCACTCCACATCCATGATGGCATGGAGGGAGGCTCCCGCTGTGTGACGCTTCTCCTCTTCTGACGGTTCTTAAATAACAGGGGGGCGGGGCCACCCGGTGACCCCGCCCCCTCTGACGCACGGGGACTGGACGGGCCGCTCTCTCGTCCCCCCTCTTTTCCTGCGGCCTGCCAGGTTGCGTGCTCGGGTTAAGGGTCTGGTATGGATTTTTAGGGGGACCCCACGCCATTTTTTTTTTTGGCGCGGGGTTCCCCTTAAAATCCATACCAGACCTGAAGGGTCTGTTATAGATTTTGAGGGGGACCCCACGTCTTTTTTTTTTTTTTTTTTTTTTAATTTTGGTTCGGGGTTCCCCTGTGGGGAATTCCCATGCCGTTTTTATCAATGAACTTTTATGTGTATAGTTGGACTGGCAATTCATTAATAGCCGCGAGTAGTTTTAAATGACCTTTTTTCCTTTGAAATGTCATTTTGCTGTCAGACTGTTCT
Organism: Aquarana catesbeiana; assembly: GCF_042186555.1. NCBI lineage: Eukaryota > Metazoa > Chordata > Amphibia > Anura > Ranidae > Aquarana > Aquarana catesbeiana. Next base: position 536,462,930 of record NC_133326.1, read on the forward strand.
AAACACGGGAAACATGCGCCCCTTTACAGGCATACTATAGACACCCCCCAGGTACGACATTTAAAGGGATATTACACTTTTATTGTTTCGCGTTAAGCATTATTAAAATCACTGCTCCCGGAAAAACGTCCGTTTTTAAAACTTTTTTTTGCATTGATTCATGTCCCCTGGGGCAGGACCCAGGTCCCTAAACACTTTTTATGACAATAACTTGCATATAAGCCTTTAAAATTAGCACTTTTGATTATTCATGTTCGTGTCCCATAGACTTTAACGGTGTTCGCACGTTCGAACAAATTTTTTGCCTGTTCGCAAGTTCTGGTGCGAACCGAACAGGGGGGTGTTTGGCTCATCCCTACTAAAAGGATAAAAGCCCCAAAACAAAAATTAGTTTATAGCAGCCCACTGTTTTCCAATTTAGGCATTTTTCTTTTATTTACTGGTGATACCGCCAGTAACAGACTTCCTGTCTTAGGGTGGCTCCACTTTGGATGGAGGAGCAACTGAGATACCCTTGGACAACAATATTGTCAATCTGAGGAAAGGGTAGTGTTAGATATCAGATCGAATTGACTAACAAATTAAGCATTCCAGCTAACACTTTTTTAGGCAGTTACAGCAACAGATTTATTTCCTTTTAGGATGAAGGATTTACATACATGCTGGTTATTGTAAGCTGCTCTGTCAGCTTTAAATTGTTTGTCTCAACCCTCTAACAGCCAATTTTGCTGGACAGCTTGGTCTGGTAAAGGAAGTTGAAAAATAACTGACTTTCGGAATCACTAGATGAAAGAAGCCTAAATGAAGGAACCTAATACAGCCACCATATCTTCAAATATTAAGTATTTTGTTTTGGAGTTTAAAGTGTTGGATAGATCAGAGCGATGCTCTGTGCCTGCACTGACCAATCAGAATTGCTCTAATTCGCAACTGAATCGCTGCACATAAAAGGAGGAGAAGAATGGGGATTTCAAATCCTTGGACCACTGCACCAGCTCAGCATCCAGGTAAGTACAGTGGGGACCAGGGGGATGGGGTGCAGTGGCGGCTGGTGCTCAAAATTTTTTGGGGGGGCACAAACAAGCTGAAAAATTCTGAAAAAAAACACATCAATTGCAGCCTCACTGTACCATCAAACGCAGCCACTGTGCCCCATCAAATACAGCTACTGTGGCCCATCTTATGCAGCTACTGTGCAGCATTGAATGCAGCCTCACTGTGCCCCATCAAATGCAGCCTCAGATCGAGACACTTTGCCAATTGCCAGTTTGTAGAACTGATACCCCTGCAGAGCTGCAGAAGGGATAAAGCTGGCAGCGCTGCAAGGAGATCCACAAGTGTCCACAGGCAGTTCACTTACCTGGCTGTGGTGTCCTCTCCCCCTGCTGTGTCTCCTTCAGTAGGCAGCAGCGGCGGTGGAGGAGTCCACTCCTCATGCTTCCTCCGCTCTGTGTCTCTCTGCTCGGGCCGTGCATTCCACTGAGTGGCTGACATCACTTTCCGGTTTATCTCTGCACAGGGAAACCGGAAGTGATGTCTTAACAAAGCACCCGGCCAGACGGAAGTTGTCCGGCGTGATGGATTGCATCGCACGGCAATTCAAAACCCCGCAAATGAAGCGTCTCCTCTGCAATCCTGTGTTTGCATAGACGTGGTGCTTACCATAGTGCACTGTGTCCGGCACCCGAACACGGTGCACTTAAAGGAAATTTTTTTTCTATTTATTTTTAGTGACTGCCTGGGGGGGAAGGCGGCGCCTGTGCGCCCCCTATGGACCGTCCGCCACTGATGGGGAGGGTACGCTGGACGATATGGTGTTTACTTTTTCATTTTCACTTTTTAAAGTTTGTTCTTCCTGGCAGTTCTGTCTTTGCAACCATCTGTTTGTCAGACCTTGGCATTCTTGTCCTAAAACATGGCTAGGGATCTCAAATCCATTTACAAATCCAATTCCATAAAAGTTGGGACGCTGTGTAAAATCCACATAAAAAAAATAATGCAATGATTTGCATATTTTATTCACAATATATCAAATGTTTAAACTGAGAAAATGTACCATTTTAAGAAAAAAATAAGGTCATTTTGAAATTGATGGTCGCAGTATGTCTCAAAAATGTTGGGACAGGGCCATATTTACCCCTCTTCTTTTAACAACACTGTAAATGTCTGGGAGTTGAGAGCAGTTGCTTGGGTTTTGCGAGAGCAATGTTGTCCCATTCCTGTCTGATAAAGGATTCTTACTGCTCAACAGTCCTGGGTAGTCTTTGTTATAGTTTTCACTTCAAGATGCACCAAACATTTCCAGCTGCTGAAACGTCTGGACTGCAAGCAGGCCCAGTTAAACCATGCTGTTGCCATAGATGCAGCATGTGTTTTAGCATTGTCCTCCTGAAATGTGCAAGGCCTTCCCTGAAAAAGATGTCGTCTGGATGGGGGCGTCTTTGTACGCCAACCTGGTGCGCGTGGCCGCTGACATCCCTTGGCGACTGCCTCTCAGGGAGGTTCTACTGTCCCAAGGGCCAATCTTCCATCCTCCTTCAGTCACTGGTTTTGAAGGCCTGGCTGTTATAAGCCAGGTGCGGAAGTTAACGATGCTGACCTTCCTTCACAGGGAGGGGGGGGGGGTTGAGCAGAACTTGGCCTTGAGTACCATCAAGGGCCAGGTGTCGGTCTTGGCAGTTTTCTTCGGCTTTCCCTGGTGTGTACTGTTAATCAAGGGGTTCAACATCTGCCTCCACCGGTGCGGTCGCTTCTACAGCTGTGGGATCTACTCTTGGTGCGTTTGCTTCTACAGGAGCCTCCCGTTGGAAATATTCGGGAGGTTCCTCTGCTTGCTCTGTCCCAGAAGGTGGCTTTTTTTGGTTGCTATCATCTCTGCTCGCAGAGTGTCAGAACTGTATGCGTTACCATGTCATACTTCTTACCTGTTGATCCACAAAGATGAAGTGGTTCTCCACCCTTGTCCATGGTTCCCTCCTCTGATTCCTTTTGACTAAGGATGTTGTATTGCCTTCCCTGTGCCCCAGGTCAAAATGTCCTAAGGGATTTACCTTACATGCCCTGGATGTGTTTGGGCGATTCGGGGGAATTTGGCAGTCACAGGGCCTTTTTGAAGATCAGACCCACTGTTTGTGATCACGGACGGGTCAAAAAGGGGCTTCTTTTGTGACCTTTCTAGATGGATCAGACAGACGATGACTCTGGTCTATTCTATCAGGGGTTGGGTTCCTCTTTTTCCCGTTACGCTGCCATCTACTTGGCTGCTTGTTGCTTCTTGGGCCTTCCATCATCAGGTGTCAGCTGCGCTGGTTTGCAAGGCGGCCACTTGGTCGTCGGTGTACACTTTCACAAAATTCTACAACGTGGATGTGCTGCCATCTGGGGATGCTTCTTTTGGCCGCAAGGTGTTGCAGGCTGTTGTTTAGAGTCTCTTCCCTCTTGAAGGGGTATTGTTCAGGTTGGGTTCCAGTTTGTTTCTGTATTGAGCTCCTGTTACCTGGTTGACTGTTGTGTTAGCCTTGGGATTTTTCGTTGTCCCACCCCTCATGTTTGGCACTGCTTTGGGACGTCCCTATGGTTCTGAATAATGGAGCGCTGTCTGTCAATGAACGAAAGAGAAAATGGGATTTTTGACTTACCGTAAAATCAGTTTCTCTGAGTTCATTGACAGACACAGCACCCAGCCCTCTAAGGAGTTTTGATGCTTCTGACACTGCTTGTTACTAAACTGAAGGCCTATAGCAGAGAGGGGGATGTATATCACCTAGGAATGCCCATAGGCGTAGCCAAGTTTTTTTTTCTGCCTAGTGTCCTACACCTGTAGGGGGCGATATAAACCTATGGTTCTAAATAATGGAGCGCTGTGTTTGTCAATGAACTCAGAGAAATGGATTTTATAGTAAGCCAAAAATCCAGTTTTTTGACCGGACTGCCACTTCAGTTGTGTTTTTTTTTCAACTTTCCATCTATTAGAGCTTCTGACCTTGTTGTTTTAACTTTGGATAGTAAAACATTTTTTTCTGACAGTATTAATATCTTATACAGCCCACTTCCTGATTCTCGTCTGGTAGAAAGCCTAGGCTTATGACATCATGCACAGCTCCCTCTCTCACTCTCATGAGAGTTTGCCAGGAAGGGAGGGGGGATGAGTCATAAGAGGACCAATGAGAGCTGCAGGGCTGGAGGTGTGCCTCTGTGTGTCTGTAAATCCAGGAAGTGAACAGGCAGCAGCTTCAGCTGCCCACAGTTAAAATGTCTGCAGCCAGACTTGGTGGAGGGAGATTTCTGCAGAATATTTGGCAAGTACAGAATCACAGTATATATAAAATAGTATGAAAAGTGTTTGTAGGGATGCTTCAGAATGGCAAAGATGTTTTTATTACAAATTATGTGAGCAGCCTGTCGTTCTTCTTTAAGGAAGAACTGCAGGAATATGATTACTTTAAATACTTAGGGCCAGCTTGGCTCAAAATAATTATGCTGATACCACTACATGTGGCCAAAGGTGAATCTGTAATCTACTGTCCTACCATACACTACATACAGCAAGCGGCATCCTCTATCAGCGAATGCATGCACATTTCTGCCTCTGTGTACTCAATGGCACCTCTGCCACTCAAGAAAAGCTTTGTAAATTTTTTTAGTGAATACAAGGCTTCTGATTGGCCAAGGTGGAGAGGTGGGTAGATGACATCACACTCTCCGCTTCGGCCAATTGTAACCCTATCCTTGGTTTCAAAGGTGTTCATCCTTCCTTTCACATGGCTGAAGGGGGAAAATGTCAAGATTTTCACATCTTTACACCTTCTAGCAGTTCATCTTCAAAACTCTTTCAGATAGATTGTTGGGAATCTGCAGAAAGCACAGACGATGAAAATAATTGTTCAGCATAATGTGTGTGTCCGTGTTGGATTGTTCACGGACAGTCTCGGCAGAAACTGATTTCTTTAATTAATGAACAGCTGCACGTTGGAATACTCTTTTATTAGTAACAGGTCCCCTTTAACCCTGTTACGTACAACACATAAATTCAGCATCCAGGAAACCGCGGCACCGCATATGTGTTCTTGTGTTTGTGCTGGGAGGATTGCTTAAGCCCTTGAAAAGTCCAACTGGGTTAATGGAGTCCAAAAGATTTGATTAAAGGCGCAATATGACCTTTTGTAATGAGGGTCAATCCACAGGGTGAGCATGTGCCCAAAAGGGGCTTGGTGGAGGTGTCTGATCTCACTGAACTCTATGTGTGGACTTGATCACGATGGCTGGATTGTATCACAATTTTATTCACAGATGCTTATATCAAGAACCGTTATGTGGTGATGTTGGATCATAATTATACACGTCTATAGTTTGTACAATTCTGATTTATCTTAATTTGGTATTTCATGTTATGTTAATAGTTCAATGCTTTACTTAGCTTAATGAGTGTAGGTGTTAGTGGCTGTGAAAATATCAGTTAATGGCAGTTAGTGGCAGTGCAGTTGTCAGCATAAGTGGCGATGTTAGTTCAAGAAAGAAGAAGGAAGTGATCCCTAATGCTGCACATCCATGTAGTGCTACGATATTGAGTGATGGCCTCAGCCTGGACTCCAACCAGGGCACGCCCCCAATGCCTTTTACTCCGACCCCCCCCCCCCCCCCCCCCGGAGCTTAAAGGGTAACTCCACTTCTGTGGGGAAAAACAATAGCAAATAAAGAAAAAATAATATAGCGCTGCACTGACCACTCCCCAGAAACATCATTTCCTACTTGTGTGATTGGCTCACCAATTTTCCCAGAAATCTGCCTAAGACCCCATACACACTATTAGATTTTCTGCAGATTTTTGTCTTCAGATTTACCAAAACCATATAATATGAGGTCAAACCTTAAGAGTTTCAATTATTATGCAATCAGGCAGGCCCTTGTACTAAATTGTTTTGGTAAATCTGAAGACAAAAATCTGCAGAAAATCAAATGGTGTGTATGGGGTCTTAGATAAAAGTCAGATTTCAGGCATCCCTTGCAACAAAAATGTTATTTCTTTATCGTACATCACGGGACACAGAGCCATAGTAGTTACTATGTGGGTTATAGGCCACCTTCAGGTGATGGACACTGGCACACCCTAAGACAGGAAGTCCACTCCCTATATAACCCCTCCCACTACTGGGAGTAACTCAGTTTTTTCGCCAGTGTCTTAGGTGTTGGTCACAAGTAAAGATGTGCTATGTTGAGCTTCACTGGAATATTCCTTGCTGGGGCAAGCTATGCAACCGGATCCATTCAAAGTGACTTTTTAGGCCGAATTGAATGGTACCCGGGCCTCGTGGCAGAAGAAACGAGGTTTAGCCCATAACGCTTCTCTTTTTAGAGAGCTGGACCCCGGGATCCAGTGCTTTGGTTTTTTCAGTAATAAAGTTTTTCTGGCGGGGTGCTTTATGGGTCCAAGAGTGTGGATGCCCCGATAAAAAGCCCCCCCCCCCCCGGTTCCTGAAGGTTTTTTAATGGAGCCCACCGTGAGGGGTGAAGATTGGGTCTGATTGGTTTTACCACAGAATCCCTGCGGCGGGAAAGGTAAGTGGAGATCTCTAAGGAATTTTAAATTCTCCTATGAACTGTCTCCTTTAAAAGTAAATGTCATGCCTAAAAGTCACCACTGGGGGGCTGTATAGAGCACGTACCTTGTCATGCTTTCCTCAGATCATACTGTCTCAGCAGAAACGGCAGCCTTCCCTCCGGCTAGCAGTCCCAAGCCTCCGGTAAGATGTTGGGGGGGATTTTTTTTCTAAAAACACCCCCCACCTGAACATAAGCTCTCCCCCTCTCCCTGGATTGAGGGGGGACCCAGAACGGTCGGCGGATGCCGCTCCGTTCCCCACCGCCCCTGCACGGTGTGTTTTGTCGGCTCTGATCCTCACCGCCCCCCCCCCCCCCCCACACACACACACACACACACACACACACACACACACACACACACACACACACACACACACACACACACACACACACACACACGGTATCGGAGGCCCACGTTCGCGTGGGAAAAACCTTTTTTTTTAAAAGAGGAGGAGGGGGGCACAAGAAAATACAGATGGGGCGTGGCTTAGCGCGGAGTTGGCATGCAGCAATGTCCAGCGCTGTATACTTAAAAAGCTCCATTTTGCTGACTGCAAGCTGTCAGAGGGACACAAGAGCAAAAAGGGGGCATGTAAGTGGTGACACAGGCATTTCCTTGGCACATTTACTAAAGCACCAGGCTGAGCACTAATAGCAGCGGCAGTTGCTGGACTATTTGCTCAAGCAGTGGGTGCAATTTTTTCTGGTAGTACCTCTGCATTTGTGCATCGGGCTATGGTCAGAAGGGGAGGTAGAAACACCCCAAAAAAGGGCTCAAAGGGGACTCCCTCATGCTCTAAAAAGCCTAAACTCATCTCTGCAATGGCATCCTCCCCTGAGAGATCTGAGATGGCTGGTCAGAATGAGCCATCAGGGCTGGCAAATGTTGCAACTGTTTCCAACACTGCAGTCCTTGTCTATATTACTGAAGAAGTTTTTTTCCTCAGCCATGATAGGTTTGGAAGAAAAGTTAGCGGCTTTAATCGCATCCCAGTGTGGAACAAAATGCGACAGATCCCCGTCCATTACCCAGGACCCTCAAACTGAGGAACTAGGGTTGGGAGAAGACGATTTTCTTACAGGGGACTGTGAAGAGGCTGATGACTCCTCTTCTGAAGGGGTCAAATGCGGAAGGGTCAGCTTCACATTCTGAAAGATTGATGGTGCAATCTCTTACTGAGATGGTCAGTTCCTCATTTATGCTACCCTTAACTGAGTCGGTTGATAAGCCCACTTCTTCTTCTTTGGGTTCGCTAAAGCCTCCTCAAGCTGTGCATACCTTTCCTGTCCATTCATTGCTGGAAAAGCTTATGTATTCTGAGTGGGATCACTCAGATAAGCATTTTTTTCCTCCTAAAAAGTTTTCAACACTTTATCCTATGGAGGAAAAATTCACTAAGAAGTGGGAGATACCAGTAATTGACGCTGCTATATCCTCTGTGAATAAAAGTTTGACTTGTCCGGTAGACAATGCTCAAATGCTTAGGGATCCAACGGATAAGAAGTTGGAATTCCTATTAAAAAAACACTTTTTCTCTGGCAGGTTCAGTGACTGCCTGCACTGGCAGCAATTGGTGTATGTCAATCCTTGAGAGACCAGTTTAAACGGGTGCTCAAGGTTATTCCTGATCAGCAGGCCCAGGATTTAGCTGAGCTACCAGGGGCTTTATGTTTTGCAATAGACGCTATGAGAGATTCTATTCTCCAGGCCTCACGCCTTATGCTTGGGCTGGTACATATGCGTAGAATCTTATGGTTGAAAAATTGGTCAGCCGAAGTGCCATGCAAAAAGCTCCTGGCTAGTTTTCCTTTTCATGGTGAACGGCTGTTCGGGGATGATTTGGAAAAATACATCCAAAAAATTTCTAGTGGAAAAAGTACCCTTTTGCCAGTTTGGAAGAGGAGTAAACGTATTTCATTTAAACGAGCTCCTTCTCCAGTGCCAGGGGCGTCTTCCTCCAAGCAGTCACGACGGCCTCCGCCGTCAAGTTCAAGAGGTACATCTCAGGGTCAACCCCAGGGACAAAAGAAGTCCTGGGGGAGGAAACCTACCAGACAAAATACTAAACCCTCCTTTTGAAGGGGCGCCCCCACTCGCTCGAGTGGGGGGAAGACTTCTGCAGTTCTCACGGATCTGGCAGGAAGAGTGTGGAGACGGATGGGTGACTTCCTCAATAACTCTAGGGTACAAACTAGAGTTCTGAAAGTTCCCGTCTCCTCCTTTTCTCAGATCAAACGTTCCCAGGGATCCAGAGAAAAAGAAGTCTCTCTTTCAAGCATTGGACCATCTTTTGTCTCAAAAAGTGATCTCAGTGGTCCCCATGGAAGAGCAGGGATTGGAGTTTTATTCAAACCTTTTCACGGTACCAAAACCAAATGGGGGGTGTCAGACCCATTCTAGATCTCAAAGATCTAAACCGTTTTTTGAATGTCCGCTCTTTTCACATGGAGTAAATCCAATCAGTAGTCTCCATCCTACAAGGGGGAGAACTTCTTGCGTCAGTCGACATCAAGGATGCATACCTCCATGTGCCTATTTTCCCTGCTCACCAAAAATATCTACGTTTCGAGGTAGAAAATCTTAATTTTCAGTTTGTAGCTCTGCCTTTCGGTCTAGCTACTGCACCTCGAGTGTTTACAAAGGTCCTGGCTCCTCCTCTAGCCAGATTAAGGGCCCAAGGTATAACAATTATATTTTACCTAGACGATCTGCTCTTGATAGACCAGTTGGTAGCCCGCTTAGACCAAAATGATCACCACAGTCAACTACCTGGAATACCTAGGTTGGGTTCTCAACCTAGAGAAATCCTCCTTAAAACCATCAGAGAGATTAGAATACTTGGGTCTGATCATAGACACAGCCCAGAAAAAGGTATTCTTGACCCAGGCAAAGATCGGTGCCATAAAGGAACTGATTCAGGTGGTCAAGGCAAAGAAGAATCCTTCTATTCGACTTTGCATGTGTCAGAAACTATAAACCAGATCGAGACATAAGTACAGTAAAATCACACTTGTTTATTAATAAAAATAAAAAGGTAAATAGAGTAAGCGTAGTCAAAGCATAGCCAGAGTCCAGTAACTGGATCGGGTAGTCAGCCAGGCCAGAAGTCAGGGATCCAAGTAGAGGAACAGCAAGCAGGATAAGGAGTCAGAAGGGATGTCAGCAAAGCCAGTCTTTAAACAGGAACACAGGAGATGGTTCCTTGTGATGTGACCAAGGCGAGGGCAGGAATGAAGTGAGCTGGAGATCTTTAAGTAGGCAGGACTGATGAGCAGATCCACAACAGCTGGTTAACTGTGGAGAGAGATGAGAGCTGGCGATTAGCCGACAGCTGAGCGGCCAGCTCAGAGAAGGAAGGGCTGAGCCAGCCCTGAGAGTACCCCCCTCCTCAACGACCGCTCCCCCTCGGAGGACCACCGGGCTTGAGGGAAAAACGTCTATGGAAATCACAGAGGAGGGCAGGAGCATGTATGTCTGAGGATGAGACCCAGGAGCGTTCCTCCGGACCGTACCCCTTCCAATGCCCCAGGTACTGTATGCGCCCACTGAACCTACGGGAGTCAACAATGGATTGTACCTCATACTCCTCATGGTCCTCAACCTGTGCACCGAGGTGGTAAAGCAGTTGCAGACCAACGGTTTCAATAAGGAGACATGAAACACATTTGAGATGCACATACTTGGAGGAAGGTCCAACGCGTAAGCCACTGGGTTAATCCTGCGAAGGATACGGAAAGGCCCAAGAAACTGAGGTGCGAACTTCAGTGAGGGAACGTGAAGTCGGAGGTTGCAAGATGACAGCCAGACCCTGTCCCCAACCTGGTAAGAAGGCGCAGGCAGGCGTCTGCGGTCAGCATGGAGTCTGTACCTATCATTAGTATGACGCAAAGCCTCCTTTGCGTCATCTCCATGGAACAAAGACCACGGAGATGCTCCTCTAGCGCAGGAATACTCTGCGGAACAAAAGAGTCAGGCAACATGGAAGGTTGGAAACCATAATTCGCCATAAACAGAGGCAATCGGGAAGCAGAATTCAAGGCACTGTTGTGAGCAAAATCTGCCCATGGTAATAGGTCTGACCAGTTGTTGTTATGGTCAGAAATATAGCAACGTAGGAATTGCTCCAAGGACTGATTGGCTCGTTCTGTGGCCCCATTAGACTACGGGTGATACGCAAAGGAGAAAGCAAGCTGAATTCCCAGCTGTGCACAAAAGGCTCACCAGAACCGGGACACAAACTAACTACCATGTCCGAGACAATCACCTTGGGTAGCCCATGTAAGTGAAAGATCTCCCGAGCAAAAATGGAAGCCGGTTCCTTAGAAGTGGGCAACTTTTTAAGTGGAATACAATGACACATATTTGAGAACCGGTCAACCACCATAAGGATAACTGTGTTGCCTTGGGAGTTGGGCAACTCCACAATGAAATCCATAGACAGGTGGCTCCAGGGCCTCTCTCCATTGGGTATGGGTTGTAGGAGGCCCACTGGAAGGTGTCCTGGAGTCTTACTCTGAGCACACAAGGAACAGGCAGCTACGAAGGCAGTTACATCAGCACGTAGACTAGGCCATCAGAATTGTTGGGAAATGGCCCAAACGAGTTGATTCTTACCAGGGTGGCCAGCTACCTTGGGAGAATGGTAAGCTTGGAGCACGGCAGTACGGAGACACTCTGGTACAAAGCAGCTGTCGCAAGGTTTCTCAGGAGGAGCATGGACCTGAACAGCAAGAATTTTGTCACCTAAAGGAGAAGTAAGACTGGTGCGAACCGTAGCCAGAATACGATCAGGGGGAATCATAGGAACCGGAACCGACTTCAACTTGGAAGTGGAGGAAAATTGTTGTGACAAGGCGTCAGCCCTTACATTCTTAGTACCAGGTAAGAATGAGACAATGTAATCGAAACTTGAGAAGAAACTAGCCTATCGCTTTTAGCCTCAGACAAGAATGTGAGATTCTTATGGTCAGTAAGAATGAGAACTGACACAGTGGTACCTTCGAGGAGATGTCTCCATTCTTTTAGTGCTAAAATGATTGCCAACAGCTCTCTGTCACCAATCTCGTAATTGCACTCAGCAGGTGACAATTTCTTGAAAAAGTAGGCACAAGGATGCATAGCACTCTCAGAGGTAGGACGTTGAGTCTGGTGTTGGCACAGAAGGGTGCCAACACCAGTCTCAGAAACATCAACCTCAAGGATAAAAGGTAACATAGGATCAGGATGTGCCAACACAGGGGCAGAAACAAAGGCAGCCTTGAGACTTTCAAAGGCCTTAATGGACTCTGGAGACCAACTCTGTGGGTGTCATGGTTATGCAATAGAGTTTGTCAGCTTACCTGTCTCCATGTGTTCATCTCTAGAGACCAGCTGACCCTCACCTGACTGCTTTTATAAACTCTCCTCTAGCATGGCTCCACCCCAGCTCCTATCAGGGAACCCTATATTAACCTGTGCACTGCAAGCCAACAGCCAGCAGTGCTGATCAACCATTGTGTGTTAGCTTTTGTGTGTACTTACTGTGTTTCCTACGTCTGATTCCAGTTACCGACTTTGGCCTGTTCTCGACTTTCCCTGTCTGCTTGTGACCCTGACCTTTGGCGTGTTATGTTTATCCTTGTCTGCTAGTCGCCCTGACATTTGGCTTATTCCTTACTTTCCTTGTTGTTCCAGCCTGCTGCCTCCTTCCTCGTATTTATTATTTTATTTAAAGACAAAAATGATAATAAGGGCAGAAATAGTCAGCAAATAGCACCGCATCCTGTAGTATATATGAAGAAAGTAAAGAGGGGGAGGGTTGAAAAACAACCCAGGGACTTTTAAGGTGCTCAAATGATATAATAGATAGAGTAAGGAAACATGTATGATATATCCATAAAAATATTAATTTTATTGAAAATTTATATTAAAAACAAATGTCGTTCTAACATGACACCATCATGTATAAAAAGATAATACATATATCTCAATGTTCACAACCCTTAATGGGCATACAGTAGAAGAAACCACTTAGTTCAATAACAATCTACCACTCAACATGTTTCGCTCATTACGAGCTTCTTCAGGAGTTTTGGCATGGATTGTGGTAAGCTCTAAATAATAAAAGAAAGAACATAATATTACATAGTTGCGAAATAAGGTTTAATAGAATCTTTGCGAAATAACCTTTAATAGAATCAATAATCTATTGCTAGAGGTAGAAACCCCTCTCAGCAAGGAAGAAAGTCAATAGCAGGTCAGTGAACTATGAGGAAGCCGTAGCCAAAGCTTAGGGAATCATACATGGAGAAGATCCTCATAAGCTGGTTCTATATAATGAAAATAAAAAGAACAAAGCTAATTGAGAAAGCTCTTAGGTACAGTTTCTGTCACAATCAGACATAGCTGCACATAGAACACTTACTTGTGAAGATCAAAGAGGCATGGAATTTGGGAGAGATATAAACCCTCCCTCAGACAGCCTGTGACAGAGGGTTGCGGTGTGTGGCCGCCTTTATAAACCCTCCATCCCGGCGGCGTCTGACATCACTGCCGGGATGCGGACGTGCATTGAGACTGCCCGAGGGGCGGCTGAATGGGGAACGCAGCGGCGTCATTGCTCTATGCTAGCTGCGTCAGAGGTCGATTGTGCGCATGCGCAGAGCGGTAAAGTGCAATTCAAGCAACAGAAGCCAGAAGCGCCATCTTGAAAAGGGTTAATGAGTAAGGCAAATATAATAAGCTAAAAAGATTAATATCGAGGTAATAATTAAACGAAAAGGGGGGGCGTGGCCTGACCTGACACGAAGATGGCTGCTTAGTTCTTCAGCTCCTGCCACCACACGACCTGACCCTACCTTAACGGAGGCTCAATTGCACGAAACCCACTCCAAAATATGGGGACCGCATCTAGGAACACCTCCACCTCACGTTCCCGTTCACCGAGGGAACACCCGGAGCGCACGGAACAAAATATACCTGAAATGTTCCGGACGGGCAGAGGCAACATGGCGTCCTCCCGCCACAGGAATGCACAGGCCGCATCGTCCTCTCAGCAGGGAGCGCCATCTCTCGCTCCTCCGGCCAGCTTCCCGGGGGAACTTATACCGGAGGAACAACCTCAACCCCACCACCACCAACTGAACATAAATGACCTTAGGATGATAGCCGCTGATATAAAAGACACGCTGTCGGCGGCCATATCGGAGCTTCGCCTGGAATTCCGCACCCTGTCTGACAGAGTTACAGCGGCGGAGCAAATGGCTGATCACCAGAATCTCCAATTGCGCAAAACCACGCGCCATGTCGATGCACATACCCTGCAGATGAGGGATATGCAGAGACACCTCGAGGACCTTGACAACCGGGGCAGGAGACGCAACCTGAGAGTCCGGGGGCTCCCGGAATCGATTGAAGGAGATCAACTAACCCCATCTGTGACAAGCCTATTCAACGGCATTCTACGCAGGCCCCTTCAGACACCTGTGGAGTTTGAAAGAATTCACCGTGCACTGCGCCCCAAAGGAAGGGACACTGACCCGCCTAGGGATATAATCTGCTGTCTGACCGACTACAAGGTAAAAGAGGATGTTCTCAGACAGGCTAGAGGCATTCCACAGCTCATGCATGAGGGTAAACCTATCCAGATATTCCAGGACCTGTCAGGCATAACTCTACAACATCGAAGAGACCTGAAACCCCTACTAGATACCCTTCGCGCCAAAGGCATCAACTATAAGTGGAAGTTTCCCTTCTGCCTGGCTGCCACTTCGCACGGTCGTACCGCTTTCCTCAAAGTACCTGAGGATCTTCCCTATTTCTGTGAAGCTCTTGACATCCCTACTGTGGAGGTACCCAACTGGTACGCTGACTTTCGTCGCTCTGCCGTGCGAAGAGAACAGCACCATGACCTACCTATGGAAACCATGAATGCAGGACACAGGAGGAGAAGATCACCTTCCACCTCAGCGTATAACAGCTCTCGCCGCTCCCAACATCATGACCACGGCACAGCTGATTCACCCACTTCAAGGAGAGCAAGAAGAGATCGCTAGAATCACAGGGTAATACTTAATCTTACAGTAACCCTCTGTCTCAGTTATGCCACGTTCGGCTCTATATGTTTGCTGTTAAAGTTACTTGGCTCTACTGTTTACCACATTTGCAAAAACTCTCATCCGTAAGTCACCCTCGACGTTATTCTCATCAAGCGGGATATATAGACAATGCACATGACCTGTATAAGTGAAACAAGTTTATTGTGGGGATTAGACTGAAACTCTAGAAACTGTACCTAGTTTGTTGACGCCCCACAGCATAGGTAGCAGACTACAACTACCATGATGCAGTGCTTTCCGGAAGTGTGGGGTGAATCTCTCATAGGATACGGAAATCTAACTGCGCTGCTTCGGACGGAAGCTGTCCTACCAGTCACCAAAGTGACAAAAGTAAACACTTAACACGGATTCTTCCACAGCACATCCCGCTTACCTGCCATCCAGATCCACTACCGAAGACATCACGACTGCACTGGAGGATGACGAAACTTTCACAACGCTCCCCATGATCGACGTCGAATATAGCCGCCTGACACCGCGCCACGTCACCCTGATCCTACAGAAGGCTAGCTGTTCGCAGACGGAAGAGCAAGGGACAATCGCCTGCAGAAGCACTCGTCATACTCTCCACCAGCAAAGGACTCCGGTGAAACAGCAGCATCATATGGTCAAGCATTCGACTAACTTTTAGATGGGACGTTCCGCTCACCCTGTCCGTATGACAAGATACGCAAGTACCCTGAAACCTATCAGCGGGGGGTGCACTAGGCCTCTAGAGGTATTAGGTAACCCACCACGAGAATGGACCCCAAGACACGTTATAGGTCTTAAGTTAAGTTATGTACTTACTATGTGAAAGCATTGGGTATTACATTCCCCCACCCTGTGGAGTGTCGGGTGGGAGTGAGTATAGGATACTGAGCAGGATAACACTCCAATATGTCTAGTGCCAGGCACAACTTGTAACTTAGGATCCATACATATAGGTATTCCCATGCTATCCCTCACTGTGGGTATATGTGTTCTGCATGATCGATATACATACAGTTCAGGGTTACTAATCGTTTTTCCAAGCTTACGAGGTAGCCTTAGATGCTCATACTACAGAACTTCTCAACACCCTCAGTACTTGCAAACCTGCGTGATACTCCACGATCTGCTCCCTAAAATTCGCCAGTGCAATCTCCCACTGGCATGGGTGCGACCCTAGTGGGTCAAATTGATATCCCGCAGAGTTTGATACTGATGACCGTTTCTGTTCTATTAATGTGTACAAAGAGTGGTTACTGAAGTTACCAATGTTATAGATATTCTTTGATCTTTTTACAATTTTGTTTGATATGCACATGCTTATTTGAGTCGGTGGTACACACATACCATACAGACTATCTCCACACTCCTCCAACCATCCTCATACTACCCAATGGCCGTGCGGTGGCGGGACACTTATCTCTCCTACTTCCCTACCAACTCTCTCGTGTCGAGCTCACTCCAACCCCCACACAGCTACGGTGTAGTGTCCCAGCCTGTTCATAACGGGTTGTACACTGCGCCTGGGCTGTACATTACCGATCCTTTTATTTCACGTGAGGACGCGGGATAGCTGGCTATCCCAGTGGACTCGTTGGTTACTCTACAAAGTTCTTAGGAACAAGACATCTTCTAATCCCTTTCTGGATTGGAGGAAAAACAAAAAAAAAACTACCAGAGCACACCCCTCTCCCCCCTACTTATCCTTTTATAATTTTTTTTTTTTTTTAGTCCTTTCTTCTTCACCCTGACGGTCGTAATGGACAAAAACCGATCGACAAACAGCGAGACGGAATCACATCGATCCCTGACTCTCAAATCGATCAATATTCGTGGCCTAAATACGCCCGAAAAACGCTCTCTACTCCTCGCTTCACTACATAAGTCTAAAACACACATAGCACTAATTCAGGAAAGACATTTCCGAACCGATGCAACCCCCAAATTACACAACAAACATTTCCCGACAATATACCAGGCAACCAACAATGAAGCAAAATCAAAAGGAGTTTGCATTCTCATCGCCAAAGACTGCCCATTCAAAGTCTCGGACACACACAATGACCCACAAGGACGATTCATCTTCATAAAAAGTACATTGCACGGGAAAAGAATCACAATCGCCAATTTATACACCCCGAACACACACCAAGTTTCCTTTTTCCGCGACACGCTACAGTTACTTACAGCCTTTAGCTCGGGCACGTTAATAATCGGAGGTGATTTTAATGTACCCCTCAACCCCACCCTCGATACCTCTAATGGCCATTCTTCTATCACCTACAGAGCCCTTCGTGCCATAAAAACACAACTTAGTGACCTACTAGTACATGATACCTGGCGCACCATGAACCCTAAAGAAAAGGATTACACATTCTTCTCTACGCCACACGCTAAATACTCAAGAATCGACTACTTCTTTCTATCCCAAGAGGACTTGCCTTTAATTAAAAACACCACTATCGAGCCGATGGTTTTGTCAGACCATAACCCAATTACGTTGACCCTTCACTTTCCCAATCAGTCGGTGCGTCCTCATATATGGAGATTAGACAACTCTTTACTTACCAATCTCGATGTCTCAAGCAAGACTTCCCAACACCTCACAAACTACTTCACAGACAACGGGCTAGGAGACAGTCCACCAGATGTGGTCTGGGCCGCACATAAATGCGTTATAAGGGGCACATTCATTTCGCTATCAGCTCATCGAAATAGACTCAGAAAAGCCAAATTGGAAGAACTCACTACCCGTATCTCTAAACTAGAACAACAGCATAAAAAATCTCTGGCATCTGAAGCACTCACAGAACTAACACAAGCTAGATCCGAACTACTGACCGAATTACAAACTAGACTCAAGCGCCAATACACGTTGCAGCAAAAACACTTCTACGAATATGGCAACAAATCGGGGAAGCTCCTAGCGAGAGCCCTACAAGCTAAGCGTGCGGCCCACACCATACATACAATCAAAGACCCTTCAGGCAAACCCTCTGTTACTTCTGGAGACATAGCGAAACAATTCGTAACCTACTTCACGGACCTTTATAATTTACACTCCCCTCAACAGACCGATTCCCCAGAAGATAGACGGGAAACAATCCAAACATTCCTTTCTCAATACGCCCCCACACCTCTCACGACAGAAGACTCCGACGCGCTAAACTCTCCATTGACACCAGATGAAATCAAAATAGCCCTAACACAGATGAAACCAGGCAAAAGTCCAGGACCTGACGGGCTCACTGTCGCATACTATAAATCCTTCTCAGACATACTTATACCCCCACTAGTCAAAGCACTGAACAACCTCTCACCCCATAGTATAGCATCCAAGGAAGCATTAGAAGCGCACATCACACTGATACCTAAACCAGGCCAGGATGTCACCATGGTCTCCAACTACCGGCCTATTTCCCTACTTAATGTAGACATTAAAGTTTATGCCAAAGCTATTGCCAACCGTCTGCTACCGCTATTCCCAAACTAATATCCACGGATCAAGTCGGCTTTGTCCCGGGAAGGGAGGCCCAAGATAACACCACTAAAGCCCTAGACATTCATCACTGGATGACCACCAATGACACTAGCGGCTTTTTCTTGTCCTTGGATGCGGAGAAGGCGTTCGACAGGGTTGCTTGGGACTATATGGAAGCTACGTTACACTCTATAGGCCTTCCACCCCACCTGATCCATATGATTATGGCTTTATACTCCTCACCTACAGCCAAAATAAGAGTGAATGGCCACCTGTCGAGCGCCTTCTCCATCTCCAACGGGACGAGACAGGGTTGTCCCCCATAATCTTCATTCTCACAATGGAACCACTACTTCGTAAACTCAAGGACAACCCAAATATTAAAGGTGTAGAAATAGACCACAAACAATTTAAAATTGCGGCCTATGCGGACGATATCCTCTTATTTCTGACGGACCCAATCACTACTATACCCAACCTCCTCAAAGATTTTGCCACATTCAAATCCCTATCCAACCTACAGATCAATCTATCCAAATCTAAAGCCCTTAATGTATCATTGCCCACCGCAATAGTCACCCAATGCAAACAAAATTTCCCTTTTAGCTGGGAAACCCAGGCTCTCACATATCTAGGCATTAAAATACCCACCAAACTGACGGAGATCTATAAGTTGAACTTCCTACCTATCTTAAATTCTGTCCGAATAGACTTACAAAAATGGACCTCGGGGCCGTTTTCGTGGTTCGGAAGGGCAGCGGTACTAAAAATGAATGTGCTACCCAGACTACTATATCTATTTCAAACTATTCCCATTCACATTCCACCTACCTTTTTCTCAACCCTCCGAAAGCTTTGTAGAAATTTTATATGGTCCTCCAAACAACCCAGATTAAATTGGAAAAGATTGACAAACCTCAAGTCACAAGGGGGACTAAACATACCGGACATGCAAAAATACTATTGGGTTTGCCACCTAGCCAGAATTGTGGACTGGCATGCTAGCAATACAATCAAAGATTGGGTTTATATCGAAAATGCCTTCACTCTGATACCAATACACCTATTGCCGTGGATCAATCCAAAATCTGTGCCAATGCAAGCCTCACTACATCCACTTATCAATTCCACACTAACGAATTTCAAAGCAGCTTGCAAACCACTCAAATTGAAACCCTTTCCAGGGCCCATGACACCTCTGGAAAACAATCCAGAATTTACCCCAGGAGTACGCACCCACCACCCTATAACAGATCCCAACAGACAACGACTTAAGTCACACCAAATGTTCCACAAAGGGAATTTCTTGACGTTCCAAGCCCTTACTTCCGCATTTCCAGACTATCACATTCCCTTTCACAAATACTTACAACTCCGCCACTTCATCTACAGCCTTAAACCCACGGCAGACCTACACAGGGAACGCACGCCTTTTGAAACCGTATGCAACAATGCTGAACCCCAAAGACACCTCATCTCAACACTATATAAACTCCTGTTTTCAACAGAGGAAATCAAAACTGATGACTTAATTAGAAGGTGGGAGCAGGATTTGAACATAGACCTCTCCTCCGAGGAGTGGCAATTAGCCCTCTATCATATGCATAAAGGCTCATGCAATATATCAACGCAGGAAAATAGGTATAAAATCTTTACAAAATGGTATAGGACCCCGGACAAGATTCATAGGTACCAGCCCAACCTCCCTCCCTTATGCTGGCGTTGCAATTCATCGAGAGGCACACTACTCCATATATGGTGGGAATGCCCTATCATCCAAACCTACTGGACTGAAATCCACCGATTAATCACTCAGATTACGACATTCTCCCCAGACTTCACTCCGGCCCAATATCTGCTCTATCATACCTCACTTCCACAACACACATATAGAAAATCCCTAGTCCTACACCTCATCAATGCGGCAAACCTATGTGTCCCAGTTCATTGGAGATCCAAATCTCCCCCCACCATAACAGAATGGATTCAGAGGGTGGACAGAGTGGCTGAAATGGAAAGCCTCATTCACCAAACATCAGATACTCCTTCCAAATACATGAACACATGGGCTTGCTGGGTTCATTTTAAATCATCCCAAATACAGACCAGCTCAGCCACCCCCGCCCACACCGCACCAAGGGAAATCACAAACACGCAATTGCTGACTTAACTCCACAAATATACACTTAACGGACCATTACTTTCCGTCCTCCTCCCCCCCCCCCCTCCCCCCCTTCTCCACATCCGTACATCTCCCAACACCTGAATACTTAAAATCTCACAAGTCAATACGAAAGGCTACCCATTCCGTTGAGGAGACACCTCAACAACAGATCACACTCCAGGGCTGGAATACTGCACCATTGACTTGCATTTCCTTACGCTCCCACATCCAGGCACAGTTAGTTCCCATATAGGGGTGCTCAGGTGTGGGAGTGAAGACGCTCCTGCCAGGAAAGATACAGTCAGATGTATTATTTCATGCCACAGGGATAATTCAGGCATAGTGCAATCCGCACTTACAACTCGCAATTACCACCACTTCTTATTTTTGTAGTTTTTCAATTTTATTGGTATTTCAACTCTTATTTAAGGACCATACAAGGCTTGGAATATACCAATTATTATTGCTATTAATATTGTGCTATGATAGGTATAAAATGAAAAAGACCTTTATCTTGTCACTGTCAACCTTACCCATTGATAACCTGTAACATGTGCTTATATATGCTTCACGTGTTGTACTTTTGTGAAAACTCAATAAATTACTTTTGAAAAAAAAATAATTAAACGAAAAGGTGAAGACGATATATAATAAATGCCAAACTTCACATTGATTTAAGATAGGCGCAATATTAAATATATGTAAAAAGTACTGCCCCCATCCTAAACTCCAATCAGGACTAACATCTCCAGGGCTCCCAATAGAAGGGCGATTGATTGTTTGCCGTTAGATTGGGTGCACCTGGCATCCGTGTGACCAAAATAAAATAGACGGGGATATCAGTGAATGAGAGGCCAAGTCAAATTGAATTGTATTACCCGCAATTGTAGGTAAATAAATACATTATTAATTAAAAAGGCAGCCTGTGAAGACATCATGACCAATCTATGGGGAAGAAACAGTTTTGTACATGTAAAAAATGAGGATACGTTTAAGCAATATATAAATAAAATATGGAGATGAAGTTACTATATATGAAGACTCAAAATAGGTAATGAGAAAACAAAGAAAAAAGAGAAAAATGTTTAGAATGGAAAAATATTTACAGAAAAGATTTAAAGCTGAATACATCATTCATGCCCGGATATTTTAAAGCTGATAGCTTATGTATCCAACATGCCTCCTTTTGCAGGAGTAATTTATCATAATCACCTCCCCTGTCCCCAGGGGGGATATATTCAAGGGAAAAAAAGTGCATACAGCTACTGTCAAAGTTGTGGTGTAGACCAATATGACGACTAATAGGAGTTTCCATTCTTTTTTTGTGTATCAGAGACATGGTCCCTTATTCGGCAGAAGAAAGGTCGTTTAGTTTTGCCAATATAAAACATTTGGCATTCGCATTGCATGATGTATACAATTCCTATTGATTGGCATGTTACTGAAAAATTGGGTTTAAAGAGGCGGCCATTAGGAAGCAATAAGTTCCGTGCTGCATGTATAAACCTACAAAAATTGCAACGATGGCATGGTCTACTGTCTTTTTTAGATTAATTGGCAGTCCTTATTTGACTATCGTAATGGCTGTGTACCAGGGTATCCCTAAGGGATCGAGATCGCCTGAAGGTAATTTCCGGATGTGATTTGAAATGTTTAGCAACTTTTTCATCTCCCAACAGGTACCAGTATTTTTTCATGATTTCTCTTACCTGCCGGTGCTGACTTGAGAATCTGGTGATAAGCCGAACACCTGGGTTGGCCCTTTTTGGTTTCGAAATCATGTATAAGGGAGGCTCTGTTGTGATTTTTTTGCCCTAAAGTAAGCTTTCTTAAGGCATTTTTTACTGTAGCCGCGCTTAAGAAAGCGCGATCGCAGCAAGCCAGCCTCTCTTTTAAAACAGAGTCTGCACTGCAATTACATTTGATTCCCAAGTACTGCCCGTAGGGCACACTTGTAATGAGAGGAGTGGGGTGGGAGCTGGTGGTGTGAAGCAGGGAATTCCCTGCAGATGGTTTACGATACAAGGTTGTTCCTATACTGCCATCCTGGTTGACTAGAATTTGAATGTCCAACAAAGTGAGATTATGTTGACTGAGCTCAAATGTGAATTTGAGGTTATAGTTATTAATCTTTAGACTATCCAAAAATAGAAGAAGTGAATCCTTAGTGCCCGTCCAAATGAAAAAAATGTCATCAATAAATCTTCTCCACACAAGGATTTGTTCAAAGCATTTCTGCATGTCGTCTCTAAAAAAGAGTTCACGCTCCCACAACCCCAGATACAGGTTGGCATATGAGGGGGCACATTTGGTTTGCTGACTATTTCTGCCCTTATTATCATTTTTGTTTTTTGTATGGGGTGTTACCCACCCATCACCTGTTAAAGGACAGACATAGTCTTCAGACTGTTAATTAATTGACATTTAACATAGATATCTGCCTTAATGGGGAGGCTCTTTTTGTATAACTATTATTTTATTGAAATTTTTCTGTTTATCTATCTTGAAACACCTTTTTTTGCTATTCTATTAATACTTTTTCTTCTTTATTCAACTTTTTCATTAGTTTGGGACTAAGATGGCTAACTATTGTGGTGATGCCTTTGAAGGTCTTATGGATCATATCCATAAATCGCAGAATGCCACTAGCGGTGGCTTGTCTATGGATCGTTTTTTCTCGAGACTACAACGTATGCTCGAGAAAAAATCTAGACTCTTTTGGAATAAATGGTATTTTTCAAAGTACACGGCGGACAGTATCTCCCCTTGGGGGTTGAGAATTCAAATCTTGCCCAACATTACCCAGATGGAACCAGAATTTAAATTGGAATAGGAGGACAATCTGCAGAGATGCTCCATGAAAATGATGGAGCTTCTCTGTAAACACTACACTACTGAACTCTCCCAGGTAGACAAAGAAATAGAAAGACTATATGAGGAGTAATCAATTGATCACCACTGATGGGCTTTTTTCTGCACGTGAAAACGTTCTGAAAACAAATTTAGAAATCTATGTTATAGAAATTCTAAAAATTAAAGAAAAATTTATTAGAGATAAATTAGCGTATGACAACAAGCAGGCCTATAACTGGGCCCAGAGTAATCACAAGGGTAAGAGACGGAACAATCGAACACGCCATTTTAGGCAAACAACTAGTGAACCTAATGACTCCGATCATCTGCTTCTTCTGTTTCCTCTTTACAGGTACAGGAACTCACTCGATTCACTAAGTCTCAGGGATCTCTAAATCCAAAACACTCCAAAGAAAATTAACTCGCAGGCACTGTAAGGCGCACTTCTAATACTAAAGCACCTATGGTCACCCGACCTGGTGCGGCCAAAAGCTCATCTACTAACGCACCGTGTCACTCCAAATCGATCACTAACACTTGTTTAACCAACACTACCAATGACTTCTAGTACACAGGTAAGCAATGCCAATGCAATTTCTTCACAGTTCGATTTTTGTCCAGCTCCTATTTTCTCACAAGCAGTATCGCAGTCCAAAAAAGCAAGGAACCCAGATTTGGGGAATCCCAAACCTTTGAAAACCAATTTGAGGTGATCAGTATGTCCTCTTACCCTCTTTCAGCAAAACAAATTTCTGTGTTGAATCTGGGTCTAACCTTTTGCCCCACGCAGAGGGTGGACCAGTTTGAACTGATAAAAGATCTCAATTTATTTTCCAGAAAACTTATGTTTAAAATTTTGTATGGCAAGCCAGATACTTCTACACAAGGCTCTACCCTGGACAGTCCCCTATGGAAGGGCATGTCCATCAATGATATCAAAGCCATGGAGGACCTGATGGAGCTGTGGGAGGAGGGGGGCCTCGATGAAACAGATCTTCTCGAGGCTCAAACCCTTGAGCTTGATCGTGGCTCTTCTCTTCCCCCACCCCCATCTGGTCGTCCCCTAACCATATCCAAACCCCAGAATTATAAACCTAAATCTTGCAGTTTTCCTGCTCTACAGGGAAACCCCAATGTATTGGCATTTACAAGTCAAGTGACTAAGGAAATTATGGAGACAAAGTGGAAAAACTTATCGGAATCAAACTTAACCCTCTCCCAACTTGAGGCCCTCAAATCTTTACAACTCAACAAAAATATCACGATTAAACCTTCGGATAAAGGTGGAAACCTGGTAGTGATGGACAACAGCCAATATGAAGCTATGGTGCTGGCCATTGTCCAGAATCGGGAATGGTACCGGAAGGTATCATCCAATCATCTTGCCTTAACGATTAATCGTTATCAGCATCTGATTGGCTCAGCCTATCGCAAAGGCCTCATAAATAAACCATCCTGGGAATTTTTAACTGTCACTTCTCCTCGAACATCAACTCTGTATGCACTCCCTAAGAGTCACAAAAACCCAATCAAACCCCGGGTCGTCCCATCGTCTCGGGCAATGGTAGCCTCACCGAAACTGCCAGTCAGTTAATTGATGATTTTTTAAGACCCCACGTCGAGGGATTGGTGTCCTACCTCCAGGACACCAATGACCTTCTACGTACCCTCGATGGAAGTTCTATCCCTGAGGTTTCTTGGTTGGTGGCCCTCGACGTGGAGGCCCTTTACAATTCTATCCCTCATCATCTTGGGGTGGATATTGTGGAGGGCTTTATTTCTGAGAACCCTGAGGCATCCCAACAATATAACAGATTCATTCTGGATCTGTTACTATTTATTCTCTCCAACATTTTTCTTTTTGGCGGCTCCCACTACCTCCAGATACAGGGGGTGGCTATGAGGACTAAATGTGCCCCCTCATATGCCAACCTGTATCTGGGGGGGTGGGAGTGTGAACTCTTTTTTTTTTTAGAGACGACATGCAGAAATGCTTTGAACAAATCCCTGTGTGGAGAAGATTTATTGATGACATTTTTTTCATTTGGACGGGCACTAAGGATTCATTCTTCTATTTTTGGATAGTCTAAAGATAATAACTATAACCTCAAATTCACATTTGAGCTCAGTCAACATAATCTCACTTTTTTGGACATTCAAATTGAAGTCAACACGGATGGCAGTATAGGAACGACCTTGTATCATAAGCCATCTGCAGGGAATTCTCTGCTTCACGCCACCAGCTCCCACCCCACTCCTCTCATTTCAAGTGTGCCCTACGGGCAGTACTTGAGAATCGAACGTAATTGCAGTGCAGACTCTGATTTTGAAAGAGAGGCTGGCTTTCTTAAGCACGGCTACAGTAAAAAATGCCTTAAGAAAGCTTACTTTAGGGCAAAAAATCACAACAGAGCCTCCCTTATACATGATTCGAAACCAAAAAGGGCCAACCCAGGCGTTCGGCTTATCACCAGATTCTCAAGTCAGCAAGAGAAATCATGAAAAAATACTGGTACCTGTTGATGGGAGATGAAAAGGTTGCTAAACTTTTAAAATCATATCCGGAAATTACCTTCAGGCGATTTCGATTCTTTAGGGATACCCTGGTACACAGCCATTACGATAGTCAAACAAGGACTGCCAATGCAGCTAAAAAAGGCAGTAGACCATGCCATTGTTGCAATTTTTGTAAGTTTATACATGCAGCACAGAGCTTATTGCTTCCTAATGGCCACCTCTTTAGACCCAATTTTTCAGTAACATGCCAATGAATAGGCATTGTATACATCATGCAATGCGAATGCCAAATGTTTTATATTGGCAAAACTAAACGACCTTTCTTCTGCCGAATAAGGGTCCATGTCTCACTGATACACAAAAAAAGAATGGAAACTCCTATTAGTCGTCATATTGGTCTACACCACAACTTTGACAGTAGCTGTATGCACTTTTTTTCCCTTGAATATATCCCCCCTGGGGACAGGGGAGGTGATTATGATAAATTACTCCTGCAAAAGGAGGCACGTTGGATACATAAGCTATCAGCTTTAAAATATTCGGGCATGAATGATGTATTCAGCTTTAAACCTTTTCTGTAAATATTTTTCCATTCTAAACATTTTTCTCTTTTTTCTTTGTTTTTTCATTACCTATTTTGAGTCTTCATATATAGTAACTTCATCTCCATATTTTATTTATATATTGCTTAAACGTATCCTCATTTTTTACGTGTACAAAACTGTTTCTTCCCCATAGATTGGTCATGATGTCTTCACAGGCTGCCTTTTTAATTAATAATGTATTTATTTACCTACAATTGCGGGTAATACAATTCAATTTGACTTGGCCTCTCATTCACTGATATCCCCGTCTATTTTATTTTGGTCCACACTGACGCCAGGGGCACCCAATCTGACGGGCGAACAATCAATCGCCCATCTATTGGGAGCCCTAGAGATGTTAGTCCCGATTGGAGTTTAGGATGGGGGCAGTACTTTTTACATATATTTAATATTGCGCCTATCTTAAATCAATGTGAAGTTTGGCATTTATTATATATCGTCTTCACCTTTTCGTTTAATATCTATCTCGATATTAATCTCTTTAGCTTATTATATTTGCCTTACTCATTATCCCTTTTTCAAGATGGCGCTTCTGTTGCTTGAATTGCACTTTACCGCTCTGTGCATGCGCACAATCGACCTCTGACGCAGCTAGCATGGAGCAATGATGCCGCCGCGTCCCCCATTCAGCCGCCCCTCAGGCAGTCTCAATGCACGTCCGCAGTGGTGGTGGCGGTGATGTCAGACGCCGCCGGGATGGAGGGTTTATAAAGGTGGCCACACACCGCAACCCTCTGTCACAGGCTGTCCATTTGAGGGAGGGTTTATATCTCTCCCAAATTCCATGCCTCTTTGATCTTCACAAGTAAGTGTTCTATGTGCAGCTATGTCTGATTGTGACAGAAACTGCACCTAAGAGCTTTCTCAATTAGCTTTGTTCTTTTTATTTTCATTATATAGAACCAGCTTATGAGGATCTTCTCCATGTATGATTCCCTAAGCTTTGGCTACGGCTTCCTCATAGTTCACTGACCTGCTATTGACTTTCTTCCTTGCTGAGAGGTGTTTCTACCTCTAGCAATAGATTATTGATTCTATTAAAGGTAAAAAATCTGTTTCATGAACAAACTTAGGTCGGTTTGGATGCCCTGCCCAATACTCATTATTCTAATTTTTACTTTATTCCTCTATTAAGGATACACAAATTTTATATCCCTCTGTGGTCATACTAAGACGGGAACATATGATATGAGAGTCTCCGCATTGGTGATGTTATTACAGAAGCAATTTCTATCTTTTATAATTTATTTTCAACGTACGACAGCCTGGTAAGACTATGAATATCAATGCATTATTACTGTTTTGCTGTGTATATTTTGTATTACATTGATTTTTCCAGTCCATGTATGATCCAGTGCCCATATTTACCCTTATACACTATGTTGTTGGCTATGGACCATTAGCCCTATTTCGCAACTATGTATATTATGTCTCATTTATGTTCTTTCTATTATTATTTAGAGCTTACCACAATCCATGGAAAAACTCCTGAAGAAGCTCGTAATGAGCGAAACATGTTGAGTAGTAGATTGTTATTGAACTAAGTGGTTTCTTCTACTGTATGCCCATTAAGGGTTGTGAACATTGAGATATATGTATTATCTTTTTATACATGATGGTGTCATGTTAGAACGACATTTGTTTTCTAATGTAAATTTTCAATAAAATTAATATTTTTTATGGATATATCATACGTGTTTCCTTACTCTATCTATTATATAATTTGAGCACCTTAAAAGTCCCTGGGGTGTTTTCCACCCCCAACCCTCTTTACTTTCTTATTATTTTATTTATTTCAGTTACTTATATAGCGCCATCAATTTACGCAACGCTTTACATATACATTGTACATTCACATCAGTCCCTACCCTCAACGAGCTTACAATCTAAGGTCCCTAACTCACATTCATACATACTAGGGACAATTTAGACAGGATCCAATTAACCTACCAGAATGTCTTTGGAGTGTGGGAGGAAACCGGAGTACCCGGAGATAACCCACGCAGGCACAGGGAGAACATGCAAACTCCAGGCAGGAAGTGTTGTGGTTGGGATTCGAACCAGCGACCGTTCTTACTGCCAGGCGAAAGTGCTATCCACTACACCACTGTGCCGCCCACAGTGGTCTTCTCCTGTAGTCTACCGTGAGCGTGAGCTGTGAGACCCTGGGGGCTGCGACCTGGAGCCAGACTGCAGCTCAGTCCATCCTCACCACTAGGGGCTCTGGTGAACACCTGCTGGCTTTTAGACTCTGCGCCCTGGGGAATCTATGCTCTAACTCCCAGTGGGATCTGTGTTAGTGATCCAGTAGACCTGCTTCCTGAACCTCTCAGGGTTCAATCCGCAGCAGTCAGTCCTAGGGTCCACTACCTAGCGGTGCACTTCCGACTCCTACAGAGTGCATCTGTTACCTAGCCTCAAGGTGACCTGACAGTTTGATCAGCCATGGACCCGGCTGATGTGCCGCTACCCGTAGATGATCTGTTGCAGGGCTTAGTTCGCAGACTTGAGGCCCAGGAATCGCATCAGACCCAGGTGATGCGATACCTTCAGGATTTGGCATCCCGTTTTGAACAGGTTCAGGCCTCATTAGGACCCCCGGTTCAACAACCTCAACCGCTATCTGCTGCTGCACCTATCGCACCAGTCGCAGCCACACATTCATTACAACTGCCAGCTCCGGCCCGTTTCTCTGGGGACTCCAAGGCTTGCAGGGGGTTCCTTAGCCAGTGCACAATTCATTTTGAACTTCAGCCCCAAAACTTCCTGTCCAATCGGGCGAAAGTAGCCTATATTATATCCCTCCTGTCCGGCGAGGCGATAGCTTGGGCTGCCCCTCTGTGGGAACTGAATGATCCAGTGGTTTCTAGCTTGTCTGATTTCTTGAAACTTTTTCGGAATATCTTCGAGGAACCGGGTTGTGTCTCCTCAGCGGCTAGCGCTCTTTTACGTCTTCGTCAAGTAACTGCTTCTGTGGGACAGTATGCTCTTCAGTTCCGTATCCTCACAGCTGAATTAAGCTGGAATAATGAGGCCCTAGTTGCAACCTTTTTACATGGCCTCTCTGATAGAATGAAGGATGAATTAGCAGGAAGATCCCTTCCTGCTGATCTGGACGGTATCATCACCTTGTGTAACCAGATCGATATTCGCTTTCAGGAGAGGGCCCTGGAAAAAAGACACCAGCACTCCCCGTTCCTTAGGCAGCCTGAGTCCCCTTCTCTTCGATCCGAGGAGCACCCCCTGCCCGCTGAGGAACCTATGCAGCTGGGCTGGACCAAGTTGTCTCCTGAAGAACGCGATAGGCGCAGAACTCTGGGTCTGTGCCTCTATTGTGGGGCCAAAGGTCATTTTCGTGACACTTGTTCTCTTCGCCCGGAAAAACGATCGGGGCTAATACATCTGGAAGGTAGAGTATTAGACCCTGAAATATCACCTTCACCTTCTCGTCTTCTTCTTTCTATGTTCCTTCATGTCGGCGCTTCCTCTCGTTCGGTCTCGGCACATCTGGATTTCGGAGCCGCTGGCAATTTCATGGATTGGGAAACTGCATCTTCCATGAGACTTACCCTTTTGCCCCTTTCAACGCCATTGGTGGTCTTGGTGATTGATGGCACTGTTCTCCCAGGGGGCCCTATCCGCTTTCAGACCCTGCTTGTTAACCACTTGACCACTGGGCACTTAAACCCCCTTAATAACCAGACCAATTTTCAGCTTTTGGTGCTCTCACATTTTGAATGACAATTACTCAGTCATGCAACACTGTATCTCTATGACATTTTTGTCCTTTTTTTCACACAAATAGAGCTTTCTTTTGGTGGTATTTATTCACCGCTGGGTTCTTTATTTTTTGCGCTATAAAAGAAAAAAGACCGAAAAATCTGTAAAAAAATGCATTTTTCTTCGTTTCTGTTATAAAATTAGTAATTTTTCTTCATATATTTTGGCCAAAATTTATACCGCTACATATCTTTGGTAAAAATAACCCAAATCGGTGGACATTATTTGGTCTTTGTGAAAGTTATAGAGTCCAAAAGCTATGGTGCCAATATCTGAAAATTGATCACACCTGAATTACTGACGGCCTATCATTACTTGAGACCCTAACATACCAGAAAAGTACAAATACCCCCCAAATGACCTCTTTTTGGAAAGAAGACATTCTAAGGTATTTAGAAAGATGCATGGTGAGTTTTTTTAAGTTGTCATTTTTTCCCACAATTCTTTGCAAAATCAAGTTTTTTTTTTTTTCGTTTTCTTTTCACAAAATTGTCATATTAGCAGGTTATTTCTCACACACAGCATATGCATACCACAAATTACACCCCAAAACACATTCTGCTATTACTCCTGAGTATGGCCATACCACATGTGTGAGACTTTTACACAGCATGGCCACATACAGAGGCCCAACATGCAGGGGAGCACCTTCAGGCATTCTGGAGCACCCAGGCCAGTTCCGACATTTCTCTCCTACATGTAAAAATCATCATTTATTTTCTAGAAAATTACATATAACCCCAAAACATTATATATTTTTTTTAGCAAAGACCCTAGAGAATACAATAGCGGTCATTGCAACTTTTTATCTTGCACGATATTTGCGCAGCAATTTTTCAAATGCGTTTTTTTTGGGAAAAAAACAGTTTTGTGCTTTAAAAAAAAGCAAAACAGTAAGGTTAGCCCAATGTTTTTGCACAATATGATGAAGATGAAGTTACGCCGAGTAAATAGATACCTAACATGTCACCTTTCAAAATTGCACACGCTTGTGGAATGGCGCCAAACTTCGCTACTTAAAAATCCCCATAGGCGATGCTTTAACATTTTTTAATGGTTACAAATTTTGAGTTACAGAGGAGCTCTAGGGCCAAAATTATTGCTCTCGCTCTACCGATCGCAGCGATACCTCACATGTGTGGTTTGAACACCGTCTTCATATATGGGCGGGACTTACGTATGCGTTCGCTTCTGCATGAGAGCACACGGACAGGGGCGCTTTAAAAAATTTTTTTTTAATTGTTCATTTTACTTTATTTATTTTAGTTTGACACTTTTTCCAAAAAAAAAAAAATTTTGATCACTTTTATTCCTATTACAAGGAATGTAAACATCCCTTGTAATAGGAATATGCCATGACAGGTCCTCTTTACAGTGAGATATGGGGTCAATAAGACCCCACATCTCACCTCTAGGCTGTGCCTGAAATAAATAAAAAAAAAAAACGATCCTGGCTTCGATCGTAGCGATGAGTCCGTAGAAGCACCGGAGGGTGGTGGGAGGGGGGAGTCCCCTCTCGCCTCCCGTAAGAACGATCAAGCAGTGGAACAGCTGCTATGATCATTCTTATGGTGTAGGGAATCGCCGGATGAAAAAGCTGATATCTGAATGATGCCTGTAGCTGCAGGCATCATTCAGATATCCCCGCACAAAGTCAAGGACGTCGTATGACGGCAGGCGGGAAGTGGTTAAAACGCTTTTTTTTTTTTAACACAAAGTTGTCCATTTATACAATATTTCTAACACATAGCATGTACATACCAAAAATGACACCTCAAAATAGATTCTACTTCTCCTCCTGAGTACGGCGATACCACGTGTGAGACTTCCACAGCCTGGCCACATACAGAGGCCGAGTATGGCCGAGCATGGCTGGGTATGGCTGAGCATGGCCGAGTATGGCTGAGCATGGCCGAGTATGGCTGAGCATGGCCGAGTATGGCTGAACATGGCCGGGTATGGCTGAACATGGCCGGGTATGGCTGAGCATGGCCGAGTATGGCTGAGCATGGCCGAGTATGGCTGAGCATGGCTGGGTATTGCAGGGTATCGCCGAGTATGACTGGGTATGGCAGAGTATGGCGGGTTATGGCAGAGTATTGCAGAGTATGGCAGGGTATGGCTGAGCATGGCTGGGTATGGCAGCGTATAGCTGGGTATCACCGAGTATTGCGGGGTATGGCTGAGTATTGCGGGGTATGGCAGAGTATTGCAGAGTATTGTGGGGCATTGCAGAGTATTGCGGGGCATTGCAGAGTATTGCGGGGTATTGCAGGGCATTGCAGAGTATTGCAGGGCATTGCAGAGCATTGAGGGATGGCTCAGGATGGATGGATGGCAGTTGTCACTGAGCAGCGCTGTGGGCACTACACATCCAGCCCACAGCGCTGCAGCCATCTATCCATCCCCCTCTCCTCTAACAGTGTACCGATCGGTACAGAGAGGGTTGTAAAAGGGTTTGTTTACATGTGATCACTTCGTCATTTGACGGTGCAATCACATGGTAAACGGCCGCGATTAGCGGCCATTTACTGAGATCCGTGATGCGATGCTCTTGAGTGCGCGCAAGAGCGGAATTCTGGGTGGACGTCCCTGGATGCCCTCCCAGAGTTAAGCAACCGCCCTGTAGCCTTCATTTGGCTATGGGCCGGTTGTTAAGTGGTTAATATGTCGGTAGGGACACTCCACCAGGAGTGGATATCCTTCCTTGTCTTACCTAAGGCTTCATCTCCTATCATATTAGGTCTTCCTTGATTACGGTTCCACTCTCCACACGTTGACTGGACTGCTGGACGGATCCTGGCTTGGGGTTCCTCCTGTTCCTCTTCCTGCCTACTCAAAGTTACCCCAAAAGAGAAACTTCCTGTTGCCACCATTCCAGTATCTCCTGCTCTTCCTGCTGCATATAGCGATTCCTGGAATGCCTCCTGCAATAGTCGGCCCAGGGGCGGATCCAGAGCCTAGTCTCGGGAGGGGCACTGCCAGAAAATAAGTTTTTTTGGGGGTAAATTTAACGGGGAAATGGCTGGTGTTAGCGCTTCAATCATCACAGCACCATGGTTGTTATGGTGTCAGGATGATTGAAGCGCATTATTACATGGTTATAAAAAATTAAATGGTTCAACTCACCATAGAATCAGTGAAAGCCCCGAGTGTGTCACCTGCCACACGTTGCGGATTGTCACTTGCCACGTCACCTGTCACTAGATGCGGATTGTCACTTGCCACGTCCCATGCCACACGTTGCGGATTGTCACTTGCCACGTCCCATGCCACACGTTGCGGATTGTTACTTGCCACGTCCCATGCCACACGTTGCGGATTGTCACTTGCCACGTCCCATGCCACACGTTGCATATTGTCACTTGCCACGTCCCATGCCACACGTTGCGGATTGTCACTTGCCACATCCCATGCCACACGTTGCAGATTGTCACTTGCCACGTCCCATGCCATACGTTGCAGATTGTCACTTGCCACGTCCCATGCCACAGGTTGGGGATTGTCACTTGCCTGCTATAATTGTCTGCTGTGTCCCAGTCAGAGTTAGGCTTATTTAACTGGTGACCCCCCCTGTCATCAGTGCTGGGCAGGGAGGAATGGGCTGGCTGCTGCCGCTGGGAGAGCGATGGGAGCAGAGCGAACACAGGGCTCATCCTGAGCGGATGTGTCAGCGCTGCATCCCGCCCCAGGGGCAGCAGAGACATGATGTAATCTCTCTGCTGCCGCGGCTGCCTGTACATTCTACAGTGAGGGCGGAACTGCAGGGATGCAGGGCGGCGCTGGGCGGTGAGAGATTATGTTATCTCTCTGCTCCCCCACCCGCCGGCTCCCTGATTGGCCAGCAGCCGCTCACAAACTGTCACTGAGCCGTACACAGCTGTTCACCAACGGAGTCGGAGCCGCCCGTGCTCTCAGCTGTGGAGCCGCCCGCCGGCTCTCGACTCTCACCCACAGCGATGCCTGCCCTGCCCACCCACTCACCCACAATCTCGGAGGGGGCAATTGCCCTGTTGCCCCCCCCCCTGGATCCGCCCCTGAGTCGGCCTGAGGCGCACTCTGGGTCATGTGGCACTCTGGATGAGAAGCCGACCATTCACTCCAGTTTGCATGGTCATTTACCTTTGCCTGTTCCTGGACGGCCTTGGACGCACACCCAGGCTGACTCATCCACCAGTTCCACA
This sequence comes from Aquarana catesbeiana, assembly GCF_042186555.1. Taxonomy (NCBI): domain Eukaryota; kingdom Metazoa; phylum Chordata; class Amphibia; order Anura; family Ranidae; genus Aquarana; species Aquarana catesbeiana. The sequence continues at coordinate 536,497,181 of NC_133326.1, forward strand.
GTGGCTAGGCCCTGTGATGCGATTCTGGTGGTCGCTGCACCTGGCAATGCTGTTCAGTCGGCCTCTGCACCAGTTCAGCCTATGCCCAGTGAAGCTATCCAGCTTGACTTCTGTGACACATCACTTTCTAAGCAACCTGGTCTCAGGGATCCACTGACTTCTGCCCAGTCTGATGATCCTGTGCTGGATATCCAGCTCATCTTTAAGGGTCTGGGGGACCCTGCTCAGGCTCCTGATGGTCTTCTTATGCCTTTACTCATTCCTATGAAGCCTTTAGCCCTCAATAAGTCCTCTCGTCCTCTCCCTACCTCGGTTTTGGTCTCTGAGGATAATCTTAAGTACGAGGTTAGTCAAGTTCTGGATTCCCGGCGCTGTAGAGGCATTCTTCACTACCTCGTACATTGGGAAGGGTTTGGTCCTGAGAAGAGGTCAGCAGTGCTAATCAACCATTGTGTGTTAGCTTTCGTGTGTACTTGCTGTGTTTCCTACGTCTGATTCCAGTTACCGACTTTGGCCTGTTCTCGACTTTCCCTGTCTGCTTGTGACCCTGACCTTTGGCGTGTTATGTTTATCCTTGTCTGCTAGTCACCCTGACATTTGGCTTATTCTTTACTTTCCTTGTTGTTCCAGCCTGCTGCCTCCTTCCTCCTCTCCTGTAGTCTACCGTGAGCGTGAGCTGTGAGACCCTGGGGGCCGCAACCTGGAGCCAGACTGCAGCTCAGTCCATCCTCACCACTAGGGACTCTGGTGAACACCTGCAGGCTCTTAGACTCCACACCCTGGGGAATCTATGCTCTAGCTCCCAGTGGGATCTGTGTTAGTGATCCAGTAGACCTGCTTCCTGAACCTCCCAGGGTTCAATCCGCAACAGTCAGTCCTAGGGTCCACTACCTAGCGGTGCACTTCCGACTCCTACAGAGTGCATCTGTCACCTAGCCTCAAGGTGACCTGACAGTGGGTTACCGTTCTCTCTGGTCATATCGTTCAGGGGCTTGACCAGAGACATGAAGTTACGAATAAACTTCCGATAATGGTTGGCAAAACCCAGGAAACGCTGCAGAGGACGTAACCCTACGGGTCGAGGCCACTGTAGGACTGCCGAAAGTTTCTCTGGGTTCATCGAAAAGCCAGCAGTGGAAATGACAGGAATTTAACCTGTTCCCGATGGAACTCGCACTTCTCCAGTTTACAATAGAGCTTGTTCTCTCCTAATTTCTGAAGCACACGACAGACATCTGTGTGGTGGCTCTCCAGGGACTTGGAAAATATGAGGATGTCATTGAGATAAACCACCACACATAACTGCAACAAATCTCGGAGGACATTGTTAATAAATTCCTGGAGAACTGCCGGGGCGTTACAAAGGCCAAAAGGCATTACGAGATACTCATAATGGCCTGTTCTGGTATTAAACGCAGTTTTCCACTCGTCGCCCTCCTTAATCCTCACCAGATTGTAAGCCCCTATCAGATCAAGCTTAGTGAAAACCGTTGCTCCCTTGAGGCGGTCAAATAACTCTGCAATCAATGGGGTCGGGTAGGCATTCTTAATCGTGATACAATTGAGACCCCTATAATCAATACAAGGTCTCAGTTCACCGCTCCTCTTCTTCACAAAGAAGAAACCAGCACCAGCAAGAGACGAGGATTTGCGGATGAAACCCCGAGAAAGTGCGTCTGCAACATACTCCTCTATGGCTTTATCCTCCAAGACCGACAAGGGGTAAACCCGGCCATGAGGGGGAGTGGCACCAGGTTGAAGGTCAATTGCGCAATCATACGGCCGGTGTAGAGGCAAACTACCGGCTTGACCTTTGTCAAAGACATAGCTAAAATCACGGTACTCCTCTGGCAGGGAGGAGAGTGAAGAGGTACACAGGACCTTGGCTACCTTCCGGAAGCATGTTTCACTGCATTGTGGTGACCAGGAGAGAACCTCAGCATGGAGCCAATCAAAAGAGGGGTTGTGCCTCTGTAACCAAGGATAGCCAATAACCAGTGGAAACTTAGGAGAGAAAATCACATGGAATTGGATTATCTCATGGTGAAGAGCCCCTATGGCCAAGGACAACGGAATCGTCTGAGTCACATAGGCAGGCTGTAGAGGTCTCCCGTCAATGACAAGTGGGGTGTCACGCAGCTGCAGTGGAATCGAGTGCTTTGATACAAAGGCAGCATCAATGAACAGGCCTGCAGGCCCAGGGTCGATTAGAGCCTGTATCTCGATAGACGTCTTAGCCCAAGAAAGGGTGACCGAAACCAGGGGCTTATCCTTCTGGATAACTGGATAACTGGGGACGACATAATACCACCTAAGGTCTGTCCATGACAGGACCTCAAGGTTCGGGTGTTCCCCGGACGGGTAGGACAAGACTTCAAAAAGTGATCTGCCTGGCCACAATAAAGGCACAATCTCTCCCTCCTCCTAAAGGCTCTTTCATCAGCAGAGAGACGCATGAAGCCCAAGTGCATGGGTCACTGACCGACTCAGTAGCAGGAGGCATGGGAGGTGAGGGAGGCACGGATGGGACTGCAAAGCTCGGAGGCAAACGTACAGGAGACTTCCGCAAGCGCTCCTTAAAAGAAAGTCTTTCTCTGAGTCTGGAGTCAATGAGGAGGGAAAACGAGATCAAGCTCTCCAGCTCAGTGGGTATATCTCGGGCTGCTATGTCATCCTTGATGGAATTCGATAGACCATGAGAAAAAACAGCCACGAGGGCCTCATTGTTCCAAGCAACCTCTGCTGCCAGAGTACGGAACAAAATGGCGTAGTTGGCAACAGTTCTCATACTCTGATGGACATGAGGCACTTGGCAGCAGAAGCGGAGTGTGCAGGAACGTCAAATACCCTTTTAAAGGAGGCCACCAACTCAGGGTAACTAAAGACAACAGGTTTTTGCGTCTCCCATAGAGGGTTAGCCCAGGCCAAGACTCTCTCAGAAAGCAAAGATATCACGAACCCTACTTTGCTTCTGTCCGTGGGAAATTCCTGGGGCAGCATCTCAAAGTATATCTCAACTTGGTTGAGAAACCCTCTGCATTGAACTGGATCGCCCCCAAATCACTGGGGAAGCGGGGCGGAACCAGACATACCTCTTATAGAGGTAATACTCAAGGCGGGTGCCTGCACAGAGACTGGTGCAGCAGCAGGGACGGCCTGCAACTCAGGTTGTCCCGGAGCAGCCACAGTGGGGGATTCCAGGTGAGCCGTGCGACTCTGGAGCGTTTGTAACGCCATGGCAAACTGATCCATGCGGTGATCTTGCTCATCCAATCTGGAACAAAAATATTACCAATAAGTGGATTGACTGTATCTTCTGAATTCATGGCCTTCGCCTACTGTCAGAAACCATGAACCAGACCGAGACAGAAGTACAGTAAAATCACAATTGTTTATTAATAAAAATAAAAAGGTAAATAGAGTAAGCGTAGTCAAAGCATAGCCAGAGTCCAGTAACTGGATCGGGTAGTCAGCCAAGCCAGAAGTCAGGGATCCAAGTAGAGGAACAGCAAGCAGGATAAGGAGCCAGAAGGGATGTCAGCAAAGGCAGTCTTTAAACAGGAACCCAGGAGATGGTTTCTTGTGATGTGACCAAGGCGAAGGCAGGAATGAAGAGAGCTGGAGATCTTTAAGTAGGCAGGACTGATGAGCAGATCCACAACAGCTGGTTAACTGTGGAGAGAGATGAGAGCTGGCAATTAGCCGACAGCTGAGCGGCCAGCTCAGAGAAGGAAGGACTGAGCCAGCCCTGACAGCATGAGGTTGTTGGTAAAGATGGTGGCTTCATTCGAGGCCGTTCCTTATGTTCAGTTTCATTCGAGGCTGCTGCAAAACAGTATCCAATCTGCTTGGAACAAGAAGGTCCAAGCTCTAGATTTCCCAATGTGTATGTCTCCAAGGGTGCGCCGGAGCCTCAGTTGGTGGTTGATAACCAAGAATCTGCAGAAGGGAAAATCCTTCTTACCAGTTACCTGGAAGGTGGTAACAACAGATGCCAGCCTTTCAGGTGGGGGAACAGCCCTGGAAGAGGCGACTGTCCAAGGGAAATGGTCCAGATCAGAAATGACCTTACCCATCAACATTCTAGAGATTCGGGCAGCGCGCTTGGCCCTGAGGGCCTGGACGTTCAGGTTACGGACTTGTCCTGTCAGGGTACCAACTGACAGTGCCACAGCAGTGGACTATATCAATCACCAAGGGAGCACGAGAAGTTGTGCGGCCCAGAGAGAGGTAAATCACATACTAGCTTGGGCAGAAAACAATGTACCTTGCCTATCAGCAGTCTTCATTCCAGGAATAGAAAATTGGCAGGCGGACTACTTGAGTCGCCAGCAGTTGTTCCCGGGAGAATGGTCCCTTCACCCCGATATCTTCCTGACAATATGCCAATGATGGGGGATCCCAGACGTGGATCTGTTTGCGTCCAGGCTCAACAAAAAGATCGACAACTTTGTGTCAAGAACAAGGGATCCGCTAGCGTGCGGAACAGATGTCTTGGTGTTCCCGTGGAATCAGTTCTCACTGATTTATGCATTCCCTCCTATTCTGCTTCCACAACTTCTTCGCAGGATCAAGCAGGAAGGGAAGTCGGTGATTCTTGAGGCCCCAGCATGGCCCAGAAGATCCTGGTATGCAGAGATCATGGGGATGGCGGTAGGGGACCCATGGACCCTACCACCATGTCCAGACCTTCTCTCGCAGGGTCCGGTATTCCATCCTACTTTACAAATGCTAAATTTAACGGTTTGGCTATTTAGACCTACATTCTGAAGAAGCGTGGGCTATCAGGTTCAGTGTTATCTACCTTGATCAATGCAAGGAAGCCAGCCTCCAGAATCATATATTATAGAATCTGGAAGGCATATGTCTTGTGTGAATCCAGGGGTTGGCACCCCAGGAAGTATGTCATAGGTAGAATCCTTGACTTTCTGCAGATGGGGTTAGAAATGAAGCTGGCCTTGAGTACTATCAAAGGCCAAGTCTCTGCCTTATTGGTATTATTTCAATGACCACTTGCTTCGCATTCTTTGGTCGGTAGCCTTATTCAGGGAGTAATGCGGCTTAATCCTCCAGTTAGGTCATCCCTGAACCCTTGGGACTTGAATTTAGTTCTATCGGCATTACAAAAACAGACTTTTGAGCTGATACAGCATTTTCCCTTGGTCCTTTTAACAAGGAAACTAATTTTTCTGGTAGCCATATCTTCTGCAAGAAGGGTATCAGAGTTGGCTGCTCTTTCTTGTAAAGAGCCATATTTAATTATTCACAAGGATAAGGTGGTATTGCATCCTCATCCTAACTTTCTACCGAAGGTAGTGTCAGGTTTTCATTTAAACCAGGATATTGTTCACGGAAGAGAAGTCACTACATTCTCTGGATGTGGTGAGAGCAGTCAAAAGTCTACTTGAAGGCAACTGCTCAGATTCGAAAAACAGATGTTTTGTTTGTGTTGCCTGAAGGTCCTAAAAAAGGACAGGCATCATCAAAATCAACCATTTCTAAATGGATTTGGCAAGTAATTGTTCAAGTTTATGGTTTGAAGAGGAAGATTCCACCCTCTCAAATCAAAGCGCACTCCACTAGGGCTGTTAGTGCTTCGTGGGCAGTGCATCACCAAGCTTCCATGGCTCAAATCTGCAAGGCCGCAATTTGGTGTTCAGTCCATATATTTACCAGATTCTATCAGGTGGATGTAAGAAGGTGTGAGGATATTGCCTTTGGGCATAGTGTGCTGCAGGCAGTAGTATAAGTCCTCTGGTCTCATGGTGGCCTACTTTTGTTGTGTCTCCCTCCCCTCAGTTAGCTTTGCTCTGGGACATCCCACACAGTAACTACTATGGCTCTGTGTCCCGTGATGTACGATAAAGAAAATAGGATTTTTATAACAGCTTACCTGTAAAATCCTTTTCTTGGAGTACATCACGGGACACAGAGGTCCCGCCCCTCTTCTAATATAGGTATATTGCTTTGCTACAAAACTGAGGTACTCCCAGTAGTGGGAGGGGTTATATAGGAAGTGGACTTCCTGTCTTAGGGTGTGCCAGTGTCCATCACCAGAAGGTGGCCTATAACCCACATAGTAAATACTATGGCTCTGTGTCCCGTGATGTACGATAAAGAAATAACATTTTTGTTGCAAGGGATGCCTGAAATATGACTTGTATCTAAGACCCCATACACACCATTTGATTTTCGTCTTCAGATTTACCAAAACAATGTAGTACAAGGGCCTGCCTGATTGCATACAAATTGAAACTCTTAAGGTTTCACCTCATATTATATGGTTTTGGTAAATCTGAAGACAAAAATCTGCAGAAAATCTAATAGTGTGTGGGGTCTTAGGCAGACTTCTGGGAAAACTGGTGAGCCAATCGCACAAGCAGGAAATTATGTTTCTGGGGAGTGGTCAGTGCACACTCTGTGTACAGAAAACTCCAGGTAGTCATATTGCAATGTATTCTCAGAAAATTACATTGGGTGCAGATTGAAAAGGAAAGGTAATTTTTAATAACATTCAATCACAAAATGTTTAGTGTCGCAATCATATGCGCTATGTTATTTTTTCTTTATTTGCTATTGTTTTTTCCCCAAGAAAGTGGAGTTACCCTTTAAGCTCTGGGGGGGGCGGAGTGAAAGGCGTTGGAGGCGTGGCCTGGTTGGAGTCCAGGCTGAGGCCATCACTCTACATTGTAGCACTACATGGATGTGCGGCATTAGGGATCACTTCCTTCTTCTTTCTTGAACTAACATTGCCACTAACTGCCATTAACTGATATTTTCACTGCCACTAACACCTGCACTCATTAAGCTAGGTAAAGCATTGAACTATTAACATAACATGAAATACCAAATTAAGATAAACCAGAACTGTGCAAACTATAGACGTGTATATTATATCAAAGGAAAAGAGTATGGTGGGACTTTAAATGAGGTAAAGCGGGGCCGTTCATATCCCCTCCTCAATCCGGTAAGGTATATTAGGTAGAGAGAGCAAATGACGGGACTTTCCATGAAGCACATGGGAGCATTAGTAAAATCGAATAAAAATTAACTTTTAATTGGTTCAGATTATCATAAAGTTTTCAGATCAAATTATTTTATGCATTTTGCTATATATTAATATTTTTTAAAACTTTACAATTCATTAGAGCCAAATAATATACATTAGTTAACATTCCAACAAGGAGTTAGTAATTATTATAGAGTACATGAAATGATTAGAACATGATTACATGAATTAAATTTAGTAGCTGTACAGATTGGGAACAAGCAAAGATATCACTGAAATGAGGTAAGGGAAAGGAACAAATGAATTGGAACGCCATAAAAAATTCATAGATGTATACACTAGGTTGTTGTTAGCTCTACGAGTTTCAAGGCCTTATAGCCTATCATCAGGAGCAAAAACCGTGGTAGTAGTCTATAAATAAAAGAAACAATAATATTTAGAAATCGGAAAGAAAACCAAAAGGCTAACCCTGGACCAAAGAGATCCCCCTCCCATGGACTCAATTTGCCCGCACACTTACATGAGGGTCCTTGCAGCAGTGGTGCAGCTATGAAATTCCCAGACCAACCGGAAAAGCCCCATCCGGGAGCTGAGGGGACGTGATGCGGCAGACAGAAGCCCAACATGAACGGCGCCCCATGTGGGTCAAAGTGTAAAAGATGATGGTGGTGAATGGGGAAACCCCTATATGAAAAACTTCTGTGAAAAAATGTAACAAAAACCAGAAAGTGAAAATAAATTATGTTGAAAAGGTGATGTGAAATAGGTGTGTGAGAAAAGCAAGATGGAAAAAATGCAATTCAGTAAAGAAGCAGGGGAAAAAGGTAGTCAATAGGTAAGAGATAGAGTAAGAGCGAAAATGTAAGGGGAGGTGTATACCTAGGTCTCAATGACTGAGAGCAAACGTGCCTGGGTGCATCATGCCTGACAAGTGAGGAGTAATCAGAACTAAGTGTGAAACCCAAATGGGGAAGGGGCCCATATAGGCAGTGCCACCGCAGCTACGCCCCCAACGTCGGCTTTTCCGACGTTGGGGGCGTAGCTTGTTCCTAATCTGTACTTCTACTAAATTTAATTAATGTAATCATGTTCTAATCATTTCATGTACTCTATAATATGTATCTCATGGTGCCTTATATATCTATATAATATGTCTCATGGTGCCCTACTTTTGTTGTGTCTCCCTTCCCTCAGTTGTCATTGCTCTGGGACATCCCATATAGTAACTACTATGGCTCTGTGTCCCGTGATGTACAATAAAGAAAATAGGATTTTTATAACAGCTTACCTGTAAAATCCTTTTCTTGGAGTACATCACAGGACACAGAGGTCCAGCCCCTCTTCTAATACACGTATATTGCTTTGCTATAAAACTGAGGTACTCCCAGTAGTGGGAGGGGTTATATAGGGAGTGGACTTCCTGTCTTAGGGTGTGCCAGTGTCCATCACCTGAAGGTGGCCTATATACTAAGCTAAGCAGGGCAATTACTAAGCTAAGCAGGGCAATAACTTCTCCGCAGGATGTGGAAATCTTGCAAAAAGACCTGAACAAATTAATGGGGTGGGCGACTACATGGCAAATGAGGTTCAATGTAGAAAAATGTAAAATAATGCATTTGGGTGGCAAAAATATGAATGCAATCTATACACTGGGGGGAGAACCTCTGGGGGAATCTAGGATGGAAAAGGACTTGGGGGTCCTAGTGGATGATAGGCTCAGCAATGGCATGCAATGCCAAGCTGCTGCTAATAAAGCAAACAGAATATTGGCATGCATTAAAAGGGGGATCAACTGCAGAGATAAAACAATAATTCTCCCGCTCTACAAGACTCTGGTCCGGCCGCACCTGGAGTATGCTGTCCAGTTCTGGGCACCAGTCCTCAGGAGGCACGTACTGGAAATGGAGCGAGTACAAAGAAGGGCAACAAAGCTAATAAAGGGTCTGGAGGATCTTAGTTATGAGGAAAGGTTGCGAGCACTGAACTTATTCTCTCTGGAGAAGAGACGCTTGAGAGGGGATATGATTTCAATTTACAAATACTGTACTGGTGACCCCACAATAGGGATAAAACTTTTTCGCAGAAGAGAGTTTAATAAGACTCGTGGCCACTCATTACAATTAGAAGAAAAGAGGTTTAACCTTAAACTACGTAGAGGGTTCTTTACTGTAAGAGCGGCAAGGATGTGGAATTCCCTTCCACAGGCGGTGGTCTCAGCGGGGAGCATTGATAGCTTCAAGAAACTGTTAGATAATCACCTGAATGACCGCAATATACAGGGATATGTAATGTAATACTGACACATAATCACACACATAGGTTGGACTTGATGGACTTGTGTCTTTTTTCAACCTCACCTACTATGTAACTATGTAACTATGTAACTACTGTGGCTCTGTGTCCCGTGATGTACTCCAAGAAAAGGTTTTTACAGGTAAGCTGTTAAAAATCCTATTTTTTTGAGAGATACTTTCAATAGGAACATGTCTAAAGGGATGCAGGCCCTGTAGCTCCACACCTGAAAGTTATTTATGGAACCCCTCCCATTAGACCCACTCAGAACAAAGGCACAGAGAAACACACAGGGATTTCTTCAGAATAACAAAAGGTAGGAATCTGCAACAAAGTTTGTTATAATCCTTGCAATATTCATTGATCACCCAGAGGGGAATTTTTTTTTTTCTCAACAAAAGTGGAGTTACACTCCAATCATGGGGATGGAGATCCATGCGTGTGGGGAGTATTTAAACATCAAAGACAATCACTCAATTATGTAAAGGGCTAGCAGGTGCTAGCAGGTCCGCCTGAAAAACTGACAGGCGGAACTGATCGGAAAGCTCGTGTGAAAGGGGCCCAAGTAAATAAAGTTAATGAAAAAAATGAAAATAAAGGGAAATCAAGACTAGATGAGCCAAGTCCTTTGTGGTGAATATATATATAAATGCATGTGAGGGTAAATTAGACCCTAATGTGGCAAAAGAAAGCCAGATTGCCTATACTGCTGCCTAAATCTGATAAAAACAAAAACTTTTATTCATATGTTGGTTAAAATGTATATATGTACATGGAAAATTGGAGAAAAGATTTATATGGTATATGTGTGTCTAGGGAATCAATCAAAAATGAGTTTTTAAAATCACTATATACAGTTGTGCTCATAAGTTTACATACCCTGGCAGAATTTATGATTTCTTGACTATTTTTCAGAGAATATGAACACAAAAACTTTTTTTTTTTTTTTTCTTTTACTCATGGTTGGTGTTTGGCTGAAGCCATTTATTATCAATCAACTGTCTTTACTCTTTTTTTTATATCAGATTGGCAACATAAACTACCCAAATGACCCTGATCAAAATTTTACATAACCCAGTTCTTAATACCATGTATTGCCCCATTTAAGATCAAAGACAGCTTGAAGTCTTTTGTGTTATTTGTGGATGAGGCTCTTTATCTTCTCAGATGGTAAAGCTGCCCATTCCTCTTGGCAAAAAGCCTCCACTTCCTGTAATTTCTTGGGCTGTCTTGCGCGAACTGCGCGTTTGAGATCTCCCCAGAGTGGCTCAATGATATTGAGGTCAGGAGACTGAGATGGCCCTCCAGAACCTTCACTTTATTCTGCTGTAGCCAATGACAGGTCGACTTGGTCTTGTGTTTTAGATCATTGTCATGTTGGAATGTCCAAGTACGTCCCATGCGCAGCTTCCTGGCTGATGGATGCAAATGTTCCTCCAGTATTTTTTGATAAAATACTGCATTCATCTTGCCAACAATTTTGAACCAAATTTCCTGTGCCTTTGTAGCTCACACATCCCTAAAACATCAGCGATCCACCTCCGTACCTTTCATCATAGGCCTTGTTGACTCCTCTCCAAATGTAGCGTTTATGGTTGTGGACAAAAAGCTCAATTTTGGTCTTATCACTCCAAATGGCTTTGTGCCAGAAGGTGTCAGGAAAGGTACCCTCCGCTGGTAATATCGATCATTTGGTGTGCAGTACTGAGGTCCACCAGCAGGTGTCTCCTGGCAGTTTGGAGCTGTCAGAAGAGCTTTTTCCTGCTGGTATTCTGTCACCTTTGGGCCGCAGTACTGGTGTCCCCCAGCGTAGGAATCCTGGCAGTATGGAGCAGGTATTCCCCTCTGCAGACAGGTGTCACCTGACCTTAATTAGCAGCTGCAGTATAAATACCCGGCAAGTGCACACTCATCTTGCCCTGGTATTTTCCTTGAGCCCTGACCTGCAGCCTGCATAACCAGAAGTGGCTGCACAGAGGAACCATCTTGGTTCTGCTGGCTTTGCTGGAATGAATCCCAATGTGATCCCATATTATGCTCTGCTGGCGTCAGAAAGTGGTGAGTATCTCCGCCAGTCACTAAAAGAGTGGACCAATGACCAAATACTTGAGCTCATCCGTTTGGCTCACTCCCTGGTTGACCAGGGCTGTATGTTGTTTGGGGATGTGCAGCCTTTGATCCAAATATGTGCTGAGCTAGCCCTGTCCTGTGTTCCTAAGACCAGTGATGATTTTTCTCCCCCTTTCAGTGCTGATCAGGTGAAGTCTCTGGTGTGGCTGTTAGAAGGTGGTTCCGCATGCTTTTTTTGAGCACTATTCCATCTGTTCTCAGCAGAAGCTTTTAGAGTTTATTCACTCAGTACAGACCCTTGTTAGACAGGCAGCATGTGATCCGTCCTTTTTCCAACCCATACTCTCAGCATGGTCTGATATATTACAACCAGCCCTAACCAATCCACAACAAACCACCTCTGCAATCAGACACCTATCTGCCCACAAGTGTGTCTCCCCATCACCCACACCAAACTCAGTTGCAGCTCAGTATACATTGCTCCCAACCAGATACTTATATCCGGTCTCTGCTCCCTGTACCTATCCTGCATTCAACCCACCTACCTCTTCTCAGCTGCCTTCTAATCCACAAAAACTTCCCCCAGCTACTGTTATCTCTTCTCCACCATATCCCAATCCTCCTTTCCAGTCTGCTGCACCCCCCACCTACAGAACCTCAGTGACTAAACCCAAGAAAAAACTAAAGTTTTTTCCAACCAAGACGATCCTGCCAGTAACCCAACCTGCCTCCGCACCAGCTAATGCAAACCAGTCTGATGTCCCAGTGCTTGCTATCCAGTCTGATGTCCCAGTGCCTGTTATCCAGTCTGATGTCCTGATGTCCACTTTCCAGCCTGATGTCCTGGTACCCACCTTCCAGCCTGAGGTGCCAGTGTTCCAGCCAGAGGTGCCAGTGTTCCAGCCTGAGGTGCCGGTGTTCCAGCCTGAGGTGCCAGTGTTCCAGCCTGAGGTGCCGGTGTTCCAGCCTGAGGGGTCGGTGTTCCAGCCTGAGGGGTCAGTGTTCCAGCCTGAGGGGTCAGTGTTCCAGCCTGAGGGGTGGTGTTCCAGCCTGAGGGGCCAGTGTTCCAGCCGGAGGTGTTCCAGCCTGAGGGGTCAGTGTTCCAGCCTGAGGGGTCAGTGTTCCAGCCTGAGGGGTCAGTGTTCCAGCCTGAGGGGCCAATGTTCCAGCCTGAGGGGCCAATGTTCCAGCCTGAGGGGTCAGTGTTCCAGCCTGAGGGGCCAGTGTTCCAGCCAGAGGTGTTCCAGCCTGAGGGGGCAGTGTTCCAGCCTGAGGGGCCAGTGTTCCAGCCAGAGGTGTTCCAGCCTGAGGGGGCAGTGTTCCAGCCTGAGGGGCCAGTGTTCCAGCCGGAGGTGTTCCAGCCTGAGGGGCCAGTGTTCCAGCCTGAGGGACCAGTGTTCCAGCCGGAGGGGCCAGTGTTCCAGCCGGAGGGGCCAGTGTTCCAGCCGGAGGTGCCAGTGTTCCAGCCTGAGAGGCCAGTGTTCCAGCCTGAGGGGCCAGTGTTCCAGCCAGAGGTGCCAGTGCCCGCTCTCCAGCCTGATGAGCCCGCTCTCCAGCCTGATGAGCCCGCTCTCCAGCCTGATGAGCCCACTTTCCAGTCTGATGAGCCCGCTTTCCAGTCTGATGAGCCCGCTTTCCAGTCTGATGAACCCGCCTTCCAGCCTGATGTGCCTGCTTTCCAGCCTGATGTGCCCACCTTCCAGCCTTATGTGCCCACTCTCCAGCCTGTTGTGCCCGCTTTCCAGTCTGGTGAGCCCGCTTCCCATCTTGAAGTTCCCATGCCTGCTACCCAGCTTGAAGTGCCCGTGCCTGCTGCCCAGCTTGAAGTGCCCGTGCCTGCTGCCCAGCTTGAAGTGCCCGTGCCTGCTGCCCAGCTTGATGTGCCTGCTGCCCAGCTTGAAGTGCCCGTGCCTGCTGCCCAGCTTGATGTGCCTGCTGCCCAGCCTGAAGTGCCCGTGCCTGCTGCCCAGCTTGAAGTGCCCGTGCCTGCTGCCCAGCTTGATGTGCCTGCTGCCCAGCCTGAAGTGCCCGTGCCTGCTGCCCAGCTTGAAGTGCCCGTGCCTGCTGCCCAGCTTGAAGTGCCCGTGCCTGCTGCCCAGCTTGAAGTGCCCGCGCCTGCTGCCCAGCTTGAAATGCCCGCGCTTGCTGCCCAGCTTGATGTGCCTGCTGCCCCGCTTGATGTGCCTGCTGCCCAGCTTGATGTGCCCGTGCCTGCTGCCCAGCTTGAAGTGCCCATGCCTGCTGCCCAGCTTGAAGTGCCCATGCCTGCTGCGCAGCTTGAAGTGCCCATGCTTGCTGCCCAGCTTGATGTGCCTGCTGACCAACTTGATGTGCCCGTGCCTGCTGCCCAGCTTGAAGTGCCCGTGCCTGCTGCCCAGCTTGAACTGCCCGTGCCTGCTGCCCAGCCTGATGTGCCTGCTGCCCATCTTGAAGTGCCCATGCCTGATGTCCCACTTGATGTGCCTGCTGCCCAGCTTGAAGTGCCCATGCCTGCTGCCCAGCTTGAAATGCCCGTGCCTGCTGCCCAGCCTGATGTGCCTGCTGCCCAGCTTGAAGTGCCCATGCCTGCTGCCCAGCTTGAAGTGCCCTTGCCTGCTGCCCACCTTGAAGTGTCCATGCCTGCTGCCCCGCTTGATGTGCCTGCTGCCCAGCTTGAAGTGCCCGTGCCTGCTGCCCAGCTTGAAGTGCCGTGCCTCCTGCCCAGCTTGAAGTGCCCGTGGCTGCTGCCCAGCCTGATGTGCCTGCTGCCCAGCCTGATGTGTTCCTGTTCGCTGCCCAGCCTGATGTGTTCCTGTCCGCTGCCCAGCTTGGTGTGTTCCTGTCCACTGCCCAGCTTGGTGTGTTCCTGTCCGCTGCCCAGCTTTATGTGTGTTCCTGTCCGCTGCCCAGCTTGGTGTGTTCCTGTCTGCTACCCAGCCTGATGTGCCACTGCCCGCTGCCAAGCTTGAGGTGCCCGGCTGGACATCATGAACTTTCCCCAGCAACGGCTAGTTGGAGCGTCCGGAGGTTGCTCCTTCGAGGGGGGGTACTGTCAGGAAAGGTCCCCTACGCTGGTAAAATCGATCATTTGGCGTGCAGTACTGAGGTCCACCAGCAGGTGTCTCCTGGCAGTTTGGAGCTGTCAGAACAGCTTTTTCCTGCTGGTATTCTGTCACCTTTGGGCCGCAGTACTGGCGTCCACCAGCGGAGGAATCCTGGCAGTATGGAGCAGGTATTCCCCTCTGCAGACAGGTGTCACCTGACCTTAATTAGCAGCTGCAGTATAAATACCCGGCAAGTACACACTCCTCTTGCCCTGGTATTTTCCTTAGAGCCCTGACCTGCAGCCTGCATCCTGTTTACCTGATTCCTGAAACCTGATACCTGTTCCTGAGACCTGATTCCTGTTGTTCCTGTTCCCTGTCTGTTTCCTTGCTCTGGACCCTGAGCCTTGTATCTGACCCGTCCCTCCTGTGATCCATCCATCCATCCTCTCTTGTCCTGTTTGTTTCCCTTCCCCAGCTACTGACCGCCCATTGACGACCCTGGCCTGGCTCTGTTTATGATCTCGGTATTTCCCTTACTTGTATATATTTGTTCTGTTATTATTATTATTTGTGGGGTTCTGTTTTGTATTGGTTGTGGTGCACTGAGTGATATTGGAGGTGGTTGTGTTATATTTATTCATTTATCTTTAATAAATCATTTATATTTTCACTTATACACGTCTGGGTTTCTTCTGTTGCAGTCCACACAGTTCTGGTCTTATCTGGTACATGACAGAAGGTTTGAGGCTTGTCTCTCTGCTGTTTGGCGTATTGTAAGCGGGATACTTTGTGGCATTTGCGTAGTAATGACTTTCTTCTGGCGACTCGACCATGCAGCCCAACTTTCTTCAAGTGCCTCCTTATTGTGCATCTTGAAACAGCCAAACTACATGTTTTCAGAGAGTCCTGTATTTCACCTGAAGTTATTTGTGGGTTTTTCTTTGCATCCCAATTTTCCTGGCAGTTGTGGCTGAAATTTTAGTTGGTCTACCTGACTGTGGTTTGGTTTCAACAGAACCCCTCATTTTCCATTTCTTGATTAGCGTTTGAACACTGCTAATTGGCATTCTCAATTCCTTGGATATCTTTTTATATCCCTTTCCTATTTTATACAGTTCAACTACCTTTTGCCACAGATCCTTTAACAATTCTTTTGCTTTCCCCAAGGACTCAGAATCAGATGCAAGGGTCTTTAAGGAGTTCAGAAACTCATTGACCTTTTATACACACACACTAATTACAAGCAAACAGATCACAGGTGAGGATGGTTACCTTTAATAGCCATTCAATCCCCTTTGTGTCAACTTGTGTGCATGTTGTCAGGCCAAAATCACCAGGGTATGTAAACTTTTGAGCAGGGTCATTTGGGTAGTTTATGTTGCCATTATGATTTAAAAAGAGTAAACACAGTTGATAATAAATGGCTTCAGCCAAACACTAACAATGAGTGAAAAATGTTTTTGTGTTATCATTCATATAATATTCATATAATGAAATCATAAATTCTGCCAGGGTATGTAAACTTATGAGCACAACTGTCGATATGCAAGAGTCTCCATGACTCTAAAAGACACACATAATATTGAGGTGGAGGAGTCTACACACATACCCCATATCGGCGAGGCTGAGCAGCACACAAAGCAACTACCAGGGGTCACAGTGGCACTGTTAAGCCTCATGATACGATTGTTGGCAGGGGATTGTTTGTTGACAGACTGTTGTCCTAAAATCTTACCGTTAGTATGCTCCTTTTGACAATTGTCCAACTTTCGGCCAACAAATGTTAGTAAATGGCTATAAAATTTTTGGCGGACAACGGTTTGACGTCTGTTTTTCGTATGGTCAGTACACAAATCCGTCACACAAAAGTCTAAAGTACAAACACGCATGATCGGAAGCAAGGAACAAGCTGGAAGCGGTCGGTCATGTAAACTAGTGTTCGTAATGGAGAATTAACATTCGTGACACAGGAAATTATGAAATGTCGAAATGCAGCGCACATTCTCTTCTTCTTTAATGGGATAATAATGAAGCTGCTTTGCTGGTAATACTGATGGAGTTATGGCAAACGTATTTTAAAAGGCATTTTTTTTCTAGTGATATCAAGAATATTATTATAATGCTTGTTGTTTGTTTTTTTGGGCAAGTTACCACAACACCATTATCCCGTAGTTTTTAAGATCAAAGAACAACTATGTTGGTGTCCCTTGTTAATTTTACATTGTATTTTTTTAAATGTAATTGCCTACTCCCAAACTGTCATTTGAAGTAAAACACATAGCCAAATATTATTCTACACAATGTTTTTATTGTGCAGAAAAAAAAAATAAAACAAATTAAATTAGACATGATATCTGCCATCCAAATACAAAGAACTTAACCAAAAAGTGCATTCTATGCATACAAAAATATAGAAAATATAACAAATAAAATCATTATTCAAAAAAAATTTTAAAAAATAATAGAAATTAGTAAGTGGTGAAGGGGTTAAAATCCCCAGTCCAGTGGCCTTGTTGGGGGTCTTGTGGCTATTATTGCCACTGACCGCCATGCTGCTGTGGTGTGTGGGTTGGCTGTGGAGGTGGGGGCCACAAAATCAGAAAAATGGGTGCTTACTTAAATGTGGCCCCTTACCCCCTTGTTGAGGAGCTGCAGGATGAGTTCCTCACATCTGCTGCTTTGCTCACCGGCCATCTGCCTTAATATATTCGCCGTCACACACCCAAATGCCTCAGCCTCATCTGGGTCAGTACAGAGCGCAGTAGTGGCCTGGCTGAGAAAGGAAGCTATGGCCTCCTCCAGATTCCTGTTCTTCCTGGCCCTTTTAGCAGGGGGGCGTAAGGGAGGGATCTGGGACTCTGGCTGCTGGCCACTGGCTCCTCCAGACTGACACTTTCCTGTCTATGAAAATGGGACATAATTAGAATTTTTTTTAGGGTTTGGTCATCAATCACACACAATTTTGATCTCCTCACTGTTGCAAATTGAATATGGAGAAATAGAAAAGACTATCATTCTGATCCCAGCATTTTTTAATTCTTGTTCAAATCATTTTTGGTCACTACTGTCTATTCATATGAAAACCACTTTGTTAAGGCAGAAATATTTTACCAATAACGTCTAGTTATCATCATTGTATTTTTGGATACAAATATGTTCAACAATGCTATACCTGGGTCAATCTGGGCTCCTCCACATCTTCATCCTGTGCATCAGAACCTGTGCGGACCTCAGGAGCTGTGGCCTCAGCAGACGTCGAAGGGAGCGTAGACAGCGATGGCCTGGGTTCTGTCTGGTCTGTCAAAAACCGAAGGCTGTGGTAATACCACAGCCTGGGGACATATAGGTCTCCCGCTGCTGCTCCAGATCTCTCCGATTCCAGGACCTTGTTCAGCTCCCTTTTAAATGTACTCCTCAGGTTAGCAATCTTTGGCTTTACATAGTTGGTGTCTGCCCTGTGGTACACTGGTTTGAACAACTCGACCATGTTCTCCAAAGCTGCTTTCCTCAATATTTTATTTGAGTAGTCTCTACTCTTGACCTTCCAGAGACAGGCAGCTCCAGATACAGGTCAATGAATTGGAGTAGAAATTCAGGCGAAGTAAATTTATCTGTCATGATAAATGATATGATGCCTGCAAGACAGAACACAAGACAAACCATAATGTCTGGCTTAACCTATAAGCTGGTCCCAAAATAGGCCTTAATCTAAGCAGTATGGGTCACTACCCACCTATGCCCCAATTTCCAACTGTACCCTAGTTTTATGCCTCCTTTCTTGTGTTATTGATTGAGGGGTAGAGAAGGAAGCGCCACCTGAGTGTAGTATTAACAAATGATGTTTAATGAAACCAGGTAAAAGCACACTTACAGGATAAAAACATAAAAAAGGCTCATCTGTATAGGTATGTGGTCCTCCTTTTTCCCTCTGATCCTGTGGTGGTGACGCTGCAGGGATGCTGGGCTACAGAAGGTGGATTACCAGCCGGGAGCTCCTTCTGTGGCCATCAAGAAGAGACTAGGGGCCGGCGTGGAGCGTGCATGATGTCACAGTTTGTCCGTCTGCTTCCGGGTTCGGTATCCAGGGGAGGGATCGTCCAGGGAGGAGGGCTAGCAGGGAGTTGAGAGAAGGCTACACGCTCGGAGCCACTGCTCCTTCAATAGGCCTCATTAAACATCATTTGTTAATACCACACTCAGGTGGCGCTTCCTTCTCTACCCCTCTCTCATCCATCACAAAGCCAGCTCTCTGAGGACAGCAGCCGCCTAGCCTACCAGCCTACTTTAACCATTACATTACCGGTTACCACTTAACCCTTGAACTTCCAGCCTGTCCCCTATGGACTAAGTTGCTCAGCGCTTTATATCTCCTGTTATATATGGACTTGTGTGTTTGCGCTTACAGTTACCAATACTCTGCTTGCGTTATTGATTGTTTGTCCTCTACTCCAAGATCGTTTCTACGGCCGCTCCATCGACCATATGTTCTGGCTTTATATACACTGCGCATGCGTCAAACTCACTGTGTCATGATGCTGGGGCGTTACCATCTCTCTTCTGCATGCGACACACGCGGTGGAGCATTCGGGAGGGACTACATAGCTTATTCGGAGGATTACAGCCAACCCCACGGTGGTAGAGCTCATAGGAGGCACAAAGCAACCCCCATGAGCAAGGGTGAGATGGTGGAGATTGTGCGCATCCTAGAAAAGCACGATTACGACTGCAAGCTGCGCGATTACGAAAGGCCCAACAGCCGAAAGTACATCATTTTGTAGAAGGTCAATGGTCTGATCTCAAACACCGTGAACATGGAGTACATACATCAGATCATAAAAAAAAGTAAGCAATATTTGGATCTAAACAATATGTATATGTAAATTAGCTGTCTGTATATGTTCTTTCCCCAAGTAGCTCTAGGGATTTTTTTTATGCTTTTCTAAAATCTTTGCATAACTTGGGATTCCAAAGATGAAGGTAAATATAAAGCATATATGAACATTCTTATTTGGTCATGTTTTTGGACATTCCTTTTTTTTGGAACTTATTGTTTTTTCTTCTTTCAACAGGGAGGCACAAAAAAAGAGGATCCAGCCAAGCCACCACAAGGGATGAAGGGAGGCTACCCTGGGCCAAAGGCCATGGGCTTAGGGCAGAACTTAAGGGGTAAAGAACACTTTCTGGTTGCTGCCTGGCTCATCAGTGCTCATTAATGCAGCCTTGCCAGTGTAGACATGGGTAGAGGAGAGGCCCTGGGGCTCCCAGTCACACAGAGTCACGCCTGCTAGGATGGTCATCATATATCCCCTATCCCATGGGAGACAAGAGGGGTGGGGGGCAACTACAGGACTTTTTCAATGTTGGCACTTGTCAAGTGTTTGTCCTCTGGAAAATTCCATCACCTTCTCTTTTCTATGCATTTTTTACAGAAAAAAAAAAAACAGAGTGCAGCATGGTGGAGTCTAGTCAGGAGCAAACGTTGACATCAGACCAAGTGCAAGGTTGGTCAACTAATGTAGCAAAATGGATGCTAGAAACAGATGTGACTTGGGATGGCTTAATGAATGGTGTATTGTTTGTTTTTAGAGGAAAGTGAGTGTGGTCAGCTCACCCAGGATGTTTTTTTGGAGCCATGGGATCTGACTCCTGGACCCAGCACAGACATTGCCATTGTGGTCGTCAAATCCCCTGACGCGAGTCACAGTGAGGGCCAAAGCGAACCAGAAGAGGAAGAAAGTATTCAGGAGCCTCTTTGCGCAAGTAAGTATTCTTGGAATCTTGCTTCAAATGTGTATACATGTCGAGAGTTTAGCTGTCCAAACCAAACACCCACTCCACACATTACCAAAGCATGTCGTGCCTTAACATTAGCATAGAGAAGGAAGAGGTGGAATGAGCTGGCAGTGTTACTAGGTACCCGAGTTTGGGAGACCCAGGCGCCAGGGCCAAGATTACAGAGTAGTTGCAGTGTGTACATTCCTAGTAGTGTAAGTGTCTGAAGGGCAAGCAGGTTGCAAGCAACAATAGAATGGATAGGTAAGTATTTCCTGAATTTGACTAGTAACTTGACCATAACTCACTATGTAGGGCCTCAGCCACTTGACCATCGTTCCCTTAATACTTTTTACTTTTTACTCTTCTTACTAGGTCATGATCTTCCACAATGTACTTTTGGCAGAATGAGTGCAGATATGTTGCATTGTTTGAAGGACCTGGAGCAAATCAAGGAGGCTGCCACTCCTTTACAGGGAAGAATAAGAGATTTTGTGGACATGCTTGCCAAATTTTAACTTCCTCTTGCTTGATCTGAAGCTTATTTTTCCACTTGTTGGCTCCTGTTTGCCCTTTTAATAATTACCATGTTTTTATGACTTTTAAATATGAAAGTTTATGGACAGTCCACTCCTCTAGGTACACCACCAGGCCCTGTTTTCTAGATTTTCCTCAGTCTAAAAACGACTGTACGAATTACTAACAGTGAAAATGACAACATCACCTGTGCCAAATTCAAGAAGTCTCGAAAACATGACCTGGGTTTGCATCTTGAGGAGGAGAGTTGGGAAACACTGCCCTAACTAATGTGAATTGTAATGTTTATGTATTTTTTAGATTCTAAATCCCCAAATTTTAAGGTGCCCCCAAATTGGGCCTTAACATTCTTATTTCCCCCATGATCCCATGCTTAAAATGTGTGTAGTTCTATACATCTATTTTTCAAAAACCCCAAAACACACAGTGTGTCAACATAAGCTATCTCGCATCACAGGGTATCAATGGATGTGATTTGGGGGTGCAAACCCTTCCTCATAACTAAAGTAGCTCAGAGGAAGGGGAATGCGTCCAATGATACCCTGTGATGGGGGATAGCACATGTTGACACACTGTGTGTTTTGTGGGTTTAGAAAAATAGATGTTTGTAACTACACACATTTTAGGCATTGAATCATAAGGCACATTTAATTGTTATGCCTCTACATGTATGTGGCTTCAAATTTTGGCTTTTAGAAGGGTGAGATCACCCCATCTGAGGAAGGCAAACTTCCACACAGTCTTGGGATACCAATGTCTTGTTTGGCCTTCACTTTACCAAACTCAAATTTTGTAAGTTACTGAGTTTGGGATGTGTATCTAATGTTTTAGAACATGCCTGTTTAGCCACAAGAAAAGGAGAAATAATGCAAAACATACATGTTATACACCAATATGTTGGTTTGTTTTAAAACCTTAAAATGCACACGTGAATGTGCTTTGAATAAAATGTTTTTTTACTAAACAATGTGTAGCTTATTATTTCATTGCTCAATACCAGTGTATTTCGTAAGTTGTTGTAGTTAGAGTGACAATGTGCTCTTAAATGTGGACAACTCCTGCAATTTTTAGGCCTCCAAAAAATTAAAGGAGTTGTAAAGGCATAATGTTTTTGAACTTCATGCATTAGATTCATTAAGAACAAAAACATTTTGTGTGTGTGTAGCAGACCCACAGTACACCATAATAGTTAGCTGAAGAAGATATTATCACCTCATGTAGCAATTAAGGTACATTTACACTATTGGAACAAGTGGCCAAAATAAAGCCCATTTGGGAACATATTAGACATATAAGAAACACAGACAACAGTAGTTCAAATGAAATGATCTACAAAAAAAATTATAAATGATCAGCTACAATTTGCTGCCAAGCCACTGCCCACAAAATATTCCAGGTATTTCTGCCGTTAATCTCTGGCAATTTGTGAGGGCAATCCAGCATGGGCATTTTCAATAGCCTATATCCTTAGATGCAGACAAGCAAAGAAAGTGTTTCCACCGCTCAGGCTGACACTGACCCAGGTGTAAGTAGAAGTTTCAGAGCAGAAGAGCTCCAGGTGCTGGCTGAATGCTAGGCAAAGCAGGCTTGAATGGAGGAGAAGATTTGGATGCCGCACACTGGATGTAGTCAAAAAACTTCACTTTATTGAAAAAATGGGATCATCAAAACAACAAGACTGTCATGCAGAAAGTACAGGTAAGCTGACGCGTTTCGCACTCAGGACTGAGTGCTTACTCATAGATTTACTCATAGAGCTATGAGTAAGCACTCAGTCCTGAGTGCGAAACGCGTCAGCTTACCTGTACTTTCTGCATGACAGTCTTGTTGTTTTGATGATCCCATTTTTTCAATAAAGTGAAGTTTTTTGACTACATCCAGTGTGCGGCATCCAAATCTTCTCCTCCATTCAAGCCCATTTTCAATAGCCGTCAGTACGCCCACAGACGGACAAGCTGCAGCCTCTTCAGCTGGGCCTGCTACTACAGGGTCCACATCACTTGGCAGTGAGGCTAGGTAGCTGTTAGTATTCCTCCTTAAAAAATTATGTAGAATACAGCAGCACAGGACCACATGGTTTATCTTGTAGAGTGCCAGGTTGATTGGAGTCAAAAACAGCCTGAAACAACTCGATAGGATGCCAAAGTCGTTTTTGACCACCCTTCTGGCACAAGAGAGCCTGTAATTGAAGATTCTCTGCTCTGTGGTGAGGTTCCTCATAGGAAACGGCTTCATCAGATGTTCCCCCCAGAGCAAAAGCTTCATCTGCCACAAAAACAAAATTGAGGCCCTCAACATTCTCCTCAGCAGGTGGCAAGTTTAAGGCGCCATTCTGGAGCCGCTTGTAGAACTCTGTCTGCATAATCACTCCTCCGTCAGAGTTGCGGTCGTTCTTCCCAACATTCAAATACTCGCAGTTGGGAGACACTACAGCTAGCATGACTGTGCTGCAAAAGCCCTTATAATTAAAGAAATAGGTGCTAGAGTTGGGTGGTGGTACAATCCAGACATACTTGCCATCAATAGCACCACCACAGTTGGGAAAATCCCACTGATGATGGAACTGGGCTGCAACTTCCTGCCATTGCTCCGGTTTGGAAGGTAACGGTGGATTAAAAAAAGAAAAAAGAAATTACTACTTCTGCACATAACATTGCAAGCAGATTTGACACAAACATGCTTAGCCAACATAAGGATACACTTAAATGAGTATTTAAAGACAAAAGTGGAAGGTCAACTTATCTGATTCCAACGCCCCCTCTGGTGGCCCATTAGACAAATTTTAGGGGGGGGTTAATAGGTAGATGTTTTGGACAGGTAACCCTCTCAACTTCCATGAGAGCTGTTTGCATAAATAATCAGTGATACTTTGGCCAGCCCCTCCTTACACTATTGGCAGCCCAGTGGACAGGTAAGAAGTGTCATAATCTAAAAAGCTGGATACACACTGTGCAAATTGCAGCACATTTTGACATTATGATTTAACCAATCAATATAATAGGAGACAAAATTTGTAGGTAATCAATCAGGTCCTTGCACTAGATGGTTTGGTGAATTTATACAGAAATTTAAACACAAAAGAGGGATAGTGTGTATGGGTTTTGCAAAGTCAGCAGATAGAGTGTTTGGATCTGTTGACTTGGCATTTTTGGGGGGGAGGGAGGGTTCAAAATGAGTTTGGGCCCCAAAAAATGGCCTCTTGCACTCCGCCTGAATTTGAGGGACAACAATAACATTTGTACACATTTTCGGGGTTGTTTAGGGTAAGCCCCAAAATGTAGCTGACAAAAAACATTGTGAAGTTAGGTTAGGTGTGTATGGGCCCAGGATAGCATGCTGGGGAGGTTAGTGAAGGAAAATATGCATGTAGGCCAAAAAAAGAGCAGGAAAAGCTTACAGCATGCATGAGGACATTCACAGCATATTACAATATTGATAATTATGTAATCAACAAATTAATACAAAATACATTAGCAAACTTAAATACATAGTGATCTTAAAAGGTAAAAACGTACCCTAATATAGTCCTTCTGCAGGACTTGAATGATGGCTGAGCAGGTCTCTGGAATAATGACTCCCAGAGCCTGGGGAGAGATCCCAGTCGTAAACTTGAGGTCCTGGAGACTTCTCCCCATCGCCAAGTACCGCAAGATGGTTATGAGCTTTTGCTCTGGAGTGATGGAAAGCCTCATACATGTGTCCTGCTTCTTAATATAGGGGGACACCAATGCCAAGAGTTGGTGAAAGCAGGGGTCCGTCATCCAGAGATAATTCTGAAAATCACCCGGATTATTCTCCTGGAGCTCCCGTAGCAATGGCATATAACATAATTGGTCACGATTAAGCAACCAATTTTTGGTCCAAGAACTCGAACTCCTCCTGTTCCTGGACTGGACTTGGGTCAAAGCAATAACTCCTAGCCCAATAATCACACGATTACGCAACATAGCTGGTTGACGAATCAACACTCACCAAACTTCTACTAACACGAAATTAGCAGAAGGAGCCCAAAGGGTGGCGCTTGAGAAATGAACTTCCTCTTTATAGTCTATTAGCATGTCTAGTACATCACTACGTTCGTGTTGTCGACCGACAATTTGTGTACTGTTAGTATGCAAGATAAGATCCTGGCACACGGCCTTTTGACAAAATTCAGACGCTCGGTTGGCCAACAGTCGCATCGTGTGTACGAGGCTTTAGTGTCAGTGTGTTTTATGTAAAAAAAAAAAAAAAAGCTGTTTTATATTTAGTGGCAGTGCTGAGTGTCAGTCAGTGTCGTTGTGTTTAGGTAGGACAAAAGAAAAAAAATATATATTGTGATGTTTGGGGGACCAGCTAGATCGCAGGACACAGGCTTTTCACTCAAAAGGAGATTTATTGAACTTAAATAGCTTTACAGCAGCAAAAACAAAAGAAAAAGGTTTTAGTCTCACCGACTTGCAAAGTCCAGAACTGCTATCGCAGTTAAACAGTCCTTAATTTCTGTTGCAGGTAGCTTCCCCTGGCAGGAGACTTCCAGGCAGGACACTGCTATTCACTTTTGTTGCTGCACAACAAACACCATCCACCATCCACATTCTCCTTTACACTCCTCCACACCCTCTCCAACTTCCTGTCTTGTTTTAAACCCACTTCCTCTGACAGGTGAGTTAACCCTTTTTGTTCCCTTAAAGGGACCACAGTCCAAACAGAGGAGAAACATAGCGTCCTTCCAGGACCCAGCCACGGCGTCCTGTACATATCCCCCCCCTGTGCCCCAACGCCATGGAGGTGGAGGCAACAGTGGAGCTCAAACAATGGACTCGGGAGAGGGCATCTGCATTTTGATGCAGTCTCCCGGGCCTATGCTCCACTACAAATTTAAATTCCTGGAGTGCCAGGAACCACCGAGTAACCCTGGCATTATTCCCTTTACCCTGTCTCAACCATGTTAAAGGGGCATGGTCAGAAATCAGCCTAAACTTCCTCCCCAAAAGGTAATATCTGAGGGATTCCAGAGCCCACTTAATGGCCAGACACTCTCGTTCAATTATAGCGTAGTTTGTTTCCGCTGGTGTTAACTTCCTACTGAGGAAGACTACCGGGTGCTCCTCTCCATTAATAACCTGTGACAACACCGCTCCCAATCCTACATCAGAAGCATCAGTTTGGACAACAAACTCTTTTGAAAAATTGGGTGCTACCAGGACAGGGTGTTGGCACAGTGCCGACTTGAGCTCCAAAAAGGCCTTCTCAGCGTCTGCATTCCACTCCACCATGACCGATTTCCGACCCTTAGTCAGATCGGTCAATGGAGCCGCCAACGTGGCAAAGTTGGGTACAAACCTCCTGTAGTATCCCACCATGCCCAAGAATGCACGTACCTGCTTTTTTGTGAGGGGACGGGGCCAACTCTGTATAGCCTCTACCTTGCTGACCTGAGGTTTCACCACCCCTCTACCCACGATATAGCCCAGGTATTTCACCTCCTCCATTCCCAAAGCACATTTTTCAGGGTTTATTGTAAACCCCTCCTTCCAAAGAGAGTCCAGCACTGCCTGGACTTTGGGCAAGTGTGATTCCCAGTCTCTGCTAAAAATGACTATGTCGTCCAAGTACACTGAGGCATATTTCTGGTGAGGTCGTAAAATCCTATCCATTGCTCGCTGGAATGTGGCTGGAGCAGTTTGCAATCCAAAAGGCATCCTTTTGTACTGAAAACTCCCCTCTGGGGTAGAAAAAGCAGTTTTCTCTCTAGCAGCCTTAGTCAACGGGATTTGCCAATATCCCTTGGTAAGGTCTAATGTAGTGATATACCTGGCTGGACCTAGTCTCTCAATAAGCTCATTTACCCGGGGCATGGGGTAGGCATCAAACCGTGAAACTTCATTAAGTTTCCGAAAATCATTGCAGAATCGCAGAGTCCCGTTGGGCTTCGGTACCAACACAATCGGGCTCGACCACTCACTCTGCGATTCCTCAATAATCTCCAGGTCTAACATCTTCTTCACTTCCTCTGAAACAGCCTTCCTTTGGGCCTCTGGGATGCGGTAGGGCCGGACAAAAACTTTGACTCCTGGTTCCGTGATGATATCATGCTCTATGGTACTCGTGAGCCCTGGCAAGTCTGAAAATTTTTCTTTATTTCTCTGCAAGAACTCCTTTACCTGCTGGCTTTGGGTTTTAGACAGGGTATTTGCTACTTGGACACTCTCCACCCCAACCCGAGGCTCCAATCTTGCACTAGCCAGGGAGGTCACTGGTTCCCTCTCTGTCCAGGGCTTTAACAAGTTTACATGATATATTTGATAGGGTTTCCTCTTACCCGGTTGGTGGATTTTATAATTCACCTCTCCCACTTTTTCTACAACTTCAAAGGGGCCTTGCCACCTGGCTAAGAATTTACTTTCCACAGTGGGAATCAACACCGCTACTCGATCCCCCACTTGGAAATTCCTTATTTTAGCAGCCCTATTATAGACTCGTCGTTGAGCCTCCTGAGCTTTTTGTAAATGTTCCTTGACTAGTGGCAACACAGTTCGGATCCTCTCCTGCATTTGGGAAACATATTCAAGAACACTCTTATGCTGACTAGGTTCACTTTCCCATTCCTCCTTAACAAAATCCAGTAGTCCGCGAGGTCTCCGTCCATATACCAACTCGAAGGGCGAAAACCCAGTGGAGGCCTGGGGCACTTCCCGGATAGCAAACAGGAGAGCTGGTAACAGACAGTCCCAGTCTTTCCCATCCCTTTGTACAACTCTCTTAAGCATAGATTTAAGGGTCTTATTAAAGCGTTCCACTAACCCATCCGTTTGGGGATGGTAGACCGATGTGCGCAGCTGTTTAATCCGGAAGAGCTTACACACGTCGGCCATAACTCTCGACATAAACGGGGTGCCCTGGTCCGTTAGTATTTCCTTGGGAAAACCAGTCCGTGTAAACAACTGGAATAATTCCCGGGCAATAGCCTTAGAGGAGGTATTTCGCAGGGGTAGCGCCTCAGGATATCGGGTGGCATAGTCGAGAATCACCAGTATGTAGGAGTGACCTCGAGCCGACTTCACCAAGGGACCTACTATATCCATGGCTATCCTTTCAAATGGGACCTCAATTATGGGCAGAGGGACCAAAGGATTCCGGAAGTGGGTCACCGGAGCGGTCAACTGACAGGTGGGACAAGAGGTACAGTATCTCCTTACCTCTGCTTTCAGACCTGGCCAGTAAAACCGGTCGGTGATCCGTGCCTCCGTCTTTTCAACTCCCAGGTGTCCCCCTAAAACATCATCATGGGCCAGGTCCAGGACCTTGCGTCTATACTGTTGGGGTACCAATAATTGCTCTACCACATTTTCTCTCACTTTGGTAACCCGATAAAGCAATTCATTACATATTGCAAGTGTGGCCACCGCTCATTCGCACCTGGCTCTTGGGGAACCCCATTTAATACTACCACCTGTTCCCGTGCATGGGCCAAAGTGGGGTCCTGCATCTGGGCAGTACCAAATGCCCCCTGCGGAACACCCAAATCCGGCAGGGCAGGGGTAACGGCCACTTCCTCATCCTCTTCCCCCAGCATTACCTGAAGTGGGAAAGGTTTCCCCCCCTCTTCAGTGTTCAGGTAGGTCTGTGAACCACACATTTTGACACCCTTAATAACATCAGCACTACTTTCATCACCATTAACCAAATCATTAGCATTTTCAAGAACATTCGGCATTTCAGGGTTATTTCTCTCAACCGCAGGAACAGAGGGACTAGTTTCTCCCCAGTCTCTGGACCGTTCAGGTAGTTCTCCTTGTCCCCACAGTTTTGCAAATAACGGACAGTCTCGTCCTATGATAACATCATGTACCAAGTTTTTTACCACCCTCACCTCTTGAGTACCAGTGCCACATGCTGCGGAGATGGTCACCGAGATGAGAGGGTACTCTCTAGTGTCCCCGTGAATGCACACCACCCGTAAAGTTTTTCTTACCGGACCGATCTTCCCAATTACTCTAGGATGGATCAGGGTTACCATGCTTCCGGAGTCCAGCAAAGCCCGGGCAGGGAGGTGGTTCACTTGGACTTCACACTCGAATTTCTCTTCTCCAAGATCGATATGTGTTGTACATGCTTTATGGGCATAAAAAGACCCCCTCCGAAGAACCCCGCATTCCATGGGCTCCTCTTGCAGTGGGCAGTGGGCCCGGGTATGGCCCCAGGAATGACATCGCCAACATTGTACATCCCCTCCTCTCCGAACAGGAACAGGTCGCTGAGAAGGTATCGGGAGTGACTCTTGACCTTCTGGGGTGTTGGTTCCAGGGCTCCGGGGAACGTCCTTTCGAAGGGCAGCAGTTGAACGAATAGGCCGTGGCAGACTGGGTCCTTGGCGCTTGGTAGGGCCAAGCAGATCCTCCACCACTGTGTATCGTTCTACCATCTCGACAAGGAGGTTCACTGTTTTGGGGTCTCCATGGCTGACCCACCGTTGAAGGTCGTCTGGCAGTGACCTTAGGTATCGGTCCAGCACGACCCGCTCCACGATTTGGAGGCCAGACAACATTTCGGGCTGCAGCCATTTTTTTTACCAGTTGCACCAGGTCATGCATTTGAGACCGTGGTGGACGATCTGGACGATACTTCCATTGGTGCACTCGTTGGGCCCGAACAGCTGTAGTTACCCCCAAACGAGCCAATATTTCTGCCTTTAATTTTTGATAGTCTTTAGCGTGATCTGGTGGCAGGTCGAAGTAGGCTTTTTGCGGATCTCCGGTTAGGAAAGGAGCAATTAGGCCGGCCCACTGGTCCTGGGGCCACCCTTCTCTCTCTGCCGTCCTCTCAAATGTAGCAAGAAATGCCTCTACATCATCACTCAGGGACAATTTCTACAAAAAATGGCTTGCCCTCACGGTCACCTGGTTGCCAGGGGCAACAGCCGCTTGCTCATGGCCCTGAGAAAGCTGCTGCACTACTTCTTTTAAGGCAGTCACTTGAGCCTGCATAACCTCTTGCTGGGTCGCTTGCTGGGCTGCCAACTGGGCCACCAACAGGCGAGTGTTTTCTTGCTGTACCTCATGGCGAGTCTGCGCTTGTATATTAGCCAAGGACAGCTGTTTAATTAGCTCCTCCATTGCTTCAGCTTTCAGGGTTTGTGCGGCTTTAACCCAGGACATAAATCCACTGTACTGTCCCTTTAAATGTCAGTTTTAAGTCCAATACACAAAAAAAAAAAAAACAGCAAGAAAAATGCCTGTTACTCTGTCCTGCCCGCATTCGAGCACCACTTGTGATGTTTGGGGGACCAGCTAGATCGCAGGACACAGGCTTTTCACTCAAAAGGAGATTTATTGAACTTAAATAGCTTTACAGCAGCAAAAACAAAAGAAAAAGGTTTTAGTCTCACCGACTTGCAAAGTCCAGAACTGCTATCGCAGTTAAACAGTCCTTAATTTCTGTTGCAGGTAGCTTCCCCTGGCAGGAGACTTCCAGGCAGGACACTGCTATTCACTTTTGTTGCTGCACAACAAGCACCATCCACATTCTCCTTTACACTCCTCCACACCCTCTCCAACTTCCTGTCTTGTTTTAAACCCACTTCCTCTGACAGGTGAGTTAACCCTTTTTGTTCCCTTAAAGGGACCACAGTCCAAACAGAGGGGAAACATAGCGTCCTTCCAGGACCCAGCCACGGCGTCCTGTACAATATATATATTTTTTACTTTAATTTTACTTTTTTTGGGCCTGTTTTCCTTTGATAATAAATAAAAAGAAATCAGGAGCTCTTTCCCACCAAATAAAAGACCTATCTGTCCCGAAAAAAGGTGTAAGGGTTCAAGTTATAATCCACTTGGATACACTAAGTACTTGCAATGATATGTACAGTTTACCAATACATGTCAAGTTGCAAAATTGGTCCTGGGCATTAACCACTTAAGGACCAAGCCTATTTTTTTACACTTGTTGTTAACAAGTTAAAATCATTCTTTTTGCTAAAAATTTACTTAGAACGCCCAAACATTGTATATATTTTTTTCCAGACACCATAGAGCATAAAATGGCGGTCGTTGCAATACTTTGTCACACAGTATTTGTGTATCATTCTTACAAACGCAATTTTTTTGTAAAAAATATACTTTTTTAATTAAAAAATAATAAAACAGTAAAGTTAGCCCAATTTTTTCTATATTGTGAAAGATATTGTTACGTCCAGTAAATTGATACCCAACATGTCATGCTTCAAAATTGCACCCGCTTGTGTCCCGTCTGACCAGAGCACCTTCTTTCACATGTTTGCTGTGCCCCCCTAATGGCTTCTCGCAAACTGCGACAGGACTCTTTATGGCTTTCTTTCAACAATAGCTTTCTTCTTGCCACTCTTCCATAAAGGTCAGATTTGTGCAGTGCACGACTAATAGTTGTCCTGTGGACAGATTCTCCCACCTGAGCTGTGGATCTCTGCAGCTCCTCCAGAGTTACCATGGGCCTCTTGGCTGCTTCTTTGATTAATGCTCTCCTTGCCCGGCCTGTCAGTTTAGCTGGACAACCATGTATTGGTAGGTTTGCAGTTGTGCCATACTCTTTCCTATTCCAAAAGGGCCTGCCTGATTGCATACAAATTGAGTGTTTTTAGGTTTGACCTCATATTATATGGTATCTAAAGGAAGATTGTAGGATTGACCCGATACCGCTTTTTTAAGACCGAGTACAAGTACCGATACTTTTTTTCAAGTACTCGCTGATACCGATTACCAATACTTTTTTTTTAATGTCATGCAACAGTGGTGCTAATATGCAGCACTGATGATGTATGGACTGTGTCAGTAGTTTTTATTTTTATTTTATTTTTTGTACAATTTTTTAAATTATTTTTTACAATTTTGTTTTTTTTATTTTTTTTTACAATGCTTTCTTTTTTGGGGGGAGGGGGAGGGGGAGTGGACGGTTTTAGTGTGTTTTCTATTTTATTTTTTATTATTTTTACAATTTAACCTTTTCAATATTTATTTATTACAATTCTTTTTTTTTTTTTTTTTTTTTTTTTAAGCCCTGTTGGGGGGGGGCTTTTTGGGACAGGGGGACTGAGGACACAGATACCCCAGTCCCTTTCTCTGCATCCTCAGCTGTGCTGAATATGAATGGACAGGAGATAGCAGCTCCTCTCCATTCATAAACTGAAGCATCGTAAACCATTTACGATGCTCAGTAACAGTTATGAATGAACAGAGTCAGTGATCACATTTGGAAAATGACATATTTACCGACTCCTTCGTCCGCTCTCCATCCTGAGAGATCGAGGACAGAGGGGGAACAGAACATGAAGGGGGACCAGAGGAGCACGGAGGGGGACCAGAGGAGCACGGAGGGGCACCAGAGGAGCACGGAGGGGCACCAGAGGAGCACCAGAGGAGCACGGAGGGGGGAGAGAGAGGAGCACGGGGGGGGGGGGGAGAGGAGCACGGGGGGGGGAGGAGCACGGATGGGGAATGGAGGAGGATATGGGGGACCATCAGGGGTGATCGTTGCGGTGCTGGGGAGGAGTTACAATCATCTATCTCCCTGTATAGATTTCAATAAAGCAGCTGAAAGCCGTGGGAAGGCGAGGAGGAGAAGCGTCTGTCAGCTGCTTTATTGAAATCTATACAGGGAGATCAGTGATTGTAACTCCTCCCCAGCACCGCACCGATCACCCCTGACTGTCCAGGTATCAGATTAAGCATCGGAGCTTTTGCCCTAGTACAAGTACTCAGGCAAATGCTCAGTATCGGCACTGATACTACAGTCGGTATCGGTGCAACGTAAAAGTATTTAATCCCCTGCTGATTTTGTATGTTTCCCCACTGATAAAAAAATGATCAGTCTATAATTTTAATGGTAGGTTTATTTTACCTGTGAGATACGGAATAACAACAAAAACATCCAGAAAAACACATTTCAAAAAAGTTATAATTTAATAAGCATTCTAACCACTTATAGACCGGCTGCTTAATGACCAGGCCATTTTTTGCAATATGGCACTGCGTTGCTTTAACTGACAATTGCGCGGTCGTGCAACACTGTACCCAAACAAAATTGACGTCCTTTCTTTCCCACAAATAGAGCTTTCTTTTGGTGGTATTTAATTACCTCTGCAGTTTTTATTTTTTGTGCTATAAACAAAAAAAAAGCCGCAATTTTATAAAAAAAAATATTATAGCAAAAAGTAAAAAAATGTATCTTTCTCAAATCTAATTTCTTTCTCAGTTTAGGCCAACATACATTCTTCTACATATTTTTGGTAAAAAATCACAATAAGTATATTGATTGGTTTGCGCAAAAGTTATAGCGTCTACAAACTATGGGAAAGATTTATGGCATTTTTATTATTATTATTTTTTATTTTTTTTTTACTAGTAATGGCAGTGATCTGAGATTTTTAGCTGTACTGTGACATTAGGGTAGACAGATCAGACACTTTTGACACATTTGTGGGACCATTAACATTTATACAGCGATCAGTGCTATACAAATGCACTGATTACTGTGTAAATGTCACTGGCAGGGAAGGGGTTAACACTAGGGGGCGATCAAGGGGTTAAATGTGTTCCCTAGTTAGTGTTTCTAACTGTATGGGGATAAGACTGACTGGGGAGGAGACATATTGTTGTTCCTGCTTAGTAGGAATAAACTGTATGTCTCCTCTCCCCCTGACAGAACAGGGATTTGTGCGCTTCCGCCAAAGCGCTGAGCATCCAATAGGGATGCCTGGCACTTTGGCCAATCAGGAAACAGGTCTCACTGAGGCAATGCGGTGTGAAAATAGCGAATATTCATTTGCTATGGTCACACAATTGGGTGGGATTAGCGTGCACTATCTGCGCCCCAAGCCCACCCTTTTTGCCTTTGGCTCTAATCAGGTGCTTAAAAAAAAAAAATACACCCCCTCCCGCCCCTGCCATAGGAGTCCATGCCTCCGGCGTCCTGACAGGGGTCGGGCGCATGGATGGCGCCCGTGTGCCCACAATGCACGGGCTGCCACTGGTTATTGTCATGCTGGAAGACCCATCCATGACATTGCAACACATTCCTGTGCATGTCAAATGTGATGTTTGTGTGGTGTGATTGTTAGCCATACGTTTTGTATGGCTCAAATTGCATCGCATCTGCACCAAAATGGTGCAGGCCCTTTTTTTTTCTTTTACACCAGAATCGCTTCAGTGTTCACACCCATGCGATTCTGGCAGTAGCACTGCGTTTTGCGATGTTTCGGCATGTTGTTAATCTATCATTGACACCCGCAGCAAAACGTATGGAGGCCGTGCGAATGCAATGCGGGAAAGCACAGGATTCGCTGTGTGTTTCGCATCACACAAGTGCGAACCAGGGCAGAGGGAGGAGAAAGCACTTGACAGAGTAATGGGCTTTTACACTGTTGCGTCTCTTTTTACTGTCAATTCACAGGCTTGGCTTGGGGGGGGTATGAGTCCTGGATGACCTGGGCTCAGAGGAAGTAGGATGAATGATGTCGCCTATCAGAGTGATGACACCTAATGTAAGAAGTGCTACTGGGACAATCTGTGGTCTGAAATTATACATTCCAGTAAAGGTGGATTCTGTGATTGTATCTACAATAAAAAGAACCAGTACTAGATGACGTGTTCTATGTACAGCAGACATTATGCGGCGTTTAGAGTTTCCAGGGAGGAAGAATCACTCTAAGCCCCGCCTTCTTTCCAGGGGCTTCCACATTGGTCAGCTGTTACCATGGCAACACTGGGACAGTCGGATTTAAAACAGCAAATGATACTAAAACCTCCGCCTTCCCTATGGCGTATTCTTTGTCCCCGATAGTGAAGATTCGGATGGAAGATGTTGAAAATAGATGTTTTTTCAGCACAGCAAGGGGAGAAGCCAAGCGTCACTCTCTGGTGTGATATCAGAGAAGAGGCGGGGTCAGGCGGTCGGCGTTTGATCTGAACGCCCCCTTGTCTCCGCCCACTCCTTTTATGGACGCTGTTCCCGCCCTCTGCGATGGCACTACAGGTCTTTCGCTCCTCCCCCCGTACGCAGTCACCCTGTGACGGCGGTCCGTGTCTCCTCCCCGCACGCAGTCGCCGCCTCCTGGTGACGTCAGTTCGTTTTGGTGCAGTGATGGCGGTGGACGGTCCAGACACCCTGTGCTGTGAGAGCCCCGTCATCCCCTATGAGGAGGACGGAGATGATGGCAGTTCGGAGAGGTCCAGTAGCCCGGGGAGAAGCGGGGAAAGCACGATCAGCAGCGCCCCGACCACAGGGGCCTCCTCACATAACGGAACCACCGGAGGGGAGGAGGCCGAACCCCTCAGCCGCATGGACTCCGAGGACAGGTGGGGTTATTACAGAGAGACCCCCCCACACCCCACCCCCACCAGAAAGGGGGCAGAAGGAAGCCAATAGAGCGAGACTCCGCCCCTTCTAATGCAGCGAGGGGGCAGATGGGGTCTAATACAGAGAGACTCCTCCTCTCCTCAGAGAAAAATCCTCCTCTCCCCTCCCGATATAGAGAAAAATCCTCCTCTCCCCTCCCGATATAGAGAAAAATCCTCCTCTCCCCTTCTCATATAGAGAAAAATCCTCCTCTCCCCTCCCGATATAGAGAAAAATCCTCCTCTCCTCTCCCCTCCCGATATAGAGAAAAATCCTCCTCTCCCCTCCCGATATAGAGAAAAATCCTCCTCTCCCCTCCCGATATAGAGAAAAATCCTCCTCTCCTCTCCCGATATAGAGAAAAATCCTCCTCTCCCCTCCCGATATAGAGAAAAATCCTCCTCTCCCCTCCCGATATAGAGAAAAATCCTCCTCTCCCCTCCCGATATAGAGAAAAATCCTCCTCTCCCCTCCCGATATAGAGAAAAATCCTCCTCTCCCCTCCCGATATAGAGAAAAATCCTCCTCTCCCCTCCCGATATAGAGAAAAATCCTCCTCTCCCCTCCCGATATAGAGAAAAATCCTCCTCTCCCCTCCCGATATAGAGAAAAATCCTCCTCTCCCCTCCCGATATAGAGAAAAATCCTCCTCTCCCCTCCCGATATAGAGAAAAATCCTCCTCTCCCCTCCCGATATAGAGAAAAATCCTCCTCTCCCCTCCCGATATAGAGAAAAATCCTCCTCTCCCCTCCCGATATAGAGAAAAATCCTCCTCTCCCCTCCCGATATAGAGAAAAATCCTCCTCTCCCCTCCCGATATAGAGAAAAATCCTCCTCTCCCCTCCCGATATAGAGAAAAATCCTCCTCTCCCCTCCCGATATAGAGAAAAATCCTCCTCTCCCCTCCCGATATAGAGAAAAATCCTCCTCTCCCCTCCCGATATAGAGAAAAATCCTCCTCTCCCCTCCCGATATAGAGAAAAATCCTCCTCTCCCCTCCCGATATAGAGAAAAATCCTCCTCTCCCCTCCCGATATAGAGAAAAATCCTCCTCTCCCCTCCCGATATAGAGAAAAATCCTCCTCTCCCCTCCCGATATAGAGAAAAATCCTCCTCTCCCCTCCCGATATAGAGAAAAATCCTCCTCTCCCCTCCCGATATAGAGAAAAATCCTCCTCTCCCCTCCCGATATAGAGAAAAATCCTCCTCTCCCCTCCCGATATAGAGAAAAATCCTCCTCTCCCCTCCCGATATAGAGAAAAATCCTCCTCTCCCCTCCCGATATAGAGAAAAATCCTCCTCTCCCCTCCCGATATAGAGAAAAATCCTCCTCTCCCCTCCCGATATAGAGAAAAATCCTCCTCTCCCCTCCCGATATAGAGAAAAATCCTCCTCTCCCCTCCCGATATAGAGAAAAATCCTCCTCTCCCCTCCCGATATAGAGAAAAATCCTCCTCTCCCCTCCCGATATAGAGAAAAATCCTCCTCTCCCCTCCCGATATAGAGAAAAATCCTCCTCTCCCCTCCCGATATAGAGAAAAATCCTCCTCTCCCCTCCCGATATAGAGAAAAATCCTCCTCTCCCCTCCCGATATAGAGAAAAATCCTCCTCTCCCCTCCCGATATAGAGAAAAATCCTCCTCTCCCCTCCCGATATAGAGAAAAATCCTCCTCTCCCCTCCCGATATAGAGAAAAATCCTCCTCTCCCCTCCCGATATAGAGAAAAATCCTCCTCTCCCCTCCCGATATAGAGAAAAATCCTCCTCTCCCCTCCCGATATAGAGAAAAATCCTCCTCTCCCCTCCCGATATAGAGAAAAATCCTCCTCTCCCCTCCCGATATAGAGAAAAATCCTCCTCTCCCCTCCCGATATAGAGAAAAATCCTCCTCTCCCCTCCCGATATAGAGAAAAATCCTCCTCTCCCCTCCCGATATAGAGAAAAATCCTCCTCTCCCCTCCCGATATAGAGAAAAATCCTCCTCTCCCCTCCCGATATAGAGAAAAATCCTCCTCTCCCCTCCCGATATAGAGAAAAATCCTCCTCTCCCCTCCCGATATAGAGAAAAATCCTCCTCTCCCCTCCCGATATAGAGAAAAATCCTCCTCTCCCCTCCCGATATAGAGAAAAATCCTCCTCTCCCCTCCCGATATAGAGAAAAATCCTCCTCTCCCCTCCCGATATAGAGAAAAATCCTCCTCTCCCCTCCCGATATAGAGAAAAATCCTCCTCTCCCCTCCCGATATAGAGAAAAATCCTCCTCTCCCCTCCCGATATAGAGAAAAATCCTCCTCTCCCCTCCCGATATAGAGAAAAATCCTCCTCTCCCCTCCCGATATAGAGAAAAATCCTCCTCTCCCCTCCCGATATAGAGAAAAATCCTCCTCTCCCCTCCCGATATAGAGAAAAATCCTCCTCTCCCCTCCCGATATAGAGAAAAATCCTCCTCTCCCCTCCCGATATAGAGAAAAATCCTCCTCTCCCCTCCCGATATAGAGAAAAATCCTCCTCTCCCCTCCCGATATAGAGAAAAATCCTCCTCTCCCCTCCCGATATAGAGAAAAATCCTCCTCTCCCCTCCCGATATAGAGAAAAATCCTCCTCTCCCCTCCCGATATAGAGAAAAATCCTCCTCTCCCCTCCCGATATAGAGAAAAATCCTCCTCTCCCCTCCCGATATAGAGAAAAATCCTCCTCTCCCCTCCCGATATAGAGAAAAATCCTCCTCTCCCCTCCCGATATAGAGAAAAATCCTCCTCTCCCCTCCCGATATAGAGAAAAATCCTCCTCTCCCCTCCCGATATAGAGAAAAATCCTCCTCTCCCCTCCCGATATAGAGAAAAATCCTCCTCTCCCCTCCCGATATAGAGAAAAATCCTCCTCTCCCCTCCCGATATAGAGAAAAATCCTCCTCTCCCCTCCCGATATAGAGAAAAATCCTCCTCTCCCCTCCCGATATAGAGAAAAATCCTCCTCTCCCCTCCCGATATAGAGAAAAATCCTCCTCTCCCCTCCCGATATAGAGAAAAATCCTCCTCTCCCCTCCCGATATAGAGAAAAATCCTCCTCTCCCCTCCCGATATAGAGAAAAATCCTCCTCTCCCCTCCCGATATAGAGAAAAATCCTCCTCTCCCCTCCCGATTTAGAGAAAAATCCTCCTCTCCCCTCCCATTATAGAGAGAGCCCCCTTCCCCCTCCTCTCCCAATATAGAGAGAGCCCCCTTCCCCCTCCTAATATAGAGACAAATCTTCCTCTCCCCTTATATACATATGGATCCTAGTATGCAGAGAAAGGAAACGTGAATCCCCACACCTTAGAGAAATCCCAACCTCCCCCTTATGTAGAGTGGACTGGTAGGAACCAGAAGTGGCCTGCCCCTGATCTACATGCAGGGCACCAGATGCATGGATTCCAATGGGGGGGGGGGGGGGGGGTTTGGAAGCATGTGATCGGAGCCTGAGGCTCTAATTGGCTTCAAGAAAGGGTGGGCTCGGGACGCAGAGCACTGTGCCCCAAGCCCACCCAGTTGTGACAATAACAAATTAATTTTCGCTATTGTCTTCCTGATTCTCTTCCCGGCCAATCAGGAAGTGGGTCCTGAGAAGCGATCCTATTGGCTGCCGAGGAAGAGGAGACGCAGGGTGAAGACGAGAAGGAAGCGCTGCACACAACCTAGATGGGGGCTGTTCGAGCGATGGGTGAAATCCTCCCCTCTCTATAGAGCGGCGGATGTCAATGGTGTCTGTTAACTAGTGGCAACCGCCCCAACCTATAACTGGCCTTTAGGTGTTACTAAACCCACAACAGTAAAATCAGTCTGTATTAGCATGCTTGTTATACTCGCTGTGGAACTTGAGGGGTTAAGCCTCTGTATTGTGTAAAAAGGCTCTTTGATCCTGTAAGGACATATCCTCCCCCTCCTGCAGGGTCACTCATGGCAAGGCCAGGTACAACACAGTGAGGGTAGTACTTCTGCACATGCTCAGTTTGGTCTCTCTTGCTGGAGAGAACATTTCCTTGTTTCAGCTGAGCTTTTCAGGTCACATGGGATGATGTCACACATTTGGGGGTGTATACAGATCCTAAATGACAGCCCAGTCCCTCCCTCCTCCATGCCTAGTAACTAAAAAAAGAACAGTGGGTGGGATGTCACATGTTGATTGATGGATGATCCGCCTCCCATAACAGCATGAGGAGGACACAGGCTATAGTGGAAATATCTTCCTATTGAACACTTAGCACTCAGGCAGACCCTGCAGTTTATCACTTGACCCTGGTATACAGATCAGCCAAAAAAGGTATATAGTGGCAATATGTAGAAAGATGCTTTATAAGCTGAGAGGTCGCAGCGCCGCCCCCAGATGAACTATTTTCATATTACTGGGTTTAGTAACACTTTAAAGGGGTTATAAAGTCACCAGGTTTTTCACCTTAATGCGTTCTATGAATAACCACCTGTGCGGCAGCTGCCCTCAGAGCCCTTTTTCTTACCTGAACCCAGTCGTTCCAGCAATGTGTACAAGCGCAGCGACTCCAGCTGCTGTCCCTGTCCTCATTGGATAGATGGCTCCCGCTGCTGTCAATCAAATCCAGTGATGTGGGGGACAGGGCTGAGTCCTGCTGTCTGTGTCAATGGACGCAGCAGCGGTACTCGTGAGCGCGCCCTCACAGGTGCCCCCATGGAAAGCGGCTCTCCATGGGGTCACCCAATGAAGGGAAACCAGGAGCGCCGCCGGGGCACTCCAAAAGAGGAGGATCAGGGCTGCTCTCTTTAAAACCCTTGCACAGAGCAGGTAAGTATAACGTTTGTTATTTAAAAAAAAAAACAGCAATGCATGGTAAAATGAAAAATTCCCAGCTCAACTTACCAGTCAGCCTGCAGCAAACCAAATGATCCTTTCTAGCAGTTCACGTTAATGGGGGGGGGGGGGGGGGGTTAGTTTGCACACATTTGCAAATACGTGTATAAGCTGCAAGAGGCCACATGACAGCACCCCACTGTTATCTGCAGTCCTAACTCTATAAATTATGAGAGCCTCCATAGTAGGAGCACATATAATGGATAGATTAAGGGCAGGTGTGCCTGGAGACCACACCGGGTGCCACTCCTATCAGCTAAGAACAGGAAACTGAGGATACAATTCGCACAGACTCACCAAAATTGGACAATAGAAAATTGGAAGAACGTTGCCTGATCTGATGAGTCTCAATTTCAGCTGTGACATTCAGATGGTAGGTCAGAATTTGGTGTAAACATAAAGCATGGATCCATCCTGCCTTGTATCAGTGGTTCAGGCTGTTAGTGGTGGTGTAATGGTGTGGGAGATATTTTCTTGGCACACTTTGGGCTGCTTAGTACCAATTGAGCATCATTTAAAAGACACGGCCTACCCAAGTATTTTTGCTGACCATGTCCATCCCTTTATGACTACAGTGTACACATCTTCTGATGACTACTTCCAGCAAGATAATGCACCATGTCACAAAGATCAAATCATCTCAAACTGGTTTCTTGAACATGACAATGAGGTCACTATACTCCAAAGGCCTCCACAGTCACCTAATCTCAATCCAATAGAGCACCTTTGGGATGTGGTGGAACGGGAGATTTGTATCATATATGTGCAGCTGACAAATCTGCAGCAACTGCGTGATATTATCATGTCAATATGGTTCAAAATCTCTGAGGAATGTTTCCAACACCTTGTATCTGTCACGAAGAATTAAGGCAGTTCTGAAGGCAAAGGGGAGTCCAACCTATTACTAGTAAGGTGTAACTAATAAAGTGGACAGTGAGTGTATATGTGAATGGTTGGATTGAGGGCAGGTATGCCTGGAGGGAGCCCACTTCTTAAAGGCAGAGGGGTGCACTGAACACCCAGCACAATGGCAGAAAATGTGTCCAGTATGCCCTCTCACCAAATAACCAACAGCAGTACAACCAAACCGCAACTGCCCCATCCTGTAACTGGCCTTGGCAGCAAGGAGCACATGGAAGGGTATGTCAGAAACCCATGTTTTTAACGTGAACTGTTAGGACAATTTGGCTGCTGACCGGTAAGTTGAGCTGAGAATTTTTGTTTGTTTTTGTTTGACATGTGTCTGACACCCACCAACATCTGATCCTGTCTGCTGAAAACAAACGGTTGGGGATTTGTTCCCCATCTGCTTGGCCGATCAGATTGAAAAGACGGGCAGTCCATTTCCATTCGACAGCCCATAGAAAACAGCGGGAGAGAACCCCCCCCCCCCCCCCACCACCACCCAAAGGCATTGTAACCCTTGCTAGTACCAAAACTGCGAGTCAAAAGCTAAAAGCAAGCTTGAATGGAGTGTGATCTTTAGTTGAAGAAAAAAAAAACAAAAACCCTTGCCTTTACTGTGCAACTTCATACCTGCAGGTCACGTGATCGCTCTCAGTTCCACAGTGATGCACGGACCTGCAGGTGGGCATGTCCAGTGTCAGGGCATTTCTGTCAGTACTGGAAGGTGATGGTGCTGCCCAGCGTCCTAGTTTCCATGGCAATGCAATGGCAACTCAAACCCGGCAGAAAATTTCACTTCCTTCTCTTCCCCATCCGGGAGCAGGGATGGAAGTGCACCGACTACAGAAGATAGGCGTCTTGGCGGTAGGTACATTTTTCTCTAATCAACATATTGTTCACCTGTTCAATCCATTGTCTCTTGTTAGGGACTCTAGATGACATCCAATACTTGGCTATCAGCTTGCGAGCCATATACATCAATCTCAAGAATGCCGTTATGACACATCTAAATAATTTAACTTCCTCAGCTGCAGAAGGTTGTACACCCTTTATAACTAGGCCATTTTTTTTTTTTTGCTATTTCGCACTACGCTACTTTAACCGGTAATTGCGCTGTCATGATGTCATGAAACACTGTACCCAAACTAAGTTTATATCATTTTTTTTTCCACAAATGGAGCTTTCTTTTGGTGGTATTTGATCTCGATTGGGTTTTTTATACTATAACTTTTCTTTTAATTTCTGCTATAAAACATACCCATTAAAAAAATCCCAATAAGCGTATAATGATTGGTTTGCATGAAAGTTATAGCGTCTACAAACTATGGTGTATATATAATTGGAATTTTTTTACTTACAGTTATACTATTAATGGCGGTGATCAGTGACTTATAATGGGACTGCGATA
Organism: Aquarana catesbeiana; assembly: GCF_042186555.1. Taxonomy (NCBI): domain Eukaryota; kingdom Metazoa; phylum Chordata; class Amphibia; order Anura; family Ranidae; genus Aquarana; species Aquarana catesbeiana. The sequence continues at coordinate 536,539,412 of NC_133326.1, forward strand.
GTGCGGCAGGAAATTTGACACTAACTGATGCTGGGAGGGAACTGACTGTCATTTAAATTACCAGTGACACGAATGCAGTGATCAGTGATAATACTATACACTGTCACTTTACTAATAATCACCAGGTCCCTGCCATGAATCTTTGGCCGGGACTTGCTGACAAACTCCCGCTGTGTACAGCGAGTGTCAGCAGGGGGGGCGTATAAACCTGGAAGCAGGCAGCAACATACCAGTACGTCACTTTGCCTGCACAGGCTGCCCGTCCGCAGTACATTGCTGGTGGGCTTAAGTGAGAGTGAATTTTATTTCTACCTTTACAAACCCTTTAAAACCACTTTTTTTTTTTTTTCCTACTTATTGGGGGCTTTCCTTTGAACTTCCTGTTTTATTGATTTAACAGGAAGTGAGAGGATATCTTTCCAATGTGAAATAATTTCCCTCTATTCCTGTTCTCAATTTTTTTTCACTTTGAAAAACCTGCAAGAATAAATGACCGTTAAGTTCTGTGAAGTGGTCTCTGTCAATCAAATGGTGTTATCCACCCACAGGAGGTGATACTGCATGTGGCATAGACAGCTGGGAGAAATACCAATTCTAGATGAGCATTAAAGTGGAATTCCAAGCTACACCTAACTAATCTTAACAATGCTCCCTCCTCCCCGCTAACACCTGTGGTGACTAAACTGTGTAAAAAAGATGTATATACTTGCCTATTTTCATGCTGGTCCAGTCACGTGATTTCCCCTGTGCCAATCAGTGGCAGCTACAAGGGAGAGGAGGGAGAATCCAACCATGGATGGATCAAAGGAGCCTATGGTTGACATCACCACTCTAGGCATTTCAGCCATTGTCAAAGTGCTCTCGCCTTTCCCCTGTAGCTACTGCTAGCTGACACAGGATCACGTGACTGGGCAAGAGCGAGCTGAAATAGGCAAGTATGTACAACTTTCTCAAATCTTCCAAGGCAGCATTTGAGAGATAGAGCCCCTCCCATCTACAAACAGGAAACACAATGTCAACCATTATAAAAAGTTTACACATAACTGCATGCCTCAGATATTGTGTTTCCTCCAAACCAACAGGATCATCAGTTTTTGTTTTTTTCCTCTAGTCCCTGTGTTTATTGCAGGGGACTTCCTGTCCAGCCGTCCACAAATACCTCTGAGGGGGTCATGCGGCACAGGACCAGGCGCCCAAAGAGCCCCCCCAGAGGGTCTCCTCTCCATCTTGAGGTTTCGCCCCCACTGGGGGGGTGATAAACAACTGTCCCCCTAGCCGAACTGCATCTCGGGATGTCGCCCTGTATTCCTCTCCTGCTCTGCAGTGCAAGGTGCAAAGTTGGATCTGGCAGAGTCGTTTGCAGGCTTCTGGCAGCCCGCCCCGCTTCTCTCTCCCTCCTTGTGGGTGCAGCAGGATGACGGCAGGTGAGTCCTGGGACATCGCTCATCTCACTTCCATGTAGGCGGAGCTTCTGGTGATGCATTTCTGGACAGTGCCATCTTTTTGGGCGCCCAGGCACTGAGGGGGACATTAGAACATGGTACATGGCGATGACATCACTTCCAGCTCGCAAGCAGCGATCAGGGGCCCTGGAAATAGCATTCCTCTAAGATAAAAACAGAACACGGGTTGCTGGAAACCATATGTTGGTATGTGTCCACCCATACTTCTATCAGGATTGCTAGGGGTGGGGCCACAGCAGAGAACAGGGGAGCCTTAAAGAGTTCCTGGAAGTTCTCTTGGGCCAATCATATTGAACGGTGCATCACCCTGCCCTGCATATCCTGCAAGCCAGGACAGCTCCAAGGTAAGCCAGAGTATGTGTGAGCCACCTCTGTACTTGCCTAACCACTATGCGCCTCTGGCCATCATAGTGGTAAATCAGTGGTTCTTTCTACCTCCTCACCTCAATCTGTCTTTCTTGCTTATTTCACGGACAAAAGCCCCTGAAGGAAAAAAAGGCCAGGACCAGCAGTAAAGCATGTGTTTCATGCAGTCACATATTATCACTAGATTGGACGAAACCCTTATGTCAAAAATGTATCAGTAAATTGGTGGCAGACTCGGGTGGCGAAGAGGAAAATTCTCAGAGCCTCCCTCTTTCCAACAGAGGAGCTGCTCAGGGCAATTACGGACACCCTGGGAATAAAAGGAGAGAACCGAGTTGTCTTTACATAAGATGTACAAAGGGCTGCAGCCCAAGAAACCCATGACCTTCCCTGTCCATCAAATTTGAAAATACATTATCAAAAAGGAATGGGAAGAACCTGAAAAGAAACTGTTTACGTCAATGGCTATAACATGTAATTATCTGTTTGAAGACGACACTCAAATCTGTGCTAAATGCCCTAAGGTAGACGCATCGCTCTCAAATCTAGCTAACAAGTCGGACCTCTTTTTAGGACTCTGGAACCCTGGCAAAACCCCATGGACAAGAAGGCAGAGTTCCTGCTAAAGAGGGCACAGGAAGCAGGGGCATCAAATTTTAACCCTGTGATTGCATCCACATGCACCGCAAGAATCCTGCTACTATGTTTAAACTAGCTGAAAAACCTCTAATTGCTAAAGTAAATTCCAACACTGACAAGGGTGGTGGCTTCCGCTGAGGCAGTCAAGACCATGGCATTGATAAAAGAGGGCTTTGTGGCTTGAAGAGTGGACAGGGGATGTCGCCTCCAAGACAAGTTGTGCGGTATCCTCTTCACAGACAATCTTCTTTTTGGTCCAGTTGGAAGAGGTCCTCTACAGGTCAGCTGAAATAAAAGTAAAGCAAAGTGCCATTTTGTCAACAGAAGAAAGGTTACAGGCAAAATGAAACAAAAAGCTTTAGCCCTTTCAGAGGAGGAAGTATAGAGAAGACTTTATCCTTAAGCCTCCTGGGGCCAACGCCGGAAAGCAATGACACTTTACAGGCGGGGGCAGACTCTCATCATTCCTAAACAAATGGTGAGACATCACCACAAACAAGCTTGTCCTTCACACGGTATGTTATACTGTACAATTTTCCGGCACTCAGCCAAACAGGTCCTTGGTGACCTCCCTCCCCAAAGACAAAGTGAAGGCAGAGGGGTTTCTATCCTACCTAGGTCTTCGGTCCCACAGGACAAACTAAGCGACGGTTTCTACTTGCACATCTTCACCAGGAAGAAACCATCTGGAAAGCACAGGCTCATTCTGAACCTGAAACCCCTCAACAAGAAAATGAAATGCAAAAAATTCTGGATGGAATCCATCTACTCAGTGAGAAACTTACTGTTGCCATGAGTCTTCATGGCAACTGTAGACCTGCTGGATGCCTACCTGTATACATACCAAAAAGGAAAGATCACCACAATGACCAGAAACCACTCTGCATTTCCAGTACATCTCTGTGACTTTCGGCATTTCTTCAGCACCCAGAATTTTCACCAAAATCCTGGTAGAAGCTCTGAAGAGCTTGACTAAGGCAATAGGAGTCCTGCTATACTTTGATGACTTCCCCCTTCTTCGCCAGCACAAAGGAAATCCTGACAGGCAACCTCCAATCGAGCATCAGTTACCTAATAAAGTTTAGGTTGGATCATAAACAGCCAAAAATCATAACCCCCCCGCCCCAGTCAAAAGGTAAATTATCTAGGGTATGCGCTGAATGCAAAGGAAACAAAGATTTTTCTCCCACAAGACAAAGCAGGTTAACAGAAGAGGTAGCATCCATGTTACCCCAACTTGATCACTATCAGGAACGGCATGAAGGTACTGGGCCTCATAACATCCTCTATACCTGCAATTACGTGGGCACAACTGCACACAAGGCCTCTACAGAACCTCATCTTGGCTCATTGAGACAGGAACCTGCGAACCATGGAGATCTCGATTAAAGTCCCACAATAGGTCGATTGTCTCTGCAGTGGTGGCTCAACGTTGGGGAGCGCACTGGGCAGAGTTCTTAGCCCAAGGAGTCAGGAATGGTCACTAGCCTCATCGAACATGAGGGAGATGGAAGCTGTGCATCTAGCACTAAAATCATTCCAAGCGCTGATCAAGGACCTACACATTCAAATACGATTGGACAATGCTACCACTGTAGCATATATAAACAGGGAAGGGGGAAATAGATCTCAACTCCTTTCTCTGTCAGACATGATTCTGACATGGGCAGAAACTAATACAGAATTGATATCCACTTTTCACCTGAAAGAGACAGAGAGCACTAGCAGAATACCTAAGCAGAAACATGGACCTTGGACCAGTCAACTTTCAACTGGATCACTCCGATCTGGGGGACACCTTCGATGGGACCTTGTGTTTTGACGCAAATAGGTCTAACATTCTTTTCCCTTTCCCCAAGGGATTGGGAGTATGGGGGTGAACTCCTTCGCCCAAGATTGATTATTTCCCCTATGCATTCCCTTCAGCAATTCTAATAACCAGAATCATAGAAAAAATGAAGGAAAAGGCCACGGTCATTCTGATTGCACCATACTGGCCCCAAAGAGCGTTATTTAGTCATCTAACGAATATGAGCTGTCTGCAACATTTATCGTTACTGGACAAGACAGAGTTGCTAACTCGGGGATTAATCCGGCACCTGAACATCAAAATACTGAAGCTTTCAGCCTGGCTACTGAGGGGGTAATGTTACAGAGCAAAGATCTTTCAGACAAGGTAGTGGATACCATCTTAGCCAGCAGAAAGAAAGTCACTCTGCATTGTTGAAAAGCTACAGAAATATTTTGAATCTTGGTGCTTGGGTCGAGGGAAAAAATTAGTCCGACTGTGCTGGACTTTCTCCAAGATGGCGCAGACAGGAACCTATAACGCGTTAAAAGTACAGGTGGTGGCTTTATCCTCCTTTGATGTAAAACTAGCTGAAGACCCATTGATAAAACGATTCCTTTTTTTGGTAAGCGAATCAAAACTAGCAAGTCATATAAAATTCCTCTCGTGGGATCTATCTACAGTGCTAAAGGGCTTCCTCAACTCCCTTTGATCCTCTAGACGAGTGTTTGGACAAAACGCTCATCCTAAAAACCGTACTACTAGTATGTCTAGTGTCTGCCAGGAGAATCGGTGAGATACAGGCACTGTCAATTTTGGAGCCATACTGTATGATCCTCTTAAAATAATCCTCTCGCCTGACCCAGCCTTCCTGCCAAAAGTCCCCTCAAACTTTCACAGGACACTATCATACCATCCCTCCCAGTTAACCTTAATGGCAGCAAAAAGGGAAACCTACTCCAAGTTAGGTGTCAGGAGGATCCCTATAGCCTACTTGGAAAGGACCAAAGACTGCCTGAAGGCTTCATCTCTATTAGTCTTATACTCTGGGAGCAAATGGAGGCCAGCACAAGCTTCAAAGAGCTCAATAACAAGATGGATCAGGATGGGAATCTTGCTGGCTTATCAGTCTCCAAGCCTACCTCCTCCCAGTGCCATCACAGTCCACTCTACCAGAGCTTGGTTGGGCCTCCTCTTTTGCAGAAAAAACAGTGGCCACACTAGAGCAGATCTGCAGGGCAGTGACATGGTTGAGCTTTTAAACCTTTGTAGGGCACTATTGCATTGACTGCCTGTTCAGTCCAGATTAAACTTCTGGTAGGAAAGTCCTCCAGGCTGTGGACCCTCTCTGGTAAGTATTTCTTGCTATGTCCTCTCAGACGCCGCCCTGAAAGACAACTTGAGAAAACAGAGTTAGGTACTTAGTAACTTGTAGAAAGTTTACAGGGCAGCACTCGTTACACCCCCCCCCCCCCCCAAAAAAAAAGAGAAACTTTAAAATTATTTTGTCTGTGAGAAGGCTTTGTAATCACTTGTTCCTTCCGTATTTTTATATTTACTAAGGCATGCAGGTGTGTGCCAACTTTTTATAATGGCAGACATTGTTTCCTGTTTGTAGGTGGGAGGAGCTCTATCTCAGATGCTGCCCTGGAAGAGTTACCAGGTGCCTGTTTTCTTAGACAGGCTAATCAGCCTAGGTGTTAGGAGCGTGGACAGCTTGGCCCTTATGTAAATTTGGGGAAAGGATGAAATGTGAGATATATATAAACAGGCATGTATAAACTGAATATTATCTTTACAGGTATTTACGCTATAGTGACTTGAATACAATATTTTTCAGTATATTGGAGGGCCTTCAACATACACAGAAAATGTAGATCCCATGTGATGAATTATTGCCTTTATTTCCTTCCCAGAATTCCCCTGGGCCTTCTGTAACTGTGATGTAACTGCTGTGACAGGGTGTATACCGGCTGCAACATTATTCAGTTATTTCCTGATATGATTCCCGTGTGATTTGTGTTTTAGGCAGGTTTGAAGAAATGCTATAAAGCGAGAATGCTTTAAAAATATATATATAAATAAAACAACCTACCTGCTTCCTTCAAAAACTGTGCGCAAGTATACCTAGAGGAATGGATGCTGGTTTGAAGCCATAAGGGTGATCACACCAAATATTTTGATTTGGATTACTCTTTAGTTAGCTCACTTTGCATTTGGTAAATTGATATAAACAATCGAGAGATTAGATAGATAGATATCTCTCGATTGCATTTGGTAAATTGATATAAACAATCGAGAGATATCTATCTAATCTCTCGATTGTTTATATCAATTTACCAAATGCAAACTGAAGAGTAATCAAAATATTTGGTGTGATCACCCTTTTGGCTTCAAACCAGCATCCATTCCTCTATGTATACTTGCGCACAGTTTTTGAAGGAAGCAGGTAGGCTGTTCCAAACATTTGGAGAACTAACCACAGATCCTCTGTGGATATAGGCTGCCTCAAATCCTTCTGTTTCTTCATGTAATCCCAGACAGACTCCATGCATGAGACCAGGGCTCTGTGCGGGGCCAAAACATCACTTCCAGGACTATTTGTCTACTTTACACTGAAGATGGTTCTTAATGACATTGGCTTTATGTTTGGAGTCGTCGTCCTGCTGCAGAATAAATTTGGGGCAAATCACATGCCTCCCTGATAGTATGGCATGATGGATAAGTATCTGCCTGTATTTCTCAACATTGAGGACACTATTGATCTGGCGACATTGAGGACCGTAGATGCAGTGGTTGGCCAAGGAAACAACCACTTTAAGACCAGGCCTTTTCTGGAACTTTTTGTTTACAAGTTTAAATTAGTATTTTTGTTAGAAAATGACTTTGAACCCTCAAACATTATATATTTTCTTTTAACAGACGCTAGCTAGATCATAAAATGGCAATTGTTTATAATATCTTATATCGCACTGTATTCGGCGATCTAGTGGAAAGATGTTTCGCTGAATATAGATACCTTACATGTTATGCTTTAAAATTGTGCACGCTTGTGGAATGGCGACTAACTACAGTACTTAAAAATCTCCATAGGCGATGCTTTAAAATTTTTTACAGATTACCTGTTTAGAGTTCGAGGAGTTTTAGTGCTAAAATGATTGCTCTCACTCTAACGATCGTGGCAATGCCTCATGTGTGGTTTGAAAACCGTTTTACATATGCTGGCGTGACTTACATATGCGTTTTTGCTTCTGCGTGTGACTTTTACATTTGTTTTTTTTTTTTTTTTCTCTCGCCGCCTGTAAAAGTGATCTTACGGCGAATCCGCTGCTGGGATCACTTTTATCTGAAAAAGGATTACCTACAGTACAAAAGGATACCAAGGGTTATGGCAGCTAGCTGCCATAACAACGGTATTTGACGTAAGTAATGACCAATGTACTGTGGGTGGTCAGGTGGTTAATGCAGCAGATGACGCATTATGCTTCCCTTCAACATCAGATGTCCACAGTGCCACCAGCACAGAACTAGCAGAAACAAGCGAGACCCAGGTACACCCATCTGTATAAAAATGTGTAGCCAGAATTGGTCTTCATTACCCCCGACATGGAAACAAGGCTAAGCTACTCAACTATGCATGAAAACATAGGCACTGGGGTGCAGAAAAATGACAGCAGGTGCTCTGGACTGATGAGTCAAATTTTGAAATATTTGGCAGTAGCAGGAGGCAGTTTGTTCACCGAAGTGCTGGAGAGCTTTACAATGAGTGTCTGCAGGCAACAGTGAAGCATGGGGGAGGTTCCTTGCAAGTCTGGGGCTGCATTTCTGCAAATGGAATTGGAGATTTGGTCAGGATCAATGATGTCCTCAATGTTGAGAAATGCAGGCAGATACTTATCCATCATACCATATTATCAGGGAGGCATGTGATTGGCCCTAGATTTATTCTGCAGCATGAAAATGACCCCAAACATACATCCAAAATCATTAAGAGCTATCTTCAGTGTAAAGAACAAGGAGTCCTGGAAGTGATGGTTTGGCCCCCTAGTCTTAATATCACGCAATCTGGGATTACATTAAAGTGTAAAGCTTCATCTTTGTTATTTAAAAAAAAAAAGTCATACTTTACACCTCCACTGTGCAGCTCATTTTGCACAGAGTGGCCCTGAACCCTGACTTCTGGAGTCCCTTGGCGGCTCTCGCTGCTCCTATCAGATAACCCCCTAGGAGAAGCTCTCTCCCGGGGGGGGGGGGGGGGGGTTACCTTGTGGGTGTGCTCCCGAGTCTAGCATTTGCATCCATAGACACGAATTTCGGACTCGGCCCAACCCCATCCCCCCCCGGCGCCTGCCTCATTGGATTTGATTGACAGCAGCGGGAGCCAATGGCTGCGCTACTATCTATCCAAGAGCCAGGATCCGCGCAGAGAGGGAGAGCGCGTCTCCACCGAGTGAATGAAAGGGCTCAGGTAAGTAAAACGGGGGGCTGGTCACTGCCAGAAGTTTTTTTCACCTTAATGCATAGAGGATACATTAAGGTGAAAAAACGCAAGGGTTTACAACCCCTTTAAATGACAGAAGGATTTGAGGCAGTCTACATCCACAGATAATCTGTGGTTCATTCGCCAAGATGTTTGGAACAACCTACCTGCTGAGTTCCTTCAAAAACTGTGGAAGTGTATGCAGAAGAATTGAAGTATTGATGCTGTTTTAAAGGCAAAGGATGGTCACACAAAATATTGATTTGCTTTGGATTTCTTTTCTGTTCATTTACTTTTCCATTTTGCTAATTGATAGTTTATTTTTTATTAACACTTCTATTTCTGAAAGCATTCTTAATTTGCAGCTTTTTTTTTTCGTATCTGCCTAAAACCTTTGCACAGTAGTGTAATCACTTTACAAATCTGGGCAACTTTTATCAGTATAGTATCCTGGTGAACAGTCTGATTCTTAAAACAAAGTTTGCACTTAGTGCATTAACCACTTCCAGCCCAAGGATGTAATTTGACGTCTTTGACTTTCAGTGGGAATATCTGAATGATGCCTGCAGCTACAGTCATCCAGATATCTTTGTTTTCAGCCAGCAATTCTGAGCACCATAAGAACGATCATAGCAGTAGTTCCGCCGCTTAATTGTTCTTTCAGGCGATGGGAGGGGAAATTCCCCCTCCCGTCGCCATCCGGTGCTTTTCCGGGCTCCCCCGTGCCATTGGATGATGACCATAGAGATTTCCAGTCGTCTCTATGATCGTCGGAGGGCCGGGCGTGACGTTATGACTTCACGTCTGGGTCATGGTTGTAAACAAAGCTGCGATTGCGGCTGGTAAGTATGAGATTGTGGATAAGTTTTTTTTTTTTTTTTTTTCCTCATGCTTTCCAAGTGGTTTTATTGACCCCGCATCTCTCCATAAAGAGGACCTGTCATGAACCATTCCTATTACAAGGGATGTTTTATATTCCTTGTAATAGGAATAAAAATGATTTAAAAAAAGTGTAAAAATAAATAAAGTAAAATAAAAAAAAAATTAAAAACGCCCCTGTTCCTGGTAGCTCGCGCTCAGAAGCGAATGCACACGTAAGTCCCGCGCACATATGTAAACACCGTTCAAACCACACATGTGAGGTATCACCGCGTGCGATAGAGCGTGAGCAACAATTCTAGCACTAGACCTCCTCTGTAACTCTAAACTGGTAACCTGTAAAAAAATTTAAAGCGTCGCCTATGGAGATTTTTTAAGTACCGAAGTTTGGCGCCATTCCACGAGTGTGCGCAATTTTAAAGCATGACATTTTGGGTATCGATTTACTCAACCTAACATCTTTAATATTATACAAAAAAATTGGGCTAACTTTACTGTTTTGGTTTTTTTTTGTTTTTTTTTTGTTTTTTTTTTTTTTTTATTCATGAAACTGATTTTTACATGTAGGAGAGGAGTGCCAGAATAGGCGCAGTATGGAAGTGGTTAAATGTGTGAGTTTTTTGTTTTGTAAATTACTTTTGTACTTTGTGGAACGTTGATGCATGCATGCTCCTTATCCTGTAGATTTGTGTCATTGAGTCTTACGTTATGTCTGGTTACAGCACACTAACTGCTTGATGACATTCTTGGTGCTTCATATTGAAGCATGGTGCAATGCTATTTTCAGCTTGTGGTTGAAGTTGCTACAGTAATTATTAGGCTTTATTCACACAGACGTGCTATAATGTACGCCTGTGCGAGGGCCACGTTTGCCTGCATTGGGAGGCGCTGGTTTTCTGTGTATCCCTGTGCAAGCAGTCCCATTCATTTATTATTTTGTATAATCACTGTTTATAGAAATTTTGTATGAGACAATAATACAAAAAAAACCCACACGTACATTAAAAAAAAAAGAAAAAAAGAAAAGGATCAACATTTGTAATAGAAGTTGGCAGTATGCAATAAGGCAAAGCAACAGGGTAGATTGCATATTAACAGATTGTGCCCTTAGGCCAAATAAAGTACATCAATCAATATATTAAAGTCTAACCTGTAAACAAGGAGGACATGCCCGGATAAGATATATTGTGCAAATTCTAGGTACCATCCTCCTATATAAAATGTACCATACAGGACCATATCTAACAGACGGTGTGAAAAAAAAGAAGGAAAAAATAAAAACCAGGGCACAAAAACTACTATGGTCACAATAGGGGTACACCTAATAACCAATCACCGGGGATAAAACATACCCAGAAGAACATGGTTATAAAGGGGATGAGCACTTCGAAATCCATATCCTAAACACATAACCGGGTGTGGCTGTGAAATATCAAAATCACCGTAGAAGGACCTAATGCTGCATAAAGGCCTAAAATTCTAATGGTCAGTAGCATGGCAGATGTGGCGCGGGTTGTGTGGCTTGGAGAGTGAAGGAACCAGCTTCTCTCTTTGCATGTTGCAGGGTCAGTTTAGTGGTGGAATGTGCTGCAGCCGAGGAGAGAGGAAGAGCCACTTGGGTCGTGCTGAACAACAGCAAGCTGTGCAATCTGGGTCAGCCGTTCATTGTCAGTGGCGATGATGGCTTGATTAGGTAAACGCAAGCGGGGTAGAATGGTAAAGGCGGGTAAACATGATTACAGAGCTCTCTGGTAAGTAGCAATGGTTTTGTGGGTAAGTACCTTTTTTATACTATATGTATGTGTGCTATATTGGTCATACCACTGACCTCCAAGCTGCCACTGGGGGTAATGTACATTGACACATGAGGATAAAAATTCCCAATCCGATGCCTGTGAACAAGGACCATGGTATAACTAGTATTAGTTATACCTGCATAAACAAAGGGCCAGTTTGCTATTTTTCAGAGTAGAAAATGTTCTGGCGTTGGTAACCATGCCCCATCATTGGTGTCGGTGAGAGGAATAGTGCCCCATTTTTGATGTCAGTGACAGGAATTATGCCCCACTGTTAATGTGGGAGGGATAGTGCCCCAGGGCCCAGATAAAGGCATGCAAAGGGCCGCAGTTGCACTTATTTTTGAAGTGCCCCTACCAAAGCCTTACTTAAAATGTGTCCAAATTTAAAAGATTTCACCTCCCTTCCTGCCTGTTACATCATTTCATCAGACAGCCCGCCTTCATTCCATCCACCATAAAATAAAAACCGCTTGAATTGAGTTTAATATGTATAAGAGCCTTTCCACACTTTTGCACTGTTTTGAGTGAATGAACACGTGTTGTGTAGCATGTTGATGCGATTTGAATGAACTGTCAGTACACACCACAGCTCACCATTGTCCTCCCATGTGCTGCGACCATGCATTGTAAAATGTGCGTGAAGACATGCGCCTTTAACCTCCTGGAATTGTACAATTTGGCAACCAATACTATAACTGGCCCTACAGCATGTATCTGATGTGACAGCAGATGACATGTCAGGAGGGATGACGTTGCAGGGTCACATTTACAGTGACTGATCCTGCATGTGCCAGGTGAGCTCTGATCTGGAGTTTGGGCCAAAAACATAAAGGTCACTTTTTCCCTTTTTAACAGGTCTTTTATTAATGTTTTGGAAGGTACATGGTATGACCTGTACAAATGTTCACAAGTAATCAACATTGTTAAAAGGAGTGCAGCTGTGAGCCATAGAAGACAGTAACGGTTATGATACAGATCAAGAAGTATGACATAGTATGTTAGGTTTACAGTAACAATATACTTATGAGCTACAGGGATAGGTGAGGCGGGAGAAAATGGAAGGAGGGCAAACGTATAGTGGCCATAAACTGGGAGACACTCTCAGTGTAGGTATGAGAGTTGGGCCTTGCACGGAGAATAGTTAAGAGACATAGTAGTTGGCCTCCCAGAACAGGGGACATAGAGAAGAAAAAGGGAGGGGGAGAGAACAGAATGGAACGAAGGGGAGAACAAAAGCAGGATATCAGGGACACTCCAGCCAGAAACCAAGGGCATTCAGTATCTATAGCAGTGCGTAGCATTTGGGGGACATAGAGGGGTGGGCGTATTGTATCACGGCAGTGTTAATTTCGTCATTTTTGTCAGCTGCATATTTCCAGTGACGAAAGCGAAAATGACCCAACATTTTCGTCAATTGACAAGCATCAATTCCATTTTTGTCAACGAATGAAAACTAGAAGAAAATGTGATTGTGGAACATTTACCGCCTTGACCTTCCGCTTTCCTCTGAGCTCTGCCTGTAAAGCCCATGAGTGCTTCCCCTCCCAGCATACAAGGTAGCGACCATAGCTTGGTTAGTGGTGTACCATGCTTAGCACTGTGCAGCATTTCAGGGCTACATCTGGAGCCTTGTGCATTATAGGCCTCCCGAGGTCCAGATTCATCACCATCCAGAGCAATGTGCATTACAGGCTGCCTCCGAGCACTGTGTAGCATTACAAGCCTCCTCAGACCACCGTCCAGAGCACTGTGCATTACAGGCCTCCTCAGAGCACTGTGCAGCATTACAGGCCTCCTTAGACCACCGTCCAGAGCACTGTGCAGCATTACAGGCCTCCTTAGACCACCGTCCAGAGCACTGTGCAGCATTAGAGGCCTCCTCAGACCACCGTCCAGAGCACTGTGTGCATTACAGGCCTCCTCAGACCATTGTCCAGAGTACTGTGCAGCATTACAGGCCTCAGTCCGTCCAGAGCACTGTGCAGCATTACAGGCCTCCTTAGACCACCGTCCAGAGCACTGTGCAGCATTAGAGGCCTCAGTCCGTCCAGAGCACTGTGCAGCATTAGAGGCCTCCTCAGACCACCATAAAGTCTAGTTTGTTTTTTTTGTTTTTTTTGTTAAAAATAACAAACATGTTATACTCACCACCTCTGTGCAGTGGTTTTGCACAGAGAAGCTCAGATCCTCCTCTTCTTGGGTACCTCTTCGGCTCTCCTGACTCCTCCCTCCTGTTGAGTGCCCCCACAGCAAGCAGCTTGCTATGGGGGCACCGAGCCGCAGCTCTGTGTGTGCATTTGGACACAAAGCCGCAGCCAGGCCCCGCCCCCTTTCTCTCATCATTGGCTGTGACTGACTTTGGTAGCGGGAGCCAGTGGCGCTGCGCTGCTGTCTCAGCCAATGGTGAGGGGAGTCCTGGACAGCTGAGACACAGGCAACATCACTGGATCTAGAGGGGGCTCAGGTAAGTATTAGGGGGGCTGCTGTACACAGAAGGCATTTTTATCTTAATGCATAGAATGCATTAAGATAAAAAAAAAAAAAAAAACCAAAAAAAAAAAAAACACCTGCTTTTACAACCACTTTAATACCATAAATAACATTCGATTTTTTTTTTTTTTTCCCCGGGAATATGAGTTTGGGAATTCTAGAGAAATCCTTAATGCATTACGTTTTAACTAAACCCATTTGATTTTAGTCGACTAAATACGACTAAAACAATTGCAGATGACTAAATTAGGGCTAAAACTAAAAATGGCTTTTTAGTCAAGACTATGATTAAAACTAAATCTAAATTTGACACCACAATTAAAGGGGTTGTAAACCCTCGTGTTTTTTCACCTTAATGCATCTTGTGCATTAAGGTGAAAAAAACTTCTGACATTGACCGGCCCCCTAGCCCCCCCCCCCCCATTTTATTCACCTAAGCCCGTTCGTTCCTTCAGCGGAGCCACGCTCTTCCTCTCTGCCCGTTGTCTCGGCTCTTGATTGCATCGATTGATAGCAGCGCAGCCATTGGCTCCCGCTGCTGTCAAATCCAATGATGCGGGGGCAAGGCTGAGTCCTGCATTCTGTGTGAAGGTACACAGATGTAGGTCTCGGGAGCGCACCCACACGGGTGTCCCCCTTAGGGGACCCTTCTCCAACGTGGACGCTCGATGCGGGGAGGAGCTACCAGCGCCGCTGGTGGACCCCAGAAGTCGAGGATTGTGGCCACTCTGTGCAAAATGAACTGCACAGTGGAGGTAAGTATGACATGTTTGTTATTTAAAAAAAAAAGAGGGTTTATAACCCCTTTAACACTGATCCACAAAGCCCTTTTTTTTTTTTTTTTTGGAAATTCTTGTGTGTATCTAGGAGAATGCTAGTGAGCTGTTCATTGATGAAAAAATTGTCTATGCGACGAAGTTCCAAGTTTTCGCAATCGTTTGCCACTAGCAGAACATATATGGCCAATTTAAATTGTAATCTTGTGAGGTCTGGAGGTTTCAAATGCAAAAGAACACACCAAGGGTCTGTGGGAAAGGGGTGGGTTAACAACGTTTGCAACAGTTTTAGGACCTTCGCCCAAAATCTAGAAAGCATAGAGCATGACCACTATGTGGGAAGTATGTCCCCTGGGAGAGAGCAGCCCTCCTGCTCTGTGAAGTGGTTTTGCACAGAGCAGCCCAGATCCTTCTCCTCTTCTCAGGTCCCTGGCTGGGGCAGCAAGCAGCTTGCTATGGGGGCTGCCGAGCTGCAGCTCCGTGTCCATTCAGACATGGAGCCGTGGTTCAGCCCTGTCCCCTCTCTCTCCTCATTGGCTAAGTAACTTTGACAGCAGCCGAAGCCAGTGGCGCCACTGCTGTGTCTAAGCCAACCAGAAGGGAGAGTCCCGGATGGCTGAGGCACTGGTGGACATCGCTGGATTGAGAGGGGGCTCAGGTAAGCATTAGGGGGGCTGCTACAAACAGAAGTTTTTTGTTCTTAATGCATTAAGGTAAAAAAACTTTCTGCCTTTACAACCACTTTTATGGTCATGTTTACACTTACAGACATAGGCGTGACCTCCAGGGTTTTTGAGATCCTTCAGCTGCGAGTAAAGTACTCAGATAAGTTTGGGACAAAGATGTGTGGGGTGACAAATGTGTTTAGAGAGTTGGATTGACATGTCTTTGTTCATAATTCTGGCAGTCAACCAGTGTTTAATTTGTAGAAACTGGAAAAGCTCAGTGGGTGTTGCTTGGAATGTTTCCCTAATTTCTGTCAAGGTGTGTGCAGTGCGGCCAGTGATTAAAAAAGATGAAAGGTGTGGGAAATACACCAGTGAAATGTGGTAGAAGACTCTAGGCCCGGGCGAAATATTGGGTTGCCCAGAAGAGAAGTTCACTTTTTCATGTTTTCTCATATTCTTTTCATTCAAGCGTTCAAACCCCATAAAGTTGGAAAATGGTGAGGTTATCTGTATATCTGTTCTGAGTCTGACTGAAATCATTGGCATAAGAGG
Organism: Aquarana catesbeiana; assembly: GCF_042186555.1. Lineage (NCBI taxonomy): Eukaryota > Metazoa > Chordata > Amphibia > Anura > Ranidae > Aquarana > Aquarana catesbeiana. Next base: position 536,555,313 of record NC_133326.1, read on the forward strand.
GACAGCAGGAGAGCCAAGCAATAAGTATGTTAGGAGGGAAGTAGGAATAGCAAACTGCACAATTCTAGCTTACAATATTCCTGCTGCCTCGTAAAGGGAGTAAACTCCCATTCATGACTTTTACCCATAGGTAAGCCTACAGTAAGACTTTCCTAATAGGTATACTAAATATCTGCTAAATGTTCACTGTTTAGGTAATCTTTACTTTTGATGCAACCGATGGTGTCGCCAGCACATACGCTCTGATGGAACGGCATACCGTGCCGTTTCTTCAGAGTCCTGTGCCGTGAACAGTGACGCGGGAGTGACAACATCAGGGCTCCAGCCACTCACACAGCCAGAGTCCATAAACCAGGAAGGAAGACCGGGTGAAGATGGAAAGGCCTTCAGTGGTGACAGCGCACCACTGGAGGGTTTCATTCTAAGGCAACTTTCATATAATATGCTAGTATGTGATGCATGCTAGCACATTGTGGCTTTACCTTGCAGGATTTAAAAATCAAACAGCAGTTTACTACTGCTTTAAATACTGATAAGAGTAATAATAAGAGTCCAGGTACTGCTTACCACCTGCTAGTGAGCACAATGAGACATTTAGTGCTGAGCTGTTCTGCCAAGCAATTTGTAATAGCTGTTAATTCAAGGATGTGTTTAGAGATCACTGTACTGTTGGTTCTAAGCTCTTCTGGCTAGTTTTATATAACTACTCCTGGTAGTAATGAGTTGGTTCTAGGCTCTGCTGGCTAGTAATGTGTTAGTTCTAAACTTTGCTAGCTAGTAAAGTGTTGGTGCTAAGCTCTTCTGCCTTATAATGTGTTGGTTCTAAGCTATGTTGGCTGCTAATGTGGTGATTCTAAGCTATGTTGGTTAATATTGTGTTTGGTTCTAAGCCCTTCTGGCTAATAATGTATGGGTTCTAAGCCCTTCTGGCTAATAATGTATGAGTTCTAAGCCCTTCTGGCTAATAATGTATGAGTTCTAAGCCCTTCTGGCTAATAATGTATGAGTTCTAAGCCCTTCTGGCTAATAATGTATGAGTTCTAAGCCCTTCTGGCTAATAATGTGTGGGTTCTAAGCCCTTCTGGCTAATGTGTGGGTTCTAAGCCCTTCTGGCTAATAATGTGTGGGTTCTAAGCCATTCTGGCTAATAATGTGTGGGTTATCAGCCCTTCTGGCTAATATGTTCTAAGCTAAGTTGGCTAATACGTTCTAAGCTAAGTTGGCTAATAATGTGTTGATTCTAAGCTATGTTGGCTAATATTGTGTTGGTTATAAGCCCTGCTGGCTGCTAATGTGTGGGTTCTAAGCCGTTCTGGCTAATATTGTGTTGGTTCTAAGTCCTTCTGGCTAATAATGTGTGGGTTCTAAGCCCTTATGGCTAATAATGTGTGGGTTATCAGTCCTTCTGGCTAATAATATGTTGGTTCTAAGCCCTTCTAGCTAATAATGTGTGGGTTCTAAGCCCTTCTGGCTAATAATGTGTGGGTTCTAAGCCCTTATGGCTAATAATGTGTGGGTTCTAAGCCCTAATGGCTAATAATGTGTGGGTTCTAAGCCCTAATAATAATGTGTTGGCTATAATCTCCCCTAGTGGTATTATAATAGCACACTGTGTGGCGCTTGCTGCTGCCGCCTAGGTGCTTCTGGACCCATAGTTGTTTAAAGACCGTAGGTCTATGAGCTTCAGTAGTCACAGGTTTAAAGGGCCTGGCAGTAATGAACTTGTATTTGAATTTCTAGTATAAGCAGCACCCTGATGGATGTGGACAGCACAATCTCCAGTGGACGCTCCACCCCATCGATGAACGGTCTAGGATTATCCACCTCGTCAAGCAAAAGCATTTCCTACAACTGCTGCTGGGACCAGTGCCAGACCTGCTTCTCCTCTAGCCCTGACCTCGCCGAGCACATTCGTTCTATTCACGTTGACGGCCAGCGTGGCGGGGTAATCCTCCTTTATTGATCAATCTAGCATTGATAGGGGTTATTTTGCCATCAACTGATGCTAGTACTTGATAGATCTGGAGAATTGAAGCACAACTTCAGCCAAAGCTTTTTTTTATTTAGTTTTTTATTAGCATGGGGAAGGGTTCAGAGACCTGCATTTTACCCTTTCCTACTGCATCCAAAGCTACATACCATTTCTAGTTGAAGTTAGGCTTTAAACCACCATCTAGCAACACAAACTTTTTCTGCCCTAACTGCATGTAAAACGTTGTATAAAACAGGCTGGGGGCCATAAAGAAAACTAAGATTCACTGAAATGTTTATTAATGTATTTCACCTTGTTTCCTTAGTTATGTAATTTCTTCCTACTTGTAAAACTGACTGCAGTGTTTTCTGAGCTGTGAGACCCTATCCATGCCCGGGATTGATACTGTCACTAGTATACTATGAGCAGTAGAGGTGCACTGAAATGAAAATTCCGGTCCCGAAACTGAAAAGTCAGGATGCACTTGGCCAAAACCGAAATTGATGTTTTTTTCAAAAATGTTGTTTTTTTTTTTTTATAAATGTATTATATTCGACTTTTTAAGTATCATTCATTTAAATTAATATGAATTTGTCGGCCTTTATCAGCACCTTTTTAAAGCAATGTTAAAGATCCTGCTTGCTGCATATTTGGTCATTTAAAAAAAAAATGCACCTCCCTATTGAAATGTGTTGAAAATGCAGCAAGAACACATCAAAAATGCACCGGTGTTGCGTTTTTGATGCATTTTTTTTAGTCACATGACCTATGAAAAAAACACCATAAACACGTAAAATCGCATCAAAATTGCTGGCATTTTCGGCAGCCATTATCGGCGCTTTTTTTTTTTTTTTTCCCCTGCACAACGCCTGAAAACCCCTATCTTTGGCCTGTAATTTTCAGCGGCCGATAATTTTGGTGCATCATTAATGAGCAGAGGATATTTAGACAATACATCCAACTGGTCAAACTCTAGTGGAATAGAGGAAGGAAAACTCCAGGGATTATATCACATCTACTGCCAAATAATTTTACTTTTACTACTGATATTTTACTAGTGATCAAAAGGTCAAAGCATTTTCTGTTGCTGGTCAAGTCCAGGTGTCATTTAGTTAAAATAGATGAGGGCCTTGCAAAGGTTTTAAGGGCCCCCTATGGAACACCTAATTACTAGGTTTCCATGTCTGCATTAGATGAGCCCTTTTACTTCAATATGGCATTTCTATAACATTTAACTAATTAATAAATATAAGTGTGCTAATAATTAACTTCCTATTAAAATGTTGTTGTGTCTGTGTAGGTAAAAAATATTGATAGGTGATCCACAATCAATACAAGGAAATATATAAAACCATAATTAATAGTGTCTACAATTGTTTGAGTTTTAATTGCTGCAATATTGGTTTTCCAATTGTAGACACTATTAATTATGGTTTTATATATTTCCTTGTCCTTTTGTCTAAGGACTGAGTTTTAATTGCTGCAATATTATTAATTACGAATTGGGAGGATTATTATTCAACTATCTAACCAGCCTCGGAGCTGCAGGGCTGGTCTGTGCAGCTCCATGTTGATTGATTGAAGAAATCGGTTCAAACATCTCTGAATAATAGAACATTTGTTGGATTTATCTAAGGACTGAGTTTTAATTGCTGGTAATATTTTCCATACCTTCTGTTTTTTTATCTGGACATTTTTTTCATGAAGATAGATATTGGTTTTCTAATTGTAGACACTATTAATTATGGTTTTATATATTTCCTTGTATTGATTGTGGATCACCTACACGGATACAACAACATTTTAATAGGAAGTTAATTATTAGCGCACTTATATTTATTAATTAGTAATATTTTAGTGGGAATTGGAGCACTTTTTTCACATAAGAGCAGCTTTTAATTATTTGGTTTATTCCTATTTTTTCACGTAATTTCTTAATTGAGGATTGTTGGTATTTATTTAAGCCCTCGATATGTGCACATCTTTTCACCATTTTTTTCACTATTTTTCTCACCATTTTGTGCATATTTGTATTTTATTTTCAACACCAGTTCACTACAAATTAGCATATCAGCGCTTTAGTACATCTTAACAATGTAATAACATTTAACTGCATTATAAGGCCCCTTCCACATGGGGCGGACTCCGCCAGCTAAGCAGGGAATCTGTCCACGGATCTCTAGAAGCCCACTGGGCAGATCAACAGGTATTTTTCCTTTCCTCTTCGGTTGTGTTAAAGGGAAAAAATATGAAATGTGCCTTGACATACACTTTAATTTTGAATTGTTGTCTGAATAATATTTTGTTATATAATATTTTTTTTTGTGATTATCTTTGCTCTGCATGTGTTGCAGGTGTTCGTCTGCTTTTGGAAGGGGTGTAAGGTGTACAACACACCCTCCACTAGTCAAAGCTGGCTGCAGCGACACATGTTAACACACAGTGGAGACAAACCCTTCAAGGTAGGATAGTGCTGAAGGCTTCTCTTGCACTGAACATTATGGGAAATAATGCTGCTGTTATCCTTCTTCCTTTTTTTTTGTTTGTTTTTGTTCCGATGAATTGTAGAATGGGAGACCAGTGCTTTTATCTCCATTGTGCTGGCAGTTTATCTGTCTGACAGTTTTCTTGACATGTCTTTGCAGTGCGTCGTTGGAGGATGCAATGCCAGCTTTGCTTCACAAGGAGGTCTTGCCCGCCACGTGCCCACTCACTTCAGTCAGCAGAACTCGTCAAAAATGTCCAGTCACAAGTCCAAAGAGGATTCTCCTTCCAAAGCTGGATTGAATAAGCGAAGGAAACTGAAGAATAGACGGAAACGCACACTACGTAAGTAGATGGTGCAGATTGTACATAGGTGATAGCCGGTGTCTGCCGTAGAGGGAGGAGGTGTTGTAGCCTGGCCCTGTTGGGGGAGGCTACAGATCCTCCCTAGTCCTTCTGGTCTCCTATGTGGAGCAGAGTAGGTGCAGCAGCATGACCACTGTCGGAGGCTTAAGGACCTCTCTGGTCTCCAAACAGCAGAGGAGGGTGTAGTGGCCTGATTACTTAGAAGCTATATTCTACCTCTGGTCCTTGTGGTCTCCACTTGAGAGCAGAGGAAGAACACTATTGTGATCGTTGTTAGAAGCTATAGACCCCCTCTAGTCCTGGTCTCCACTATAGAGCAGTGGAGGCACAATATTCTGACCACTGTAAAGTTACAGATCCTTCTAGTCTCCTCTGTAGAGCAGAGGAGGAGCAGTATTGTAGCCAGTGATGGAAGCTTCAGATCTTCCATAGTCCCTGGTCTACACTTTAGAGCAGACAATGGTGTAGTGGCCTGACCACTGCTAGAGCCTACAGATCCTCTTTAACCTCTTTTGGTCTCCACTATTGAGCAGAGAGGGAGCAGCATTGTAATCACTATTAGAGGATACAGATCCTCTGGTTTCTACTATACAGTAGAGGAGAACTGTTGGGCTACAGATAATTTCTTTTCCTTCTGAACTCCTCTCTAGAACAAAGGAGGAGCAATATTATGACCACTGTTGGCTACAGATTTTCCCTTGTCCTGGTCCCCTCTGTAGAGCAGAGGAGGAGCAGTATTTTGACCACAGTTAAAGGTTACAGATCCTCTCTGGTCATTCTAATCTCTGCTATAAAGCCAGAGCAGGAGCAGTATTGTGGCCATGGTTAAAGGCTACAGAGCCTCTCTGGTCATTTTGGACTCCACTATAGTGCAGTGGAGATGAAGTGAGCTGACCACTGTTAGATGCTACAGGTCCTCTCAAGTTCTTCTGGTCTCAGCCCAGAGCAGGAGTAGTAATGTGACTACTGTTGGCAACAGATGCTTTCTGGTCCTTCGGGTCTACCCTATAGAGCAAATGAGAAGCAGTATTGTGGCCACTGTTAGCAGATCTTCTCTGGTCCATCATGGGTAGTCCTGGAATCTCTCATTCTGCAGCTTTAGGACAGGTGAAGGGTAGGTTACACTGCTTTCTCCATTGCTGAACCAGATCCCCCTCTTCTCTATTGCTTGCCCTGGTTGCATGTAAAGCTGACCACCATGTGGTATGTGGGGTTCAGCTCATGATTGTTATAGGGTGATGTTAATAATATGTGATACGGTCAATATTACACTACTCATCCTAGACTGACAATCACTTTGGGAAAGTTGGATATCGTATTTTAGGATTTAGTGACTCTTCACACACTGATGGTCCTTAATGATCCTGTGTAGAGGTCGACCGATATGGGTTTTTCTCTGGCCGATGCCAAAGCCGATATTTAGAAATCGCGGTGGCCGATGGCCGATATGTGATGCCGATTTTTTTGGGCCGATATATTAGGCCGATTTTTTTTTTTTTTTTTTCCCTTCATCTCATAAAATCTAACAGTTAGACCCCTTTCACACTGGGGCGTTTTTCAGGCGCTTTTGGGCTAAAAATAGTGCCTGTAAAATGGCTCCCCTGCAGTCTCGGTGTGAAAGCTCGAGTGCTTTCACACTGAGGCGATGCGCTGGCAGGATGTTAAAAAAAAAAAGTCCTGCAAGCAGCATCTTTGGAGCAGTGTATACCGCTCCTCCACCACTCCTGCCCATTGAAATGAATGCGCACCGCTGCCGAAGCGCCTGCAAAGCGTTTCGGCAGTAGCGCTTCAGGGGCGCATTTAACCCCTTCTTCGGCCGCTAGCTGGGTTATAAGCGCCCCACTAGCAGCCGAATAACGCCGCTAAAATGACGGTAAAGCGTCGCTAAAATTAACAGCATTTTACCGTCAACGCATGCCCGCTCCAAGTGTGAAAGCAGCCTTAAGTAATAAGGAATACAGAAAATTTTTTATATTTAAACATTTATTAAACAAAACAAACCTCCAATCAGTTCACTTGTATGTAGAATTTAGATTAAAAAAAAATAACTATATCTTAAATATTAAATACACAAAAACGGGTAATCAAAACTTTTAGACGAAAATAAATGGGCTAACTTTACTGCTTTTTTTTTTTTTTTTTTAATTTCATTAGTGTATTTTTTTAAAAAAAATTGCATTTGAAAGACCGCTGCGCAAATACCGTGTGACATAAAATATTGCAACAACCGCTATTTTATTCCCTAGGGTCTCTGCTAAAAAAAATATATATATATAATGTTTGGGGGTTCTAAGTGATTTTATAGCAGAAAATACAGAATTTTTAATGTTAAGCAACAAGTGTCAGAAAAGATTTAGTCTTTAAATGGTTAAACTGAAAACTTCTCCACGGAGTTCAGTCTATTGATAAAAGAACCTGAAAGAGATACAAATGTATCTTCTTATCAGACTTGGCAGGCTGCCCAGAGGAGGAGAGAAGATAACTTCACACAACTTGCAATTGACTTCAATTACAGAAGTCATTTGCAAGTCCCGCTCGGCTTTTTTTATCAGCACAATCAGCCGATGCCGATTAAGTAAAAAAAGCCAAATATCGGCCGATATATCGGTTGACCTCTAATCCTGTGTGTAAAAGTCCAGGTTCTGTATTAGGGAGAAGCAGTTGAAGTAATTTATCTGTTCCGGTACATGGATACCCAGAAATGAGTGTTTCAAGTAATGGAAATATATTCTGTTTATCCTGTTATTATCATGCCTTGCATACAAAGATACCAGAGTGCAGTCGCACTTATTCCACTCGTACTGGGGATAATTATGGCAGGAGTTAATCATGTACATCATTATTTTATGACGAGGGAAGCACTTCTCTCTCACAAGTTTATAAAGTCTGTTTTGCTAAAAACCTTTCTTTGCCTTTTACAACGTTGGGATGATTATATAACATGCAATTGTAAATATAAAAAAATGTTATTTTATTCCCTTAGATGATTTCTGCATATTGAAGAAATCAACATTTGTTTCTCAGTTCTATCTCAAAAATCCTACAAATGTCTTTTCTATCACACTGTAGCTTCACCCTTTTCTGGGTGTTGGGGTTAAAGGTCAAATGTTTTACATCTAAAAAACCAAAATCTCCTGCGCTACCACAAAAAAAAAATGTTTTAAATATAAAAAGATTTGTGCTATTAATTTCCACAATGGTTGCAGCAGCTGTTATCGTGTGTTTCCACACCAAATCACATGAAAATAAAAACTCTCCGCAACCAAAATCAAAAGTGCATCAAATTAAGCATATATAAATTCATATATAAACACCACGTGTATAAAACATATGTGAAAAAATATATTCCAGTGTTTAATGAAACTGTTCAAAAATATATATATTTTTTAAATGAATATTAGTAATATAAATTTGGCCGTACTGTCCTCCACTATATAAATCTATAATAAAGTGCACAGCCTATAATTAAAGTGCTTGTAAACCTTCCTTTTTAAAATAAATAAAATAACATGCCTATAGTTGCCTGCTCTGTGCGATGGTTTTGTACAGAGCAGCTCTGATCCTCTTCTGGGGTCCCCTGCCAGCGCCCCAGGCCCCTCTTCATTGGGTGCCCCCCACGGAAGGCTGCTTTCCCTGGGGGCACCAATGCGGGCTTGCTCCCGATTCCCGCTGCTGTGTCCATTGATGCAGACAGTGGGACTTGTCTCTGCTCCCGTGTCACAGGATTTGATCGAAAGCAGTGGAAGCCAGTGGCTCCTGCTGCTGTCAATCTGTTCAATGAGGAGAGAGTGCCTGGCTGGAGCCACAGCTCTCGGGCACATGGCGCATCCCAAAAAGCATATATTGATTGGTTTACGCAAACGTTATAGCGTTTACAAATTATGGTATATATTTATGGAATTTTTTTTTTTTAATACTAGTAATGGCGACGATCAGCGCCTTTTATAGTGAGACTACGATATTGCGGCGGCCAATCGGACACGAACTGACACGAATGCTTAATAAATCTATATAGAAATAGGAGTGCAGCTCTGGATAATAATGTGTTTACAGAAGTGCAAATAAAAGCAATAAACTAACAATAAACTAAACATATGTGATCATGAATCAAAACACAAAAAGACCATCCAGTGAAAAAAAACAATCCATATGTGATACCATTTAAAAATGTGCATAAAAATCAAAAATTATAATAAAAAATGCATAAATATAGAAAAGGAGCTCGCCCCCCGAACTTTTCTCCTTCACTTTGGCATGTACATTCCAATCTAGAGAATAATGTGTAATGTAACCACTTGCCGACCGCCACACGCTGATGTATGTCCTAAGTTTAGCGGAGGATATCGTTGTTATGGCAGCAGCTAGCTGCCATAACCCCAGTATCCCCGTTTTGGTGCGGCGGTCGGCTTTCAGATAAAAGTGGTCTCTGCGGCGGTTTTGCCGCAAGATCACTTTTATCGGTGGCGGGAGAGGGGGTGCCCTCCACCGCTTACCGGAGCCGTCGAGAACGGCGGAGGCGATCGCGTCTGTCCCCTTGTTGTGCCTGGAGACGAGTGAGGGGAAGATGGCGCCCACTTGTCTCCATGACACTGCAGGGCGGAAGCGACGTCAAAACGTCACTTCCGCCCATACGTCTTAAAGACACATTTTTTTCAATGTCATTTTTTTTAAATTACTTCTTTTTTTTTTTATTGCATTTTAGTTGTAAATATTAGAGATGCACCGAAATTTCGGCCGCCGAAGCATATCGGCCGAAAATGGCCCTTTCGGCAAAAAGCCGAAAGAGAATTTTTGTCGATACTGAATGGGGTGGGGCTCCGCCCCCTTCCCTGGTGCCGCCTATCAGGGGGGCTTCCTATATCGTAGAACAGAGGAGAGCCGCCGCCTATTTGATTACAGCGCCGGGAACACCACAGCTTTCATTTCAATAGCTGTGTTTTCCCCGCTGTGCGCCGTCACATACAGCCCCTCCCCCTTGTCCGGGCACTTTGATAGACAGATCACCCATCCAATGGGACAGGCGGCGGCGGCTCTCCCTTCACTGGCTGCAATAGGGACACAGGCTGCACTACTGGGGACACAGGCTGCATCTTGCGGGCACTGGTGAGGCTGCATTGATCTCTTGTATCATGTCCGCAGTCTCAGACCATCTTTTGTACCATGTCCCTTACCATCTCTTGTATCATGTCCGCAGTCTCTGACCATCTTTTGTACCATGTCCCTTACCATCTCTTGTATCATGTCCGCAGTCTCTGACCATCTTTTGTACCATGTCCCTTACCATCTCCTGTACCATGTCCCCAGTCCCTGACCATCTCCTGTACCATGTCCCCAGTCCCTGACCATCTCCTGTACCATGTCCCCAGTCCCTGACCATCTCCTGTACCATGTCCCCAGTCCCTGGCCATCTCCTGTACCATGTCCCCAGTCCCTGGCCATCTCCTGTACCATGTCCCCAGTCCCTGGCCATCTCCTGTACCATGTCCCCAGTCCCTGACCATCTCCTGTACCATGTCCCCAGTCCCTGACCATCTCCTGTACAAAAATATTTGTAAAAACAGTCACTTTCGGTATCGGTGTTTCGGTATCGGTTTCGGTTTTTGGGATCAAGGAAGATTTATTTTTGGTATCGGTTTCGGCACCAAAAAACCCATTCGGTGCATCCCTAGTAAATATGAGATCTGAGGTCTTTTTGACCCCAGATCTCATATTTAAGTGCCCTTTCACACTGGGGCGGCATCGGCGGTAAAGCGCCGCTATTGTAAGCAGCGCTTTAACGTCGGTATTCGGCCGCTAGCAGGGGGTTTTACCCCCCCGCTAGCGGCCGAGAATAGGTTAAAAACCACCGGAAAGCGCTTCTGCAGAGACGCTTTGCCGGCGGTATAGCCACGCTGTCCCATTGATTTCATTGGGCAGGAGCGGTATACGCTCCGCTCCTTCACTGCTCCGAAGATGCTGCTAGCAGTCCTGCTAGCGCACCGCTCCAGTGTGAAAGCCCTCGGGGCTTTCACACTGGAGAGACAGCAGCTGCTGTTTCGGGTCAGTTTGCAGGCGCTATTATAAGCGCAATAGCGCCTGCAAGCCGCCCCAGTGTGAAAGGGCCCTAAGAGGTCCTGTCATGCTTTTTTCTATTACAAGGGATGTTTATATTCCTTGTAATAGGAATAAAAATGACACAATTTTTTTTTTTTTTAAACTGTGTAAAAATAAATAAAATCATGTAAAATAAATAATAAAAATAATTTTTTTTTTTTTTTTTAAAAACCCCCCGACCTGACAAGCTTGCGCGCAGAAGCGAACGCATACGTGAGTAGCGCCCGCATATGAAAACGGTGGTGTGAGGTATTGCCGCGACCAGTAGAGCGAGAGCAATAATTCTAGCCCTAGACCTCCTCTGTAACGCAAAACATGCAACCTGTAGAATTTTTTAAAAAGTGAGGGTAAAAGTTTGACGCCATTCCATGTGCGGGTGCAATTTTGAAGCGTGACATGTTGGGTATCAATTTACTCAGAGTAACATTATCTTTCACCACCTAAAAAAAAATTGGACTAACTTTACTGTTGTCTTATTTTTTTTTTTTTTTTTATTCAAAAAAGTGATTTTTTTTTCCCAAAAAAAGCCCGCTTGTAAGACCGCTGCGCAAATACGGTGTGAAAAAAAAAAAAGTATTGCAATGACCGCCATTTTATTCTCTAGGGTGTTAGAAAAAAAAATATAATGTTTGGGGGTTCTAAGTAATTTTCTAGCAAAAAACCCTGTTTTAAACATGTAAACACCTAAATTCCAGAACGAGGCTGGTGCTTAAGTGGGTAATTACCGTGTGATATAAGCTGATCGTCCATGAGGGAAGTCCGTGAGGTTTCCAGTAGCATCTCTGTCGGTTCTACTAAGACTCGGTTCACTAGGTCGCCTGACAAGTCGCCTCCCGTTCTGTGCTATGGAACCGTTCTAAGGGGAGCGACGCAAGTCGCTCCGACTTAGAAAAAGGTTCCTGTGCGACTTTGGGGGCGACTTGGGGCGACTTGCATAGACTTCTATACAGAAGTCGTTTTGCAAGTCGCCCGGGCAGTCGTGTGCAGGTCGCCTTGGTGAGGCGACCTGCAAGTCGTGCCGCCTTTGGTGTGAACCGAGGCTAAGCCTGTTTTGACCCCCCTGAGAAGGGCGGTCGCAGGCTTTCTGGTAAGCCTCCATTGTACTTTATGGTGATGGGCTGCACAAGTGGTGGAGAATACAGACCTTGGGTCCTTCACGGAAAAATTATTTTTCATTTGGGCACTTTTTTATACATGGACTCCTTTTATATATATGCATTTTTTATTATAATTTTTGATTTTAATGCACATTTTTAAATATGGATTGTTTTTTCACTGGATGGTCTTTTTGTATTTTTATTCATGATCACATATGTTTTGTTTATTGTAAATTGCTTTTATTTGCACTTCTGTAAACACATTATTATCCAGCGCTGCACTCCTATTTCTATATAGATTTCTCTGTGCCCTATATCGGGGTTATAGTGCTTAGCTGCAGGATATCCTTCAAGGTTTTTCTTCACTTTTCAACATGCACCTAGCGCAATTCTTTTCTTTTTTGATTTGCTTAATAAATCTGTATGGCGAGTTGATATATTGCACAATGAGGTTTCTTCTTCTATTCCCTATAGACTGCATTTTTATGGTGAAGGACAGTACTGCAATATTTATATTACTGATATTCACAGAAAAAAAATATTTTTGAATGGTTTTATTGAACTTAGGAGTAATATATAATATATTTTTTTCACATAGGTTTTATACATGTGGTGTTTTGTGTTTATGTATGCATTTATGTATGCTTAATTTGATGCACTTTTGAGTTGGTTGTGCAGAGTTTTTATATTCAAATGTTTACATCTGATTTTTATTTGCAGCTGATTCTAACAAAATCTATAACGTGTCAGCTTTATCTACAGCATGGTCAGGGTTGTGTACAGAATATTTTGGCAGATCACTACATGTTTTGTGGTGGGAAGGAAGCGGGGAGGTAATTGTCAGGGTGGCCCCTGCATTCTCCCTATCGGTCTGGGTTGGGTTTCCTCCATGCTGGCTGACAGTTATCGCCTCCATAGGCACCTTCGTCTTTGCCCAAACTGGTCCATAGTACTGTATATTATATCCAGTACAAATTGTGGATCTGGGAGTCAACTCCATTGGGTTCTGATTGGTAATAAAACACAGATTTTGCAGTCCCAGTGTAGTTGATCAATCAGTTAGTCCTAATCTTTCCAATCGATGAGTATGCTGAAATCTCCTGGACAGATGGGACGAGATAACATCTCTACAAACTGTGAGTTCCCTTTATAACCTACCCCTTAAAGGGACCGTCATATCCCATTACTGTGTATTTTCTTCCATCTTGCTGGTTTATATCAGACTAAGCCACAGTGCACTCTTTTTGTGCAGCAGGAATCAATGTTGGTTATACACAATATATAAAAGTGATCGTTGCATAAGGTGGTCCATTTTTTTTTTTTTAGGTACAAAAAGTGATAATATCCAGCATTTTATAGCAGTCTGCCGAAGCCTAACTCTCTAAATACACTTTACTGCTTAAAATGGAACTTTATTCATAACTTCATAACAATGTTCTTTAGCAAGGAACATATTGTACATAATATATTCATAATTATGCCAGCAAAATTAGGGTGTGCTATAAATTTCCTCTACCGTTGTTTGTTACATTTTTCCCCGTGGCTGTTATTTTGCTGGAGCCCAAAGCAGTCACTTTTTTAATCTCTCTCCTTTCTTTTGTCTCAAAAATGATATGACACATTCTGCAATTCTATATGTAGTTCCAGCCTTGACTGCATGTCTTAGCTCAGCAAAAGGGGGAAGGGCAGGAGCTGCAGAGCGCTCGGATTCACAGTGCTGCCAAGGGAGAACAAAATCATGAAGATGAGACACTCTCCCCAGCAACAGCAGTCTGTCCTGTCACCTCTCCTGCTTTTTTCTCTCCCTAATCTATCATCCTTCAGCACAGGCTGTCTGTTTCCTGTGGTTTCTTCCAATCCCTCAACAGCAGCATGTGTTATGCTGTCAGCAGATCGCCATCTAGTGACTGCTTCAGTGCTCTGATTCTCAGCAAAGTGCCAAGAATAGAGGACAACTGAGGCTGCACAGAAAAGGATGAGCCAGTAAACTACTGGGTTTCAAACAGTGTGGGTACTTAAGCAATGTGTCAATACTTACATTTCTGACGAAAGTTCCACTTTAAAGCAGATTTCCAAATTGTGTTTAAACTTCAGCAACTAAACTTTGTTGGATCTTGTTTTACCTAAAATTGCAGGATGTTTAAATGACCTGAATGTTTTTAGATCCTGTTGAGGATCTGAGATCACATACTTTCTCAATTTGTGCGTCGGGGCATGCTAACAAAGGTGAACTGTTATCTAACACCATTTTAGACAAATCTCCTTTGCAATTGGCCGTAAAGCCGAGATGTTGCAGTATGTTTTGAGGTCTCGTAGGTTATGATGTAAAGATCTTGGCAGGGGAGGTGACGACTGAATGCTTTGTGCTGTTTTTCGCTACATAGAGTACCAAATAAACTCAGGATCTCAGCTGTAGATTGTAGATTTCTAGAAAATCAATCAAGTGTGCAATATTTATCTTTAAATACAATCTTCATAGGAAGAGCTGACTCCTGCCGGAGATCGCAGCCATCTTCTAGAGAAAGAGGTATTAATAGCCACAATCATTTATCATCTTCCTGCAGTGCCCTGTCCACTGTCCTGCTTCTATTAGCAGAATCTGACTTGTTTTTTACTTTGCAGCCAGGCCACATGACTTCTTCGATGCTCAAACACTAGACGCCATTCGCCATCGTGCCATTTGCTTCAACTTGTCAGCCCAGATCGAATCATTAGGGAAGGGGAACAGTGTGGTCTTTCACAGCATGGTGAGTGAGACAGGCAGTGCTGTTCTGCTTTGGTTCGTTTACAATAGGGTCACCACTCACTGTTCAGCTTGTATAGATGGATGTTGCCGTCACATGACGCCTTTTGCATTTGAACATTAGATTCTCACACAGCTTTTAAACATAAAAAGACTGAGCTTTGCTGCATCTAGGACTGGCTGCATCAAAGAATCACAAAGAAGGTCAAATGCAGCCTCAGAACTGTCATCTACATTGATTAAAAAAATGAGAATTTGCTGACCCATGTTCAGTATGCACTTCAAGCAGAAGAATGCCTACAGTATCCCTTATACAGAGGCTACATCCAAAAACTAGGGGAAGATTGTTAAAGCATGGTTGTAAACCCAATAAAAAGGAAAAAAAAACAGTCTTTGCAATAGATTTGTAGTATTTGTAACTTCTTTTTTTTTTTTTTCCCCATACATTGAATTTTAGTGAAAATATCTGTTGAACCTGCCTGTGACTTCCTCTTGCTTAATGGTGGTGGCAACAATCTGTGGGCTTATCTGCTCTCTGCAGCATTGCCACTGCTTTGTGCGTATGCTCCAAATGATTAAAAAAAAAAAAGTAATGTCTACAACTTCCTTTGCGCTCTGTTCCATATGTCCTGAGTGGTGGGAGGGACCAGTCTTCCCTACCATGAATTGCAATGACAAGAGGAGCTACTGTCAGTAATACACTCACACCCACCCCAGGGCATCAGGTCATGCTGCTGGTGTCATAGGCAGCTGGGAGCTTGATGGGGTGGGTAGGAGTGTCTGACAGCAGCTCCTCCTGTCGTCACCATTCACAGCAGTGCAAAGTGGTTCCACTCACCACCCAAGTTGTTCAGATGCAGAGAGTGATGCAGTCTTGTGAACTGAGACAAAAGCACAGAATAAAGGTATTTTAGTAGCATGTTTGTTGTACTGCTTTCTAATTTTATATAGAATGAAATTCCAAACCTACATTTGTGAAAACAACTTTTCAGTTTTACAACCAATTTAATCTCCACAAACCAAATGATAAGAATTGCTGTACATCTGCATGTTTTCTGTAGGCAGCGATGTTTAAATAATGACGACTCCTCACAAAGGCCTGAAACCATTCCTTTGTGTGTTCCACATTTTGGAATGAATGCCTCGGTGACAATACAAAGGCAGATGGCACTAGCAGATCTGCTCCCTCTCTGCTCAAAAATCTGTGATCTTTTTCTTACCTCTGGAGATGTATGGCTGTGGTACACATGCACAGAATGATCACTGATCTAGAATGTTGGAAAGTCTCTGACATACTGCTGATAGTTTTATTAGAAATGTGCTACCTTTCGATGAAGTATAAAAAAAAAAAAAAAAAAAAATGATACCATTAAATCCAAGCAGTGTGCACTGGGAGTGTTTATTTTATAGTTATGATCTTTAGCAGTCCCATGTCTGGACTTTCTCCTACAGCATGTCCCCGACAATACCTGTAGCATATCTGTAGTTTCTGATTACCTTCTTTGTATCATTACATATGCTGAAAATTTTGTGCGGTGCTTTGACATGAGGGGCAGCAGTTGAGGCCTATACATTTTTTAACTTGCCAGCCACTGCCTTTATATTGTCCGATTTTATTGTTTTAGATTTTAGTTATTGGACCGTGTATGGCTTCTGCAAATACAGGATAAAAAAACGAATTCACACTTTTTCTGAACTCTAGTAATGTGGCGGTGATATGTTCTACTTCTAGGGGCTGCAACTTTGACTTTAAGGCTTCATATACCCGGGATGTTTTAAAACCTCTCCTGAACGATGGAACTTTACAGCTATTAATCATCGTTTAAAAACGTCCGTTGTGCTGTGTTTACATGCCACGTTTGCTTTTAGAAGCACTTTTTACATTGTAAATGGTCATAAATGTATCTCCATTAAAAACGCCTATAAACAAAACGTGGCTAAATGTGAGCTACCGCATTTACAAGCTGTTACAGGCATTTGGCGTTTCAAATGCCTCTGAACATCCGTCCTGAATGCATTTTTTCGCTTTCCAAAAAATGCTTCCGACCTCAACTGCATAGAAACTACTATAAACGACCCTGTGTACATGTACTGATAGGATAACTAGGAGGAGAGTTCAGGAGCAGCTGAAAAAAATGCCCAACTGCTCCTAAACGTCCTTTTACCAGCAGCAGTGTACATGAAGCCTTAAAGCAGTATTAAACCCTAAAATAAACATTATATTGCAGCTTAACAATTCTTATTTGTGATAGCTGTATTAGTTTCCTTTTTTAGTCTTTATTCTATTTGTGAAACGGCCAACATGTTTCAGCCGTCAGGGCTCAGTCAGCAATGACCAAGGCCTGACAGTCGAAACATGTTGGCTGTTTTTACAGCTGTAACTCATGGGTGCCGACTATTCCTCTTCTGGATTATGCATTTTTAGAGGCATCGGAAGCCTCAATCTAAGCACCGGGTTGGAGCTGTGAATTAAAGGGTAACTCCACTTTTGTGGGGGGAAAAAAATAGCAAATAAAAAAATATATAACTTATACAATTGCGACTCAAATCCTATTGTAATTAAAAATTGTACTTAAAAATTACCTTTTTTTTTTTTTTTTTTTTTTTGTGCAATCTGCAGCTTTGTAATTTTCAGTAGAATACAATATGGCTACCTAGAGGTGTTCTGTACACAAAATGCGCAACAAAAAAATTATTTTTCGTAAGATACTCCCAATAGGTAATCACATCTAAAGGGATGCAGAACCAGCAATTTTCCTCATTAGAGCCCTTGCAGGTGTAACAGCCGACTGATAATTAGGAAACCACTCCCATTAGATTCACTTACCACATGGACACAGGTAGGAATCTGCAACAAAGTTTGTTAAAAATCCATGTAATGTACATAGATCACCCAGAGGGAAATTTTCCTAAACAAAAGTGGAGTTAGTCTTAAAGGAGGTGGTAGCACTGTTACATCTGTTTACTAGCTTAAGCTGCCCATACATTACACAATTTTCTTATTCAATTTCCTTTAAATTTACCCTCAACTGTGTAGTGCAAGGGCCTGCCTGATTGCATACTAATTGAAAGTGTTTAGGTGTGACCTCGTATTATATGGTTTTGGTAAATCTAAAGGAAAATAGTACAAGAAAATTGTATAATATATGGCCAGCCTAAGAAAATGTTTTTGCTAGTACTTTTAACACTCCCCTCCCCCCGCCTAAAAAAAAAAAAAAAAAAAAAACCTAGTACAGTTTTAAAGTTCTACATTGTTCTGAATTCTTCTAATGTTCTAAACATGACATTTTCTTCCAGGTGATTGCAAAAAGAAAAGAAGATTCTGGAAAAGTGAAGTTGTTGCTGCACTGGACCCCAGAAGATATGTGAGTCAGTGACGGTTATCTGCTTTCAGTGACTTTCCCCTTTTATCTTCTGTCCCATGTTGAGCACATCTGTGATTGTCCCCTTCTATCCCATGTTGAGCACATCTGTGATTGTCCCCTTCTATCCCATGTTGAGCACGTCTGTGATTGTCCCCTTCTATCCCATGCTGAGCACATCTGTGATTGTCCCCTTCTATCCCATGTTGAGCACGTCTGTGATTGTCCCCTTCTATCCCATGTTGAGCACGTCTGTGATTGTCCCCTTCTATCCCATGTTGAGCACATCTGTGATTGTCCCCTTCTATCTTCTTCTGTCTCATGCTGAGCACATCTGTGATTGTCCCCTTCTATCTTCTTCTGTCTCATGCTGAGCACATCTGTGATTGTCCCTTTCTATCCCATGCTGAGCACGTCTGTAATTGTCCCCTTCTATCCCATGTTTAGCACTTCTGTGATTGTTCCCTTCTATCCCATGCTGAGCACATCTGTGATTGTCCCCTTCTATCCCATGCTGAGCACGTCTGTAATTGTCCCCTTCTATCCCATGCTGAGCACATCTGTGATTGTCCCCTTCTATCCCATGCTGAGCACATCTGTGATTGTCCCCTTCTATCCCATGCTGAGCACATCTGTGATTGTCCCCTTCTATCCCATGCTGAGCACATCTGTGATTGTCCCCTTCTATCCCATGCTGAGCACGTCTGATTGTCCCCTACTATCTTCTGTCCCATGCTGAGCACGTATGTGATTGTCCCCTTCTGTCTTCTTCTGTCCCATGCTGAGCACGTATGTGATTGTCCCCTTCTGTCTTCGTCTGTCCCATGCTGAGCACATCTGTGATTGTCCCCTTCTATCACTGTCCTGTGCTGAGCACATCTTTGATTGTCCCCTTCTATCACTGTCCCATGCTGAACACTTGTGGGCATCTAAGCTGCCAGTTGCAATATATTCATTTCACTTTCAGGGAATCCACTGCTTTCTGTGTATGGGGTTCCCTTTTTTTGCTGTCGGTCAGGTAGAAAATAAGGTGCCCCACACTATTTTATGATGATTGGCGGTCAGTGGGTGTGTGCGGCTTCTGTGCCCCACTACTAACACTAAATATGGGCTTTTATTTGCACTAGATTGTGCATCCCCCTGAGATAAAGCATAGGATGCATTAAGGTGAAAAAACACAAAGGTTTACACCCCCTTTTATGAGGTTATGGTACAGGGGGTCACTTTTAGGTTGGCATGACAGGAACTTGATCATGATCCACCTGTCACCTGCCTGCCGTCAACAAGACGATTGCGATTGACTGGTTGCCGACCCAGTGCTAGACTAATATAGCTGTTTAGGTACATATTTGGTGAAGGAAGTCTGAATTGCAGTAAAGAATTTCTAGTGAGGCAGTGCCAAATTCGCAACAGAGCCACAAGGGGGCACTCCAGGAAAAAAAAATCATATAGAAGAAGTTTGGTGCCCCAGTTTTTATCATCTGGGGAAGTACAGAGTAATTCAGGGGTTATACTGCTGCTTGCATTAGTTTGGGACGCCAAAAAAACCCTTTGAAGACAGAGATCTGCAAAATCTGTAGACATTCCCTGTTAATGATGAAATAGAACGGGCATTCTATGACGATTGGATCATTCCAGGAAAGATTGTCACTCCTACAAAAATCTTTATCCAGTGAAAGAGTTCACTAAAAAGTGGTCTGTTCCTGTAGTTGATCCTGCCATCTAAGTCCTAAACAAATCTCCCACTGTACTAGTTAAAGGCGTTCCTTCATTTAACAATTCTGCAGATAGGAAAATTGATTTCTTCACTTCAAGACCCAAATACGTTTATATAGGTTGCGACTTTGAAATGGTTTACCAGGATGATGGCTGAAGATATCAGTCGTCATCCTGATATCAGTTTTTTACAGCTGGTGGTTGGCTCTCTCATGAAAGCATTCTGAGCGGCTCATGAGCCGCTAGAACGCTTTCAGAAGTGGTAGGAGGTGATGTCCCGCCACTCGCAGGTGTCTCTCGGGCTTACCGCTTTCGCCTTTTCGCCCGAGAAATGGTACAACGGTGCAGCCGGCTGTGTAATGTTTAGGTGTTATAGGTAATTTTCCAGCAAAAAATACAGATTTAAACTTGTAAAAAAAAGAAAAAGCCTGGTCTTTAAGTGGATAAAGGCTCTCTTTACTGTTGCAGGCCCAGCCCTGCAAACAGCTGTCGCTGCAATTTCAGTATGACAAACTGCTCCAAAATTACCCTCTGCTCTGCTTTCTTTGTTTGGATGCACTAGAACAGTGATAACGAACCTTGGCCCCCCAATATTTTGGAACTACATTTCCCATGATGCGCATGCACTCTACAGTGTAGTTGAGCATCATGGGAAATGTAGTTACAAAACATCTGGGTTGCCAAGGTTTGCCATCACTGCCCTAGAATGTGATGAGACACATTTCCAGACTGGCCGTAATCTCCATTCACATGTGTAGACTTTTGTTGCTGAAACTGCCCAGAAAAAGTGCTGAACACATATGCTTTTTCAAGGCGGACTTCTTTGACCAAATAATATGTTGCAGGAGGGAAGTTTTTTTCTTCTACAGTGGAAGAATCCAACCCCACTTCCTCCTCAGAAACCTCTACCTCAAAATACTTTACTCAGGCTTTAAATGCAAAACCTAGGTTCAACCCTTCCTTATGGCACAAGACCATCAAATCTTCCCCAAATCCCCTTCCCAATGAAGGGGCACCCTCACTCCTAAGAGAGTGAGGACGTCTGGTACAGTTTTCCTCTCTCTGGGTCATGAACTTCTAAGACCTGTGGATTCAGTGGGTGCTTTCAGAGGTGTTCTCTGCTTAGGGTGTTCAGAGAACCAAGCGATCAGCAGTGTTTGACTACTTGGTTCTCAGCCTTAGAGCCTGTGGGGGACAGATGCAACATCGGACCGATGCTGCATACACCTATGTAAGTATGATTCTAAAATAAAAAAAATCCCATACTTCTCTTTTAAATAAAACAACTTTTGTTCACACACAAATGCGCACCTAAGGTCCCGCACACACTTAAACAATGACCACAGGTGCGATATCGCTGCAAAAGTCAGAGTGAGAGCAATACTTCTATCACCAGAGCTCACGTTTAACTCTAAACTGTTTTTAAAGCATCACCTATGGAGATTTTTAGGTACTGTAGTTTGACACCATTTCAAGGGTGAGCGAAATTTTAAATCTTGACATGTTTAGTGTCTATTTACTTGGCGCAACATCTTTTATATTTTACCAAAACTTGGGTAGTGTTTGGACGCACTAAAATGCATTTAAGTGTTTTGTTTTTTTTTTTTTTTTTTTCCTGAAAATTTGCATTTGATAAACTGTTGTGCAAAGGCTTCTGCTTTCAGAAAATATATCATGGTTGGGGCTCTCAATTTTGTAGCAAAAATAAAAATGCTGATTTTATCATACCATATGTGGGAAATGCCAAAATTTGTCTGGATGGCAAGTGGTTAATGGTTGAGGGAAAAAAAGTAAGAGCCCTTGCACACTGGGGCGGTTTGCAGGCGCTATTGCGCTAATAATAGCGCCTGCAAACCGCCCCGAAAGTGCCGCTGCTTTCATTCCAGTGTGAAAGCCCCGAGGGCTTGCACACTGGAGCGATGCGCTGGCAGGACAGTAAAAAAAGTCCTGCCAGCAGCATCTTCGGAGCGGTGAAGGAGCGGTGTGTATACCGCTCCTGCCCATTGAAATCAATGGGACGGCGCGGCTATACCGCCGGCAAAGCGCCTCTGCAGAGGCGCTTTGCGGTGGTATTTAACCCTTTCTCGGCCGCTAGCGGGGGGTAAAACCGCCCCGCTAGCGGCCGCATACCGACGGTAAAACGCCGCTAATAATAGCGGCGTTTTACCGCCGACGCCACCCCAGTGTGCAAGGGCTCTAAGATTTTTGTACTTGCTGTAAAATCGTTTTTTGTTTTTTTTTTTTTTTTTTTCTTGGGGGGGAGTCCATTGAGATCAGATCTTACTCCCCTGTGTTTGTTGCGCTTGCCTTTAGTACTGCTTTCCCCCCAAAGCTGAGGCCTGCTGTGTAGAGCATGAGTTATACAGGGACTGGCCTACAGACTACTGTTTGCCAGTCTCCCAACCCCCCCATAGGCACCAGTATAACCCTACACTCTCTGAATACCTGTGTCCCTCAAAAGATTCTAGGAAAGATTTTAGGGCAAGTACTGAAACTGTATCTTTTCTTTTTTCGGGTGTCAGGAATGAGACCGCAAATTTGCATGCTGACCAAAACAAACCATTTAATATTTCGACATTTTAATATCGTCTTTGTTGCCACGTACATACAGATCGTATTGGATCATGCTGTATGTTTTGACTTGTTCCTTGCTTGTAGCCTCCCGGATGTCTGGGTGAACGAAACAGAATGGCACCAGTTAAAGACAAAGGTTGTCCACCTATCCAAACTCCCGAGCGACACCGCCCTGCTTTTGGACCCCAACATATACAGGTCAGTCACCGTGCACATTCCCTGCTCACACTCTTCACATGTCCAGTGTAAATGTTTGTCTTTAATCTACACAGTATTGTTTGATGCTTTTTGTGCTTTAATGTACAGAAATCCTAGTAAAAGGATGGCACTCAGTGGATCACTGAAAGATCACTGCTTTTAAGAACCCATCCTGGTTGGTATAATTTTTTTTTTTTTTTTTTTACTATAAATGTGTGATATTTCCACATCCCTTAGCTGGTAAACCAATATCAACTGTTTCTGATTTTCTTTGGTCATTACCTCCTTCTAGCATAATGTGCCCTATTATTTGCCCAGATGGGGAGGGGGAGCATACACAGAGCTCCACCAGGAGAATTGGGGCTCATTCATATCTTCCCATTTTAAAACATGCATTGTCTGATCCCTGGCTTATCAGTCAAGTATCTGCTTTGTCCTTGTTATCTAGTTTGCTAGTAGATTGACAAATAACAAATTTGACAATAGTTTCTCAGTGGTTTCATTTTTCCATCTGCAATCTCTAAACTTGAGAAGAAAAATGTAATATTGCAGCTTGCCTGCCCTTATATGTGGTGACTGCTTTGGATTTTTCTTTTTTTCTGGCTTTATTCCTTTTTTTTTTTTTTTTTCCCCTGGTGATTTTACCAGTAACACTTCTTTTTCTTGGGTGACAACAATCGCTCACTGCACTGTCTATGCAGAAGCAGGATTGTCACTACAGATCACCTCACTTTGTTATTTAGAAGAGGGGGAGGTGTTCTGTAGTCCACAGAGGAGACCTAGGCAGGACTGAGAAAAGCAGAGATTTCTGGCAGGTTCAACAGTTTATTTGGTACTTTTTAACCACTTGCCAACCTCCTAACTGTACATCTACATCATGTTTTTTACGTCAAATACTAGGGTTATGGCAGCAGCGAGTTGCCATAACCCCAGTGTATGTATATATCAATTTTTTTTGTTAGGCGGCTAGCTTTCGGATAAAAGTGATCCCAGCGGCAGGAGAAGTTTTATAGGTGACGGGTGCAGTTGTTTCCGGGTTTACCAGACCTGACGGTAAACCCGGAAGCGGTCCGGTTCGGCAGATGCCCTTGGTGGACTGGAGTGACCTCTGACGTCCCTTTCAGTTCTCAGCCATTAAAAAAAAAAAAAAAAGTTAAGTCCGAAGAAAATTATTTGACCGAGGACCTGTAATGCTTTTTTCTATTAGTAGGAATGTTCACATTCCTTCTAATAAAAAAAAGGTAATTAAAGGGACAGTGTAAAAATTAAAAGTAAAATAAATAATAAGAAAAAAATTTAAAGCGCACCATCCCTAAATGCTTGTGTGCAGAAGCGAGCGCATATGTAAGTCGCGCCTGCATATGTAAACGGTGTTCAAACCACACATGTGAGGTATTGCCGCGATCGTTCGAGCGAGAGCAATAATTCTGGCACAAGACATCCCCTATAACCCTAAACGGGTAACCTGTAAATAAATTTTAAAGCATCGCCTATGGAGATTAAGTACCGTAGTTTGTCGCCATTCCACGAGCATGCACAAATTTTAAAGCATGACATGTTGAGTATCTATTTAAAATTAAATCAATATAAGTGCCACGCTCTGCCCTCCATCCAAAAATAATTGTGCTATATATTTAAACAATAAAGATCAGCTCATGTAATACATTTCAATGTAAAAAAAAAATTAAAAAAATGTAAAAATATATATGTAAGAAATATTCCATACAATCAATAAAAATACAATCAAGTGCAGTTCATATGTGTCTCTAAAAACGTGGGTTCATCAGCAAATCATATGCCATAAAGGCTTCTTGATCCGGTTATTCATATGATAGTGCTCCAAAATCAAAAACCACACTTGTGCTCCCCACCAATGGTGTTGTCCTCACCTCAGGGAGTGTGACCTAACAATTAAGTTTAGTCGAATAGTGCTGGCGAGCCTCTCCTGGGCTCAATCAAATAGATAGGAACTCTGGGCTTCTAAGCTAATCCTTGGATCAGTTTACCTGTCACTAGATATCAAGGTACATGTAAATGAAAACAAGCTCTAATAGTGCTTATATTGTTAAAGCATATACTTTATTTTTAAAAACGGGTGAGGTACTCGCATATTCCTGGTGCTTCCAGCACACCAGGCTACATCAGTCAGTGTATAGTATCCCCAAAGAGCTGCACAATCACTTTCTGCCCGAGATTGTACGCCCCTCCCCAACGCATGTCGACAGGTGGTCCACAGCGGTATTAAACCCAAAAACAAATATATATAATATATTGCAGCTCACCTTGGATGCGGTGACTGCATTTGTTTTTCTCTTTTTGTCTTTTTTTTTTTTATTTTACTTTATTTCACCTGGTGATCCAGCCAGTAACACAAACAGGGTGTCTGCATTCTCGATGAAGTAGTAACACAGACACTTTTTGGACAGCAGCATTGTCATTCTGGAGGGAGCGTAGTGTTCGATGGACTAGCAGATTTAGATAGACTTGACTAACAAAAGGAAACCAATCTTCACACTTTATAGGCAGTTACAGCAACAGCTTTTTTTCCCGTTTGGGATAAGGGTTGTAAATGATTAAAAGCTGACCATTGTAAGCATTCTTGTCACTGGTAAATGGTTTGTCTCAATACTCCTAAATGCTACTTTGTCCTAACAGCTTGGTCTGTAAAGTAAAATTGAAAAAAAAAAAAAAAAAAACCTGACTTACTGGCAGGATCAATGGGTGGAAATTAAAGGAAAAAGCCTACAAAAAAGAAAAGTAATGCAGCCACCTCATGTAAAAACTGGAAAACTGCAATTTAATTTTGGCTTTAATACAGCTTTAACAAAATAAGCCTTTAGCCTATAAGGTGGCAGTGTTCACCTGGTAAATGCTGTAATTTGAAACCACAATTACAATATTAAAAAAAAAATAAATTTTTGTTTTTTGTTTTTTTCTTAAACAGTGCACCATATGCCCTCAAAAAATATTTAAAAAAAAGAACAATTTTAGGTATGGAAAGTTAACTTGACAATTTACCTGATATATGTGGACACTGCTAAATTTGCCCAGGGCATCTAGACCTCAATGACCTTGAAGCATAAAAGGATAATCTGCTGACTTCCAGAGCAAAGAATGAAGGGCTGCCATCATACAAAGCAGATTAGAGGAGATCCATCTGGAACTTGTAGTGTTCCTGATTTCCTGTCTCCACTGATATGTTGGCTTGGAGGAAGGGGGATTGAGCAGGTGATGGCTAACCCTCAGCTTACATCTTACACAGTGACCTTGATGGGATCCCTGTATGCTGACAAGGTTACATTGTTGAATGACTAAATATGTTTTGGGATGAGGGGCCACAAAGCTCTGTACCAGTTTCTGCACATGTGGCAAGCCTGAATCTGCCAGTCCCTGCTGACATTCCAGTATCTTGTGTTTCAGAGCCGTGCCACAGGAGCATCCTAAGAGAAGATAACAGCAGATGGCACCAGAGAAGCGGCACAGTCTTCACCACTGAGAAACATTTTGATTGGAAAATTGCACATTTGCTTAATCCTTGTCCCGCCAGTCTTTGATTGCAGTGTACACTGATTGTAACATTTGTGTTGTGGGGTATAAATGTCGGCTTCTTGCTTATCTCTCCTCCCTGATTTGCTATGTCAGGCCATGCATGATGGCCGCCCTTGTCTAATGTAACTTGTGCTGTGATATCATTTTATCCCAGTTCATGGCGGATGTCCTCTTGTACTGGCTTAATTTGCTGACCAGTATGTTCCATCTGAACCATTCACTGGGTCACAGCCCAGTAAATGATCCCCAATAATGTATCTGCTGGGGCGCCCAAAATTCCCCCCCAACAATCCTGACAACAATCATGGGAATCAGAAAGATGTACTTTAATGACCTATAAAATGTATAACGCACCAAAGTCAGGCATGAGATCTGCTGAAAGAACTATATTTTTTTTACGAAGAAAACTGAAAATCGCGCTTATTTACTGGTCCTGTCCAAATGTTGGAGCTGTTTGTGCATCCCTTGTAAATAATCCCGAAGATTTGTAATATATTTTTATATTATGAACTTTACCTTTCTGTAGATTTGTTTTTAGAAGCATGAGAATTACTGTACATATCCGGGAATCATAAAGTCCATTTTGTTAGGCCAGGTTTCCCTTTTATAATGAAATGAACGAAGCACCTTTTTATAACAACAAAAATGTCCCTGCAAACTAATGTTGTCTTGTGTTGTGGGTGGAAACGCTGCACAGCTAATAGGGACTTCGGTCATGTCCCTGCATTTTACGATAGGGCACTCTGTGTTATCTCCCTCCTGTATTCTATAAGGGGAAATGACGCACGTGGGACAGTCTATGAACACTCTTCGGCTTTGAGATGTTACCACCTCCACCTGCCACTGTCCCATCTGCGTTTTTTTCCTTTTCCTTGGTGAAAGCACTTCCAATGACTCGGACTTGTATACTGTCATTAGGGCACCATGAGATGCCTTGATTCTGATGTAGTTATTTGTTTATGTATTTGTACTTCTATCATGGTACAATGGTACCCTGGTGGAATTTTTTTTTTTTTTTAATTTTTACAATAAAATATTAGAAAAAAGTAGTGTTGTGTGATCTAATTCTGCGTACTGGAACACTAAACGTTCGTGTGTCTGCTAATCTTCTTTCTACAGTCCATCACAGGAAGTGCTAAACATATCAGACAGACTTCTACCAGCTGCTGGGAGAGGTAAGGGTTACATAAAAGTGTAATTCTGTCGAAAAATGTATTTTCTTTCTTGTCCATTAAGTGCTTGCCGTCCATGTAACGTCATATGACGTCGCGCAGACTTTGAGCGGTGATATCTGATGCCTGCAGCTACAGGCATCATTCATATATCATCTTTTAGAGCCGGCAATTCCCTTCACTATAAGAATGATCATAACGGCTGTTCAGCCATTTGATCGTTCTTATAGGTGGCAAGAGGGGACTCTCCCTCCCCAGATGGTCCCTGGAGTATCTATGATCGTTCGGAAGCCGGGTGTGATGTTATGACTATGCTCTGCATTCGAAAAAATGCCGCCGCCTCAGCTGGGAAGCTGAGATGTTCGTTTTTTTTTGTTTTTTTTTTTTATTCCAGGCTTCCCAGCCTAGAGGTGGGATCTGGGGACTTGTTGACCCCAGATGTCACTTTAAAGAGGACCTGTCAAGCACTATCCCTTTTGCAAGGGATGTGTACATTCCTTGTAATAGGAATCAAAGTGATGAAAAAAATGTAAGTGTCAAAATAGAAAAATAAAAGAAAAATTAACAATAATAAAAAAAAAAATTTAAAGCGTCCCTGTCTCCACATGCTCGCTTGCAGAAACGAACGCATACGTAAGTCGCGCCCACATATGTAAATGGCATTCAAACAACACATGTGAGTTATCACCGTGAACGTTGGAGTGAGAACAATAATTCTAGCTCTTGACCTCCTCTGTAACTAAAAAACATGTAACCTGTTAAAAATTTGAAAGCTCGCCTATGGGGATTTTTAAGTACCGAAATTCCACGAGTGTTTGCAATTTTGAAGCATGACATGTTGGGTCATCATCTATTTACTCAGTGTAACATCTTTCACATCCTACAAAAAATTGGGCTATCTTTACTGTTTTGTTTTTTTTTTTTTTTTTACATGTAGGAGAGAAATGTCAGAATTGGCCTGGGTGGCAAGTGGTTAAGGTACATGGGTAATTAGACACTGTTAGGTTATACTGTTGCCTACAGCAGAAAGGACACTGACAAATTGTAGGCTAGCCCAGGAGAGCCCCTCTTGTTCTCGGCGTGCCTCGTGTGTTTTTATATTTTGCTAGTGTCTTAGGAGAATAGGTATCATTTTTGTCTTTTTTTTTTTTTTTTTCCTTCAGTCAAGATTTCACGCCCCAGCCTAGGTGCTAATGGCTGAGAGAGTCTGCCTGCCAGTTGTCCAAAATGAGATGTAAATAATGAGCAATGCTGGAATGTGAAGTTCTACCCAGATTTGCAGATTTTGAAGATTTGCAGCTAGACATCTGGTTCCTCCCTGATGGCCTACAGCACTGTGTCTCAACTCTAGTCCTCAAGGTGCCCCAACAGGTCGTGTTTTAAGTATTTCCCTCAGATGAAATGCCTGTGGTAATTACTAAGGTAGTGAAACTGATCAAATCACCTGTGCAAAATAATGGAGAGCCTGAAAACATGACCTGTTGGGGCGCCTTGAGGACTGGAGTTGAGAAACACTGGTCTCAGTCCTCGAGTATCCCCAACGGGCCATGTTTTGGGAACTTCCCTTAGATAAAATAGCTCTTATCAATACCATGTCATTGATATTGATTTAATTACTTGGCACCCACGCTATAGCCAAAAGACGGCTACAGCGCAGGTCTTAATTGCCGTGAGAGCGTCCATGGACGTTCTCCCGAGCAAGAGCTGTCTGCGGGTCGCGTGCGGCATGCTCTGTGCTTACCGAGTCTGAGACTCGGCTGATCACAGATCAGAATAAGGGGTCAATCCCGGCCCCCAACCACGTGTTCAGCTGTCAGCCAATGACGGCTGATCATGTGATGTAAACAGAAGATCGGTAATCAGTATATTTTTTTCCCTCACGCTGTCAGCATGAGGAAAAAAAAAGCGATCACTGGCTTCTGTCAGAGGGACATTGGTCCCTCACACAGAAAGCAGCGGCTGCATTTTCTGTGCCAATCAATGCCCATCAGTGCCACCCATCAGTGCAGCCTCATCAGGAGGAGGAGAAAAATTACCCGTTTTCAAAATTTTATAACAAACTATGGAACAGTTGTTTTTTGAAAAAAAATTTTTTCGGTCCTTTTCGTTTTATTTAGCAAAAAATAATCCCAGCAGCAATTAAAAACCACCAAAAGAAAGCTCTATTTGTGTGAAAAAAACAATAAAAATTTAATTTGGGTACACTGTAGCATGACTGCAATTTTCATTCAAGTGACAGCACTGAAAATTGGTCTGGGCAGGAAGGGAGTTGCCCAGTGCCCAGTAAGCAAGTGGTTAAAGCAGCTGTGCAAAGTAAAGGAAAACCTAAAAACATGGCCCCTTAGGGGTACTTGAGGACTGAGGTTGAGAACCACTGGTCTGCAGTATGCATGCCACTGCTGTTTGTTTTTTTTTTTTACATCCTGATCGGAGGACCCTACAACAGGAGGGTCAAGCATTGCAGGGATAACAAATTCACTCGAAATTCTAATTGGCAAGCAAGATTCCTCCAACCTCCAAGTCCCCTGTACTGACAAGTTGCCCAGGGCTCCTCCCCAGCCCAACAGACCGGCATCCTTTTATGGGGATCTTTCAGAAGATATAAAGCAAGGACTTCCCTGACTCCAGATTCATAAGTCACCAATAGGGCTGCAACTAACGATTATTTTCATAATCGATTAGTTGGCAGATTAATCGAAACAATAATCGGTTAATAAACTTAAAAAAAAGTGTGGTTTATAATTTAGTTAATATGTAAAGTTTATAAAAAAAGCGATTTATTCTTAAATATCTCTATGCAGTGGTAAATATAAATAACCAACTATATGGTTAGGGAGCAAAATATGTAATCCACTCTGAGAATAACAGACAGAAGAGATATACTGTATATATTATTAGAGGTGATATACTGTATATACTTTTAGAAGATATATACTTTATATACTATTAGAGGATATATACTGTATATACTATTAAAGGGTGAATCTGGTAAATATCATCACTCATATCAATTTTTTTTTTTATTTAAAAAACAATTAATGTCTAACTTAAAAAAAAAAATAATTTTAACGGGAAAATTTGGGAATAGAAAACTTCTTGGTCAAAGGAATTTTCAGACAGTGTATGTGGTTTTCGTTCAGAAATGACATTCATTTTAAAAACAGAATGTTAACAATAAGTGAAAATTTCAAACATTCTTTCATTCAGCGAGTGTACAAGGATTTTTCGTCTGAATATTCTCGTCTGAAAATTGATCGGTGTGGCCAGCATAAGGCTCGGTACACACCTATTCAGTTTGCTTTTGATCTCTTTCTGCAGTGCTTTTTGCTGTGCGTTTTGATTTTTGCGCATGTGATTTTGCTGTGATTTGCATTTTTTTTTTTTTGCCAATTTGTTGTTGGGCAATTAAAAAACATAAATTGCTGCAAAGTTGAATGACATGCTTTTCTGCAGCTTCTCCATTGAAGTATATTGAACCAAAAAAGCACCGTTTTGCGTTAAAAAAAAGTCCCTGACCCTTTCCAAATGAGCAGCTGCTGAAAAAAGCATAGATGTGAACGTGTCCCATAGGAAACCATGTAAATTAACTGAAGTGCGTTTCTGCAAAAAACACATAGACGTGAACCAGGTCTAAGACATTTATTAACATAATGGGGTTAAAAAAACTAAAATTAGCCCTTTATAGTACAAAAAAAGCAAATAATCACTACTATAAGGGGTTTATTTTTTTACTGTAGAACTGTGAAAGTAATATTTACAGTAGCAATTATTTGCTCTTTTTGTACTATAAAGGGCTCATTTTATTTTTTTTTTAGTGACCGATTAATCGATTAATCGTCAACTAATCGATGAAATTAATCGATTAGTTGTTTAAGCCCTAGTCACCAAGCCAGGGACAACCTGGTCTTTGGTGTCAGATGAATCAGTCTTTCCAGGGACTGGACTGATTTGTCCCATGATGTCAGAATGCTGTGTTGTTGGGATTTGGAGTGCAATGGGGAAAGGAGGACTGCCTTAAAGGAGTCTACCAATAACACCCAGGACTCTCATGTAGAAGAAAAAGTCAGGTGACTCCTGGACTAAAGTGTATGTGTCTGGAAGCAGAGGGTTTTAAGTTTCTGAAGGATAAGAGACTTTTTTTTCCCATTATATTTCTTTATTATAGAATTTCATCAGACCAAAATACATTCTTGTTGGAAAAGCTAATACTTATCTCTAAAACCATATATATGGTCAGTTTTCTTTTTTCTTGCATATATCATAAACACATCTACAAATATTAACTGCATATACACAAACATACAAAAACTAACCAACACACACACACACACAAAAAAAAAAGGCAAATAAATTGAGGGACTAATCCGATCCTTGGCCAATATACTAAGCTGTAGTATATCTAAGTCTATAAAAGAAATTACCACTGCTGGTGGGTTTTTACAGTACCTTCCTTTCTGGCTGCTGGTATGGCCCTCCAGCCCCATTTTCCTTCTGATACCCTACTTACTATCACAGACTATCTTTGACCTCGCTACACGGCAACAAAAAGATGGGGCCAATCGTGGGGCTGATATCCATTGTTTCCACAGTTTAATTAAATTATTAGGCATTTCCCTATTACATTAGATTTGTTGTTCCTTCAGAAGGTGACGTTATGCGACTCCAGCCAGTCACAGAGCCGGAGTTTGAATGGAAAGGGGGATTTGGGACTTTAGATGAGGCACATATGCAGTGTGCCTCCATCCCTAAAATGTATACAAAAAAGAAGGAAAAGTGGGACTTTGAATGAGATGGATGACTGTTTGTGGAGGCAGAGCCGGAGTTCGCGGCCCCAGAAGGAAGAGGGCTGAAGATGGACGCTTCCAGCCAGCGGGGACATCGCAGGCTTCTGTGTCAGGTAAGTGACACATAATAGGCCACTATGTGATGAATAGTAGCCCATTATGCTTTACCTTTGCAGGGAAACAAAGAGGAAGTAAAACCCATCAGGGTTTACTTCTTCTTTAAAGTGGATGTAAACCCACTGTCATTGTTTCTAATTTAATAACATAGGCATGTATATCCTTCTGGATATGCCCTCCTGCATGTACAGTATCTTTACCTGTCATAATTCACCCCTTTAGCTTAGTGGAGCCCCGCAATATTCCCGAATCTGTGGGCGTATCTGCTGTCTGTCACTCGGTGGGTGGAGTCGTGACGTCAGAAGACTCTTCCCCCCCACTACACTTTGAGCTTCGAGCCAGGGGAGAGTAAAGTGCACGCACAGGAGTGGCAGAGCGCGCTCATGGCCCCATGTTACGCATGTGCACATACTCCGCAGTCTACATAGGATGAAAGGAAGGGGGATGGGAATTACACATAATGTCTCTCTAAGGATCGTGCATTAGATATGTAAATCACCTGTCACTCACAGCAGGGGGAAGAACTGATTGGTATTTCTCTGTCAGTTTTTATCTCACTGAAAAAAGATAAGAGGATTGCTCAGAGCAGGATTAACTCTTCCTGGCAAGACTGGGCACAGATGACATGAAATCTTATACTGTACAAGTTACAAGCCTTAATTTAAAAAAAAAATTGGGGTTTACATCCCAGCCGATATACGTAGGCAGAAGGGCATGTACAGGTATATTAACGTACCTGTACGTTGCCCCTTAAGAAGCGGTTTGAGGGCGTGCGCCGATGCGACCTCCGTGAGTGTGATCGAGGGTCCCGCAGACTCGATGTCTGCGGGGTTACCCGTGATCATCTCATGGAGAGGAAGAACAGGGAAATGCTTGTGTGATGATCAAATACCACCAAAAGAAAGCTCTATTTGTGGGGAAAAAAGGACTTCAATTTTGTTTGGGAGCCATGTCGCACGACCTTGCAATTGTCAGTTAAAGCGACGCAGTGCTGAATCGCAAAAAATGCTCTGGTCTTTGGGCAGCCAAATGGTCTGGGGCTTAAGTGGTTAAACAGGAGGTCATCTTGATAACTTGCAATAGGAATTCTCTGAGAGAGTAACAAGGCTAGCAAAGGGGCCAGCAAACGAAGTACAGCAACCCCTGCCATTTACAGATGGGATCTGTGAGCACTTTTTGGACTCTTTTGACTAGGTTACTTTTTCCAAGATTTGAAAGACTGCCACTTGGCTTCTTTTCATACTTTCTCCAAGTTTTACAAGGGGGACATTCAAGATTTTTTGTCTGTAGCCGGCTTCAGCCATAAAGTCCTTCAGGTTTTGCAGGCCTGTTCATGTTTTGTTTGCTGTTGTCCACTCCTCAGTTTTGATGCTTTTGGATATCCTGATAGTTCAAGACTTCCTGAGGCCCTTAATGAACAGGAAAAAAATAGGATTTTTGTATTCCGTGTAAAATGCTTTTCTTAAAGTGATCCTAAAGCCTTAAGGTTTTTCATCGTAATGCATTCTATGACAGGTTGATAGCAGTGGGAACGATTGGCTCCTTCTGCTGTCATTCAAATCCGGTGATGTGGGGGCAAGCAGTGGGACTCTGGAGCGAGTACACACAGGTTCCCCCAGGGAAAGTGGCTTTCCTTGGGGTCACCTGATGAAGGGAGGGGTAGAAAGTTAACAGCGCTCTCTGCAGGGGCAACCCAATCCATACACCAGATCCACTCACAGGTGTCTGATGTATCTCATCACACTCCAACGTCATAAACCGTAGAAAGAGCCAGCAACACTGAAGTCCTTGAAGTGTAGTTTATTGGTACATCAGAGTGACAATAAAACAATAGCGCTGATGGGTTTCGGCAGAAGTGGGGGGGAGAAGTAGAGGATTAGGACTGCTCTGTGCAAAACCATTGCATAGAGCAGTTCAGTATAGGCATGTTTGTTGTTTTGTAGTAGGCTTGGGACGTGCCTGTGTTTACAAACACAGAGAACAGTGATCTGGCTGTTTTCCCTGAAAAGCATGAAGAAAAAAACAGCCAGATCTGTGAGTAAAAGCAGCACACGTTACACTTGTTAGGCAACAAACCCCTTCCCAGCCAGTGTCGTTAATACAGTATTATAACTGATCATTATTCATGTCACTAGGAACGCCTCTTATGCCGCGTACACACGAGCGGACTTTACGGTAGACTTTGCTCGGCGGACTTTTCGACGTACTTTACGATGGACTTTCTGAATGAACGGACTTGCCTACACACGATCCACCAATGTCTGTTGAATTCGTACGTGATGATGTACGACCGGACTAAAACAAGGAAGTTCATAGCCAGTAGCCAATAGCTGCCCTAGCGTGGCTTTTTGTCCGTCGAACTAGCATACAGACGAGCGGACTTTTCGACCAGACTCGATTTCGACGGATTAATTTAAAACATGTTTCAAATCTAAGTCCGTCCAACTTTTGAGAAAACAAAGTCCGCTGGAGCCCACACACGATCGGCCGGGCAAAGTCTGCCGTAAAGTCCGCTCGTGTGTACGCGGCATTAGTCTCAGATTTTCCGCCACACTATCACAGTCCCACTATTAAGTAGCTGATCACCGCCAATACCAGTATAGCATCTATAGCTGCAGAAATATAAGTATATATACCATAGTTTGTAGACACCATAACTTTCACACAAACCAATTAATATACACTTATTGGGATTTTTTTTTTTTTTTTTGTTACCAAACATGTAGCAGAATACATCTTGGCCTAAATTCATAACCCATTTTATTCGGTGTGAAAAAAATGATATAAATTTAATTTGGGTACAGTGTTGCATGACCACAAAATTGCGAGTTAATGTGGCACAGTGCTGAATAGCAAAAAATGCCCTGGTCATGAAGGGGATAAAACCTTCCGGAGGTCAAATGGTTAAGATTTCAGCTCAAAATTGATATTCAAAATATGGGTGAAATTTTCCAGTCAATTACAATCAACATGCTGAATATATGGAATAATAGCATGATAAAACCATAAAGTATATATGAATAATGACGTTAAGATTAAATTAAAAAAAAATATATAAAATTGGATACAGAGTAAAGGTACAATATGCTGTATATGATATTCAGGGCTTATGTGCAGGTACTCCCTCCTTCCGAGTCACCCTTTGTCTCCACCCCTGAGCATGTCCCTTGGTTCCACCCCTGAGCATGTCCCTTGGTTCCACCCCCTACCCACCTTCCAGTACCACCCCTTTTAGAGAATACATAACCAAGTAATTTGTATGGAGTTTGATACTGATATTAGATTGTAAGCTCTAAGGAGCAGGGCGCTCTGATTCCTACTGTATTAAAGTGTGTTGTATTTGTACTGATTACCCTCAAGTTATCAAGCACTGTGTAAACTATTGGCGCTATATAAATCCTGTATAATAATAATTATAACAACAAGAAAAGCAATAAAATAGATGTCATGCAGCCAACAACGGTAGTCCCCTCATTAATAATAGACCTTCAGCAACAATAGAGCCACCACAAAAATAGACCCCACTAGAAACAATAGATCTCCAAGCAACAATTGATCCCCCACAGCTACAATTAACCCCCCTCCAGCACCAATAGATCCTCCACCAGCAACAACAAACCTCTCCATCAACATTAGACCACCCCCCCACAACAATAGACCCCCAAAGTGACCATAGACCCCCCCGCCCCATCAAAAGACTATCCAGCGCACTCTGCGTTCCGCCTGAAAAAAAAGCCCTGATGATACTAATGTTATAATCTTGACATAATAGCGATCACTAGAAATAAACTGAGTATAAGGGCATGAATCTACACCCCTGGAGCTTCATGTATCAGCAAGGCCCTATTTAAAATTTCAAAAAGGAATCTGGGACTAAGAATAAAAACAACTGATGTCCCAATCTACTGATACCCACGAATTTTAGATTTCCTGGGTCTTTGTGGTGATATTTTCTGAAATGCACTGAAAGACTGTGGCCCTTAAAGCATTTCTTTATATTGTAAACATGCTCCCGCGATTTCCTAGTTCCCCTTCCTATATATTGCATCCCGCAGAGGCATTCTAATAAATATACAACAAACTTTGCCTTACATGAGAATATAAAGTTGATCTCAAAAGTTTTTGTGGTAGCCTTTGAATGGAAACTTTTCGATTTAAGACATTTAGTTCCATTTAAGGTGCAAATCATGCCAATGTACTAACTATGCAATGTTAGTACAGCAATCTCCCCTGCTGTTCTATTGTGTTCTGACAGGGTGATGGCCATTGCCTGAGAGCGCTGATCAGGAGCCAAAACGGCAGACCTTTTTCGATCATACCCCTTGACAGAAGCCGGCCAGCTGCAGTACACACGGGCCGAATGCCAGCCTATTGAAGCGGCCAATTTCAGCCCGACATTCGGCCTGTGTGTACTAGGCTTAAGGGTGTACTCACACTCCTGGTTTAGGCGAACGGTGTCCGATTTTGATACTCCCCTACTGATTTACACTCACAGTGGTTTGTGAGGAAGCGTTCTTGGGTACACTATCCTGCTAACCAGACCAGCGATTCCTGTTATACTACACAATTCTTCATGGAGAGAATTGTGCTCTGGCATGGTTTGCACTTAAGTGATACGAAAGGCAAGGTTTTTTTTAAATAACAAACATGCTATACTTACCTGCTCTGTGCAGTGGTTTTGCACAGAGCAGCACCAATCCTCCTTGGCAGAGGCAGCGGTGGGTGACCCAAGTACCCCCACAGAAAACCGCTTCCTCTGGAGGCACCCGAGCAGGCTCGCTCCCAAGCCGCTGCGCTGCGTGTCCATTCAGACAGAGCCGCAGCTCGACCCCACCCCCTCTTTCTCCTTATTGTCTCACTGGCTGTGATTGACAGCAGCGGGAGTCAATGAGGAATGAGAGTCCCCAGAGAGCCGAGGCTCTTGTGCACATCACTGGATCGAAATTGATCTCAGGTAAGTATTAAGGGGCTGCTGCACACCGAAGGTTTTTTTACCTTCTTGCATTTTCTTCATAAAATAATAAATAACACAGCGCTGCGTAAAAGGCGAGTAAACGTAGTAGATAAATTATATAAAAAGTGTAGCGCTATAAACTCCAAAAAAATTAAAGTGACATTAAATACAATGTGTAAATTGATATACCATATGGTTAAGTACTAGTATGAAAAAGCCAATGGCATCACTATTGATAAGGTCAGGGATTTAATTTAAACCATAGACGGGTTGAGAGTATAAGCCCTGTCTGCTCCATAAAGCAGGGATAAGAGTGTATGAGAGGGATTCCCAGATACGGGAGGGGAATGAGGTCTCTATAAAGCCCGGAGATCTAGTCGGATACCTGGTCACTTCAAGGAATGCTTGTATATGTTGTAGTCGTCAGTCTGATCACAATATTTTGTCAGTTGACTAGCATATAAAGTAATTCGGTTTCAAGAATCTCATTTAGGAGAGGTTTTTAGTGTTCTGGCATCCTAGGAGGAAAAGGCAACGAGGAACTAGTGTAACTTGGTTAAGTGTTTTATATTGTACACTAAGTGTCCCACACGCCACCTAGGCTGGACTGTCAGAATGGGCCAGAGGAACACAAAACCCCGTCAGGGAATTGTAGCACATTACACGGTGCCACAGATAAGAGAGGGATTCCCAGACACGGGAGGGGAATGAGGTCTCTATAAAGCCCGGAGATCTAGTCGGATACCTGGTCACTTCAAGGAATGCTTGTATATGTTGTAGTCGTCAGTCTGATCACAATATTTTGTCAGTTGACTAGCATATAAAGTAATTCGGTTTCAAGAATCTCATTTAGGAGAGGTTTTTAGTATTCTGGCATCCTAGGAGGAAAAGGCAACGAGGAACTAGTGTAACTTGGTTAAGTGTTTTATATTGTACACTAAGTGTCCCACACGCCACCTAGGCTGGACTGTCAGAATGGGCCAGAGGAACACAAAACCCCGTCAGGGAATTGTGGTGCACTATACGGTGCCACAGATAATTAAAAACATCTGTGGAAAAGAAGAAGCATAGGACTTAAAGGATGTCTTTCGTAAATTTAAGGTGAAAGGAGCAGCGGGTTTAGACCCGGATGTATGAAGTGAAATAGTGAAAAAAAAAAAAAAAAAAAAAAGTGAAATAAAAAGGGACAGACAAGGAGAGGTGTTAGAGAAGCAATGGATGAGTCAGGTTCAATGCTTAATTAAGGTTTCAAATAGAGAAAAAAAAAGAGGGGTGGAAATATAATCCAGACTGTGATGGTTGAGATATGAAAGACAGAAGAACAAAAAATGTTGAAATTTTAAATAATCTTAGTTCAACCATCCCACCCCCATATACTGACATAGAACGTAAACCACACAAGATATATCCTGTACTTAAGGGTAGAGAATGGGTTTTTTTTTTTTTTTTTTTTTTTTTTTTTTTTTTTTCAGGTTTGTGGAGTATAAGAATTTCATTCAGAAACTGTAGCTCCCGTACGCACTGATACATGCATTATAGTAAAGCCAGCTGTTTTCTGTAGATTTGTGACACAGTTAATGAATACACATGAAGCAACCTGGCAGGATGGGGAGGATTTATGCAGACATAAAATGACTCTGACCCTGTTTAACCAGTTTGTGACTGACCTGCAGACCGAGCTGAGGGGGATGGCAATACTGGAGACAGACAGACACAT
Source organism: Aquarana catesbeiana (assembly GCF_042186555.1). NCBI lineage: Eukaryota > Metazoa > Chordata > Amphibia > Anura > Ranidae > Aquarana > Aquarana catesbeiana. The sequence continues at coordinate 536,594,211 of NC_133326.1, forward strand.
AGACTCAAGGGCTCCTTTTATTGCTAGATTAGAAGCTTTCTGTCAGGCAAAACAACAAGAGGGGGGGTCAATATCACCCATGAAACAAATGCCAGGACAGACTGTATCAGAATTTTACTTGTCTATGGAAAGTATGATGGCAGATGAAGGAATGGATTTAGCACTGCCAATTACAATCCGAACCTTCAACAGACAGTTTATGGAAGGATTAATTCCACAGATAAGTGAAAGACTGAAAGCCTGCACACCACCCTTAATTTGTTGCGTTTTTTGGCAGAAAAAGGTTGCAAGGTTAATAAGAAAAAGTTGCAAGTGTGTCAGGAAAAGGTTATCTTTTTGGGACATTGTATATCACAAGGTACAAGACATCCCACTGAGGAGAGGGTTCAAGTGATAAAGGGAATGTTACCCCCACGGAATTTTAAACAATTGCGTATGTTTTTAGGTATCGTGTCATATTGTAGACAGTGGATACCACACGCTAGCGCTTTGATGCAGCCATTATACGATTGTTTGAAAATTGTACCGTATATGCTTACAGAGGTAGCTTATGAGTCGTTTATCATTTTAGATTACACCAAGATATTTAATCTGTACATTGCTGAGATCACTGGACACGCCACAGGTGTTCTGACACAGGCACATGTAAAACAAAGACCAGTCGCTTACTTTTCAGCAGCATTAGATCCAGTATCTAGAGGTTCACCGTCCTGTGTACGGGCGGTAGCTGCAGTGTCAATTATCATAGATAAGTCATCAGAGATTGTTCTAGACAATCCAGTTGTAGTGCATACCACACATGACATACATGCAATCTTGTCTCAGGTACAGCCCAAACACATTTCCATGGCTAGGCAATTAAGGTTACAGTGTACTTTACTTTTACCTCCAAATGTCACTTTTCAGCGCTGTACAACCTTAAATTTGGCCACCTTTTTGCCTCTTCAGTCACCAGATTTGGCAAGGGGGAATGATAGTGCTAATAGTACTAGTGAGAAAGGAAATGAGGTACCTAACACTCTTTTGTTTAAGGAAGTAAATGAACACGATTGTTTTCAGCTCATGGAACAGGAGACAATGGATTTCCACATGTTACAGATACACCAATTTTAAACGCTGAGCACACTTTGTACATAGATGGCAGTAGGTTTGCTGATGACAAGGGTAAATATCACACAGGGTATGCCGTAGTGACTGATACACAGGTGATTTAAGCATAGCCCTTACCAGCCCACATGTCAGCACAAGAAGCAGAATTAAAAGCTTTAGAACAAGCCCTAGAATACTTAAAAGGACGAGAAGGGAATATTTACACTGACTCCGCTTACGCTTATGGCGTAGCGCATGATTATGGCCATATATGGAAGGCTAGAGGTTATCTGACAGCAGCAGGTACACCTGTAAAACATGGAGAAGGGATTAAGAGAGTCCTGAACAATCTTCAAAAGGTTAAACGAGTGGCCATCATGAAAATAGCGGCACACACGAGCGCAGTAAATTACAGGAGCAAGCAGGGGAGAGCGAGAAAGATAAGTGGGTCAGAATGGGAGCAGCACCAGACCTTGACAATGTATGGAGGGAAGGAGGCAAAATATGCCTACCTGCCTCTCTGTACCCAGCAATGGCAGCGGCAGTTCACCTACCCACACATGTCAGTTCCAATTCCATGTATAGGATTGTGAACCAAGGATGGCTCGCCCCCGGATTCAGTAGCACTGCAAGAAACTACTGTGCAGCCTGCCAAATCTGTCTCCTGAATAACCCAGGACAGAGAGTAAAAACCCCACGAAAACACAAGGTCCGGGCCCAATAGCCCTTCCAGAGACTGCAAATTGACTACATACAAATGCCCAAGAGCGGCCCCTTTGAATTTGTTCTCGTGTGTATCGATTTATTCTCAGGTTGGCCTGAAAGTTATCCAGTAAAAACAGCTACAGCAAAAGCCACAGCTAAGAAACTGATCACTGAGTTAATACCTAGGTTTGGTCTTCCTGAAACCATAGAATCAGATAGGGGAACACACTTTACAGGAGAAATCATGCAGAATGTAATGACCATGTTAGGGGTTCAACAAAGTTTTCACACCCCTTACCACCCACAGAGTTCGGGATCGGTGGAGAAAGTAAATGGGACAATAAAGTTAAAAATACAAAAAGCCATGCAGGAGTTAAACAAGCCATGGCCTGAATGTTTGCCTTTGGCTTTATTCTCTATAAGGTACACCCCTACAGGGAAAACGGGATTATCCCCATACGAAATACTTTTTGGTAGTGCACCTAGATTAGGTTTATACTTTCCACAGAGTATGCAATTGCAATGTGATAGTTTGACTGCATATGTAATACAATTACAACAACGTCTAACTAAGATCCACAAAAGTGTGTATTCTTCTCTTCCAGACCCTAATTCAATAACAGGTACACATACGCTGCTACCAGGGGATTATGTATATGTAAAGAAACACACCAGAAAGACATTGGAGCCAAGGTTTGAAGGTCCTTATCAAGTGCTTCTGACCACAGCCACTTCAGTAAAGCTGGAAGGAAAGCCTACCTGGATACACGCATCACACTGCAAGAAACAACCCGAGAAAACAACATGATGAAATATCTACTTACATATTGTTTGTTGCAGATTGTTGTTTTACAAATACATGCATGGACTCCTGGTATTAATGTAATAGAGGTAGAGGAAACAGCAAATTTTAAATGGGTTGTAGATGATCCTAAAGTAGCAAATGATTCAGGATATGAGATGAATAAGTATTATGATGTAGGTAATTACACTGTTAAAGGACACAGGTACAATCACGAATATATGTGTATACAGGAAAATAAATAGGAAAATTAGGAGAATAGACAGGGCATACTGATCAATGTGTATTGACATCACCCACTCCTGCTAAACTCCTCTTCTTGAATTTAAGATGTTAGTAATACCTAGGGAGATGGGTTCTACCCCTCTGACAACTCGCGGTCAGGGAAAGGACTCTGGGGAAAAACTGACTAGAACTTATTCATGAGGACCCAGGGGGAAGGAGAGGATGATGTCAAAGGGGGAAATTGATAAGGTCAGGGATTTAATTTAGAGTTCTCACTTAATATGATGCCTACATGTAAATCTGTTTTTAACTTTTTGGCTGTTGAACTCAATTGAAGCTGCTTTTGTTTTCTTGTAACTATATTGCCATGGTGTTGAAGCTTGTGTTCGTAGCCCAGGTGACTCCTGTTGTTGTTTACCCTTGCCCTGTGTGGGGGGGTTGTGCTAATGCTATTGTTTGTATAAAAGGCCTTTGAAAGAAGTAAAGGCAGCAGTCCATTATGCTCAAGAACTGATACACGGATTTCTGACTCTGTGTCTTAATTCCTATATGAAGCAATAATTTGACAAAGCAATATAAACTTAAAGCAACTTATTTAAAAGTTGCCCCTAACACTATATAGTATAAAGGTGTAAACCAATGTGCAAAAAAACCTTGTAATATTGGTGTAAATAAAATAGTAAATTATGTATATAGCATACAAACTATAAAAACATCAAAATATGTGAACAGTGATACAAAAATGAAAAGAATAATATGTATAAAATGTTCAAATAATCCTAGAAGGGATTGGCACCACAAGGAGCCAACATAATAAAGTCCGCCGACAATATAAAGAAAGTTAAAAAGCCACCACCCAGGGTCTTAGGGGGCTTACCAGAAGTAAATGACTTGGAACGACATATGCCGGCCTAGTCACAAAAGGCTGTGAGACCAACAGGTCACGAAAGTGTAGTATTTTAAACGCCATGTTTGATTGTAGATTTGGAACAAAAGATGTGTGAAGGGACTGTGTAGAAGCTTGAAAACAACCAGAATTCCCAGGAAAAGCAATGATGGTGAAAAAAAGGGGCGTCACCTGAAGATATTAAAGGCTTACCAGAGGTTGTTGACCTGGGGAGACTTATGTCATCCAAGTCAAACAGGCATGGTGACCAACTGGTCAGAAAGGTACATCCCCTTTTAATATCCTCAATGGAATCTAAGCCAAAGCGACCATCCACAGTTAACCTCAGCAATCGTGGAAAATAAATAGAAGGCCTCAAACGAATATCCATATGCCATGCGAGAAATGGGTGAAAAAAAACTCACGTAGCGTAATACTGTAAACGCTGGTTTATTAAAGTATCAAAAATAAACTCACATTTTCGTAGATCATCAAAAATCACATAGATCAAGTAGCGGTAATTGTGAAGGGTCCATCCAATGCATTTCTGCTAAAGAGCCGTCATCTGGGGCCATCTGTAAGCCCCCTAAGACCCTGGGTGGTGGCTTTTTCACTTTCTTTATATTGTCGGTGGACTTTATTATATTGGCTCCTTGTGGTGCCAATCCCTTCTAGGATTCTTTGGACTTTTTATACATATTATTCTTTTCATTTTCGTATCACTGTCACATATTTTGATGTTTTTATGGTTTATATACTATATACATTATTTACACCAATATTACAAGGTTTTTTTGCACATTGGTTTACACATTTATACTATATAGTGATGCCTTTGGCTTTTTCATACTAGTATTTAACCATATGGTATGTCAATTTACACATTGTATTTAATGTCACTTTAATTTTTTTGGAGTTTATAGCGCTACACTTTTTATATAATTTGCATTATCTTCATGCATAGAATGCATGAGAGTAAAGAAACCTTCAGCCTTTAAAACCACTTTAAACTGCAGCAAACTGTGTTGGATCACAGGTGAACTGCACCCGGGACCACCTATTTCAAGTGGTTCGATTAACCATTTTGGAGCGCTCACACTGCACAAACGAACCAGCCTACGGAGCTGAACTGTGCCTGGGACCATTTTTAAAGTGCTAGTGTGAGGGCACCCTAAAAGAACATCTCCATTTGTTTCACTCACTTTCTGTATAACCTAATTTAAAATCTGTTCTTGGTACACTCTCTCTACAAATGTATTCTTTAAAATTTAAGATTGTCTAAAATAACCTTCCACATCGATTGCAGTTTCTTGTCATGCACATAAATTGCCCTTTTTGGAATGTTCTTTAACCACTTCGGTTGGTGACAGCTCTTCAGAGGAATATAACGATTCTGGTCTGTACTTTTAAAGTATGACCTTGTACGTATGGAATTATTCTGGATAGACAAAGACCAATCTAAAAAGTTTAACTCACTCTTATTATGCATAAATGTTAGCTTAATATTGTCGTTATTACTATTCAAAAAGTTCATGAAATTTTCCCAAGAATTCATATCACCATTCCATATTAAGATACCATCTATATATAGCGCTTATGGATCCTACTGGCCGCAACTCACTTTTTATAAGTCCCACTCACTCACCTGGCCATAAATGAATTGGTCAGGCTGGGTGAAAATTTGGCCTCCAATGGTCACACCACTCTGTTTTTACAAAAATGCAGATTTACAGAACTGAGAACTTAGCACTGGTACAAACCCCCTAATAGGTACAGCAGGTGTGGAGACCCAGGAACTTGGCACAGGAATGGTAGAAACTCCTCAATAGGGCACAGCCGGTGGGCACACCGGGGAAATTGGCACAGGGATGGTTGGCGCCCCCATAATGAGAACAGCACATGCTCAGACCCCAGAACTCAGCACAGGAATGGTGGAAGCCCTTAATGGGCACAGCACATGTGCCGACCTGGGAACTCATCACAGGGATGTTGGGAGACCCTCATAATGGGCAAAGCAGGTGTGCAGAGCTGGAACCTCAGCGTAGGGATAGTGGGAGCCCCTCATACTGGGCACAGCAGGTGTGCAAAGTTGGAAACTCACCACAGGGATGGTGGGAACCCCTCATAATGGGCACAGCAAGCATGTAGAGTTGGGGACTCAGCACAGGGATAGTGGGAAGCCCTCATATTAAACACAGCAGGTGTGCAGAGTTGGGAACTCGGCACAGGGATGGTGGGAGCCCCTCATAATGAGCACAGCATATGTGCAGAACCAAGGGATCACCCACAGAGTCTAAGAGATATTGAAACCTTAGGTGGGTTGAATGCTTCAATTCCAAATATTTTGGGTGGGGCAAGTTTGGAACCTGTTCTCACCAGCTGTACTTTCACATATGCAAAAGCATTGGTGAGACTTTTCCCACCAATGTACTGCACTGACAAGTCCTGGAGATGCAATTTGGGTGATTTGTCATGCATTTTGCCACGCAGAACAAAATGTCTGAAAATTGCTCAGCATCATGTGTTAACTTAGTGTGTTGTCAGGCATTCGGATGAAAAGAGCCATCATTATTGGTATTATCCCCAATGTTCCCAGCCTTGTTCAGAGGGTAGGTTGTATTCCAGCACATTGTGATAAGATAAGAGGAAATAACTGAGAATAGATAACAGGAGATAAGAGGATGAAGAGCCAGGTACCTCCATCCCCAGTGACAGGAGACTTCATACAGACCTCACTTATTTTCCACATTAATTACACTTTATGAGGGACAAAGTTATGAGGAAAAAGTGTCTGTCACATAGAGCATTTGTTAGATGATATGCTGCATATACGCCATGCTATACATTTCACACAGATGCTGTATGGGGTGGTGCACTCCAGGCAGCCGCATAAACTGGAACTGCCTGCAGCAGCCAACCAGGGTTAAAGGGTCAAAGCTCCAGGACCGGCAGGAACAGATCCTGGAACTTTATCACAGATCACTCAGTTCCCAATACCCTAAGAACCCAAGGAAGTAAAACACTGTCTATAACTGCTAATGTCTATAATGTAAATGTTAGTGTAGCACCCTCCTTGTAAGGATGTTAGGTACATTTAGTTCTTTCTGTAATTATTGGAACAGTTGGTGATTTATTTTGGGTTTCACATGCTGCAGGTTTGATTGCTCTCCCTTGCTTTCTAGAAAGTTCTGGGACATAGAAGTGGAGCAGGGCAAATAGGCAGCATGAATATTTAGTGTGCTGCAGCCAATCCCTTGGGAGGTGCACCCAAATGGTAGCTGAGGAGCACATAAATAGCATGAGCTGTGGAACAGCAGTGCCTTCCTGTTCAAGGGATTCCAACTGTTTATGTAGGTGGTGGCTACCCCCTACCTCCAGTCATTCTGGTGTTTCAAGTTGCTGTTCATCAGAGTCACAGCTGTGGCAGGACTGAGGGTCCTACATCTGAGAGGGTATCTTAACACGTTGAAATTTCACCTAACGATCCAGTCTGCATAGTGACCTGGGAAAAGTGTGTGGGATGCTCATGCTTGATAGGTAGGGGGTATGTAGACAGTGCATCCGCAGCTGCTGCTAGAGTTCTGACGGGATGGAATCCGTCCTGGCTCCTGCGGAGGTACAAGAAAGGTAGGGTGACCCCTGGAATCCCCATGACTAAGCTCCAGCAGAGGGAAGCATGAAGTTTTCTATAATTCCCTGGTAGAGGGCTGCGCTGACTTTGGACTTGATAAAACATAATGGACCAACACCAGCAGATGACATGGCTTCCCAAATGATCACGGACTGTGGAAAATTTTGCATTTCATTTGGAAATCAAGGTCCCAGAGTCTGGAGGAAGAGTGGAGAGGCACAGAATCCAAGTTGCATGAGGTCCAGTGTGACGTTTCCACAGTCAGTGATGATTTGGGGGAGCCATGTCATCTGCTGGTGTTGGTCCACTGTGTTTTATCAAGTCCAAAGTCAGCACAGCCCTCTACCAGGAAATTCTAGAGCACTTCATGCTTCCCTCTGCTGACCAGCTTTATAGACATGCTGATTTCATTTTCCAGCAGGACTTTGTACTTGCCCACACTGCCAAAAGTACCAATACCTGGTTTAATGATCATGGTATTAATTACTGTGCTTGATTGACCAGCAAACTCGCCTGACCTAAACCCCATAGAAAATGTGTGGGGTTTTGTCAAGCAGAAGATAAGAGACACCAGACTCAACAATGCAGACAAGCTGAAGGCCACTATCAAAGCAACCTGGGGGCTTCCATAACACCTCAGCAGTGCCACAGGCTGATCGCCTCCATGTCACACCGCATTATGCAGTAATTCATGCAAAAAGAGCCCAGATCAAGTATTGAGTGCAAACTATACTGTACATGGACTTACTTTCCTGTTTTTTTATTGGTTTTATGTAATATTCAAATTTTCTGAGATACAGAATTTGGGGTTTTCACTAGCTGTAAGCCATAATCATCAAAATAGAAATGCTTGCAATATATCACTCTGCTTGTAACGCATCTATATAAAATATGAGTTTCACTTTTTGAATTGAATTACTGAAATAAGTTGACTTTTTGATGATGTTCTAATTTTATGAGATGCACCTGTATATTGCTCTGGTCACAGTGTGTTAAAAAAATAAATATATAACATTTTTTATTTTTTTTCCTACTGTCACCAGTCAGTTTCCCTGATCATTGCCATACCAGTTATATGATGACACTGTACTGCATTGGTGACAGTATTTAAAAAAAATAAAAAATTGTGAAAATAGTTTTTATTTTTATTTCGTTATTTTCCAAAAAATTATGACAAAAATGTACAACTTTCCCACCCAAAAAAACCCCACCATGCCTCTTACTAAATACCTTGGACTGTCTACTTTCCAAAAATGGAGGGTAATTGTACTGTCCTGGCTTGTTAGTGTCTCAAGAATTGAGACAGGCCGTCCGTACATCAAGATTTTCAAATATATACCATAGTTTGTGGACTCTATAACTTTCACACAGACTAAAAAATATACAATGATTTGGGTTATTTTCACCAAAGAAATGTAGTAGAATACATTTTGGGCTAAACTTCTGAAGAACAATTATTTATTTGCAAAATTTTATAACAGAAACAAAGAAAAAAACCCCTTTATTTCAGTCATTTTTTCACTTATTTAGTAAAAAACCCAGTGGTGATTAATAGGTATGCGCCGAACACCTCCCGGTTCGGTTCGCACCAGAACATCCGAACATGCAAAAAAGTTTGTTCGAACACACGAACACCGTCATAGTCTATGGCACACGAATGTGAAAAATCAATAGTGCTAATTTTAAAGGCTTATATGCAAGTTTTTGGCCTAAAAAGTGTTTGAGGACCCAAGCCCTGCCCAAGGGGGCATGTATCAATGCAAAAAAAAAGTTTTTAAAAACGGCCGTGATTTTTAAGAATGCTTAAAGTGTAACAATAAAAATGAAATATTCCTTTAAATATCGTGCCTGGGGGTGTCTATAGTATGCCTGTAAAGTGGCAGTTTTCCTGTGTTTAGAACAATACCACAGCAAAATTACATTTCTAAAGGAAAAGTCATTTAAAACTACTTGCGGCTGTAATGTATTGTTGGGTCCCAGCAATATAGATGAAAATCATTGAGAAAAACGGCATGGCCCCCCACCCCCAGCCCATTACAAGGCTCTTTGGGTCTGGTATGGATATTAAGGGGAACTCCGCACCCAAATTAAAAAAAAAAATGGCATGGGGGGCCCCCAGGCACTATATCTGCTGAACGGAAGTATATATACTATACGGCCTGCCCTATATACTCTGCAGAATGATTTCATTTTATATTACAATGTAGTAATAGAAATAATGCACTTCAATCACCCTGACACCATAACAACCATGGTGCCAGGATAATTGATGCGCTAACACCAGGTGTTTGGAGTATCTTCATCTGCTGATTTGTTAAACTTTCTGGAATACACATATTTCTATTGTGTTGTAGGATCTGGGCCTGCTGTCCTTTCTTTCTCCCTCCATCCCTCATTCAACTCCGACTCTAACCACACCCCTTTTGAGCCACGCCTATTTAAGCTACACCCACTATTCCGCGTCAATCATGGCCAATTTTCGCATTTTACTATCTTGCTATGTCACTCCTCACTCCTACAAACAAATGGCCCGCCCCTAATTATAGCAAGGCTCCCCCTACATGCAAAAAAAGTGTCCCTAATATTTTTTTTTCACAATGTTGGCAACTATGTTGTCAGTGTGTCAGGTAGGTTAGTATGTGTCAGACATGTCATGTAGGTAACGCCCCCCTCCATACAACCCCCTCCACCACCACCCCCGGTGCTGGGCTCTGACTTCGGGCTGAAGCCCCTGGTCTTTTTGTCACCTAGCAACGTCCCTGCTGATGGCTGCTCTCCCATAAAAGTGTGTGTTTCCCTCCCATCTAGTCTGTGTATATCATTACAGGCTGATGCCTCATTGGTTGGCCTAGCGTGGCTCTGATTGGTGAGCTTCCCTATTCCTGGTTAAGGACTGGCTACATCTCCAATCCCTATACTTTGCATAAGTCAGTCCCCTTTAATGCAAATCTTTGTGACTATTCTGAGCAGGAGATTAACTTGAATTTTCCCTAGAAGTTAAGTATTGATTACAGGTTGGCCTCCCTTCATTGCATATCCCAGCATGGGATCCTTTGAAGTGAGTATGTGTAAAACAATGAGGTTTGGATCCCATTGTTTGTATACACAAGCCTAGGCACCGACTTGTCTGGTCTACCAGAGATTTCTGTGAAGATAATATGTTCCGCCCTACATAGATACAAGCTAAATGAAATATATTCATAATTACAATATTTTACAGCTATTAATGGAGATTTCACATAAACTCATAAGGCAACAAGTCCGTTGGCAACAGCACTTGAAAGACCCACACCAAAGAAAATCTCCTCCTTGCTCCTCAAGTGGCTACGCAAGCACTCAGGCAAAAAGATGCCATGCGGTACGTGAGTTACATAATTACATGGTAGGTGAGGTTGAAAAAAGACACAAAGTCCATCCTATGTGTGTGATTATATGTCAGTATTACATTGTATATCCCTGTATGTTGCAGTCGTTCAGGTGCTTATATAATAGTTTCTTGAAACTATCGATGCCCCCGCTGAGACCACCTCCGAAGTGAATTCCACATCCTTGCCGCTCTTACAGTAAAGAACCCTCTACGTAGTTTAAGGTTAAACTACTGCTTAGGGGACAGGAGCCACACTGGGACAGAGACCCTGTCAGCTCTGCAGGGGCAGGCTCGGAGGTGATTGATGTCACTCCAGCTAGGAATGGTTGTATGCGACAATGGCACCAACCTTCTCTCCGCCCTCTGACAGGGACACTTGACCCATGTTCCATGTTTGGCAGTGGCACATGTCCTGAATTTGGTGGTGCAACGGTTCTTGAGCAGGTACCCAGACTTACAAGATCTCCTGAGGCAGGCCAGAAAAGTCTGTGATCATTTCCGCCGGTCATACAATGCCAGTGCTCGGCTGGCTGACATTCAAAGGGAATGCAACCTGCCCACCAACCGCCTCATTTGTGACATGTCCACCAGGTGGAACTCAATGTTGGCAATGCTGCAGTGGCTGCACATACAGCAGAGGGCCATCAATGAGTACCTGTGTGAGTATGGCACCAGGACAGGGTCAGGGGAGCTTGGCTTCTTTTCGCCACGCCAGTGGCTACTGATCAAGGATGCATGCACTGTCCTGTCACCATTCGAGGAGGACTCAAGGATGGTGAGCAGCGACAATGCATGCATCAGTGATACTGTCCCTCTTGTCTTCCTGTTGGAGCACACGCTTCATGGAATAATGGACAGGACACTTGAGGCAGAACAGCGGGAGGAAGAGGAGGACTTCCTTACCTCTCATGGCCCCCTTTATCTAGATATTATTCCTGCGGGCCCACCAAACACACAGGAGGAGGAGAATTGTGTCAGCATGGACGTGGAGGATAACACTCAGCAGCAGTCTTCAAGAGATGGTTTTCAGTCCCCAGAAACCCAAGGAGTTGTACATGGCTGGGAGGAGGTTGTTACGGATCATGTGATCCTTAGTAACTCAGAGGACTCAAAATCGAATTCCTCTGCAAACTTTCGCAGGCTTTGCAGAATCGGGGAGGCCATCCAGCGTAAGGACCCTAGGATTCGTGGTATCAAAGAGGGATCATTACTGGCTGGCAACCCTTCTTGATCCATGTTACAAGGGTAAGGTTGCAGAATTCATCCTGCCTTCGCAGAGGGAGCAGAGGATAAAACATCTTCAGGAGGCCTTGAAGAAAGGTTTGTGCAATGCTTTTCCAGACCTTGAGAGGTTACAATTTCCTGGTGCTGGACAACATGTTGCTGAGGCTTTGTTCAGTCAGAGGAAGAGCGGTGGAGAAGGTGGCCGGCTGACCGATGCCTTTAGACAATTTTTCAGTCCTCAGCGCCAAGGTCTGATCGGTTCAAGCAACCATCGCCAGCGTCTGCATTACATGGTGCAGGAATATCTAGGGGCAAGAGCAGACTTGGAGACCTTTCCAACAGAGCATCCACTGGGTTACTGGGTCTTGAGGATGGACCACTGGCCAGAACTTGCTCAATATGCAATTGAGCTAATGGCCTGTCCTGCATCCAGCGTGCTTTCTGAATGCACATTCAGTGCTGCTGAAGGGTTTGTAATGGATCAAAGAGTGCGCCTGTCCACAGACTCTGTTGATAGGCTCACATTCATAAAAATGAGTCAGTCTTGGATCAGCAGCTATCAAGCACCTGATGCTGATGTAACTGATTGAATTTGCTTTTGATCTAGGATCTTGATGATGCTAGCTTCCAACAATATTTTTGGTTTAGGGCACCACCACCACTGCCTAAGGCCCAATTTTTCTGTCCCTTTTTAACAGGGGCATGTAATTACAATTTTTGATCTAATATTTCACAGCAGGGCCGTTCCTGCGCCCACAGGAGTATCTGTGAGGGGTTACAGTTTTGTGGCACCACCAAAGGCCCAATTTTTCTGCCCCAACAGCAGAAAAAAAATGACAAGTGTGCCCCACAGCTATATATATATATATATATATATATATATATATATATATATATACACATACACACATATATACTAGACTGACTGTATATATATATCAAATACACTGCCACTAACAGAATAACCTGCCTGCTTAATCGAAATCAAGCTAGGTCTCCGTCCATGCTAACAACACTACACAGGGCCGCTGTGCAGGCAGCCTTATATAGTATGAGGGGTGGACTTAGTCCCTCTGAGCCATGATTGGCCAAAGGCACCCTACCTTTGGCCAATTATGGCTCCCTTAGCAGAGGGCACTGGGATTGGCCAAAGCATGCAGGTCAGGTGCACGCTTTGGCCAATCATCATACAGCAATGCACTGTGATCTCGCAGTGCATTATGGGGCATTCCGCGGGTGCTTGAATTTCCCACAAACGCCCCATAATGTTCGTTCTTTGGCGAACACCCGATGTTCGAGTCGAACTCATGTTTGACCCAAGCATCAAGCTCATCCCTAGTTATTAAATACCACCAAAAGAAAGCTCTATTTGTGAGAACAAAATGATAAAGTGCGACAGCGCTAAAAGCTGAAAGTTAGCCTGGGTAGGAGAGGGTGAAATTGCCTAATATTGAAGTGGTCCTCTTTGTTTCTGTTAGTGGTTCTGGAGTATCCCATCTACACCCCATCAAAGTTACCCAAAATAATTCACAAAAAGACATCCTCTAGACTGCTTTCTGTGTCAGTGTGCCTGGATTGTGCTCTGTGTGTGCTGGCAGCCTCTGCATTAGTGAGGGAGAACTTTGGTCATCATTATCAACTGTGCTGGAAGTGTACAGTGACTGTGCCTTTTACCATCATCAGCAAGCAGCTCTCTGATGTACCTGTATAAAGGTGCCCATACACTATACAATGTGTACAATCTCTGGTAGATTTACTAAAACTATGGAATAGGACGACACACCATCTTTCCGTTCACTCTGTATCCAATCAGGTAGGACTATTGCACTACATAGTTGATGGTAGATCTAAAGGAGATTGTACAAGCAGATTCTATAGTGTATAGAGACTTTCAAGGACACACTTTTGTTTTCAATACTACTGCCTGCATTTCAGTACAGAGGGGGGTAGGAGCAATCTTATGAAGGGGAAGGACAGATGCAGGGTGTATGCTAATGAGGTCAGTCAGTGAACTCCTTCCTGTGTCTTAATGGTCTATAAGTCATTAACTTTTCTATGGAACACCCCAAGGGCTGAGGTAAGGCCTTGTCCTAAAAAAACATAGAAAGCTTTTTCTTTTCTGCACAGAAGTACAGTTGTGCTCATAAGTTTACATACCCTGGCAGAATTTATGATTTCTTGGTCATTTTTCAGAGAATATGAATGATAACACAAAAACTTTTCTTTCACTCATGGTTAGCGTTTGACTGAAGCCATTTATTATCAATCAACTGTGTTTACTCTTTTTAAATCATAATGACAACAGAACCTACCCAAATGATCCTGATCAAAAGTGTACATACCCTGGTGATTTTGGCCTGATAACAAACACAAGTTGACACAAAGGGGTTTGAATGGCTATTAAAGGTAACCATCCTCACCTGTGATCTGTTTGCTTGTAATGAGTGTGTGTATAAAAGGTCAATGAGTTTCTGGACTCCTGACAGACCCTTGCATCTTTCATCTAGTGCTGCACTGACGTTTCTGGATTCTGAGTCATGGGGAAAGCAAAAGAGTTGTCAAAGGATCTGAAAAGGTACCGTATTTATTGGCGTATAACACACACTTTTCCCCCTTAAAATATGGGGAAAATGGTTTGTGCGTGTTATATGCCGATATAGGCTGCCAACGAGGGGACGAGCGCCGCCAAAATAGACAGAGCCGGATCTCCTGTATACTCAGCTCTGCTCGTAGTCGCGCTCAATTCCGCCCCCTGGACGGCTTCTAGCATTGCTGTCCCGGCATTTGACCGGCATTATGTCCATCATAGGATCTGGGCCAAGGGGCGGGACTGGGCGTGACGCCGAGCCAAGTACACTGGAGATCTGGCTCTGTCTATTTTGACAATGCTGCAGATGGGCACTGATCAGGCTGCAGTGAGGAGCAATGCTGCAGATGGGCACTGATCAGGCTGCAGTGAGGAGCGATGCTGCAGATGGGCACTGATCAGGCTGCAGTGAGGAGCAATGCTGCAGATGGGCACTAATCAGGCTGCAGTGAGGAGCCATGCCACAGATGGGCACTGATTAGACTGCAGTGAGGAGCAAGGCTGCAGATGGGCACTGATTAGGCTGCAGATGGGTACTGATTAGACTGCAGTGAGGAGCAAGGCTGCAGATGGGCACTAATTAGGCTGCACTGATGCTCACTGACCATTATTTTGCTTCAAAGTGGTTTATTTAACAAAAAAGTTTTTTTCCCTGAAACTTTTCTCTTAAATTGGGGTGCGTGTTATATGCCGATAAATACGGTAGTTGAACTGTATAAAACAGGAAAGGGATATAAAAAGATATCCAAGGATTTGAGAATACAAATCAGCAGTGTTCAAACTCTAATCAAAAAGTGGAAAATGAGGGGTTCTGTTGAAACCAAACCAGGGTCAAGGAAATTGTTCTGGATGCAAAGAAAAACCCACAAATAACTTCAGGTGAAATACAGGACTCTCTGAAAACATGTGGTGTGGCTGTTTCAAGATTCACAATAAGGAGGCACTTGAAGAAAGATGGGCTGCATGGTCGAGTCGTCAGAAGAAAGCCATTACTATGCAAATACCACAAAGTATTCCGCGTACGATACACCAAACAGCACAGAGACAAGCCTCAAACCTTCTGGCACAAAGTCATTTGGAGTGATGAGACCAAAATTGAGCTTTTTGTCCACAACCATAAACACTACATTTGGAGAGGAGTCAACAAGACCTATGATGAAAGGTACCCCATTCCTTCTGCGAAACACGGAGGTGTATCACTGATGTTTTGGGGATGTATGAGCTACAAAGGCACAGGAAATTTGGTCAAAATTGATGGCAAGATGAATGCAGTATGTTATCAAAAGATAATGGAGGACCATTTGCATTCATCAGCCAGGAAGCTGCGCATGGGACGTACTTGGACATTCCAACATGACAGTGATCCAAAACACAAGGCCAAGTCAACCTGTCATTGGCTACAGCAGAATAAAGGTTCTGGAGTGGACATCTCAGTCTCCTGACCTCAATATCATTGAGCCCCTCTGGAGAGATCTCAACCGTGCAGGACATGCAAGACAGCCCAAGAGTTTACAGGAACTGGAGGCTTTTTGCCAAGTGAAATGGGCAGCTTTACTATCTGAGAAGATAAAGAGCCTCATCCACAAATACCACAAAAGACTTCGGGCTGTCATTGATCTTAAAGGGGGCAATACACGGTATTAAGAACTGGGGTATGTAAACTTTTGATCAGGGTCATTTGGGTAGTTTCTGTTGCCATTATGATTGAAAAAGCGTAAACACAGTTGATTGATAATAAATGGCTTCTGCCAAACACTAACCATGAGTGAAAGAAATGTTTTTGTGTTATCATTCATATTGTCTGAAAAATGGCCAAGAAATCATAAATTCTGCCAGGGTATGTAAACTTATGAGCACAACTGTACATTAAGCCCCTGTTCACACTGGTGCGGCTTTGAAATCGCACTACTTAAGCGACTTGTACTACCGATTTTTTTGTGGTTTGCAACTTCGTACAACAGAAGTCTATGCAAGTCACAATGAAAGTGGTAAAAAGTAGTGCAGAAATCTTTTTCACAATCGCTGCGATATGAGTCGCAGCGATATGAACGGCTTCATTGCCGGCAATGGGGTGCATTTGGAACTGTCAAATTGCATGAAAAGTTGCACCATTGTGAACGGGGGCTTATGGTATATTGATACATAGGGGAGCTGGAATTCAGAAAAAAAAAGGTGAACTTAGCCTGTAACCTTTTCCCAACCACGCTATAGCCAAATGACGGCTACGGCGGCATCGCACATATATTGACATCCTCCCAGAACCCTGATCCCCCCTCCCCCCGAGTGTGCACAGCTGATCACAAATCGAGGTAAAGGAACAATCACAGAGGCACTTTACCATGTGATCAGCTGTGTCCAATCACAGCTGATCACATGTAAACAAACGCCAACTATTGCCATTTGTAAAACCTAAAGATCCTCAAGTACTACCTGTTTAAACTTAATGTGTATATATTTCTATCAAAAAGAAAAGGTTGGGAGCATATCTGTAAAACAATAGTATCAAAAGCTAACACTTAAAAACGTGATTTGGCTCAACCATCAACCTAGTAATATGTACATATGTGTACATATCTGCCAGCACGCTGGATCAATTAAGATTAATTTTATTAATCAAATATAACAATGTTAAAATGGTACCACAAGCAAACAAATCCACACTTAAGTGTGGATTTATTTGTGATACCATTTTAATGTTGTTATATTTGCCTAATAAAATTAATCTTAATGTATATACAGTATCTCACAAAGGTGAGTACAGCCCTCACATTTTTGTAAATATTTTATTATATCTTTTTATGTGACAACACTCAAGAAATGACACTTTATTATAATGTAAAGTAGTGAGTGTACAACTTGTATAACAGTGTAAATTTGCTTTCCATTTAAAATAACTCAACACACAGCCATTAATGTCTAAATCACTGGCAACAAAACTGAGTACACCCCTAAGTGAATATGTTCAAATTGGGCCCAAAGTGTCAATATTTTGTGTGGCCACCATTATTTTCCAGCACTGCCTTAACCCTCTTGGGCATGGAGTTCACCAGAGCTTCACAGGTTGCCACTGGAGTCCTCTTCCACTCCTCCATGACGACATCACAGAACTGGTGGATGTTAGAGACCTTGCACTTATCCTTCTTCCGTTTGAGGATGTCCCAGTCGCTCAATAGGGTTTAGGTCTGGAGACATGCTTGGCCAGTCCATCACCTTTACCCTCAGCTTCTTTAGCAAGGCAGTGGTCATCTTGGAGGTGTGTTTGGGGTCGTTATGTTGGAATACTGCCCTGTGGTCCAGTCTCTGAAGGGAGGGGATCATGCTCTGCTTCAGTATGTCACAGTACATGTTGGCATTCATGGTTCCCTCAATGAACTGTAGCTCCCCAGTGTCAGCAACACTCATGCAGCCCCAGACCATGACACTCCCACCACCATGCCTGACTGTAGGCAAGACACACTTGTCTTTGTACTCCTCACCTGGTTGCCGCCACATACACACACACGCTTGACACCAGGCATGTTGTGGCCATCGGGACTACCGGGAGTGGGCTGATGGCTCAGTGGGCCAGTTCAGCACTGCTGAACTTGCAGGGGCGGTGCCAGGTGGGTGCTTTAGCTCCCCCAAAATTTCACATAGCACCCCCATTAGCAGCCACCGCCCGATGCAGGGCTAGATCTCATTCATATGCTCCATGCAGCTTAGGGAGGGAGGGATCTTGGAATCACCTGCTCAGTCTTATCCAACCATGCTGTGTCTGTGCTACAACCCCTCCCACTTCCTCTGCCGCCTTGTTTTGATTTCAGGCAGCTCCAGAGGAAGAAGAAGAAGCCACACCCCTCAGCTTTCTAACTCTCATGTGAGTCCTTTTTTTTAATGTTTACTTTATGGAGGGGAGAAGCAAGTTGTGCAGCAGCCTGGACAGTGATAGGTTTGTGGTTTAGTGCAGGCAGTGTTCTCCATAGGGGGACAGGACAAGAGGAAAACATGCTCTTATGTATGTTGTAATTACCAGGCTGTTAGATCTTCAGCATCAGAGGGACAGAACACACAGACCTCATACATTGATTTATATCAGCAAAAATCATATTTATTACAGAGACTTCTGTGACAGGGAGAAAAGAATCCATGAGATCTATGTGTTCTGTCCCTTTCCTGTCTCTGCTAGCTCCATCTTTAACCCTTACAGCTCATTCACACTAGTTTTGCCCTCTGAAGAGCAATCAACATTTAGATTACTCTTTAGAGAACATTAGACAGGTGGTGAGGTGTTGTATCACCTCCTCCCCGTCTGCTTTATCTCCTTGAACCCCACACTAGTGCACTACAACTGTGTGCATTGCGGAGCAGTCCTATTCACTTAAATGGGTTGTGTCCAGTGGGTGTAATCACCTGCCAAAAGCCACAGGTTGCCATGACAAAAACCGTCAAGACCACAGCATGTGAACACCTCTAGCTGCTGCCTATGCAGCTAAAAGGGTAGCAGTTGGGGGTGGTAAATATGTGGCTCAACTATAGCATTTTACAGCCCCCTAACCCCTAGTGTGAATGAGCCCTAACATTGCTCATGTTGTGTCACAATAAATCTCAATATAAGTAAAGTGAACTTTCCCTCTCTCTTCTCATGTTACCATAAAGGTTTATATGCATCCCCCTGTCATCATCATCCCCCCTGTATCCCCTGTCATATGCATACCCCTGTCATCACCCCCCCATACCCCCTGTCATATGCATCCCCCTGTCATCACCCTCCCCCCTGTACCCCCTGTCATATCCATCCCCCTGTCATCATCACCCCTCCCCCCCTGCACCCCACTATCAGCTTCCTACCACCCCACCCCCTTAAATTTACTGATGCACATCACATATGACGGACGCAGGGACGATTTTTTTCTTCCAGACACCATCAATGGGCAGGGACTTTTTTTCTTTCAGTGACACCAAGGATGCAGGTGCATTCTCCCTCCAGAATCACGCTGTGTGTGTGGGCAGCAGCCAGCAGGAGAATAGAATAACGGCCGTTGTGGCTGGGACAGAAGAGAAGATAAAGGTATTGAGGTGCTTTCTGGTGTCTCCCTCTCTCTCTCCCCCCCTCTCTCTTCCCCCTCTCTCTCTCCCCCCCTCTCTCTTCCCCCTCTCTCTCTTCCCCCCTTCCCCCCTCTCCCCCCCCCCCCACCAAATAAGTAATATTCAATCAGATTTAGAAATACAATGGGTGCTGATTATCTTTTCTTGCTTTTCATGGGCACAGTGACTTCATTTAACGGGCACAGTGACTTCATTTGACGGGCACAGTGGCTGCATTTGACAGGCATAGTGGCTTTATTTAATGGGCACAGTGGCTGCATTTGATGGGGCACAGTTACTGCATATGATGGGCACAGTGGCTTCATTTGACGGGCACAGTGGACAACCCCACCGCCCAGCCAAAAAAAAAAGCCCGCACCACATACACACCCCCCCCCCAATTGCCGGCCTTGGACTTCGGGCTGAAGCCCCTGGTCTTTTTGCCACTTAGCAACGCCCCTGGTTAGGACTACAGAAAGCACTGGAGTGCCTTGATGGGGCTCTGCAGCTTACACATGTATTTGCAAATGTGTGCAAACTAAACCCATGTTTTTAACGCATACTGTTAGACAGGATAATTTGGTTGGTTGCAGGCTGGTTGGTAAGTTTAGCCCTCCCACTTCACACAGTGATGTGAGAAGGAGGAGAAAAATACAGAGGAGAATAAGTGAAATAATAAAAGAGGTGAGTGAGGATTTAGAGTACATTTTCAGTTAACACATTTTCGTACAAAAAGACAGTGGAATGTTTTTACTTATTTTTTTTGCGTATAGTTTTTTTTTTTTGCGTATACTGTTTTTGTGCATGTTTGTAAAATTAAAGTGGGCTGGTCTAGATGAAGTCCAGGGCCAAATTTTTGTCCCAGTCCAGCCCTGCTTGACACCATCTGAACCAAATAAGTTAATTTTGATCTCATCAGACCACAGGACATGGTTCCAGTAATCCATGTCCTTAGTCTGCTTGTCTTCAGCAAACTGTTTGCGGTCTTTCTTGTGCATCATCTTTAGAAGAGGCTTCCTTCGGGGATGACAACCATGCAGACCAATTTAATGCAGTGTACAGCTTATGGTCTGAGCACTGACAGGCTGACTCCCCCATCCCTTCAACCTCTGCAGCAATGCTGGCAGCACTCATATGTCTATTTCCAAAAGAGAACCTCTAGATATGATGCTGAGCATGTGCACTCTACTTTTTTGGTCAACCATGGTGAGGCCTGAGTGGAACCTGTCCTGTTAAACTGCTTATGGTCTTGGCCACCGTGCTGCAGCTCAGTTTCAGGGTCTTGGCAATCTTCTTATAGCCTAGGCCATCTTTATGTGAAGCAATAATTCTTTTTTTTCAGATCCTCAGAGAGTTTTTTGCCATGAGGTGCCATGTTGAACTTGCAGTTACCAGTATGAGAGAGTAGAGGCGATAACACCAAATTTAACACACCTGCTCCCCATTCACACCTGAGACCTTGTAACACTAACGAGTCACATGACACCGGGGAGGGAAAATGGCTAATTGGGCCCAATTTGGACATTTTCACTTAGGGGTGTACTGACTTTTGTTGTTAGCGGTTTAGACATAAATGGCTGTGTGTTGAGTTATTTTGAGGGGACAGCAAATTTACACTGTTATACAAGCTGTACACTCACTACATTACATTGTAGCAAAGTTTTATTTCTTCAGTGTTGTCACGTGAAAAGATAAAATAAAATATCTACAAAAATGTGAGGGGTGTACTCACTTTTGTGAGATACTGTATGTATGTAATATATATATATATATATATATATATATATATATATATATATACACATATCACTAGGTTGATGGTTGAGCCAAATCAGATTTTCAAGTGTTAGGTTTTGACAATTATTGTCATTTCCTTTCCTTAGAGCTGCCACTGTCTGAGGAAAGGAAAGCCGATAACCGGCTATCTTGTGACAGGGCACATTATCATTTACACTGATAATCAGGACACTGATCATCATTGTCATGATTATCAGTGCCAATCAATGTCCATCAGTGCAGCTTATTTGTGCCCATCAGTTAAACCTCATCACAGCACATCAGTGAAGAAGAAAAATTACTTATTGCAAAATTTTATAATATATATTTTATAATATTTATTTGTTTTTTTTTGGGGGGGTCTATTTTCATTTGTTTAGCAGAAAACAAAAAAACTCAGTGGTGATTAAATATCACCAAAAGAAAGCTCTATCGGTCTCAAAAAAATGATAACAATTTCATATATGTACAGTGTTGCATGACCATGTAATTGTCATTCAAAGTGCAACAGCACTGAAAGCTGTAAATTTGCCTGGCCAGGAAGGCTGTGAAAGTGCCCAGTAGACAAGTGGTTAAAGTGGTTTTAAACCCCAAAACAAAATACATTATATTGCAGCTTACAAACCCTTAAGTGTGGTCCTTCATTTGTTTTCTTTCTTTTTTTTTTCTTGTCACCTGGTGATCCAGTCAGTAACACACATCTTGTCTTAAGGTGTCTATACTCCACTGGAGGAGCAATGCTAAGGAGCAGCACTGTCAATCTCGGGGGAGGGAAATGCTAGATGCACTTGACGAACAATTTTAGCCCGGACTCCAGCTAATACTTATTAGGCAACTACAGCAAAAATGTTTTTTGTTTTTTTTTTCATTTCAGGGTGAAGATTTTACATAAGTGAATAAAATCTGACTATTACACACCCCTGTCAGTGGTAAATTGTTAGGCTGGCCATACATTGATCAAACTTTCTGCCAGTTCAGTGTGGACCATCCTAATTTTGATCAATATGTGGCCACTGTGGCTAAACAGAAGTCGATCTACCAACTGACTTCTGTTCAGTCGCCTTGTTGATATATTCTTGCTTGATCAGTGCTGCAGGCAATAGAATGAAGCACTGATCTGTGTATTCTGGCAGGGGAGTCTGCCCACTGTCAGAATGCAATGAGGATTTCAGAATCCACATCAAACATGTAGATGGAGGAACCGGGTCACTTTTTTCGTTTACCTCGATGGTTGAATGTAAAAACGGACCCATGTATGGTCAGCTTTAGTCTTAACACTCTAAACACCACTTTTACTGGACAGCTCCGTCTGTTAAAGGAAGTTAAAAAAAAACGAACAGACTTACTGGCAGGATCAACAGGTGAAAATAAAGGGGGAAAAGCCTAAAAAAGGAAACCAATGCAACCACCAAGCCAAGCTGCCATATATTACATTTTTGGTTTTAATATCGCTTAAGGAACTCTTGGCTGCAGGCCTGAGTTAGTGGGTGGACAGGTTGTTAGAAGTCTCCAATCTCATTTCCTGTGTGTGCTTCCTGTCAGTAATCATGCAGAAAATTCTGTGTTTAAAAAAGGGAGCTGGCATGCAAAAATCAACCATTTGAATGCCCTTCAAAAGACCGCATCTCCTTGGTTGCCCTGGACACCCTTATCAATATGTTACTAGAGGCAAGGGTACCCATCTGCCCTAGCAAAAGAAGCCAAAGGGTTAACTCTTTTTGGAGACCAAGAAGAATTCCTTTTGATAGTTCTAGGCTGCAAGCCCAAGCCTGGCCCACTGTCTAACCTCATCCCAAACCTTCAGATAGGTCGTCCTCAGGCATGAATGGGCATTCTTACATGCCAAAATGGGGAGGGGGTGTCTGTTAGTATTTGAAGATACTTGATCATTTCAGATGTTAAAGTACCAGAGGTGGTTACCAGGGACTACAAGCTAGGATTCTGCTCTGTCTACTCCATTCATGGCTTCCAACCTGCCTGTATCACTGCACAGATTGGCAAATGTGCATGCAGCCTTCGTGAGTCTTATGGAGAAGGGGGTTATCACCACAGGACCTGTGGCAGAACAGTTCCAAGATTTTTACTCCAAACTGTTTACAGTTTACCCAAGCAAAAGGAGCATCCACCCCATCTTGGATCTCAAGGCTCTAAATGTCTTTATTCAGGCCTAAAAATCCTGCATGGAATCCACCAGGTATGTCATAGCTTCCATTCATCAGGGAAACTTTGTGGACACTGTTGAGATCAAGGACTCATACCTGTAGTCCCCATTTTTTGCTGGTCCTTAGACCCCTTTCACACTGGGGCGGTTTGCAGGCGGTATTGTGCTAAAAATACCGCCTGCAAACCGCCCCTAAACAGCCTCCGCTGTTTGTTCAGTGTGAAAGCCCGAGGGCTTTCACACTGAAGCGGTGCGCAGGCAGGACGGTGAAAAAAGTCCTGCAAACCGCTTTTTTGGAGCGGTGAAGGAGCGGTGTATTCACTGCTCCTTCACCGCTCCTGCCCATTGAAATCAATGGGACAGCATGCTATACCGCTGCTCGAGGGATTTTAACCCTTTTTCGGCCGCCAGCGGGGGTTAAAACCGCACCTCTAGCGGCCGAATACCGCTGCAAGAACGACGGTACAGCAGCTCTAAAAATAGCGCTGTTGTACCGCCGACGCCCCCACCGCCCCAGTGTGAAAGGGGCCTTAATGATTCTATTTTGTGGCCTTTCTATTAGGCCTATCTTTTGTACCTCAAGTGTCCATCTGGGGGTTGGCCAATTTACTAGCCTTCTTGCATTTCCAGGGCATTCCCATTGTGGGATATCTGGATGATCTCCTGCAGAAGGAGCAGCCAGCACAGGTTCTGACTGACAACATACTGTAGTTTAAACAATCCAGACGTTGCAAAGGTTCATCTGAGTTCTGAACTTCCAGAATTCAGTGTTGGATTGAGTCATCGATTACAGTATCTGGGTCTAAATCTAGACAAAACTCCAGGCAGAGTTAACCTAGACAAAACTCAAGGCAAGAGTTTTCTTCCCCAGAATAAGTTTGAAACTGTCCGTTCCCAGACTCAGACTCTTCAGTCCAGGAGTCACCCAACTCTGCTTTTGGATGAGATTTCTAGAGCTGCTTATAACTTTCATTTGAGGCAGTCCCATTTACCCATTTACACTCCAGACTCCTAAAACACAACCACCTGTCATCTTGGGACAAGTTTTTTTGAACATGCAATTTATCTGACGACCAGATTGTTCCTGGCTTAGTGGCTCAGGAATCCTGCACTGAAGCTGGGAAAAGCCTTCCTTCTGATTTCATGGAGGACCCTGTGACGGACCCCCGCACTCAAGAAGAGTCTGTTCACCGTATAAGCTTCCTTGCTCGGTACCAGCATGATCCAAGACCCCTTAACCCACCCAGTCACTTGTCAAGACATTAGTGTAGGGTGGAAAACATAAGACTGTTTATTCAAACACAGGCACAAAGAGATATACACTCAGGGGACAACCCCCTTTTTTGCATGACACAGGACGGGGTAAACTACATTCATTAACAAGAGACACACAGGTGTATTCAAACTTCTCATCAGTAGACCGCCTTATCAGCAGGAAGGGCTGTTATAGGAATTCCCCCCTCCCTCCAACCTGCCCCCCCAGTATACATGCTAGAAACACATATACTTCCCATAATAGGTTGCTCCCAAGGCAGACAGAAACCATAGAAAAATGGGATACAGCCACACCTCAAACAATCTAGTAAAAAGTATACAACAGTTTATGAGACCAAGCTCATACAATATTCCAGCAGTCGGAAAGGTGGAAATAATTTATCTTTATATATTTTTTGATTGATATTGTTCAGAAATATTACTGTCCCAAGTGAAAGAGCCCCTTCATTCTTCCAACACAAACCACACATATAGAACCCTGGATAACAGGGGTAACACGAAACGCTGAGTCAGGTGTGGTTGTATGGTGAGCCCAGTTAGTGCAGACCTGACTGGGGTTCTCGGTCACCCTGTGCCCCTAATAGACACTGGGTGATTTACACAGAGGAGGGGCTGGGGGAGCTGGACAAGGAGTTTCCAGAGCTCTCTAAGGTAAGCAGGGTTCCACAAGCCCCCCTCCCAAAGTGACTTCCGTCACAGATCCCCACGACAGATGCCAGACCCTTGGACTGGAGAGGAGTCTTGGACACATAGTTGATGCAGGGGACTTGTTCATAAGGCACTCATCTCTCGACCAACATTCTGGAATGCTGGGTGATTTATTTGCCTAAGCAACATACTTCAACCATAAGGGAGGAACCAGCAGTCTCACTGCAGCAAGAGAGGTAGAGAGGTCCCAGAACCTTTTTATCCATTCAGAGCAATCCACTCCTGCAAGGTGGGGGGTTCAGTAGATTTCCAGCGTCTCAATGTTGCTAATCGGGCTTGAAAAAGGGCTCTTGCTACAGCCTGCCTATTGGGCTCCTCCACTTGCAGGCTATCTAATATACCTAGTAGACAGTATTTAGGGTCTTCTGGGATCTGAGCCTGGAAGACCTGATTGAGAGTGTCTACCAAATTTTCCAATATAGGTGCAGCTTCGGACACCACCATAGCAGGTGTATCAAATCTCCATGGTCCCTAGTACATGTGGGATCTGGTCGTACTCCCATGCGGGCCAACTTGGCCGGTGTGTAGTGTACCCATAAGATTATGCATAATTGTGAGAGATGTTGAGCCACATTTAGGGAGCATTGTGTAACCACTTGCAATGCTTCTCCCCATTATTCCTCCTCAAAAGCTCTAGCATTCCCCTCCCATTGGCCTACTGCTATAAGAGACGACTCAGGTAGGAAGAGGTTCAGTAGCATCGCGCAGCTGCTTGATGTAAACCCCTTATACGTGGTGACCTCATACATGGAATTAAATATGGGGGCAGGTTCCAGTACCCATTGATCTACCCAGAGGTCCCAGAACCTTACTTTCCAGCCTTGAAGATTCCAGGTGTAAATAATTGGTGACTACTTCACAGCTGGCAGCACCTGGACTTAGGGGAGTGGTCCCTACACCCAGAGGTCTTCCAAGACCTGTATCGCAAGTGGGGGATGCCAGATGTGAACTCCAGGTGCAACAAATTGGTAGCTTCAGGGGATTAGTACAGCCTTAACTTTGCCTTTCCTCCCCTGAAACTGTTTCCTCAACTGCTCTGCAGAAGCCAAAGCAAAGGTACGCTGGTAATTCCAATAGCCCCAGATTGGCCCAGGCGGATGTGGTACTCTGACAATCTGATCGTTTTTCTGGCAATTGCCAGAAATTCCAGATCGTTCATATCTTCTGTTTCAGGGACCAATACCAGCAGGTCACGGGTGCAATAAGGGCTCCTGCAGACATGTCCTCTGGCTTTCAGCCTGTACCTCTGTATGGGTTTTCTGTTTGACAGCCAGAGGAAATGTCAGTGGACTATGAGAGTGCTCACCAGCACCCCCACAGCCCATTGAAATTTCAGGTGCGTCTGCCACGGCAGAAGACAGTATTTGTAGTTTACTCATTCACAGGTCTCTGTGAATGAATGATGTGGCTGTGTGGGTGGTGTTTTTAAAAAGTGACAGCAAGTACAGGGATAAGATCCACCGCCTACTGTCACAGAAAAGGGGGGGGGGGGGAGAGCAGACAGGGGCTGGAGCATGTAACTTATCCCAAAGATGAGCTTAGCCTTTAACATTCTTTTTTTCATGGTTGCTGGCTTTAACAGCATGAAGGTTCAAGCTCAGGTCCTGAGAGACAGAGACATCTCTGAATCAGTGCTTCCCACGATGCTAAAGGCTAGGAAGTCTACTTCCAAGTTTTCCATCACACCTGGTATGCATACTGAATGCGGTGCAAGACACAGAGTTTTCATCCCAGGAAATTCTCCGTGGGACAAATCCTGTCCTTTCTACAAATAGGCCTGGAGCAGCATCAAGGGTCAAATTTTGTTCCGAAGATTTCTAGCTTATTACAGTATTCTTTAATTAAGACTTATGTACAGGGTATCTCTCATATGACTTCCTCTATGTAATCCCCACACTGTCCCAGGTGCTGATGCTGTCCGGTAGAGTGATGTCTTGCTGATGTCATCCGGTGGAGTGAGGCAAAACTCTGTGCACTGTGCAATACACAGAGTGTTTGCTCATGTAAGTAATTACTAATGTTGGGGAAATTCCTCCTCCTACTGACTATCAATACAATGGCACTTTTGAAACCACTGACCACCAGCAAAATTCTGTACCTGTAATACTCCTGATGCTACACTATACATTACATACTTCTGACTCTGAACTGTGTATGTTATGCAGTTCCATATGTATTCCTAACCGCTTTATTCTATATACAATGTTTGCATGACACTGTACTGTGTACTGTACTGACTGCTTTGCTGTAAATGCTATGTTGTACATTATATAGTCCTGGTTGCTGAACTATATACGCTATGTAGTATGTAGAACATTGTTCTGACTTCCAAATTCCATACATTGTTGTGATTATCACTATGTTGTACATCACATAGTCTCAGTGCCGGGACAAGAACCTTTAGCACCAAAGGCAAAAAGGCCAAAGTTTGCCCTGTCAATAAGCCGTAACCTACTTCGACAGCATAGGTTGCAGGTCCTCCCCTTTTTGCTCCCTCCAGCCATTGTGGCTGCCTACTCAGCATACTCTTCCACCTGGCCCTGGATAGTCCTGACTTCTGAACTCTATATGACATGTTGTATATTACATTGCCCAGACTGCTGCTTAATTATATACACTACATTGTGCAATACTTTGTTCTAACTGCTCTATACTGTATGCTATTCTTTTGAAAAGAAAAGCAATATGGATACATGTCAGTGAGTTCTGAATGATCTTAGAAGCATCTCAAACTGATGACATACTGATATCACTGACACAAGCCCAAACCCTGTCCATACAGGCCCCTTATGGTTCACCTTTGTTACAATAATAATAAACACATGTTTTTGCAGGTAAAATAGGACGGGAAGCATCCGCTATCGGTGGATTGTGGGTGAAATGTCAGGCTTCTGCAGACACATCCTCTCTGCCCATACCTCCGTACAGGCTGTCAGGTCCTGAGCTGCAGGAAGTCTCAATAGACTACGGGGGCACTGATTTTATGTGATAGTGGCTGTGGGGAAGAGGAACTGGCGCCTGCTGTTGCAGGGGTGCTTAGCGGTGAGGGGGGCTAATACACACACACACACACACACTTTGAGCGTGGCATGGTTGTTGGTGCCAGATGGACTGGTCTGAGTATTTTAAAAAACTGCTGATCTGCTGGGATTTTCACGCACAACCATCTCTCGGGTTTACAGAGAAAGGTCCAAAAAAGAGAAAATATCCAGTGAGTGGCAGTTGTGTAGACAAAAAATGCCTTGTTGACATCAGAGGCCAGAGAAGAATGCGCAGGCTGGTTTGAGATGATAGAAGGGCAACAGTAACTCAAATAACCACTCGTTACAATCAAGGTATTCAGAATACCATCACTGTATGCACAACAAACTGAACCTTGAAGCAGATGGGCTACAGCAGCAGAAAAACACACCGGGTGCCACTCCTGTCAGCTAAGAGCAGGAAATTGAGGCTACAATTCACACAGGCTCACCAAAATTGGACAATAGAATATTGGAAAAACATTGCCTGGTCCGACGAGCCTTGATTTCAGCTGCAACATTCAGATGGTAGGGTCAGAATTTGGCATAAACAACATGAAAGCATGGATCCATCCTGCCTTGTATCAACGGTTCAGGCTGGTGGTGGTGTAATGGTGTGGGGGATATTTTCTTGGCACACTTTGGGCCCCTTAGTACCAATTGAGCATCATTATAACCCCACACCCTATCTGAATAGTGTTGCTGACCATATCCATCCCTTTATGACTACAGTGTACCCATCTTCTGATGACTACTTCCAGCAGGATAATGCACCATGTCACAAAGCTCAAATCATCTCACCACTGGTTTCTTGAACATGACAATGAGATCACTGTACTCCAGTGGTCTCCACAGTCACCAGATCTCAATCCAGTAGAGCACCTTTGGGATGTGGTAGAACGGGAGATTCACATCATGGACGTGCAGCCAACAAATCTGTAGCAACTGCGTGATCTTACCATGTCAATATGGTTCAAAATCTCACAGGAATGTTTCCAACACCTTGTTGAATCTATGTCATGAAGAATGAAGGCAGTTCTGAAGGCAAAAGGGGGTCCAACCCAGTACTAGTAAGGTGTACCTAATAAAGTGTAAGTATAGACAATATATAGAATGTGGAACAGGGCATATACTGTATAGATAATATAGAAGATAGATCTATCTGCAGGGGTCATTCAGCACTATCCATCCAGTCCTGCAGGTGGCATTCTGGTACAGCAAACTGTTTTCTCAGCTATTCTCAAATGGATTTTTTGTTTGATCTGTACTACAGCTACACGGAACAATATTTGGGTCAGTGCTGAAGATCCGATCATTATAATAATGCTGCATAGGCAGCAAAATCTCCCGGCCTGTCACAGGAAACAATCCATCAGAAATCATTTTGTAACAATATTTGTTGTAGTTTTTCTAGTGCAGAAACAATCCATAGAGATCCATGCAACGCTCCCTATACTGTCACTGGAGAGGCCTTCTAGACTTCCACCGCCAACCCAACTTCAATGATGGGATCAGATCTTCGCTAAGGCCTATTCACACCCACCATCCCCTGATATTTTTGATGAAATGTGATGCATACAAGCAAGACGTTAAATACATTTCCTGAACACAGCCATTGATGTGGAAAATGAATGTCAGTACATGCATAAAAAATTCCATCTCTTACACAAGTCTGTTCACCACAAAGAAAGTTCCTATATGGCCAACTCCAAAACTGACCACTGTGGGCCTCTGCATGGAGTGATTTTGCCGGTTTTCCAGATGTTATATTATACAGGAGTGACATCACCGCTCTCCAGATATAAGTTATATTATATAGGAGTGACACCACCACTCTCGAGATGTGTTATAATATACAGGCGTTACATCATCACTTTCCAGATATAACTTACTACTACAGCATACAACTGTGCTAGGGCCATGTTTGCCCACAAAAGGGATGCACATCTGTTCTATGCATCTCTGTGCAGGCAGTCCGATTCATATCTATCGCGGGAGAAAAACCCAGTGCGTGCTATATGTCCACATACCAGCAAATTGTGTATGACTATGAACAGAATATGTAGTCATGGACTTTGTGTGGACATATAGCAGTGATGGCGAACCTTGGCACCCCAGATGTTTTGGAACTACATATCCCATGATGCTCAACTACACTGCAGAGTGCAGGAGCATCATGGGAAATGTAGCTCCAAAACATCTGGGGTGCCAAGGTTCACCATCACTGACGTATAGAGAAGAAAATGAGTACCATAAAAACAACTTTATTATATACCATTAAAACTCTATTACACAACATTAAAAATTACTCTCTACACAGGGGTTCACAACATGGAAAGGTTCCCATTACAGTTTACATGTAGACTCGATGCTTTGGGAATCCTTCAGGAGAATGTGATAGAATCGGTGCACTGGAGCCCACTGCTAAGCTTTAAGAGTAATATCAGCCAGTAGGGTAGACTGGAAGTCATAGCATGTGTATGTTGCCCATAGAGGTGCAATTGAGTAAGCCAAGGTGAAGCCACTGCCTCTGGGATGGAAATTTAGGGTACATTCAGTAAACAGCCAATGATCTTGTACACAAAATCTAAAACAGAAGGACTGTCTTCCCAATGGGGAACCATCCAGACCCAATGTGAATAAGTCACCATAAAGACAACATGGTAATCAAAGTAGTTACAGTGCCTTGAAAAAGTATTCATACCCCTTGAAAGTTTCCACATTTTGTCATATTACAACCAAAAAGGTAAATGTATTTTATTGGGATTTTATGTGATAGACCAAAACAAAGTGGCACCTAAATTGTGAAGTAGAAGGAAAATGATAAATGGTTTTCAACATTATTTACAAATAAATATGTGAAAAAGTGTGGTACGCATTTGTATTCAGCCCCCCTGAGTCAATGCTTTGCAGAAGCACCTTTTGCTGCAATTACAGCTACAAGTCTTTTTGGGGATATCTCCACCAGCTTTGCACATCTAGAGAGTGACATTTTTGCCCATTCTTCTTTGCAAAAATAGCTCAAGCTATGTCAGGTTGGATGGAGAGCGTCTGTGAACAGCAATTTTCAAGTCTTGCCACAGATTCTCAATTGGATTTAGGTCTGGACTTTGACTGGGCCATTCTAACACATGAATATGCTTTGATCTAAACCATTCCATTGTGACTCTGGTTGTATTGTTTAGGGTCGTTGTCCTGCTGGAAGGTGAACCTCCACCCCAGTCTCAAGTCTTTTGCAGACTCTAACAGGTTTTCTTCTAATGCCGTGTACACACGAGCGGTTTTTCCGTCTGAATAAACTCTGAAGGTTTCTCCGACGGAATTCCGCTCAAGCTGTCTTGCATATACACGGTCACACCAAAGCCTGACTGTCAAGAACACGGTGACGTACAACACGTACGACGGAACTAGAAAAGGAAGTTCAATAGCCAGTAGCCAATAGCTTTAGGTTTTCCTGATAGGAATTGGTTCCGTCTGAAAAATTTAGAACATGTTCTCTTTCTAGGTCCCTCAGAATTTTTAACGTAAAAAGTCCGATGAGGCATACACACGATCGGAATATACGATGAAAAGCTCCCGTCTGACTTTTTCTGTCGGAAATTCCGCTCGTGTGTACGTAAGATTACCCTGTATTTGGCTCCATCCATCTTCCTGTCAACTCTGACCAGCTTCCCTGTCCCTGCTGAAGAAAAGCATCCCCACAACATGATGCTGCCACCACCATGTTTCACGGTGGGGGTGGTGTGTTCAGGGTGATGTACAGTGTTGGTTTTCTGCCACACATAGTGTTTTTCTTTTAGGTAAAAAAGTAAAATTTTGGTCTCATCTGACCAGGGCACCTTCTTTAACATGTTTGCTGTGTCCCCCACATGGGTTCTCACAAACTGCAAACGGGACTTCTTATCGCTTTCTTTCAACAATGGCTTTCTTCTTGCCACTCTTCTATAAAGGCCAGATTTGTGGAGTGCACGACTAATAGTTGTCCTGTGGACAGATTCCTCAACCTGAGCTAAAATTCAGTGGTGGCTGGTGCTCAAAATTTTTTGGGGGGCACAAACAAACTGAAAAATATTGACCCCCCCCCATCAATTGCAGCCTCACTGTGCCCATCAATTGCAGCCTCACTGTGCCCATCATATGCAGCCACTTGTGCCCATCATGTGCAGCCACTTGTGCCCATCAAATGCAGCCATTTGTGCCCATCATATGCAGCCACTTGTGCCAATCAAATGCAGCCACTTGTGCCCATCATATGCAGCCACTTGTGCAGCCTCACTGTGCCCATCAAATGCAGCCACTTGTGCCCATCATGTGCAGCCACTTGTGCCCATCAAATGCAGCCACTTGTGCCAATCAAATGCAGCCACTTTTTCCCATCATATGCAGCCACTTGTGCCCATCATATGCAGCCACTTGTGCCCATCATATGCGGCCACTTGTGCCCATCATATGCGGCCACTTGTGCCCATCATATGCAGCCACTTGTGCCCATCAAATACAGCCACCTGTGCCAATCAAATTCAGCCACTTGTGCCCATCATATGCAGCCATTTGTGCCCATCATATGCAGCCATTTGTGCCCATCAAATGCAGCCACTTGTGCCCATCAAATGCAGCCACTTACACTTACACTTACTTGGCATAAAAAAATTTGAGAGAAAAAGCACTAAATGTCTTGCACACACACACCCCTCCGCTCGGGGCTTGCAGCTGCTGGCACTTGCACACCCCCCTCAGGGCTCGCAGCTGGCACTTGCACCCCCCACGTGGGGCTCGCAGCTCTAGACCTCCCCACCCCCACGGGAGGTCCGGCACTTACCTGAAGAGCATCCTCTGTGTCTCTACTCTCCTCCTCTCCTCCACACTCGGGCAGCAGCAGCAGCGGAGGTGTCCGCTCCTCTCATGCTTCCTCCGAGAGAATTCATTCGCTATGGTCACACAATTGGGTGGGATCAGGGCGCACTCTCTGCGCCCCAAGCCCACCCTTTTTTGAAGCTGATTAAAGCCTCCCACCCCGCCATAGGAATCCATGAGTCTGGCGTCCTGAAAGGGGCCGGGTGCATGGATAGGGAGGCGGTGGCAGGGAAAGGGAGGGCAGTGCCCATGCGCCCTCAATGCACGGGCCGCCACTGCTAAAATTAAATTACACACAGGTGGACTCTATTTACTAATTAGATGACTTTTGAAGACAATTGGTTACACAGATTTTAGTTAGGGGTATCAGAGTAAAGGGGGCTGAATACAAATACACGCCACACGTTTTAGATATTTATTTGTAAAAAATTTTGAAAACCATTTATCATTTTCCTTACACTTCACAATTATGTGCCACTTTGTGTTGGTCTATCACATAAAATCCCAATAAAATACATTTACGTTTCTTGTTGTAACATGACAAAATGTGGAAAATTTCAAAGGGTTGTGAATACTTTTTCAAGGCACTGTAAATTATACTACACAGCAGTGAGATTGCCAGTCTCTAGATATAAGTTTTATTATACAAAAGTGACAGCACCACTCTCTAGATATAAATTATACTATACAGGAGTGACAGCCCCACTTTCCAGATATAAGTTGTATTATACAAGATTGACATCACCGCTCTCCAGATATGAGTTATATGATATAGGAGTGACATCACTGCTCTCCAGATATGTTATATATTTATACAGGATTGACATCGCTACCCTCCAAATATAAGTTATATTATACTGGAGTGACATCACCACTCTCAAGATATAAGTTAAATAAGTTATATTATACAGGATCAACATCACCGCTCTCCAGATGTTACATTTAATAACTGGGATGTAACTGACTGCTATAAATTATATCATTCCATACGACAGTGAAAAAT
Organism: Aquarana catesbeiana; assembly: GCF_042186555.1. Lineage (NCBI taxonomy): Eukaryota > Metazoa > Chordata > Amphibia > Anura > Ranidae > Aquarana > Aquarana catesbeiana. The sequence continues at coordinate 536,628,588 of NC_133326.1, forward strand.
AATAAGTTCCCCTTTGTACAGCCTTTCTCGCTCTGCATGTATCAGCACATCTGGAGGGGGAATTTGGCTTTAGTGACGCTCCAGATCGTGTTGGAGTTGGACACAGTTGAGGAATAAAAATGTTAAATCCCATTTTGCTAGCATGAGAAATGTGATCAGTTTGGCACAGAAAACACGCTCTACGATCGTTGCAGAGACTTTGACATTCTTCCATGGGCCGCCAAATACAACAAGACTTCTGACGGTGGGAAAAACAATCGGGATAATCCAGATTTAACCTCCTCCTGTACTCGGTGTTCATGTTTGGCCCTGACAAGACCATTATAAATCACCCGCTTGACGGCCGTTTCCCACTCTGAAAAGCAGAAGCAGCGATTTTATTGGCCACGACACGGCAGCAAAGCGGCTCTTGGCCCTGGGCCATGGAACAATGGAAACAGGAATTTCCAGATATATCGCCGCTGCGAATAAAGAGCGAGGCTCTGGCTGGGAGATGGCAGACTCTCCGCTTGGCACCAAGCACTGGCATTCTTCTGAAGGCTCGTAGCAGAATTATCACACAGAGCTGCGGCCAGGGAACAGCGCAGGAAGAGGACCGGCTAAGACAAACATTTACATCAGGGAAAATAATGAGCCAGGAAGGAGGTGACATGCTGTTTAGTGTGGGGGGTGACACCGGCACAAGTGATGAAGAACAGGCCCTGGGCTTATTGTGATCGCAGACATTCTTCGATATGCGTAGGGGTCACACGCAGTATTCTGCATCTTAGCGATAACGGATTTTGTACAAGATGTTATAAGACTGCTGTAAAATTGTCAGTTTTCCTGCTGGAAAGTTTTGAAGATAATGTGGCAAAAAAAATGCAAGGAGGAAAGAAGGATCAAAACCCCTGTTAGATTTTTACTGCTATTCGGGACTCAAATAGAGATATTTCTTTTTACTTCCTGTCCTGGTGACAACATTTTATCATACAGGAAGTGGTGTCAAATCCGCAACAGCAACACAAACAGAAATAAAATGTTTTCTTTAGTAGAGTAGGAGGGCTAAAACACCTGTCAGATATTTTATCTTTGTTCTGTAACTTGACACTATCAGGACAGAAAGACTATAATTAGCAGAAAGCTGAACATTACAGTGTTTGATCTGATGACAATCCACAATGCAATGTAAAAATAAAATGCACATCTGCTGATAAATGAAAATCCCTTTCATGTATATATTTATATCACAGCTTATCGATCTTTAAGCTGACCATCGAGGAGCAGAATTTTAAAAGAAATTTATTGGGAAAAGGAGGTTCTAATAAAGTTCATTTGTTTTTCTAACCCTTAGTGGGGGCAAATCGACGTTTGTTTTTGACTGCAGAGACAAGAAAATTTGAAGGAGCGTTATGGAATATTTTCTCCAACTAACAAATTTCTAAATGTGTATGTGGCTTTCCTTCAGTAAAATCCATTCATTTCAAAAACAAATGTTCTGAGAATATTCAGAGAATTTTCCTACAAATTATCCTAATGGCGCATACACACGATCGGAAATGCCGCCAGCAAAACTCCGATGAGAGCTTTTTGTCGGAAAATGCGGCTGTGTGTATGCTCCGTCAGTCTTTTGCTGGCAGAATTCCAGCCAGCAAAAGATTGAGAGCATGTGCTCTATTTTTCGGTCGGGAAAAGTTCCTATCCGAAAATGCGATCATCTGCATGCAATTCGTACACGCAAAAAATCACGCATGCTCGGAAACAATTTGACGCATGCTCAGAAGCATTGAACTTCATTTTCTCGGCTCGTCGTAGTGTTGTACGTCACCGCATTCTTGACGGTCGAAAGTTCGGAGAACTTTTGTGTGACCGTGTGTATGCAAGGCAAGCTTGAGCAGAATTCCGTTGGAAAAACCATCCAAGTTTTTTCTGACAGAAATTCCGATCGCGTGAACGCGGTATAATGCCCTGTACACACGATAGGATTTTCCGACACACAAATGTGAACGCAGGCTACATCGGTGGTCAGTGTAAATCTCTTCATTACTTTTGTGCTTGGTGTACAATCCTTTCATTCACACTAGTGGCCAGTGTAAATGTTCCCCTTACATTGGTGGTCAGTGTAAGTCCCTTCTTACATTGGTGGTTACTGTGAATGCTGCTATTACATTAGTGATCAGTGTAAACCCCTATTACATTAGTGGTCAGTGTAAACCCCTATTACATTGGTGGCCAGTGTTGAAAGTCCAATTTTTATTGGTAGTCGGTAAAAAAATCAGCATTTCCATTGATCACACCCTCCCCTCCCCCAGCACTGCCACTGATCCCAGGAGTCCCAGGATCCCTAGGAGTTTTTTGTCTATTGATGGGTCCCCTCACCTCCCCAGTCCATGGTGTGCAGGCAGTGAGGAGATGATGTGCTGTAGCCTCTAGCAACCAATCAGTGAGCAGTATTACTGTACAGTAATCTCTAGCAACCAATCAACAAGCAGAAATCATGTGCTGCAACCTCTAGCAACTAATCAGTGAGCCGTAATGTGTGCTGTAACCTCTAGCAACCAGTCAGTAAGTGGTAATGATATGCTGTAACCTCTGGCAACCAATCGCAATCGCTGCCTGATCTGATACAGTAATATGATTTTGAGTCTAGCTGCTATTTATTGTATGTCTCAGAGCAGGTGGAGAGGGAAATAGCATGGGGTGGGGGGGCTGGTGGGGGCCCCAAGAAAATTTTTGCCCAGGGCCCAATGAATATTAAAGTTGGCCCTGGCTCTATCTGTTTTAAAAAAAACTATACAAATTTAATTTAGGTACAGTGTTGCATGACAACGCAATTGTCATTCACAGTGCAACAGCACTGAAAGCTAAAAATTGGCCTGGACAGGAAGGGAGTGAAAGTGTCCTGTATTGAAGTAGTTAAGTTGAGGCTGGCTGGACAGAGACAGTTAGAGTGGTATATGTAAAAGTGTAATGCCCTGTACACACGGTCGGATTTTCCGATGGAAAATGTGTGATAGGACCTTGTGGTCAGAAATTCCGACCGTGTGTAGGCTCCATCACACATTTTCCATAGGAATTTCCGACACACAAAGTTTGAGAGCTTGCTATAAAATTTTCCGACAACAAAATCTGTTGTCGGAAATTCCAATTGTGTGTACACAATTCCGACGCACAAAGTGCCACACATGCTCGGAATCAAGCAGAGGAGCAGCACTCGCAATTGAATTTCATTTTTCTCGGCTCATCGTACGTGTTGTACGTCACTGCCTTCTTGACGTTCGGAATTTCCGACCAACTTTGTGTGACCGTGTGTATACAAGACAAGTTTGAGCCAACATCCATCTGAAAAAATCCATGGATTTTGTTGTCGGAATGTCCGATCAATGTCCGACCGTGTGTACAGGGCATAAGGGGAACAATTAAGGGGGAAAGTCTAAATTGCTTAATAGAGAAAGTTTGGAAGGTAATATACTTTTCCAGTGTTTACATCATATTTACCCCGTCTGGATTTTCCCACATTCTGCAGCTGCAATCAAGAATAGAGATAACTGAAATTTTTGTCAGTGATCTACACAAAGTAGTTGTTTCCCGTAGGTTAGGATAGAATAGGATAGGTCCTCTGTTCTTTGCCTTGACCTTTTCCAGAAACCTCAGCACCTCTCACACACCTGGTTAAATGGACAAGCATACAATATCACAGAAAATCACTGAAAGTAATACTTAATACCCAGTAGTAAAGAAAACAGGCACCAAACCAGGTAGTAAAGGCAAACTTATTATATTGTCACCCAATATAGTTGGTAATTGGGAAATCATAAAATGGAATAACAATGGTAATGACACAATTTGGCATACAAAGTGATTAACAGTAAGACCTAGGCATAAGATGACATTTGGGGTCTAATTCAGCATAAACAGTAGCAAGGCCACCTCAAGCTCAGCAGTGAAAAGTGTAAAGTTTAATCCACCGAGTGTTGGAACTATACTGCCAGAGCACATTTACGGCAGCAATGCTAGTCCCATACCGAATGGGTATGCACTGTCCAAAAAAAAGGAGGATGAGTGGGGTGGGGGATTTGGTACCAGGGGAACAAAGTGGACTTGTAGAATAATTATTTCGGGAGGGGCAGTCCTTTGAGATATTCTTCTGCCTGCTTTTGCTGGGACTTTTTAAGAGCATTGGTGTACCTAATAACAGTCCCAGTTAACCTGCATTCAGTATAGGTATGTATAGTTTCGACACAGATGCAAGGTAGATGTGGTTCAGGTGCAGTAAAGGCAGTGGCGGCTGGTGTTGTTTTGTTTGGAGGGGAGGCAAACAACCGAACCCCCCCTCCACGCGACACCTCTAACCCCCCCCACCCCACCCCCACTGTTTGCTTGTTAGTCCACTGGCAGTTCGCCCAATCTACGCAGCAGGCATCCGAGGAGCCGCAGGGATCAGGGCATCAAGCAGAATCGGAATCCGAGGAGCAGTGGGGATCGGACATCGGCGGGCATTAGCGGCTCTTCTCGCTTCCACTGGGCGTCTCCTCCCCTCCTCCTAGGCGTTCAATAGGATTGCCTGTACTTTCAGCCAATCGGGTGTGAGACCCGCTTCCCGATTGACAGGGAGGAGGATCGCTGTTGCAACACGCCTGGGTGGGTTCCGGACACAATGCTCTGCGCTCCGAGCCCACCCTGTATTGAAGCCTATTAGAGCCTCTAGCTCTAATCATTGCTTTAAAAAACACACCCCCCGCCCATCCCCACCATAGGAGTTCATGCGCCCGGAAGCCTGAAAGGGGCCAGGCATATGGATGGGGGGGCGGCGCCCACAATGGACCCTGAGTAAAGGTTCAGTATAGTCCAGTCTAGGTTTGGAATAAATATGGTATAGAGCGCAGTATGGGTGTAGTATGGATTGGGTACACTTGATGTCCTACTTTCAGTGGCTCAGTCCCTCCAATGGGCGAAAAGCCCTCTCATCAGTCCTTAGGATGCTGTGGTGACCTCTTGCTGTTGAAAGGGGCCCCCCGCGGTCTCTTCCAAAAGGGGAAGCAGAGGGTAAGTGCATGCTCTAGTCTCCCTGAGGCAGCGGTGCAGGTGATGTGATGTGGGCAGTGCTGCACTGCCCCCATGTGTCCTCACTCCCAGTTTTTGATATCCGCTGGTATGGTCTCAAAGTCTCATTCAGACAGAAAAGTTCTGTCCCTTACCCCCCTCCATGCCAAGAGGAAGAATTTTCCCAAGTATTTTAACCACTTGCCTGCTGCGCTATAGCTGAATGAGTGCCATTTCTGGGATGCCGCGGGGCGCAGGCGGCGCGCTCTGAGATCGCAGTGCCCGGAGGCCACTGCTGATCACAGATTGAGGTAAAGAATCAATCAGCTGATCAAGGATCTAAACAGAAGCCTGTTATCTACGCTCTTTTCCTTATGCTGACAGCATGAGGAGAGGAGAAGAGAGCCGATAATTGGCTTCTCTAAAAGGGACATGTACACTGATAATCAGGGAACTGATTATCAGTGCAGTCCCAACAGTGCCCACAAGTGCTGCCAATCTGTGCCCACCAGTGTTGCCAATCAGTGCCTCCTCATCAGGTCACCTGTCAGTGCCCATCAGTGCATCCTCATCAGTGTCACCTATCAATGCCCATCAGTGCCGCCTATCAGTGCAGCCTCATCAGCGCACATCAGTGAAGGAGAAAAATTACCTGTTTGCAATAATTTCTAACAAACTATGAAAAAGTTTTTTGTTTTTTTTTCAAACATTTTGGTCTTTATTCGTTTATTTAGCAAAAAATAAAAAAACCCAGTGGTGATTAAACACCACCAAAGGAAAGCTCTATTTGTGTGAAAAAAATGTTGTTTGGGTTCAGTGTTGCATGACCGCGCAATTCAAATGCGACAGTGCTGACTGCTGAAAATTGGCCTGGGCAGGAATGGAGTATAAGTGCCCAGTAGGCAAGTGGTTAATAAAAATCTATTGCACAGTCCCTATTGGGTTCTGTAGTGTAAGGCGTCAACTGACCCTATTTTATGGCTGCCATCTCAAACTACACCTCCCAGGATTCTCAGCGCTCTGCATGGAAGTCTATGGGCTTGCTTAGCACTCCCCCTGCTGGCAGAGGAGAATGGTGCAGCAAAATATCAGTATCTCAGTAGAGGGAGAGAAGAATAAAATAAAATGCTATGTCTCTATCTCCATATTGCTGTAGCCCAGCACCTGGCTACATAGTTTATGATTTTGAAGTGGAAAAACATCTTCTAGGTTACCTACACATAAAAACAGACAAAAAAAGGTAATCACTTCAACCTCCAACACCCCCAACCCTTACGCTCACCCCACATGTTACATTCTGATTGTACCATCTCCTTTAGATCTACCAACAAGTATGTAGTGCAAGCGCCTGCCTGATAGGATACAAATTAATTGGTTAGATAAGGCTGGTCCTCATATTATATAGATTTGTTAAAGCTAAATTTGGTTCTACAGAAGATGTAAGGTGAAGGATGAGCCTTAAGTAAGCTTCCATGCAATCAATTGTTTGCAGAAACCACCTTCTGTAATTAAAGTGTCATCTGTCTGTGAATGACCCCAGGAATTTCTGGAGAACATATCTATATTGAGGGCATCATGGGGACCAGAAATTATCAGAACAAGTCCAGGATAAAGTTCTGCAGAAGCATTAATCAGGGCAAAGTTAAAAAGAACATCCCAAATGTTGAACAGCCCTTATTAAACCAATCATTCAAAAAATATGAAAATGGCACAACTGTAACTCTACCTAGAGAAGGACATCCACCGAAACTCAGTGATTGGAGGATATGAGAGAAGCAACCAAAAGGCCAGAGGTAAGTCTATAGGAACTGCTGAGATGAAAGAATCGGTCCCTGGGATACTCATAACCTGGGCGCTTCACAAGGCTGGACTTTGTGGAAAAATACTGCTAAAATCACCACCCATATCAAATCATATCTTGAGGTTGCCAAAAGGCACATTGGAGATACACAAATGCATACAAAAGGTTCTCTAGTCAGGTGAGGCCAAAACCAAACAAAGCCTGTTGTCAGGCCAAGATGCATATCCAACTAAAATCCATAACCAACTCATTTTCATTTTCATTATGAGGGAAAAATGGTCAGGTTTAAGGACAAGATGGGTGGAGACAGTAGCGAAACTACCAGGGTTGCAAAGGTCGCACTTGCGACTGGGCCTTAGAGTTCCGCCTCAAGAACCTGGACTGTAGCTCCCAGCGACTGCATGGCTCCAAGCTGTCTCTCTCATAGCCCAGAGCCAGCACTGACAGTTCCCCCCTCCCGAGAGAGAGAGAGCTGATCAGCTTCTTCTCCTCTCACCCCTTTCCTCCTGTGTCTGCCTTGCCCACACTTCCCGGCAGTGCTGTGCCTCAGAAAAGGGGAAGTGTGGGCAGGAAGTTTGAAGCCCAGAAGCCAGAAGAGAAAAGATGCCGAAAGATGCTCTCCACTAATTCACTGTGAGTGAAGTCTCCCCCTCCCTAGTTTACTTCTCTCTCCTGTCTCTCAGTAAGTACTAATGTAAGAAGGACTCAGATGTAAGGGGTACTCTGTGGACTCTGTTGTAAGAGGGGCTTTGGTGAGCAGAGACCCCCTTACATCAGAGTTCCCCCTTAAATCAGGGTTCCCCTTTACATTCCAAAGTTTACAAAGATCCCCCTAACAGTGTAAGTGGAAATTCTGCAGACCCTGATGTAAGGGGGCTCTGCGGAGTCTGATGTAAATGGAATTCTGCAGACTCTGATGTAAGAGGGCTCTGCAGACTCTAATGTAAAGGGGGCTCTTCAGACTCTGACGTACGTGGTGCTCTGTGGACTCTGATGTAAGGGGGCTCTGTGGACTCTGATGTAAGGGCGCTTTGTGGACTCTGATGTAAGGGAGGCTCTGCCGACTGTTATGTAAGGGGCCTCTGCCGACTCTAATGTAAGGGGCACTCTGTGGATTCTGATATATGCAAGGGCTCTGCGGACTCTGATATAAGTGGGGTTCTGGGGACGCTGATGTAAGGTGGACTCTGCGGACTCTGATGTAAGGGGCGCTCTGCGACTCTGATGTAAGGGGGTTCTGCGGACTCTGATGTAAGAGGCGCTTCGCTGACGTAACCCCATTACATCAGAGTCCACGGAGTGCCTCTTACATCACAGTTGCAGATCGCCCCTTACATCAAAGTCCGCAAAGCGCCCCTTACATAACAGTCCACAGAACTTCCTGCACCCCACAGAGCTCTCCTTACATCAGAGTAGGGATGAGCCCGATGTTCGAGTCGAACGTAAGTTCGACTTGAACATCAGGTATTCGCCCATTCGCCAAATACCGAACAAATTCGAGCACCTACAGAATGCCCCATAATGAACAGCGAGACTGCTAATGCACTGCGAGATCGCAGTGCATTGACGGCTACTAATTGGCCAAAGCATGCACCTGACCTGCATGCTTTGGCCAATCACAGTGCGCTCTGGTGTGAGAGCCATGATTGGCCAAAGGCATGGTGCCTTTGGCCAATCATGGCTCAGGTGGCTGAGTCCACGCACCACACTTACCAGGCAGCCGTAAATAGGTTTATGAATGAGAGCATCACAATGACATTTGTAAAGGAAAAAATGTAATTGAGAACTGCTTGCGGCTGTAATATATTGCCGAATTCCGGAAATATAGATAAAAATAATTGAAAAACACGGCATGGGTTTCCCCCCAGTGCATTACCAGGCCCTTTGGGTCTGGTATGGATTTTAAGGGAAATTCTGCGCCAAAACTTTAAAAAAATTTGCATCCCCCCCCCCCCCCCCCCCCCCCCAAATCCATACCAGACCCTTTTTCGAGCACGCAACCTGGCAGGCCGCAGGAAAAGGGGCCCCTCCCGCTCCTGAACCATACCAGGCCACATGCCCTCAACATGGGGAGGGTGTTTTGGGGTCCCCTCCAAACACCTTGTCCCCATGTTGATGGGGACTAGGGCCTCTTCCTCACAACCCTTGCCCGGTGGTTGTGGGGGTCTGCGGGCGGGGGGCTTATCAGAATCTGGAAGCCCCCTTTAACAAGGGGACCCCCAGATCCTGGTCCCCCCATGTGAATGGGCATCTGGTACATTGTACCCCTACACATTCACCAAAAAAAGTGTAAAAATGGTAAAAATGACAGGAGACAGTTTGGAACAAGTCCTTTATTTTCGGATTGTCTGCACTGTCATCGAAGATGGAGATACATCGCGGGACGCTTTTTTTTTTTTTTTTTTTAAATAAAGGACTTATTCCAAACTGTCTCATGTCATTTTTACCGCAGACCCCCACAACCACCGGGCAAGGGTTGTGGGGAAGAGGCCCTTGTCCCCATCAACATGGGGACAAGGTGTTTTGAGGGGACCCCAAAACACCCTCCCCATGTTGAGGGCATGTGGCCTGAAACGGTTTAGGAGTGAGGGGCACTCTCTCGCCCCCCCTTTTCCTGCGGCCTGCCAGTTTGCGTGCTTGGATAAGGGTCTGGTATAGATTTTGAGGGGGACCCCCACTGCATTTTTTTTCATTCTGATGCAGGGTTCCCCTTAATATCCATACCAGACCTGGAGGGCCTGGTATGGATTTTGGGGGGACCCCCATGCAATTTTTTTTTTTATATTTTGGTGTGGGGTTCCCCTTAATATGCATACCAGACCCTAAGGGCCTGGTAATGGACTGGGGGGGACCCATGCTGTTTTTTTCAATGATTTTTATTTATATTGCTGGGATCCAACAATTCATTAAAGCCACAAGCAGTTTTAAATGACATTTTTTCCTTTAGAAATGTCATTTTGCTATGGTACTGTTCTAAACATGGGAAAGATGTGCTACTTTACCGGCATACTAAGGACACCCCTCCGGCACGATATTTAAAGGAATATTTTATTTTTATTGTTTCACTTTAAGCATTATTAAAATCACTGCTCCTGAAAAAACAGATGTTTCTAAAACTTTTTTTTTGCATTGATACATGTCCCCTGGGGCAGGACCCGGGTCCCCAAACACTTTTTATGGCAATCACTTGCATATAAGCCTTTAAAATTAGCACTTTTGATTTTTCATGTTCGTGTCCCATAGACTTTAATGGTATTTGCACAAATTTTTTGCCTGTTCGCAAGTTCTGGCATTTTATAGCACTTATAGCACTGATCGTTGTATAAATGTCACTGGTCCCAAAATAGATTAAAAAGTGTCCGCCGTTTCCACTGCAATGTCGCTGTCACGATAGAAATCGCAGATCGCCGCCATTACTAATAAAAAAGAAATAATAATAAAAATGCCATAAATCCCCTATTTTGTAGACGCTATAACTTTTGTGCAAACCAATCAATATATGCTTATTGCGATTTTTTTTTTTTTTACCAAAAATATGTAGAAGAATACATATCGGCCTAAACTGAGAAAGAAATGTGTTTTTTTATATACATTTTTTGGGGATATTTATTATAGCAAATAGTAAAAAATATGCTTTTTTTTAAAATTGTCACTCTTTTTTTTGTTTATAGCGCAAAAAATAAAAACCGCAGAGGTGATCAAATACCACCAAAAGAAAGCTCTATTTGTGGGGAAAAAAGGATGTCAATTTTGTTTGGGTGCAATGTCGCGTGACAGCGCAATTGTCAGTTAAAACGTCGCAGTGCCGTATCGCAAAAAGTGCTCTGGTCAGGAAGGGGGTAAATTCTTCTGGGGATGAAGTGATTAATCACAAAAAATATGTATAATGTATCCTACAAAAAAAAATTGACATGCGCTGCTAAAGTGTTTGAGTTTGCCTTGAAGAAAAGGTGGCAACCCTACTCAAGACGGCAGAAAGGGGGTCCACTGCATAATAAAGGGCCCCGTGATGGGAGTAAGAAGTTAATAACAAGAGGCCTCCTTTACATCAGAGTCCACAGAGTTCCCCTTTTACATATGAATCTGCAGAATTTCCCTTTTACAGAGTTCCCGTTCAGTGTAAGGGGGGACTCTGCAGACTCTGATGTAAGGGAGAACTCTGGGGACTCTAACATAAGGGATGCTCTGGAAACCCTGATTTAAGGGGGAACACTGAGAACTTTGATGTACGGAGAGGACTCTGATGTAAGGGGGAAAACTGTGGCCTCTGGTGTAAAGGGAAACTCTGATGTAAAGGGCGCTCTGAGAACCCAGAATTACCATAGTGTAGTCTCTCAGAGGCAGGAGAGAAAAGAGGGGAAACTTCAGTCACAGACAGAGATGGATGGTGAGCTCACTCACCCCTTGGCAGTCAGCACCTCTCATCCAGATGTGTCTGAGCCTGCTGGAATTTTAATTTCTGACCCCTTCTTTCCTTTTCTGAGGAAAAGTGCCAGAAGTTGAAGTGTGGGCAGACACAGAGGGGTGGGGCGGGAGGAAGAGGAGCAGATCGAGCCCTCTCTCCTCCACTGTTTGTGTGTGTGTGTGTGTGTGTGTGTGTGTGTGTGTGTGTGGGGGGGGGGGGTTAGTGCTAACTTTGGGCAGTGTGAAAGAGAGTGCAACAGACAAGGGAAGTCATAGACCAGTCTGAATAATGTGACCGGGTTTGAGGTAGTCTGAAACCCGGATGCATGATTCCAAACCCGAACTGTCTCGGACAGGTGGCAAATCCCGGACAGGTGGCAACCCTACTCGCAACTTACAGGAATGAAAGGATCTGCCACAAACAGCTTGGTGCCAGATACCACAGCATAACTTCAGAGATCTACTGGTGTCCATGCCTCGATGGGTCATTGCTGTTTTTTCAGCAAAAGGGACACCTACTCAATATTAGGTGGGTGGTCATTAGGATATAAGTGATCAGTGTCTAGTTCTGACATATCACACAGTACAGAATACATAGCTCCCTCTGTCCCCACGAGTAAAGACATCTGTAACTACAGTGGATGCTTTTAGATCATTAGAGCTCTGAAGATCGGTAGGGAGATCTTAAGAGAATTCGCCATCTTGACACAGTGCTGTAAGTATCTTAAAAATCTCATCAGTTAGTGATAGAGATTTATACAGTGTGTTTCTACTTAGAATGTATAATTATATACAGTATCTCACAAAAATGAGTACACCCCCTCACATTTTTGTAAATATTTTATGATATCTTTTCATGTGACAACACTGAAGAAATGACACTTTGCTACAATGTAAAGTAGTGAGTGTACAGCTTGTATAACAGTGTATATTTGCCGTCCATTTAAAATAACTCAACACACAGCCATTAATGTCTAAACCACTGGTAACAAAAGTGAGTACACCCCTAAGTGAAAATGCCCAAATTAGGCCCAAACTGTCAATATTTTGTGTTGCCACCATTATTTTCCAGCACTGCCTTAACCCTCTTGGACATGGAGTTCACCAGAGCTTCACAGGTTGCCACTGGGGTCCTCTTCCACTCCTCCATGACAACTTCACCGAGCTGGTTGATGTTAGAGACCTTGCACTCCTCCACCTTCCGTTTGAGGATGCCACACAGATGCTCAATAGGGTTTAGGTCTGGAGACATGCTTGACCAGTCCACCACCTTTACTCACAGCATCTTTAGCAAGGCAGTGGCCCAGTCTCTGAAGGGAGGGGATCTACTTCAGTATGTCACAGTACACTGGAATTCATGGTTCCCTCAGTGAACTGTAGCTCCCCAGTGCTGGCAGCACTCATGCACTCATGCTGCCCCAGACCATGACACTCCCACCATCATGCTTGACTGTAGGCAAGACACACTTGTCTTTGTACTCCTCACCTGGTTGCCACCACACACGCTTGACACAATCTGAACCAAATAAGTTTATCTTGGTCTCATCAGACCACAGGACATGGTTCCAGTAATCCATGTCCTTAGTCTGCTTGTCTTCAGCAAACTGTTTGCAGGCTTTCTTGTGCATCATCTGTAGAAGAGGCTTCCTTCTGGGATGACAGCCATGCAGATCAATTTGATGCAGCTTGCAGCATATGGTCTGAGCACTGACAGGCTGACCCCCCCACACCTATTCAACCTCTGCAGCAATGCTGGCAGCACTCATACATCTATTTGCCAAAGACAACCTCTGGATATGGGGCTGAGCACGTACACTCAACTTCTTGGGTCAACCATGGCGAGGCCTGTTCTGAGTGGAACCTGTCCTGTTAAACCGCTGTATGGTCTTGGCCACCGTGCTACAGCTCAGTTTCAGGGTCTTGGCAATCTTCTTATAGTCTAGGCCATCTTTATGTAGAGCAACAATTATTTTTTTAAGATCCTCAGAGAGTTCTTTGCCATGAGGTGCCATGTTGAACTTCCAATGACCAGTATGAAAGAGTGAGAGTGATAACACCAAATTTAGCACACCTGCTCCCCATTCACACCTGAGACCTTGTACCACTAATCAGTCACTTGACATCAGGGAGTGAAAATGGCTAATTGTGCCCAATTTGGACATTTTCACCTAGGGGTGTACTCACTTTTGTTGCCAGCGGTTTAGACATTAATGGCTGTGTGTTGAGTTATTTTGAGGGGACAGCAAATTTACACTGTTATACAAGCTGTACACTCACTACTTTAAATTGTAGCAAAGTGCAATTTCTTCAGTGTTGTCATATGAAAAGATAGAATAAAATATTTTCAAAATTGTGAGGGGTGTTCACTTTTGTGAGATACGGTATATACATGAGGGCAGTCCTATCTCACTACATATGAAAAATCATCTTTCTGCTAAGTAATTCTGCACATTGATTGTGCTTTACTGTTGCTCCCACTCAGTGTAAGTATATGAGAAGCAGTTATTCAGCAGGAATGCTCTCTGTACTGTCTGATACAGAGACAGCAACTAGAGGGAGAATATATATATATATATATATATATATATATATATATATATATATATATATATATATAGTACATACTGTATGTGTATATAAAGCCTCATTACCCAAATTTTACTACAGCTGAGCAATCATGGTTGTCACCATTGTATTACCCATAATCCCCTTTATTAAAACCCGGGCATTGTGTGGTCATGTGACTGTCCTGCGAGAGGATAAAGATGCTGAACTGTCATGGCTTCTGCTTCGGGGTTCTATCTGTTATTGTGATAATGAGATATACCCCTAATTGCTCTTTGTCGCCTGCTCTGGCCAACTCTTCAGAATAATGTGTTGTGCCCAGCACTATCCAGCAGAGGGCAACCACATAGCATATAAAACCCCATATGGTTTCCCAGAATGACCCCCCCACCACCGGCTGGACCTGATGATGATTGCTCTCTATGAAGAGGGACAGTCACTGCAGTATATACCGTATAACATACAGCAGGTTCTGGCATTGTGTGTCCTTCCTCCAGGTGATAATGTGTTGCAGAAATCCTGAGAATTGCTGGCAGGATAGTCATGGCTTCATCCCTTGGGGATTGAAGGATATAAAATTCTTCACTCTCTACTTTATATGCTGCAATGGCTGCGCAGGAAGGCTGCTGTGTTGACTTATGATAATTCTGGATAAATGGGCTATTCATTGCCCCGACTGCCGGAATATTCAGAGTTGACAATAACGGGGAATCTGGCAGAGTGTCCACAGGTAGCGGAGACTGCATAATATGAGCTAGGAAATATTAGGAGAAAGTTAAAGAGATTCTGAGGAGAACGTCTACTAAGATGACTGCATAGACACCAGACCAGATCCTTTTCACTGTACAGCTGTTGTAAAAACATATTTTACCTTTGTGTTATGTTTAACGCTAAAGTCAACTTTTCATGAGGCAAGCATGGAGGCCACCATTCCAACGTGTTATACTGCAATTACTGGTTGTCCAGTTGTAATGCCAATCCTTTGGCTCCAGTCTCTATCCCAGAATAAGTACACAGATAAGGACTTCTGACTCTACTGATACTTGTTTATTGGCCCTAAATACACAGGATCGTTATAACAAGTATTCAACTAGGAGTTCCTGACTCCTGCACGATATACATTAGATTGTACTTTACATTCTTCTGGACCCTGCCCTCTATACATTACATACTCCCGACACCCACACTTTATATAATGCTGTACATTACATACTTCTGACCCCTGCACCCCACAAATGATGTTGTATGTTACATACTCCTGAAATCCACACTTTACAAAATATGTTGTACATTACATACACCTGACTCTTACACTCTATACATTATGTTGTACATTACATTCTCCTGACCCCTGCACTCTATATATTACATTTTACATTACATACTCCTGACCCCTGCACTTTACACACTATGTTATACTTTACATACTCCTGATCCCAAACTCTCTACACTCCTAACCGCTGCATATTACATACTTGCATTTTCTTCAGGCCTTTGGTAGACCGTAGCACAGATATCAGAGCCCTTAACCCTGGTCAGCCAAATACTATCTTTACAGAATTTGATTATAAACTCCAAAATCAACTCCCAACCTGAAAAACACGGGTATGGCTCCTCTGGCTCATCACCTTATAATTGTCTGGTTTACTGCAAGGACTAACAGCTCCACAGGTCATTTGGGCACACACTCCATCCTACATTGATACATTTTCAATACTATCAGGAATGGGAAGGGATGGGAGTCGACTCCTGGCTCATGTTTCTGATCCCTGCCATCCTCAGTCCCTCCATTGGTCCTACCTGATCTTTAACTTGATCCTTGGTTCATTTTTGATTTGTTCCATATTAGTTAATCACCCATCCTCCTTACAACAGGCTGTTTGCATGTAATCCTAACACTACAAACCAACCTTATCCTGGCCTTCAGTGGAATCGAAGTAGCAGAGACCGAGGGAAAGAGGAGGAGGAAGGATACAAAGATGAATAAGAAGGGTGGACAGGAGGAGATACAGAGGGAAAAAAGACAACAGTAAAGTTAGCCCAATTTTTTTCTATATTGTAAAAGATAATGTTACACTGAGTAAATTGATACCCAACATGTCATGCTTCAAAATTGCGCCCGCTCGTGGAATGGCTAAAAAACGTTGGCTTTCAAAAATGTCCATTGGCGAAATTTTAAAAAATTCTACAGGTTACCAGTTTTGAGTTACAGAGGAGGCCTAGTGCTAGAAATATTGCTCTCGCTCTAACGATCGCGGCGATACCTCACATGTGTGGTTTGAACACCGTTTTCATATGCGGGCGCGACTTACGTATGCGTTCGCTTCTGCACGTTAGCTCAGCAGGAATGTTAAACATTTTTTTTCTTATTTATTTTACTTTTCATTTTTTTTTTTACACTGTCCTTTTAAAAATAAATGTTTGGGTCGCTTTTTTTCCTATTACAAGGAATGTAAACATCCCTTGTAATAGAAAAAAAAAGCATGACAGGACCTCTTTAATGTGAGATCTGGGGTCAAAAAGACCTCAGATCTCACATTTACACTTAAAGCGGGATTCCGGTCGTAAAAAAAAAATTTTAAAGTCAGCAGCTACAAACACTGTAGCTGCTGACTTTCAATAAGTACTTACCTGTCCTGAGTGCCCGCGATGTCGGCCGCCCGAGGCCGACCCGTCCCTCGACTCTCGGGTCCCGGCACCGCCATCCTAACTAAGGGAAACAGACAGTGGAGCCTTATGGCTTCACTGCCCGTTTCCTACTGCGCATGCACGAGTCGCCCAGCGCTTTGTGAATGGGACGCGATGTGTTGTGGGACACACACAGTACCCATAACACACCGCGCCCCATTCCCCAGAAGACAACGCGGGGAGGAGAAGAGACAACATCACCATGGCGTAGGAAGAGGCAGATTAGGAAGACTGCCTAGCAACAGCCATTTCAAGTAAAAAAAATGTTTTTTTCTTTTCCTCCATTTTTTTAGGTATTTTTTTATGCATTTTGTTTTCCAGGGTGGACCTCCACTTTAAATGCAATAAAATAAATAAATAAATGTCTTTTTTTTTTTTTTTTTTCCTAAAAAAATAAAAAATTTCCCTTTTAAGACCATTGGGAAGAAGTGACGTTTGACGTTGCTGCCGTCATCCAATGGTATGGAGCCGAGTGGGGGCCATCATTCCCTCAGTCGGCTCCATGCTACTGAGGGGATAGGATCGGATTGTCTCCGCCGCTACCAACAACTCCGGTAAGCGGCGGAGACGACTGAAGCGCGGCAGGAGGGTGGGGGGACCTCTCCCTCCGCTGATAAAAATGATCTTGTGGCGAATCCGCCACAGAGACCACTTTTATCTTGAAGCGGACTGCCCGCCATTTAAGAGGATACCAGGGTTATGGCAGCTATCTGCTGCTATAACAATGGTATTCCACGTCAAAATACCGATGGTGTTTAAAAAGACATCCCCTAGACCAGGGGTGTCAAACTCTATTTCATTGCGGGCCGCATCAGCATTATTATTGCCATCAAAGGGCCGGTTGTAACTGTAAGGCTGAATGTCCAGAGTACAACCCCCCCACCTTACATCAGATGTCAAGAGCCCCACCACCATCAGAAGTCAAGAGTTCCCCACCCTCCCTTACATCACATTGCACCCCCCTTATCTTTTTTTGCTGTCGGGAAGAAGCTAGGGGTGGAGCTAGGAAGCAGAAAGTGCAGGGTCTGGAGGAGGACTGGAGTCTGGTGAATGCTGAGACCAGGGAAGATGGAGCTGAGAGGATGCTGCAGCTGCACAGAGAAGTGGAGGATCTGTAGGAGGAGTTTTGTCCTCCTCTCTGCTGCCGACTGCTGAGATGGGAGGGGGAGCAGAGACAAGCCTCTCTGCATCTGCACGTAGAAGCGCAGGACCTGGAAGAGGAGTTCTGTCCTTCTTTCTGCTGCCAACTGCTGCGACAAGGTTGGGGCAGAAACAAGGAGATTGCATTTCCACATGAAATGGCCTGGAGGGCCGGATTCAACCCACAGGCCTTGTGTTTGACACATGTGCCCTAGACTGAGCCTGTATTGTCAGTGTGCTTGGAACTGTGTCTGTGGTAGGCAGCCTCTGTACTACAATGGGAGACCCGAGCATGTTCTCAGAAGCCCCTCCGGGGGTGAGCACTACACATGTTGTCTCCCAGCTACTGTCTAATACAACCTAAAAAAAACACAAAAAGGGTAATGTAAGTGTAGCGGTACCCCTGTAGGGGCTGCTAAGTGATGTGGCCCACCTGTCACTCTGCTCAGCCCCGACTTTCACTCCTCAGTCACTCTCAGGCAGAAAACAGTCCATGTGCTTGTTTTTGTTATTTTTATTAGGGAATTTAACTTGGATGGGGTAAGGGGATTGTGAGATGCCCAGCAAATTGTATATCAGTCAAATGGGACAACTATGTACATAACACTTCTCCAGTCTCTTCCTGCACAACTCTTGCTTGCAGACTATTGCTCTTTCTCTCTTCCTCCTGCACAACTCTTGATCTCCCAGGAGCAGCTAGCACATGTTTAGGCCTGACACTGGCTCAGCCAGGCCCAAGTAACTTGCCTTTTGCAGACAGGGACTGTGGGCCCCTATGGTGTTGCAGAAAATAGAAAGTATTTTTGTTCTAGCTGTCCCATAGGTGGACTACTGCTCCCAGTCAGTCCTCTTCAGGCCCTGCCAGCCCTCCTGGCTGCAGCTGCCTGACTTCACTGCCCATATCATTGCAATCCTCCCTACTGGTTCCACACCCAGCTCTGACTGTTTCCTTTCAGTCCTCTCTGGCATGCCCCTCCAGTCCTCCCAACTGCACATGTCACTCACCAGCCCACCTGGCTGCAACCGGTGGTCCCCTCCTTAAGACTTGCCCTGCAGTACTAGCTCCTGCTGTCCACTCTTGCTCCTGAGCCCCCTGTTTAGAGCCTCCACGATTTCCTGGAGGGCTCCATCCTGCACCTGAGCCCAGGCCCAAGGTCACCCCCTCCCAGACTGGGGAGCTCCCTCAAAGGCCCCGACAGCCTAGTACTCCATCCTCAGTTCTTCCACCTGACAACCCCTCCCCAGCTGGGCTGACTCTAGGTATTTAAGGAGGCCTGCCCCCTGCCAATCCAGGTTGGGGATTGGTCAGGGCTCCTTAACACACCCCAGGCAGCTCCACCTTTCCCCATCTCTTTCTAGAACCTTCCAGAAGGCTCTAGAAAGAAGAGGGAGGTCTTAGTGATGCTGCCTGTGAATCATCAGCTGCTAACTCTGAGCCACTCCGAGCCCACACAAACCAAAACAAACAGGCCTAGCTTCTAGCTAGGCCTGCTTAAATTTGCCTGCACTACCAAAAATCCTAACCTCTAGCACCTACCTATGTAGAGGGGGCTACTAAGTAATTCCCGTGGTGGGCGGAATGTTCAAACTGAGATCCATCCGACGGTGTTCTGTATGGGACGCTCTGGAAGCTGATAACCGAGCCTGAGCCTTCTGCCTGCTGGGTCCTTCCTTCCAAGGGATGCCTGAAATCTGACTTGTATCTTCTGGGAAAAATGATTTTTTATAACCGGCAACGTTGTCTGTGACGCCGGTCTGGTTTGGTTCTGGTGTGCATGTACTTGAAGTCCATTTCCCTTATCCATTCTTGGGATCTCCTCTGGGCATTGGTTGTGCCAGGAACTTATTGATAAGAAAACAAGTAAAAGACAAACATTACTCCAGGGGAAAGTTGAAATATGTCAATCTGCATCATATGATCCTACTTGAATAAAGAATGTAAGGAGAACACCGCAGCTTGTTGCACCACCATTACAGTGTTCGGAACTGCCTGATGAGGAGGGAATCCTGTCGGAAGTCTGAATCAGCTGTCCCTGTCTGAGTGATCTGATACACTTGAGCCCATAAAGATATCTGTAATAGGGGTCCTACATATCTGGTAAGCAGCCTTTTTTACTATTGCCTGGCTTATGAAAGTATTTGATGAAGATAATATCCCCCATTTGACTGAAGTACTTGTTCTCAGTGAAGTTTCATACCTTTGGGTGTCACCTAATAAGGATGCTATCAACCCCCTGATGGATTTTGCACATATTTAATTTTTATTTTTATTCACTTTTCACCAATTTTCCAATTTAGTCTATAACCAAGGTTGCTATTCAAATGTTGTTTTTTTTCACTGACTTTTCTACAAGTTTGTATGTTATAGGTAGCGCACCTAATTCCATTTACACAGCTTGTTAAAACTATATGTTCAGGTTTTTTTTAGGTTGCAGCACCTTCATTTATGTTATTACAGGTTCCATTTTTACACTTTTTTTGCACTTCACTTGTTTGGGGGTAGCGCGGATTGTTCACGTTATACATAAGTAATGATGTAGCAGTTGTTTGCTGAACATCACCTGAGATTGTAAATGTTTTCTGGTGAATCTATGCCGAATTTGGCTCATCTTTAATGCCGCGTACACATGATCGGACATTCCGACAACAAAATCCATGGATTTTTTCCGACGGATGTTGGCTCAAACTTGTCTTGCATACACACGTTCACACAAATCTTGTTGGAAATTCCGAACATCAAGAACGCGGTGACGTACAACCCATATGACGAGCCGAGAAAAATGAAGTTCAATAGCGTGTGCGGCTCTTCTGCTTGATTCCGAGCATGCGTGGAACTTTGTGCGTCGGAATTGTGTACACACGATCAGAATTTACGACAACAGATTTTGTTGTCGTAAAATTTGTGATCCAGATCTCAAATTTTGTGTGACGGTAATTCCGATGGAAAATGTCCGATGGAGCCTACACACGGACGGAATTCCTGACAACAAGCTCCCATCGAACATTTTCCGTCGGAAAAGCCAACCGTGTTTACGGGGCATAAGAAGCAAAATGTTGGCATGGGGCATTAATTCACAGGATCCACAAAGAATATAAACCCAAGTAGTCTGCAGCTTCTTTAAACTGCTTCTCAATGTACGCAGTTTAATGACTTGCTGCCGACATATGACAGTGACACCCACAGACTCATCACACGAGGACCCAACAGATATGTCAGAAAAAGGATTAGAAAATAAATAAAAAAAGAAAAACAAAATGCAACAAACAGTAACCAACCTCTCCCCACCCCAGTTATAATATCACTTTGGCCCTAAAGAAAGTTTCTATAAATATCGCGACGTCCAGCTGCGTCCCCAAACCCCCCCCCTCTCCCCGGCAGACCGTGGCAGATTACTGCCTTTCCGTTTCTGAATGGATGAGATTTAATTAGGACAAGAAGATTGTAATAAGCATTACCATTTCTCCTAAAATAAACACATGCGCCTCTCTCCCAGAATCCAGCACCCAAACCGCGAACGCAGGACGCCCAGTGATAATTTTACACTCCCTTAACATATTAGCGTCTAATTACAGTTTGTGATTACAGAATAATGAAGGGGATGTTGGGACGGGAACTGGACGCTGCTGTATAATTTGCAGTTACATAATGTGGATATTGAGGGATTCGTTGTGGTCGGCTGTCAATCACGCAGGGTCTAATTGATTTTGATCGATGTGCTGTTGGATGCGCCTCTCTGAATGAAACGCTTATTAGATTCATGAACAAACATTGAAAAAAAGGAATATTTTGTTATGGGCTATGAGGGAGCCGACGGGCAGGCAGGTATCTCAAAGAGAAGGATGGCTGGTGGCATGCCTGGCCATCCTTGAATGACTTGCCTGGAACCTCTACCCTCTCCTCCCTGAATTGGCAGATGGATGGATGAAGTCAAAGTGCAGTAAGTTGGTTTTTCCATAGAAAAGTGAATGATTAGTTCTCATGCTGGCACACGTGCTTTGTGTGATAATGGCGGTCTGTGACTCACAGGGGCTTAGTTAGGTCAAGAGTTTATTTTTATTCCACCGAACATGAATTTTCTTTTTATCGGGAACAGATGATGATCAGATAGGAGTTGACATTTTCCAAACAAAAATTGTTCAAAGTCAAAATGAAAAAAAAAAAATTTTGGTCACCAATTTCCCTATGATTCTTAAATTACGTAAAGGAGAGTTCCAGTTTTTAGATATAGATACAATAGAATAGATCAATAGAGAGACAGGGAGAGTGACAGATAGAGAGATGGAGAAGAAGAGAGAGGGAGGAGAGCGAGAAACAGGGGTGATGGGAGGATAGAGAAGGAGGAGAGAGAGGAGAAGGACATGGGGGGGGGGGGGGGGGGGTGGAGGTAATGGGGTGCGGAGAAGGAGAAAAGGATCAGAGAAGGACATGGGGGGGGGGGGGGCGGAGGTAATGGGGTGCGGAGAAGGAGAAAAGGATCGGGGGGGGTGGAGGTGATGGGGTGTGGAGAAGGAGAAAAGGATCAGAGAAGGACATAAGGACATGGGGGGGGGGGTGTGGAGGTGATGGGGTGCGGAGAAGGAGAAAAGGATCAGAGAAGGACATAAGGACATGGGGGGGGTGGAGGTGATGGGGTGTGGAGAAGGAGAAAAGATCAGAGAAGGACATGGGGGGGGGGTGTGTGTGGAGGTGATGGGGTGCGGAGAAGGAGAAAAGGATCGGGGGGGGGGTGGAGGTGATGGGGTGTGGAGAAGGAGAAAAGGATCAAAGAAGGACATAAGGACATGGGGGGGGTGGAGGTGATGGGGTGCGGAGAAGGAGAAAAGGATCAGAGAAGGACATAAGGACATTGGGGGGGGGGTGGAGGTGATGGGGTGCGGAGAAGGAGAAAAGGATCAGAGAAGGACATGGGGGGGGGTGGAGGTGATGTTGTGCGGAGAAGGAGAAAAGGATCAGAGAAGGACATAAGGACATGGGGGGGGGGGGTGGAGGTGATGGGGGGCGAAGAAGGAGAAAATGAGGAGAGAAGGACGTGCGGGGAGAAAGAAAAGGGAAATGGGGGGGGGGGCATTGAGGAAAAGAGATAGAAATAGAGAGGGGGGGAGAGCGGGAGATAAAGAAGGAAATTTTGAGAAGGAGGGAGATGTAGAAGGGGGGGGGGGATAAGAGGGGGATAGAGAAGGGGGGTGATGGAAGGGAAAGAGGGGGGAGAGATGGGGAAGGAGGAGGGATAGAGAAAGGAGTAAGAGAAGGGGGGTGAAAAAGGGGATGGGGGTGGAGAGGGAGAGAAAGAGAGGTGAGGGGAAAGAGATAGAGGGGGCAGAAGGCGTGGGGGGGGGAGAGAGGGGCCCAACAGGAATATTACATCTGGAATTCTGCAAGCACCTCCTCAAAGTCTACACCTCTAAGGCCCCTTTCCAACCACCTGTCCGTTTTTCAGGCGGAACCGATCGGATCACCCATTGCTCTCTATGAAGCAGCAGTCCACTGACACCCGCTGGCATCCAATCTGATCCGGTCTGCTAAAAACAGACAGATGGGAATCTGTTCCCTATCTGTCCGACGAATCTGATCGGATGACAGACGGATGGAAACGGAAAAGCAGTCTGTTTCCATCCGACTGCCCTATAGAGAACAGCGGACTGTGTCTGTGTCTGCTCTACCTATCATCATTGGAGAGATCCTCGCTGAGCAAGCGGGTCTACTTGAAGGATTCCACTCCATCTGTAAGGGTTCTAACACTGCTTGCCAGGCAAAGCTGGGCAGATTCCTTTTACCGCTTGCAGTACAGAAGAAGGATTATCATACTGGGACCACCCATAAAACAGCAGACCAAAAAACTTAGTGTTCAAGAAAAGACCAGGCCAGCACCCTGTCAATCCAAAACCAACAACAATGTGATTAGGGGGTTAAAGCAGGCAGTGAGGTGGCAACATACTGCTTTCTCTCTGCCTATCAAGTGCCTCTGAAAAACAATCTGACTGCAGATCGCTTTTCAGAGGCGCAGCAGTCCTTGCTGCTAGTGTGCACAACCCCTAAAGCATTTATTCCCACCATTCATTTGGGGGTTAATTATATCTGGGTACAAGGAGCAGATCTGCTGTTTTTAAGGAAATAAACCTTCACTGGAGGAGAGAAAGACATGACTGAAAGCATTTAAATAACTTACATCCAATCAGAGGCCAGTTGTTATTTGTCTAAAGCAGGCCAGAAACTAAAAGCAAATACCTGATTGGCTGTTATGGGCAGTTTATTTTTAGCTGGTAACTATTTTAGGAAATGTATATAAATGATATTTGAATAAGAAATGTTTGTAAATAATGTCTATTTTTACTGTTGGTCTATAAAACCTATTAGATTTACATTGAACTGTACAGAAATCTTGACGTCCCACCCACCACCTGGGATCACAGACAGGAGGAGGAACTGAGTTGCTGTGGATTGTAGGAAGGGCAGAGCCTGCTGGGATGAACTAAGACTTGTGAGGAATGTAGTCTCCAGGGAGGTGGGTGCAGGGCCGTCTTACTGAGCGGTACCCCTGGGCACTGCCCAGGGGCCCTAGGTTCACCTGGGGCACCAACAGAACCAGACAAATAGAAGAACAGTGGGGCAAGGGAGTCAGGCTTAGCGGGCACAGGCAGTCCGGTGGGCAGGGCCGCCATCAGGGGGGTACAGCTCATACACTAAGGGCCCGAGCGTCTAGAAGGGCCCGGCTGTCTGGCGGGGATGGGAGAAGGCAGGTGTAGGAGAGCTCTGTGGCTGTGCTGGATTTTGGAATGTGTGTGAGAGTCATTGAGCTGACATCGGCTCTTTGCTGCCCCCTCTGGTAAATTCCGGCATGTGCAACCCTCGTGTGTCCTGCACAAGAGCTGGGAGTGGGACAAGGAACACCACCTAACACGTAAGGGCTGTTCTACAACAAGTAAGGGGGGGGAGGGGGTTGTGTGTGTGTGTCTATGTAAATGCGTGTGTGTCTGTTTACATGTGTGTGTGGGTGTGCCTGTGTACATGTGTGTGTGCGCCTGTGTACATGTGTGTGTGCCTGTGTACGTGTGTGTGTGTGTATGTGTGTGTGTGTGTCTTTTTACATGTTTGTGTGTGTCATATATACACATGTGAGGGGGGCTGAGAGTGTACAGGTGTGAGGGGGGTTGAGAGCATACAGGTGTGAGGGGGGCTGAGAGCGTACAGGTTTGAGGGGGGCTGAGTACTTACAAGTGTGAGGGGGGCTGAGAGCGTACAGGTGTGAGGGAGGCTGCGAGCGTACAGGTGTGAGGGGGGCTGAGAGCGTACAGGTGTGAGGGGGGGCTGAGAGCATACGGGTGTGATGGGGGCTGCGAGCGTACAGGTGTGAGAGGGGCTGCGAGCATACAGGTGTGAGGGGGCTGCGAGCGTACAGGTGTGTGAGGGGGGCTGCGAGCGTACTGGTGTGAGAGGGGCTGCGAGCGTACAGGTGTGAGGGGGCTGCAAGCGTACAGGTGTGAGGGGGGCTGCGAGCATACAGGTGTGAGGGGACTACGAGCGTACAGGTGTGAGGGGGGCTGAGAGCGTACAGGTGTGAGGGGGGGCTGAGAGCGTACGGGTGTGATGGGGGCTGCGAGCGTACAGGTGTGAGGGGGGCTGCGAGCATACAGGTGTGAGGGGGCTGCGAGCGTACAGGTGTGTGAGGGGGGCTGCGAGCGTACTGGTGTGAGAGGGGCTGCGAGCGTACAGGTGTGAGGGGGCTGCAAGCGTACAGGTGTGAGGGGGGCTGCGAGCATACAGGTGTGAGGGGACTGCGAGCGTACAGGTGTGAGGGGACTACGAGCGTACAGGTGTGAGGGGGGCTGAGAGCGTACAGGTGTGAGGGGGGCTGAGAGCGTACAGGTGTGAGGGGGGCTGCGAGCGTACAGGTGTGAGAAGGTTGCGAGTGTACAGGTGTGAGGGGGCTGCGAGCGTACAGGTGTGTGAGGGGGGCTATGAGCATACAGGTGTGTGAGGGGGGCTGCGAGCGTACAGGTGTGAGTGGGCTGAGAGCGTACAGGTGTGAGGGGGCTGAGAGCGTACAGGTGTGAGGGGGGCTGCGAGCGTACAGGTGTGTGGGGGGCTGCGAGCGTACAGGTGTGAGGGGGCTGCGAGCGTACAGGTGTGAGGGGGCTGCTAGCGTACAGGTGTGAGGGGGGCTGCGAGCGTACAGGTGTGAGGGGGCTGCGAGCGTACAGGTGTGAGGGGGGCTGGGAGCGTACAGGTGTGAGGGGGGCTGGGAGCGTACAGGTGTGAGGGGGGCTGCGAGCCTACAGGTGTGAGGGGGCTGCTAGCGTACAGGTGTGAGGGGGCTGCTAGCGTACAGGTGTGAGGGGGCTGCGAGCATACAGGTGTGAGGTGCGTAAATTGGGCAGGCTTGTAGGGGCCCCATTGCATTACTTTGCCCAGGAGCCCATGATGTGATTAAGATGGCCCTGGGTGGTTGGGGTGAAACATGTCAAGGGACGTGGCCCGAGGGGCGGCATTGATCGAGTCTTTCACATGTATAAATCCACGCTAGGATCGACTATGGTGAGCAGTAGTTTAATGTTTAATTGTAGTGTCTATGGATTGTAATGTCTATGGAAATCGGTGAGATCCTCTGCAGACACATCTGATGGGATATGAGGCCTTTCCACATAGAATTTGTAGTGAAGAGTTTTGTTTTTAAAGGGATTTCCTACTTTCTTCCATCTATTATTTAATAATAAGCGCAATATATAAAACAGCGGCGTATTTCACAGGGGCGAACAGCTCGGATGCGCGCTCTGAATATTATCGATTGATATCTCGCAGATAAACAGTTTGTTTCTCCAGTAAAGCACGACGCCTTGAGTTACTTGCATGCTTGATAAAATATCTCCCCCCCAATTCTCAGGTTATCCATATATGTGTGTGAGCGCCAAGAAGAAGATGTATAATTACACAATGGGTAATAAGAGCAAACATGATCCGCACATAGTGCCGCTACAGCATTTTGCTGCGAGGAAAATGCCGGCGTGAAAGAGATGATGATATGTATTCGTGTTCCCAACGCTGCTATTCATTCACTGTACACTACATCAAACTAATGGTGTCTGTCCGCAAGGCTCTGCCTTCACCTCAATTGAATTTTAGCTCCAAGCTTAATTTTAATTGTCCATGTACAGTAGTTTGTGCGTCACTGGGAGCCTAACTCCCAATTCGTAATGATAACATCTCACATGACAAACTGCGATCAATAGAGAGACAGGGAGAGTGACAGATAGAGAGATGGAGAAGAAGAGAGAGGGAGGAGAGCGAGAAACAGGGGTGATGGGAGGATAGAGAAGGAGGAGAGAGAGGAGAAGGACATGGGGGGGGGGGGGGTGGAGGTGATGAGGTGCGGAGAAGTAGAAAAGGATCAGAGAAGGACATGGGGGGGGGGGGGGTTGGAGGTGATGGGGGGCGAAGAAGGAGAAAATGAGGAGAGAAGGACGTTCGGGGAGAAAGAGAAGGGAAATGGGGGGGGGGCATTGAGGAAAAGAGATAGAAATAGAGAGCTGGGGGAGCGGGAGATAAAGTAGGACATTTTGAGAAGGAGGGAGATGTAGAAGGGGGGGGGATACGAGGGGGATAGAGAAAAGGGGGGTGATGGAAGGGAAAGAGGGGGGAGATATGGGGAAGGATAGAGAAAGGGGTAAGAGAAGGGGGGTGAAAAAGGGGATGGGGGTGGAGAGGGAGAGAAAGAGAGGTGAGGGGAAAGAGATAGAGGGGGCAGAAGGCGTGGGGGGGGGAGAGAAGGGCCCGACAGGAATATTACATCTGGAATTCTGCAAGCACCTCCTCAAAGTCTACACCTCTAAGGCCCCTTTCCAACCACCTGTCTGTTTTTCAGGCGGAACCGATCGGATCACCCATTGTTCTCTATGAAGCAGCAGTCCACTGACACCCACCAGCATCCAGTCTGATCCGGTCTGCTAAAAACAGACAGATGGGAATCCGTTCCCTATCTGTCCGACGAATCTGATCGGATGACAGATGGATGGAAACGGAAAAGCAGTCTGTTTCCATCCGACTGCCCTATAGAGAACAGCGGGCTGTGTCCATGTCTGCTCTACCTATCATCATTGGAGAGATCCTCGCTGAGCAAGCGGGTCTACTTGAAGGATTCCGCTCCATCTGTAAGGGGCCTAACACTGCTTGCCAGGCAAAGCTGGGCAGATTCCTTTTACCGCTTGCAGTACAGAAGAGGGATTATCATACTGGGACCACCCATAAAACAGCAGACCAAAAAACTTAGTGTTCAAGAAAAGACCAGGCCAGCACCCTGTCAATCCAAAACCAACAACAATGTAGCCTGGCAAAACCTCAATAAAAGACATAATCAACAATTCCAAAGAAAAATATGTCAGAGAATGGAGAATCGAAATAACAAACTCTCAGAAAGGAACTACTTACCACTTAATACAGACTGGTCCCATAGCTGGAGATGCTACAAGGCAGACAAACCCTGAGGTTGTGCAGACTGGGCCTTGAAATCGAAACAGGAATGGTAAAGGAAGATCTACAAGTCCAAGGAGGGTTGACTGTACCACCAGTGTGACCAAGGAGCCCTGGACGATGAAGCCCACTTTCTGCGACAGGGCCCCAAGTACTCAGCCATGAGAGAAATTCCCTTTCAGAGATTCTTCGTTCTCATCTCAGACTTCACTTCTAGACCTCTGGGGTCTATTCAGCCTCTACACAGGCATGTCTCTTGAATTAATTTGACTTTTTCCTGACATTGGTGGTTTAGCATGGTAAGAATACACACGGTTAGGATGATCCCGTCAGCTTCACCTTATTTGAGACCTTCAGTGTAGGGATCTTTGTCTCCACAGAAGGTCATATTATAGTTTATATATTATACTTGTATATCATTGTGGTGGTCCCCCGCGTCCTCCTGTCCGGTCACTCGGAGTCCATCAGGAAACAATTTATCTCATTATCACACTAAAGAGTTTCCTCTCCAATTTCACAAGAGATGTTATCACAGTCCACTTGTCTAACTGATGAATAAACCCTTCCTGATTGGCTGACCTTCATCTCCGGTGGTCACACCGCCTGTTCCTAGAGAAATCAGATCGTCTCTCACATTGTAATTCTCTGGAAAATTTCCATTTTTTTAATATTTAAAGCTGAATATACCTACAACACAGATCAGCCCTGTACAGTATGTAATACTAGGCTAGAGTCACAGGGCACTGTGAAGATATTCAGAGCAATGCTTGCTGTTCATATATAAAGTATTCACTTAAGCCTGGTACACACAATGAGAATATCAGACGAATGATCACCGTTTTTTTTTTTTTTTTCTCATATCGAAAACGAATAGGTTACTAAAGTTACAAAAATTCTCGCAAGACAGAATACAACTTCACGCTATGATGTAATGTATTGTATTGTATTGTAAAGTTTTCTTTCGTTTCTGTGCAGTCTTGGTCTCTCAATTTTTTTACGGAGGAAAACTGTACGGAATAGATGAAAATCGTTTGTTCTCTTATCTTATGAAAAATATTTTCATGCCTATCCCTTCAGATAATTTTGCATGAACTCTCGAAAGCTGTGTACAAATGATCAGATTATTGGATAATCGCTCCAAAAAAGTTTTTTTCCCATCCGATTTTCTCATCGTGCGTACTAGGCTTTAGGGCGCTAATGCTGTGTAGACCTATAACAAGGAATTGTCCTCCATGCCACAATGGTGCAGAATGTTGTGATGTAGTGTTTCCACTTTTTCCTGTATTTACTGATCGAAATCCACCAGGAACAATACATTTATCATAAACCCTTCCAATAATTTGTAATAGCACCATTTTTATATACAGATGTGACGGCTGCTTCTGGAAAAGTACATTAAGGGAATAAAGGATCGTTCTAAAATTGAGAGGCACTGCTAAAAATTCTGAATATTAATATTTTGCATCTCACACAGGTTGTCAGGAACATCCTCGAGAAGAAAATACTCAGCAATCATATCTGTGTATGTATGGTGCGGTCAGTGAACATTTCTTCTTCAGATATTCCTCTTTATGTCTATTGGTCTGCTGGACAATTATGGACAATGTTAGGTGTAACCCTATCTCGTAGGAAATGTTGGATGTGAGCTTGTTGTCGGAAAGTCAGACCGTGTATATGGGGCATAACTCTAATGCTAACACCAGCTATAGATGATACGCCTGGTCTTTATTGTCCCCGCAGAGTGTTGCTGTCCATCTCTATCATTCCTTGGGACATTTGGACACATGCTGGTGTTTTGTTTTGGGGTTTTTTTTCCTCCTCTCCCTTCTTCATCTGTGGCTTGGTACTTCTCCAGAGTGTGATCTATCATGTATAATTGTAAAAAAAATTAATTTGTTGTATTATTTTGTAATTCTTATCTTTTTGTTGTAGATATTGTATCCATATCTTGATATAGAGAGTTTGTGGATCCTGAAAAAGTGCTGGATCGATGAGGAACCTGTTGGTCCACTAGGCCAGTGGTTCTCAACTTCAGTCCTCAAGTGCAATGCCAATGGGCCATGTTTTCATGTTTTCCTTTACTTTGCACAGCTACTTTGAATCAATATCAATGACATGGTATTGTTAAGAGCTATTTTATCTAAGGGAAGTTCCCAAAACATGGCCCGTTAGGGGATACTTGAGGATTGAGGTTGAGAACCACTGCACTAGACTCTACACTTGTATTTCATGTACTTCTATCATGTGGATATGGAAGTGTTAACAAGATAATAATTTTATGTACCAATAAAGATATTTTGTTTTTTATAATATCATTTAAGTCTTGTGTGTTATGACACTTTAACACCTCCCCACTTCATTCACCTTGTCTGGTCTTATTTTTTATCTATACCAATATAATGGGGGATGGTGTCAGTGTTTTTTTGAATTAGTCTCTCCTCCCACCCATATATCTATAACCAGCTATAGCTTCATCCTTACACTAATCCTAATGCTGACACCAGCTGTAACCCTATCCTTCCACTAACCCTAATGCAGATAATATATGTCACCCTAGCGTTACATGTGGTTGAGCTACATTTTTAGTGCCCCTTCTTTAAGCTGCACAGGCAGCTGACATTGGGATGTTCATGTGACAGGAGCAACCAAAGCATGGCAATCGTGGCAAAAATATTGTGTTCAGCAAGCTGTAAAGTCTTTGAGTTTGTTTTTTCCGAAGTGCTGTTATTCTTTTGTTATTTTGGCTATATTTGTTTTAACGTGTTAATAACGTGTTATCCAAAAGTCAAAGACTACCGCGCCATTGTCATCCGAATAAAACAAATGAATCCGAATGAATACGTATTAATTTGTTATATTATTAAGTTGAATTCATTTCCCCATTCCCAACTGATTTTGTTTGTTGGGCCACGCACATACAAGTTAAACAAATGGTCTCTCAACCCCAATACAACAAAGAATCTACGCTCACTATAATAAAAACGAATGGATCCGAATCAATTTGGATCATTCGTTATGTTGTTTTGTTATTTCAGATGCTTCAAACACTTAAGTGATTCTAAAAGTTGTAACTTTTTTTCTAAATAACAAATATGTTATATTCAGTGCTATGGTTTTGCACAGCAGTCCCGATCTTCTTCTTTTTGGGAGCCATCCAGCTGCTGTGTGAGCCAATGAGGAGAGAGAGACCCGGGAGAGCCGCTGCTCTCATGCACATTGCTGGATCGAGATAGGTACTCAGGTAAGTATGTGGGGGGGGACTGCACCCAGAAGGTTTTTTTACCTTAATGCATCGAACGCATTAGGGTAAAAAAAACCTTATGCCTTTAAAAAAACTTTAACAAAAGACCCAAACTATCACTTCATGTCACCCAGATGAAACAAATTAATACAAATGAATCTGTTGTTTTCGTTATAAATTATTTTGGATTCATTGAAATTCGTTACTATTGTGATTTGAAGATTCGGATACATCAGAATCTTTGAATCATGCAAATTTCCTTCGAATTTTGATTCATAATGGATGTAGTGTTATCCTTTACACCAATACTAATGCTGGCACCAATTGTAACCCTATACCTTACACTAACCCTAAAGCTTGCACTAACTGTTACCCTATCCCTTACACTAACCCTAATGCTGACATCAACTGTAACCCGGTACCTTACACTAACCCTAATGTTGACACCCACTGTAACACTTTCCTTTACACTAACCCTAATGCTGACATTAACTGAAATGCTAGCCCTTACCCTAACCCTAATCCTAAAACCAACTGTAACCCTATTGCTTTCCCTAACCCTGACACCAACTGTAACCCTATCACTTACCTTAACACCAACTATAACCCTATCGCTTACCTTAACACCAACTATAACCCTATCGCTTACCTTAACACCAACTATAACCCTATCGCTTACCTTAACCCTGACACCATCTGTAACCCTATCGCTTACCCTAACCCTGACACCAACTGTAACCTTATCGGTTACCCTAACCCTGACACCAGCTGTAACCCTATCGCTTACCTTAACCCTGACACCAACTGTAACTCTATTGCTTACCTTAACCCTGAAACCAACTGTATCCCTATACTTACACTAACCCTGAAACCAACTGTATCCCTATACTTACACTAACCCTGAAACCAACTGTATCCCTATACTTACACTAACCCTAACACCAACTGTAAGAAGGACATTGATTACCATCTCCACACCAATGTGATTTTTTAAAAAAGAAGCTTCATGTAGCAGTCCGCATGGAGAAATTTGAGGCTAACTAGAAATTAAATTTGAGAAATTTCGCGGCAAAATCAATTTTGAAGTAATCTCTTGGCTCTGCCCTAGCATTCACCATCATCAGCGTCTCCTCAGTAGAGTGTTTGGGAACTGTGGATGACAGGATGTAAATTCAGAACAAGAGGAGAAACTGGAATTATCATTTCCTGAATTTACACAAATAGATAACACAACGGAGTGCATGTAAGATCGGCAGGATCATTTCCATCTGTTGTGTTTCTCTTCTTTTTATATGACACATTTACATTGCAAACAGATTTTTGAGATTTAGAATGATTAAAATTTTACAATTATAGAAAATTAGAGCTAAAACATGTCATTTTGATTTTAACATGAATCCCAAACTGGCACACAGGGTTTATTCATCCTGGACTGACATACCCCACTTTTAAGTACACAATGAGGTTTATTTACTAAAGCTGGAAAGTGCAAAATCAGGCTCACTTCTGCATAGAAACCAATCAGCTTCCAGGTTTTATTACCAAAGCTTAATTGAACAAGGTGAAGTTAGAAGCTCATTGGTTTCTATGCAGAAGTGAGCCTGATTTTACACTTTCCAGCTTTAGTAAATAAACCCCATTGTGTACTGTATTTATTGGCGTATAACACGCACATTCATTTTAAGAGGGAAGTTTCAGGAAAAAAAAAAAAAAAATTAAATAAGGAACTTTGAAGCAAAATAAGGGTCAGCACCCATCTGCAGCCTCACCATTGCCATCAATGCAGCCTGATCAATGCCCATCTGCAGCCTCACCATTGCCATCAATGCAGCACCCTTACCATTGCCATCATTGCAGCACCCTTACCATTGCCATCAATGCAGCAACCTCACCATTGCCATCAGTGCAGCCTGATCGATGCCCATTTGCAGCCTAGATGGGACAGGGAAGGGGCGGGACGAGCGCCGACAGATTACATACAGATTACATACAGTGAGAATTTCCTATGATAGACAGAACAGTGGTCCAATGGCGGCCCAGGAGACGGGACTTCCTATTACAGAGGCCGCCAGGTAAACAGGAGATTCTCACTGTATGTAATCTGATGGTGCTCGTCCCGCCCCCCACCCTGTTCTCTCCGAGGCAGCTAAAATTGAAGTATTGAGGTATAACATGCACGCGCTATTTGCACCCGATTTTCATGGTGAAAAAGTGAGTGTTATACGCAAATAAATACAATACTTAAAAGTGGGATATGCCTGTATGTTTTTCAGCTAAGAATCAATTATAAAAAATTGTGAATCTTGGTAAACGTTGTGTGAATCTTGGATTTGCTCTGTGAAATATTTATCACAAACAATTGCCATTTTTTTAATCAAAATCTTGTTTTCATCTTTTTTACACAATTTATATGTCTGTTCTGCTGATTTCCTGCACCCTTATTCAGCCACTCCATTGCAGGCTGCAGATCATTGTTCTAGACTGGTTTCATGATAGCGACAATGATAAACTGTGCCCAATGGGGTTGATTTACTAAAATTGGAGAGTGCAAAATCTGATGGAGCTCTGCATACTAACCAATCAGCTTCCAGTTTTTTGTCAAAGCTTAAAGTGTTACTAAACCCAGTTATATAAAAATAGTTAATCCGCACCCCCCCCCCCCTTCCCAAGGAAGGAGGAGATTTTCACTGCAGCCTGTATACACGCCCACATGTATGATGTCAGTATCATGTGACCTGGCTATCTCTGAGAACAAGAAAAATCTCTCTCTAGCATAAAAGACACAACTGAGCATGTGCAGGTCGGCTACTCTGCCTGTGTTAGCTGGCCTTCCCCAGATAGACAGTGCAGGAGGCAGAGGATCTGTGCAAACAGGATAAAACAGCCTTTTTACACAATGCAGAGGATTAACCCCTTAAGCTCCGAAGTGAGTTTAACAAGCATGCTATTCTGCATATACAGACTGATTTTACTGTTGTGGGTTTAGTAACACTTTAACTGAACAAACTGAAGTTAGAAGCTGATTGGCTACAATGCACAGCTGCGCCAATCAGTGACAGGGTGACAACGCATGAGTACAATAAGGAGACAAGGGCAGAATGTTGTCAACACATAACAAAAAAGGCTGAGACAAGGACCTTCATGGCAAGATCATCAAGGATTATTCTAATAAAAGCCGCAAATTTAAAGAGATTGGAAATGACTTTTGAAATGACAGTAACATGTTAAAGATTGATACGATTTTAGTGATTGGTGCTTTAATGCTCAACTTCCTCCCTTCCATCATCTCTCTTCTCACTTTTATACTTCTGTAGAACATCTGACGGCAGCAAAGTTTTGGCGATTCTCTCTATAAACTGACTTATTGGCTGGTTCGGTGGGAACGGGCTCTTGTGGTATCCTCTCCTGTGCAGATCTCCAGCTAACGCACAACAGCCTTGACTGCTGATGACAAGACAAACCCTTCCTATCCAAAAATATAAAAACTTCTCTTATCCCCGAATCCCTCTCCCTTGCTCGCAGCTTTTATTAGAAGTCAGAAAATTCCATAAAAAGCTCAGAGAGAGAGAAGCCTGCCCGGTTTGGGATTGTGAAAGTGGACATGTGTCCATAGCAGACAGCTGAATCACTTCCAGGCCCTGCTGACACAGAGAATTCACCGCTATCTGAAACAGCGTGCGCCTGCACTGACGTCAAAGAGGCGGAACGGCTGTCTCTGCCAGGCCTGCAGGTCCCGACTAATGACATTACAAACTAATGAGAAAGGAGTGCAGGCCTTGTATGCCAGGGCATGAGGGGGACCGCCAGGACCCTCCGCCGAGTCTGCTTATAGATGTCAGCGAGTGCTGGGCAGGCACTACATGGCGCCAAACTCTCCACTTTTATGCCGTGACCTCACTTCTTTCGCTGATGTGGGAGAGTAAAACGAAGCAAAATAAAAATATAAATATATTGATGGCCAGCAAATAACTAGACACATAACTGACAGCTGTCCCTGGGCTTCTCGAACAGGCCCGGCTCTTCAAATTTCTCCTGAAACAACAACTTCAGAGATTCTAATCGTCATATATTCAATATGGATCTATAAAGAGCATTAAAGTAGATGAAAAAGTACTAAGTGGATGACATTTTGTTTGCTGTGTATCATAAGAAAATTGTAACTTTTTTAAATAAAAGCCTGTCTTCACCTTCTTTCCTCCTTTGTTCCATCTTTGTGCTGCTGCTCTCCTACACATGTTTTGCAGCCACTTCATGTCTACATGCACTCCAGCGATGGACACATGGCAATTCTCAGGGTGGGGTTCATGATGGTGACAACAGTGGACCTTGCCTTTGTAATGTATTGTTACAGCCAACTGTAGACTTCAATGGATGCCCATATGACAACGCAGGAGCATGTGGTTACATGAAAACCTAAATTGTTAGGGGTTTGGGACTTTTATCTGAAAGTAGGTTTTAGAGGGAATGGGTCAATTCTCTGGGTAAAGTAGATATTCCCTTTAACACTTATCAATTTGCAGTCTTATTCCGGGTGGACTGTCTGCGTTCAAAGAGAACCTGTATATGCAGATCGTTTTTTTT
This sequence comes from Aquarana catesbeiana, assembly GCF_042186555.1. NCBI lineage: Eukaryota > Metazoa > Chordata > Amphibia > Anura > Ranidae > Aquarana > Aquarana catesbeiana. The sequence goes on from NC_133326.1 coordinate 536,664,492, forward strand.
TTTCAAACAACGGCATGAACGAAAAAAAACTCACAAATGTCTGCATCCACACAAGCGATGTAGATGCAGGGATCTCCCCCACCATACTATTGTATTCTGACAGCGGGGACGCTACCCGGCAGAATACACAGATCAGCGCTGCAGCCATTGGCTGCAAGCACTGATCGACTGCTGGTTTTCCAGCAGGATGGTTCAATAGACGTTGGTCATTAGATCGGCTTCTGTTGAACAGACAACGGTACATGATACACGCGTACCGAAACTCAGCAGTAACTGGACGAATTTCGGTATGTGTATACCTAGCTTTAGAGTGGAGCTGTACAGAAAGCATCACATGGTCCATACAGAAGATCTGTGGAAGGAGAATGGTGCTGTAACTTTTGACTCAGAGGGTTTGATTTACTAATGGCAAATAGGCTGTTCACTTTGCAAGGGAATTTTCCCCAGGGCTTAGTAAATGAGATAAAGCTCTGCTGGCTTCCATCATCCAATTATGTGCCAGCAAAAATGTTTTTTTTTTTTTTATTTCCTTGCACGTGATTGGGCATTCTTTGCAAAATGAAACTTTATCACATTCACTTAGCTCTGGGGCAAATTTCCTTGCAAAGTGAAACTTTCTGTGCAAAATGAAGTCTATTTCCTTTTAGTAAATCAACCCCAGAGTCTCCCTGGGCACTAAACCTCCTTGACACAAATGAACCCCATGTTCCTCATATGACTCTTTTGTCGGGAGCCTAAAGATAGTTTTCTATTTTGGATACATTAATAATTTAGTTTATTCAGCATGAAATGGAGCTTAGTTATGTAGCATGAGGCTGTATATTCTGCAATATTTACATTTTTGGTAAACTCATTCAACCAATCCAAGCTCTTCAAGCTGGGATAATATGCACTGGCAATGCTATTGTTTTAATTAAATAAATAACATTTGAGTAGTTCTCCAACTATGTGTGATTAACCTAAAATCGGTTAGGATATTGCTGTTTTACTAAACTGACAGCTTATTATTCTAAATAGGAAACCTTCATTTTGTTTTCAAATATTAAATAATCTAACTACCAGCAAGAATAGAGCACCTGTCATTTCAGATCCATCATGGCAGTGCCTGTTAGCGGGCATCCACTCACCTGCTGCCGCCACATCCCTCACCTTGTTGTGTCACTGCCGCATCACCAGCCGCCCCATAATGCCCTGTACACACGGTCAGACATTGATCGGACATTCCGACAACAAAATCCATGGATTTTTTCCAGACGGATGTTGGCTCAAACTTGTCTTGCATACACACGGTCACACAAAGTTGTCGGAAAATCCGATCGTTCTGAACGCGGTGACGTAAAATACGTACGTCGGGACTATAAACGGGGCAGTGGCCAATAGCTTTCATCTCTTAATTTATTCCGAGCATGTGTGGCACTTTGTGCGTCGGATTTGTGTACACACGATCAGAATTTCCGACAACGGATTTTGTTTTGCAGAAAATTTTATAGAAAGCTCTTAAACTTTGTGTGTCGGAAATTCCTATGGAAAATGTGTGATGGAGCCTACACACGGTTGGAATTTCCGACAACAAGGTCCTATCACACATTTTCCATCGGAAAATCCTATCGTGTGTACAGGGCATTAAAGTGAATGAGACTTTGCTTGATTTTTGGGCCACAAATGTGGGCTCTGCTGACTCCGCGGTGGTGTGGGATGCCTTCAAAGCCACGACGAGGGGGCACTACCAGACCATCATTGCCAGGGTCCGACGTGAGCGTAGAGCCGACTTAGTGAAGGCAGAGCGGGAGGCGTGTGATGCGGAGGCTCTCTTTGTTCGTACCCGGGACCCTGCGCACTACTCGCATCTACAACTGTTGACGAAGGAGGTGGTCTGTCTCCGTACTTCTCTCACGCAGAGGAAAATGTTGGCTCAATCCCAACGGATTTTTGAACAGGGAGAGCGATCAGGCCGTTTGTTGGCCTGGCTCTCTAGGGAACAGGCGGGTGGGATGAGCATTTCACATATTAGAGACTCCTCGGGACAACTGATCCACACACCGGAGGGGATCAACTGTTGCTTCGCGGAGTTTTATGAATCTCTTTATGGTTCCAGGGTAGACTATAGAGGGGAGGATCTGGGGGCATATTTAGACGACATAGATATCCCAACCCTTACAGTAACGTATCGCGACAAGCTTGACGCCCCAATTACGTCCTTGGAGATACTAAGGGCACTTAAATCAATGCAGGCTGGGAAAACTCCGGGACCTGATGGCATCCCTGTAGAGTTTTATAAACAATATGCCACAGAACTAGCTGACAAATTACAGGTCCTCTTCTCTGAGTCATCGCGTCTTGGGAAACTTCCTGACACAATGAGTGAAGCAATCATTGTAGTGATCCCCAAACCAGGGAAAGACCCCACGTTGTGCTCCTCGTACCATCCTATATCCCTTCTGAACGTGGATGCAAAAATACTGGCAAAAGTATTGGCCAATAGGCTTAACCTGGTAATTACTGCTTTAATCCACAGAGACCAAACTGGCTTCATGCCCGGCAGAGGAACTGATATCAATATCAGACGCCTCCATACTCACATAGACAGGGCGGACGAGGTGACCAATGGGATGGTGGCCTCACTCGACGCGGAGAAGGCTTTTGACTCCGTCGAGTGAGGCTACTTATGGGAGGTTCTCTCGCGCTTCGGGTTTGGTGCGGGTTTCACGAAATGGCTCCGCATGCTATACCACGGCCCCTCAGCTAGAGTACGTACCAATGGATGCCTCTCAGGGAAGTTCCAATTGTCTCGAGGCACGCGACAGGGGTGTCCCCTTTCCCCGGGTCTATTTGCTCTGGCAGTGGAACCCCTGGCTATACTGTTGAGGGCCGACCCAGGGGTGAGGGGTCTTCAGGTGGGACCCATTGAGGAGAAGTTATCACTTTACGCGGACGATGCTCTGCTTTATTTAGCGGATGCGTCGTCCTCTTTGCAGACTGCACTCAATCTGATTGATCGATTCGGCGGGTATTCGGGGATTCGCATTAATAGGGACAAATCGATCCTATTCCCGCTCCATCCCTCGACCCCAAGGCTACCACACCCACAGCTTAAATGGGTAGATGATTTCAAATATCTGGGGATAAAAATTAGCGGTAAAGTCCAAGATTATACTGACAACAATTTACGTCCACTCGTGACACAGCTTACGGCTAAATGCTCTGCTTGGCGTTCCCTTCCATTGACTCCGGTTGGCAGAGTCAACTTGCTCAAAATGATTTACCTTCCCAAATATCTATATTTCTTTCGCAATACACCCATACCCATCCCTAGGACCTTTTTCCGGAGGCTGGAGAGCCTGTTAATACACTTTGTCTGGGCTGGGAGGCCACCCAGGGTGGCCAAGCAGATCTTATATCTCCCTCTCTCGGGAGGGGGACTGGCGCTACCGAATTTCCAAATCTACTACTGGGCCGCAGTTCTGGTCACGATTCGGTGGTGGTTCTCCTAGCCCACGCAAAATCCCGTGGTCACTCTGGAGGCAGCCATTCTTGGTTCCTTTGCTGCCTTGAGTAACCTCCCGTTTCGGGGTCTCAGGGCCAGTTTGTCCATGACGACCCTGATGCGTACCACTGTAAAGGTTTGGCAGGAGGCTAGGAAAATATATGGGAAACCAAATTGCATTTCACCCCACATGCCCCTGTGGGGCAATCCTATGCTACCCCATTTTTATACTTTACCGGACCCCTCTCTTTGGGCAACAAAAGGGAATTCTTACACTAAAGCATATAGTCAAGGATGGCAGGCTTATGACTTTTCAAGCTCTTAGACAATCATTTGCTATTCCTGCCTCCTTCCAGTTTAGATACTGGCAGCTGAAGCACGCCTTTGAGGCTCAGTTCCCTGCCCCCCTCACTCTGGAACCGGACTCTATTGAAAGGCTCTTGACTTCCAGCGTGATGGGGAAGCCCCTTTCCACACTATACCTATACCTGACAGTGGAGTATGATGCCAAACTAACTAAAACCTGGGAAAAGTGGAGGGTTGATATTCCCTCGTTGGATGAGGAGGAATGGAAGGAGTGTTTAATATCCTACATTCCTTCCATGATCGCTGCAAAAGATAGGTTCATACAATTCAAGTTCCTACACAGGGCGTACTTTACTCCACAGAGGTTGGCGCGCATTTACCCTCAGAGAGACCCCAATTGTCAGAGATGCAGACAGGAAGTGGGTACTTTCTGGCATATGGTCTGGTCGTGTCCCTGTCTCCGACTCTTTTGGTCAGAGGTGGCATCCACACTGAGCAATGTCATAGGATCAGACTTGCAGGCGGATCCCCAGATACTACTGCTCAGTCACTTGGAGGATGTTGTGGGTGATAGGTATAGCAAATTGTGTCTAACCTTCGCATTGTACTATGCTAGGCGGGAAATTCTATTGCGGTGGAAAATGGTAGAGCCTCCTACCCTGGCCTCGTGGATAAGGTCTGTGAATAGGGTACTCCCTCTGTATAAATTAACGTATGAAAGTAGGCAATGCCCGGGGAAGTTTGACAAAATCTGGTCATCCTGGGTCGACGCCTCCGGAGACCCTGATCCCCCTACCCCATAAGCAGGATGGGAAAAGTAATGGAAGCTATCCTATACCTCACGTCTCTTCTCTTTATGCCTGTTTTCTTTCACCCCGCTCCTTCTCATCCCTCCCCCCCCCCCTCTCTTCCTTTCTTCCTCTCCCCCGCCTCCCCTCCCCCACTTTTTCCCCCTTTCCCCCCCGCTGCCCCTACCAGGTTTAGTTGATTATTGGGCCACTCATTTTATACTATCAAAATTGTATGAAGATTTGAGCTTTGAGAGGTCTGGTTGAGCGAAACTTCTGATGTTTGCACGCCTGGAATTCCTGATAAATAATGGCTATTGTTTAAGTGTCAATTTTACTGTTTTTTTGTTTTTATTCTCACTACAATGTCTGTATTGAACTTTTATATTGTACTGCTGATTTGTTCAATAAAAAAAAAAATTTCTGTTAAAAAAAAAAGTGAATGAGACTGTTAGTGAGTCAATGGCGGCTCAGAGGAGGAGCTGCTGCGGTACAGAGATGACAGTTGCTCTTTAAAAATTATCATTTAAATCAAGCCTTTTTACTGGTGATTTAAATCATGATTTAAATCGTGATTTAAATCGACTTGATTTAAATGAAATCCACCCTGGGTGCCACCATCACCTCCAGGCTCGCCATGCCTTGTCAGCTTATACTTTGCCCCCAAATCTGCTTGTAGAGTCCCCCATGAACCCTTCCCTTCTGAAAGATAGTGTTTACACCAGGCCTCACATGACAGTGCTGGGATCTGGTGATAGGATGCGCAGGCATAGCAAATACTCCGATTTCTTCTGTGATGGTAGATGAAGCAGTAGGGTGGGGTGGGGGTCAGTAGCAGCTGGTGTCTTCTCGCACATGCTGTGCAGTCTGTTGATTTGCTCTTGTTTGTCTTACAGGTTCTCTTTAATGGAACCCCTAACTAGAACCATACACTAGCCAGATGAACATGGCGCAAAGCTGGTGACCCCTCTTTGATTTCTAATTTATTCCATAAATATAGGTTGGAGCATTATTCAGTGGAGTCTCTGAAAAGAACTTTTGCCTTGTGAAGTCATAACGGGGGCGGCAGGGGATGGAATCGCACACAGCTCACTTCCCCCACCTGCAACCAGGATATCGCCCACTCCACCCATAATCCTGCTTCCCAGGAGGGAAGCGCTGACTGAGCTTTTGGATCCTCCTAATAACCCAGATATATCAGAATGACAATCACTATGTGGGGTAATTCCTCCTAATGACTCGGGGGCCGTTCATACATCGCACCGAGTCCAAGCAGACAGAAAATCAATGTGAAACATTTCACAATCTCAAATCAAGGGCAGAGCACCCCCTCCCCGCCGCTCCTCGTTTACTGCGTAATTCTCCAGCCGCCCGCCAGAAATTAGGTCACTTGGTTCCTCTCAGCCTTTAAAGATTTCATGAAACGTTTTACACATGATAGGAAGATGGAGAATAAAGGAGAGTAAGTGAGACTGGCGAGCAAGATGGTGGTGAGCGAAGTAAGAGGCTCTGGGGTGTTGTGCATCACCCAACCGCCTGTCCCCAGCTCCTCTGTAACAAGAGTTGCTTTCACCTAGACTCATAGGAGGATTGAGGCACTCACCGGTGTTCATGAACATCTATTCACAGTTACTGTGCATCTGCTGCTATAGTGAAATTTTTTTTCCCTGCAGCTTTTTTTCGCTGTAGTTTTCTATGCCATTTCTGACCAAAAAAAACCCCACATAATTTGGTTCCAAATGTGGCCTTGGACATCATTTCCCACAATGCATTCTTAGACACCTGAGAAACACGTTCGCTGGATTCTCCATTGGATGCAGTCACAAGAGCAGACCACCAGAAATCCAGACGTTGAACAAAATCTACCAAACACAATAAAGGAAAAGGCTTCTCTCAAATGCGGTCAAACATGAAAAGATGTTGGGAGGATTATGGAGGAGGGACAGTATGGTCACAGATGCCACAGAGAATATGACAAAGGAAAATGGCATGGTGCAAAATACAGACTTCTAAGTGTTCCGCATTACAAGTGCAGAGCGGACTATTTGATTTCGAAGTGATCAATTATCAAAGTATCAATTTTGTGCTAGCTGAAAAACAAATAGTCTGTTCACTTTGCAAGGGAATTTTTCACAAGGTTTAGTGAATGAGGTAAAGTTCTGCTGACTTACATCATCCAATCATATGCAAGCAAAAATGCTTTTTCTTTTCATTTTCCTTGCATGTGATTGGGTATTCGTTGAAGGTGACGCTTCACCTCATTTACTAAGCTCTGGAGCAAAGTTCCTTGCAGAGTGCAACTGCACTTGCAAAGTGAACAGTCTGTTTGCCTTTAGTAAATAAACCCCAATGTCAGCTGGGAAATTAGAAGAAGCCAGCACAGGGGCCCAGGGACAGACAAATGTGCTGTGGTTGTGTTTCAGTCCATCTTGTGGCCTAGACTGGTGCTGCAATCCAAGGGTTGATATCAGAGCTGCTGAAACATTTTGCATCTGAAAAGAAAAAAGATGCCAGAGAAGTCCTAATACACAGTTACACCTTGAGGAAAATAAGTGTGGGTGGGGTTTAAGCACCCTAGTGGGGGGCACCAAGAACTACACTCACTAATTACCTAAGTTCTAGGCAGAAACAGAGCTTGTGGTCATGCAAAGTCAGCATTAAAGCGCAACTCCAGACTTAGAAACGGGCCACAATAAACACAGTTAACCCTCTAGCAACCCAAAGCAAATTTGCTGTACTGTTAACACTAAGCACTCCAGACACTACTACAGTTAGAGAACAGCAACTCACAGGTGTGCAGTATTTAGGAACCGGTGCCACAGAGCTTGCATCGCCATCCACCAACCCAGCAATACATATACCCAGGGCTTTTTTTACAGCAGGAATGTGGGGGAACGCAGTTCCGGCACCTCCAGAACTGAATTTATGTAATGGCAAGGGGTGCTGGGATGTTCTGGAGGGTCTAGTAATGCTGACTGCTGGGGAATCTATTGCTGCTGCAGGGGACCTATTTTTGCAGGGGGGTCTATTGTTTCTGGGGAGGTCTGTTGTTGCTGGTGGGGGATCTATTGTTGCTGATGTAGGTCTTATGTTGCAGGTGGTCAATCGCTGCTGGGAGGGATTTACTGTTGAGGGAGGGGCCTGTGTTGCTGGCTACTGGGGAATCTATTGTTGCTGGAGGGGATCTATTTATGCAGAGTAAGGGGGTCTATTGTTACTGTGGAGGTCTTCTTTTGCTCCAGGGGATCATTTGTTGCTGGAGTGGGTTTTATGTTGCTGGGGGGTCAGTTGTTGCTGGGAGGAGTCTACTGTTGAGGGAGGGGTCTGTGTTGCTGGCTGCTGGAGGGTCTATTGATGCTGGCTACTGGGGAATCTATTGTTGCTGGAGGGGATCTATTTTTTTAGGGGGGACTATTGTTGCTGGGAAGGTATATTGTTGCTGGTGGGGAATCTATTTTTGCTGATGTAGGTCTTATGTTGCAGCTGGTCAATCGCTGCTGGGACGGATTTACTGTTGAGGGAGGGATTTACTGTTGAGGGAGGGGTCTATTGATGCTGGCTGTTGGGAGACCATTGTTGCTGGAGTGGATCTATTTTCCCTTGGGTGTCCATTGTTGTTATATCTATTTTACTGCTTTCATTATCATTAACAAATTCCATACAAAAAAGCACCACAAAATGATACTTAGTTCTGAAAGGGGTGGTACTCGGAGGTGGGTAAGGGGTGGGGCCAAGGAGCGGGGCTTGGAGATGGGTGGGGGGCAGAGTCAAGGGGTGTCTCGGAAGAGAGGAGTTCCTGCAGCTATTCTCTGAGAAAAAAAGCCCTGCATATACCTGTTACCTCCTTCCCAGTGACATGTCCAAGACTACCAATGGATACAAGAAATGAACCCTGCTGGGGGGGCAGGAGGCGGAGCCTAGCGGAGCAGACATGCATTGTTAGAGCTCCACACCGCTGAGGAGAAAAGAGAAGGACAAAGCGGAGCCTGCAGGCTCAAAAGGTATCCATTTGAACCTTTTTGCCCCAGGGAACAAACTGTGAAAGTTTGGGCAGGAAATATGGTACTGGGAGGAAACCGTGGCAGAAATAAAAATCACCTCACAAAGACCTCACAGGCACTCACTGCAGCTGAAGCAGCTCCAGTCACCTCACAAGATACAGCATCAGGGCGCTCTCACAGACAGAAAATGTCACAGCAAGACTCTCCATTTGAGTCAGATACAGAACAAATCCTCTCACAAACTTCTCCACAAGCCTCCTCAGTATCCCCAGTAATATTATTACAATTTGAAAAGATGCTTCATAAGGCTTTAAAACAAACCTCAGACCAAATAACAAAAAGCCTAACCAAAGAAATAAGAGAGCTGGGAAACCGCACCGCAGCCTTAGAAATAAAAATGGATGAAATTGAAATTACAACCCAAGAAAATATAACAGAATTGGAACAATTAAAAAAAGAGAATTTAATACTTCAAACTAAGCTCGAAGATTACGAAAATAGAGCCAGACGTTCAAACTTGCGCATAAGGGGAATACCTGAAACTGTGACAGACCTGCAATCTACTATTACTGCTCTATTACAAGAACTAAAGCCAGATATCCCTATTGAACGTTTAGAACTGGACAGAGTACACAGAGCCCTCACAGCCAAAAAGAAAGATGGACCCCCACGTGATATAATCACAAAATTTCATTATTACAGAACGAAAGAACAAATACTAATTGCTGCAAGAGAAAAAAAGGAACTTAATTTTCAAGGACACAATTATCAAATTTTTGCTGACCTATCCCAACTTACTATTACTAAAAGACGATCCATGAAACCCCAACTAATGGAACTGCAACGCCACAACATTATGTATCAATGGGGCTTCCCCTTTTCAGTCAGATTTAACTACCAAGGTACAATTTACAGAAGCAGATCAGCAGATGAACTACAACAAACCCTTTTAAAATTAAATCTGACAGAACCCACAAGCAGCAACACTCCCATACGCAGAAGAATGGCATCATCTTCACCTTCAGGCAGCACCCAGAAAATTTCAAAACAAAATGGGAATCATCATTCTCACAAAAGAGGCCGTTATGCCACATCATCCATGGACCAAGAAGATTCAATGGACTGACATCCTAACTCCTGATATCTCTTCATTTATTATACTAAGAGATGGTTCTCTATAAAAAACCTATATTTATAACTGAATGTAACTGCATTCTGATAGTCACACACTGTGTGCGATCATGTTACATTCCAGTTATATTTCTTATTACTTCTGATTCATATAGCCTTAGAATATATAAGTGAAATAAGGAAATTCTTGTTCAGTTATATATTATCAGGTAATAACAATAGATTTATTACTTTTTAGGACAAATATGTTCAATAATCCAGAAGTAATGGAAGCTTTTTCTTTCTTTTCTTAAAACAAATATATTATTACCTAACTAGTTCCTAGAATTATGTTTTTGTTTATTCTAATCTGAAGCAATACAACCTCAATTTTATGAGTTAACATATCTAAACAGTTACATATGAATAAAATATGTAATTGTTTACTCTAAAAGGGTTAAAATCCCAAAATAATTCAAACTATCTTCATCAATACCAAAGTTATTAACAGTACCTTTCTAACTGAATTATTTAGCCTAGGGCAAGACTAACCATATACAACCACCCTGGAATAAATAATTTCAACAAAAACTATATTCTGCACTCCAATTAATGAAACATCATTTTGATGTCTTTTGACATAGCACTTCTCTCCTGTAAGCGGAAGATCCGTGTACCCCCATTAGCCCTCCTCATTCTCCCAACCATATTATGTGGGAGTGTGACGAAGGCACTTATTCCCCTGAGAGAGATATTTATTCTCTTTCACGGGTAAATTGTGATTACTTGCAAAAAATAATTTATACAATGTATCATCTAATCTCATATGTTTTTTGTTTACTCTTTACTCCAGAATTCACTGGTTTCTTTTCTATCTATTCATCTCTTCAGTCCACACAGGTTGATCTGCGCAGTCAGCTCTGCATAACAAAAAGTAAGTCAAAACTATTTGATCTATTGCCATGGCACCACTGAATATACTTTCCCTGAATGTTCAGGGAATAAATGTCCCTCAAAAAAGGACCAAAGCCTTCCGTACTTTTCATAACAAGAAGGCTCACATAGTATGCCTCCAAGAAACACACTTCACCAAAGATTCTACTCCAAAATATATTTCTCCTTTTTATCAACAAATTTACACGGCTTCTGCCTGTACCAAGCAAAGGGGAACTCTAATTGCATTTCACCGATCCACACCATTCACCTTATCATCAGAAATTAAAGACCCAGAAGGTAGATACCTGATACTCATGGGTTATATAATGGATACAGCAATCACGGTGATTTCCTACTACGCTCCTAACAAACAACCTACACCATTCCTCTCACATATATTACAAGTGATTAATACACACAAAATAGGAACAGTGATAATGTGCGGGGATTCGAACCAGGTCCTCCTCCCATTTCTAGATAAATCACCTTTTACACCATCCAAAATAACCTCTAGATTACCTTTTTCTCAACTTCTTTCCAAATACAATCTGGTAGATTCATGGAGAGAAAGTAACCCAATGAAAAAGAAATTCACTTATTTCTCACACCCTCATCAAACCTTTACCAGAATAGATCATATTTTTCTAACAATAGGAATGATACCAGAAATTATTGCATCAGATATAATTCCGATTCCGTGGTCTGACCATAATGCAGTATACACTACTATAGCCTCAGCCATACCAAAAGCACATGACCCAACGTGGTACTTACCGGACATAATGCTCAAACACCCACTACATCAGATGGCCATTGAACAAGCTTTAAAGGAATACATATCAATTAATAATACAACAGACATCTCCCCAATAACACTGTGGGAAGCTCATAAGCCTGTCTTGCGTGGTACAATACAAAGACAAATGGCGCTATTTAAACGGGAACGCAAAAATCTAGCAAAAAAACTAGAACTCAATTTTAATGCAGCCTACATATCATTTCAAGATAATCCATCTCAGAGTACAAAATCTAGATTGGAATACGATCTATTTCTCACTGAGTCAGTTGATAAATCCCTCAAACGCTCCAAACACAATTTCTACATGAATACAAACAAACCAGGTACATATTTGGCTCGGGCATTAAATTCAACTAACAAATCTTTCAAACCAATAAGTTTGAAATTATCAAAAAATGTTTACACTTGTAATCCAGTTAAAATAGTCCATAAATTTCACTCACATCTCGCAACTTTATACAAGACAAACAATGAATTTAATCCTACAGAGGCTGAATCCTTCTTCTCAAAAATAACCTTACCTGAGTTATCTCAGAATCAAAAAAGCAGTTTGGATGAGCCTATAACTATAGATGAAGTTGCTAACGCCATAAAAGACCTAAAACTTAACAAAAGACCAGGCCCAGACGGCTACTCGGCTTTATACTATAAAACATTCTCAGAAATACTCTCTCCCATTCTCACTGAAACTTTTAACAAACTTCTAGATGGACATTCTTTTCGGCAAGAAACACTAATGGCAATTGTTTGTATGATCCCAAAACCCTTTTCTGATGATACTTCCTGTGTGAATTATCGGCCTATCTCTCTGTTAAACCTCGATTTTAAATTATTAGCAAAAATAATAGCAAAACGCCTCAATAGCATTATAGGAAAATTAATACATAGAGATCAAGTAGGCTTCATGCCAAATAGACAGGCAGGCGATAATATACGCAGGGCAGTGTTATTGGCACATATTGCTAAAAAACGGAAAATCCCTTTATGTTTTCTATCTCTCGATATTAAGAGGGCATTTGACACAGTATCCTGGCAATATATGCAATATTCATTACAAAAATGGGGTTTTGGACCCCACTTTTTAACATGGATCAAAGCATTATATAATAAACCCAAAGCCTATATAAAATATGCTGGTTACAAATCTGAAGCCTTTAATATCGAAAGAGGTACCCGACAGGGTTGCCCATTATCTCCCTTATTATTTGCCCTTATACTCGAACCCATGGCCCAATACATCAGAACAAACCAAACTATAACTGGCATTGAAGTAGGAGGTATTACACACAAATTATGTATATTTGCAGACGATATATTACTTTTTCTATCATCACCACAGGTCTCTGGTCCTAACTTAATACCAGCTCTTGATGGATTTGCAGCCCTATCCGGCCTTATGATTAATCCTAAGAAATGCCTAGTGCTTAATATTTCACTCACAAACATGGAATTGATCCCGGCTAGGGCTGCACTCCCATTCACATGGGCAGAAAAATCAATCCCATATCTTGGAATTCATTTAACAGCATCTCATTCTGACTTATTCTCAAACAATTATCCTCCTGTATTAAGACAGATCACAAATCTAATAAAACAATGGTCGCAACTTCCTTTATCCTGGATAGGGAAGATTAATGCAATCAAAATGACTATTCTACCCAAATTGCTTTATCTATTCAGAGTCCTCCCTATTCCAATTCCTTCCTATTTTTTGAGAATAGTACAAAAAAGAGCAACTTCGTTTATATGGGGCTCTTCTAAACCACGTATACCTATACACACACTACATCTTCCCAAAAATAAAGGAGGCCTGGGATACCCTAATTTTACTAACTACTACAGAGCAGCACATTTGGCCAGTCTGTCCAAATACCATGCAAAACAGGAAATCCCATTATGGGTATTTATAGAGGCTTCAGAAAATGACCCTCTATTAATATCAAATTTATTATGGCTTGATCCTAAAGACCGCTTTAAAATTCATAATCCCATAACTAAACACTTCCTATCTCTCTGGGATAAACTAAAAACCAAATATCAGTTACAATCTCCACACAATCCTCTCCTTTCTTTTATCAGAAATCCGGCCTTTTATCCGGCATGGATCTACCCAAATTCTTTTAAAGCTTGGACAACATCAGGCATTCAGACACTAAATGACTTCATAGCATCTAAATCATTCCTTTCATTCCCATCACTTAGAGAAAAATATGATCTACCAAACTCTGAGATATTTAGATATCTCCAAATCAAAAATTTCTATACACCATTCCTAAAGGGGGATACACCATTATCCCAATTATCCATTTTTGAATCAATCTGTACAAAAGATCCATTTGCTAAAGGTACAATTTCATCACTTTATAATCAATTATATGGAGTAGCAAATCTTAATAGACCCTCTTACGTTCAGCGGTGGGAGGAGGACCTGGGACGAACTTTAGAAGACACGGACTGGTCTAACATATGGCTCACATCTAAGTCATCTTCACCCAACATCTTAGCACTGGAGACAAATTATAAAGTCCTAACTCGCTGGTACCTTGTACCCGCTAGAGTGGCAAAATATTCACCTAATACCTCAGCTCTTTGTTTTCGAGGATGCCCAGAAATAGGCACATATTTACACATATGGTGGACGTGCCCAGTAATCCAAACCTTCTGGAAGGAAGTCTTCGTGATTGCATCTAAAATATTTAAAAAAATAATACAACCAGATCCATATTTAACTTTACTTAATCTAAAACCAGAATGGTTAACACTCTCTCAATTCAAACTTATGATCCAACTAATAACGGCTGCAAAACAAACAGTGGCCAAGGCATGGAAATCTCCTACATTGGTACTAGCAGAAACAATTCACAGAATGAATAATACAATGTCCCATGCTAAGATGGTAGCCATCGATCAAAATCAAATTCCAAAATTTGAAAAACTTTGGCATCCTTGGATAAAACAACAGTTCCTGTAAAACTTCAATGACTCTGTCCTGTTGCCATGGTAACAGATTAAATGACTTACAGAGACACCCATTCTAAGGCTTCAAAGAGAACTAAAAAGAATAATAAACTGACGAGCGGGACAACCTTGTGGACCATACCTCTACCTTTCAACCCTTTTTCTTCTTTCTCTTTCCTTTTCTCCACCTTACGATTAAAGCTCATTATCAGAATTTATTTGACCTATATACACTCTACTTGTAAACAATATGTATAGTAGGTATAAATCATTTAAATACCTACAAAAGTAACTAAGGAAATGATATATATCTTTAATTTAGGTTTACGTGAACCCAATGTTTAATATTTGAAATTTCATGATATTTACCTATATAAACCCTACTGTAAAACAATGAGCTTACTTTATAGATCCTTGTAAACTTACTTTATGTATCTTTATAACATTGTATACTCAATAAACTTCTTTTGACAAGGAAATGAACCCTGCTGTCACGTACCTGGTTGGTGAGCCTGACGTGTAGAGGAGGGCCTCTTGTACAGCTCTCACTCAGGGACCACTGATAGTGAAACAGCAGCCACAGGAGCACAGTGACGTAGGAGTGCCTGTAATCAGTCCAGTAGTCTGCGAGGCAGCAGTGAGCCGGTGGATGTGGCAGCAAGCAGGCTGATAGTGGAAGAGCTGGCACGGAGCTTGGCAGACTGTAGTAGGCAGCTGGAAACAAGAACCAGATGATTTAGCTGGACTGGGAGTTGGTAGCAGGCTGCATGAGTGAGATGCAGGGTCAGACTAGTCGGGTTAGTAATAGTCAGGCAGATCAAACATAGATGGTTGATGGTAGGATAGTCGGGTCACAAGCCAAGTCGGTACCAGGAGATCAATCAAGCAGAATCAGGAGGCAGAAGCGCAATCCAAAGACAAGCCGGGTTCAGAGTTTGTAGCAGACAAGCACAGGTTAGAGGTAAGCTGGATCAAGATCAGAGATCACACGGAATCAGGAACAACACACAGAAGCTGCAGACCAAACAGCAATGAGTCCATACAGAAGCCCCTTTAAATAGCCATTAGGGTTTACTTAATCTTTAAGCAATGGTACATGTACGTCTGTCCCTAGCAATGGCACAATAGCCTACACTAGACAGCAAACTACATACTGGACTAAAATGTACTGAATCACACCACTTAGAGAGACTTTAGACCAGGCACTTAAAGTAGAACTATAAGTGCACTACTTTATTTTTCATTTTGGATAGCGTAAGGGAGGGTTATAACCTCTGTCAGATTTTTATTTGCTATCTGTGTCCCATTCGGGAGATTTCCCTTCACTTCCTGTCCCATAGCCAAACAGGAGGTGAGAGGAACTCTCTGCGAATTAAGGGAATTCCTTCGGGGCCCCCAATGACCCCATTGGAGGACTTCCCCTTATTACTTTTCTGGGGACAAGTCAAAATATGTGATTTTCTTCTACTTTCACATGTAATGATAATGGTAAACAGGATAAATAGAGAGGATGAATCTTCTTAAAACGGAGTTCCACCCAAAAATGGAACTTCCGCTTTAAGTACTAATGACCCTCTGATATGCCACATTTGGCATGTCATTTTTTTTTTTTTTGGGGGGGGGGGGGCGGGTACCCAGTTTTGACAGGCACCCAGCTCCCACTTCCTCCCCTGGTGCTGCGGCGCTGGAAGGAAGTTCACCTCTCCCTCCTCCCTCCCTGCAATCTTCTGGGACACGTCACAGGTCCCAGAAGATTGGCTGGAAATTCACAACGCGTATCGCGGCTCGCGCATGCGCAGTGCATGCCCGGCTGTGAAGCCACAGCCAGGCGCCCACAATTACAGTGCCGGTGGAAAGGAGTGAAACTTCATGCACCCGCATCGCTGGACCCTGGGACAGGTGAGTGTCTGTTCATTAAAAGTCAGCAGCTACACTTTTTGTAGCTGCAGACTTTTAAATGGTTGGAACTCCGCTTTAACGGGGGCACAGACAGCAATAAAAACTGACAAGTCTTCTAATCTCTCTCCACTCTATCTAAAACTATATAAAAAAAAGTTTTGCCTTTAGTTATACTTAAAGGAACACAAACAGTCTTTACTGAAGAAATGCAAACATAGCAGTCTTTGCAACTTCTAACAGGAAATCCTGTACAGAGGTTCTTTAGTGCCCATTCATTAATCATATCTAAGTAGCAGCAAGTACAAAGTCCTTTAATGGCAAGAGTCTATGATTGACAGTAATCCATAAAGGTAATAAGTCTATAGCTGGCAGCTAAGAGTCCATAAGGTCCTCAGGTTCCTAGCCCCTCTGGGAACCTCGACTGGGCCCCCAGATGGGGAAACAGAACACCATAGTAAAAGCCTACATCTTGGCAATGTTTCCCAGCAGCTATCTTGGGGCATTCCAGTTTTCTCTTTTAATGTGGATCTCAAGAAAATTGGCAGGAAATCTAGCCAATCAATTCCCCAGATCCATCACACATCTATATTGTAATGCCCCATACACACAATAGGATTTTCCTGATGGAAAATGTTCGATGGGAGCTTGTTGTCGGAAATTCTGACCGTGTGTAGGCTCCATCGGACATTTTCCATCGGAATTTCCGTCACACAAAATTTGAGATCTGGATCTCAAATTTTCCAACAACAAAATCCTTTGTCGTAAATTCCGATTGGGTGTACACAATTCAGACGCACAAAGTTCCACGCATGCTCGGAATCAAGCAGAAGAGCCGCACTGGCTATTGAACTTCATTTTTCTAGGCTCGTCGTACGTGTTGTACGTCACCGCGTTCCTGACGTTCGGAATTTCTGACAAGATTTGTGTGACCGTGTGTATGCAAGTTTGAGCCAAAATCTGTCGGAAAAAATCCATGGATTTTGTTGTCGGAATGTCCAATTGTGTGTACGGGGCATAACAGTTTTAGTTGCAAAACAGCCACCTTCAAAGACAGAGCACAGCGAAAAACATTACTCCTTCTGTAGACACCTGCCTACACAAGAGCCTTTTTCTTGTTCAAATATCCTCAGTTAAGGTATATCTATAGCCCAAACTTTTAATTTCAGATAAAGTAGTGAAGTGTTAGAACACCTGTCAGGTTTTTATTGCTGTATCTGTCCCTGCAGGGGAGATTCGCCCTATTTGTCCTAGAGTCACTGGGGACAGAATGTGAGGGGAAATCCAAAATGTTCTAGTTGTCTCCAGAACAGGAATAAGGTGCAAATCTTCCAATGAAAACACCTGTTCAGGCGACTACTGTAAGTGGAGAATCCCCGCACTTTAGCGAGAGATAGCAATTGTTTTTCTACACACGCACCTAGAGGATAACAAAACAGCGCTCCCCCAGACTGATTATACCTCCACTTTTGCAGTATGTTTTGCTGCTGTCTTACAGTACATACAGGGTTCTGTGTGGAGTTCTTATTAAATAATCCTCCCACGCTTTTCTCCTGGAAGCTCATTGTGCGTCTCCGGCAGTCAGTGTCCAGATTTATGAGTCACCGGTACTGGCAGAATATTTCCCGTTTTGGAGAGATTCATTAATCTCCGCTTACAAAAGAACGTATTTCTAATCAGTGGAACTCCGCTCATACTAGCGATTTTGGCTGGAGATTGTGTCTGTTATCAGAGCGCTGAGTAACAGGCCCTGGGAAACGCACAGCGCTCACCAACAACACATTGTGTCCGCAGCGCCAATCCGCCCGCTTCATTGTATGCAGAATAATATGACCTCAATACACGGCGACCGGCCACAAGAGCCAGGAACATGCTGGACAGGCGACATCATGGATCACTGTATGACTACATTTATATATCCCCAACATATACTGAAGTGCAGTACAAACTACACTGAGCCAGTCACATCAGTCTCTGCATCAGAGGAGCTTATAGATAGATAGAATTTCGAAAGAAAATTCTTGGGAAACGTCTTAAGAAAATTCATACAAATATTCTCAGAACATTCCAGTGTCATTCAAAAGACTTCATTTGCTTTTAAAATTTGATTTTGGAATGAATGGACTTTACTGACACATAAAAACACCTAGAAATGCATTCATTTGAGAAAAAAGTTCGATCCTGTTTCAAATTTTCTCGTGATTGTGGTCAGAAATAAACGTCGATTTGGCTCACTAATGCTACTGAAAAATGAATTAACTTTTTTAGAACATTCTTTTCCTAAGAATTTTTGTTTGACAAATTCCACCCATCTATGGCCAGCCTAAAGTGGTTGTAAACCTCAGACATGATATATGAGCAAAGCATATCCCTCTATACTGTGGGGTTGATTTCCAAAAGGAAAATAGAGGGGTTGATTTACTAAAATTGGAGAGTGCAAAATCTGGTGCGGTTCTGCACCGAAACCAATCCGCTTCCAGGTTTTATTGTCAAAGCGTAGCCTCCCTGACGGTTTTCCCGAGTGTGGCTCGGGGTTCAAATTCAGGACCATTAGCGGTAACCCCGAGCCACACTCAGGATTACATCGCAGGATCCTGGTGAGGCTTTACTTACCTTGTCCCCGGGATCCTGTGATGTCCCCCGCTGTGTCTGCGGGCTCCGTCCTCCTCCGAAGCCTCTCCGTGCCAGGCTCTGTTCCCTGCAAGCGTCGCGATGCACAGGGGCGGAGCCTGGTGCCAAATTCAAAAAATTGTAAAAATCATAACACATACAGTACTGTAATCTTACAGATTACAGTACTGTATGAAATTATTTCACATCCCTTTTGTCCCCAGTGCTTTGGCCCATGCCCTGCATGCAGTTTTATGTTATATACACTGTTCTTTCTGCCTGGAAACTGGAGATTGTCCATAGCAACCAAAAAGTGTCCCTTCACATCAAAAGTGGTTTTAGACCAGCTAGAAAACAGCGATAGTAAATTAGAACACTTGCAGAATTGAGCGATAGTGAATCGTGGGGAAATTTATTTTATTATTATTTTTTTTTTTTTTTTTATTATTTATTTTTATTTATTATATTATAATTTATGTTTTTGTGTTTCAAACTTTATCATACCCGGGATATCTACTAGACTCTTGTTTGGACAGATTTAAGTGTGTTATTGTTAAGAATTACAGACCTACAATATAAAACGCCAAATTTCCATGCAAAATAATTGTACCGCTTTCAGCACCTAAAATCTGAAATAATCATACCACCAGGGAGGTTAAAGTGGATGTAAACCCGAATTTTTTTTGTTTTTTATGTCATAATGTAGAGTATAAGATTTCCTATCTTTTGAGCCCAGTCTTGTCACAAAGAGTTAATCCAGCTCTGAGCAATCCTCTTATTGCTCCCCCTTGCTGTGAGTGACAGGTGATTTACATATCTTGTGCACTAGCCTAAGACATGCATTCTTTTTTAATTCCCTCCCACTCCTTTCTTCAGCTCTGCAAGGATTGGATGTTCCACACCTCAGCATGATTGGGCACACTGAAGTCATGTGGTTACTTTCCTGTCTTTTCACTGGATATTAGAGATTATAGCAGAAGTTCAGTGTAAGAAATACACAGGAGAAAATGCATATTGACAAGGGGAGTGTAGAGGTGGGCGGGGATTCTACTGACATCACGACTCCACCCACCAAACTCCAGACAACAGACCCACCCACAGAATCTGCAGTTTTTCGGCTCTCATAACAGACAGAGGGGAGACATTTGACAGGTAAAGATACATGCAGGAGGCATGTATATCCTTATAGATAACCCCTATGGCAGTAGTTTAGAAAGGATGACATTGGGTTTACATCCACTTTAATTGAACAAGCTGAAGTTAGAAGCCGATTGGCTAGCATGCAGAGCTTCAGCAGATTTTGTACTCTCCAGTTTTAGTAAATCAACCCCAGAGTGTGTACTTTGGAAATACACCTTACAGAGTTTTCTGTAAAGGTGGACTTACCCTTTAATGTCCCACCACAATCACACACTATTATTATAATAAATCAGAGGTAGGGTGCTACTACCCAATAAGATTAGAATGTTTTTTTCAGAGCTACCTGGGTGTGGAAAGGCAGTCACACAGCTGCAATGGCAGTCATGAGAAAAGATGGTCCGCAACTCCTTGCTTGCTCTTTAAAAACTTCAAAAATGTATTGATTCTCCACAAAAGAGTCTTTTATGGAGATTCAATACATTTTGAAGATTTTAACCACTTTAATACAGGGCACTTTCCCCCCCCTTCCTGCCCAGGCCAATTTTCAGCTTTCAGAGCTGTCGCAATTTGAATGAAAATTGCGCAGTCGTGAGATGGTGTGCGCAAACAACATTTTTATAATTTTTTTTTCACATAACTAGAGCTTTGTTTTGATTGTATTTGATCACTACTGGGGGTTTTTATTTTTCCCCTTTACTAGGGTTTAATATGGAAGGATTTCTGCTGTCTACTATTATTTGGTATGAGAGTTGCATTGTACACTGGTGCTGGGAATTGTAGTGCTGAATGTTTATTATGTTCAATGTTTGTATGTATCTTTTTCTATGTTTAAAAAACCTTTAATAAAAAGAATTTACCAAAAAAAAAAAATAATAAAAGACCGAAAATTTTGAAAAAAAAATTTATTTTTTCATTTCTGTTACGAAACTTTGTAAATAAGTATGTTTTCTCCTCACTGATGAGCATTGATGAGGCTGCACTGATGGGCACTGATGAGGCAGTACTGATTGACACTGATGAGGTGGCACTGATGGGCACTGATGATGATTGTGGTGAAACATGGAGGGTACATTTGATGAAGCACATTATGATTTTTTGCTTACGTGAACTGTGCAATAATAGAACAGACTTTATAGAAAGAGGAGAAATAAGGTGGAATATGAATTAATAGCATCTCAAAGATAGGAAAGTGACATTGGAGAAATGTAGGATATAATTCAGAACATAGAATAAATTAAAAGCTTCTTCAAGCTGAAATAAAAGCTCAAATGCCTGTAAAAGCAGATTTTTTTTTTTGAGCCGGGATGGGACTCTGTGCCCATCAATGATGCTTGCCAGTGCCCCTTGATGCTTGCCAGTGCCCCTTGATAGTTCTGGAAGACAGCTTTTGCTGTAGTTCCGGGAGAGTAACTCTGATCCTTCTGAGCTCTGCATCTTGAACAGGAGTGTCGCTGCAGCTGCTATGCCTGCCCTCCTCTCCTCCTGCCCAATCACAGAAGCCTTGGTATTATGTGAACACATTCACAAAATATTAAGGCTTCTGTGAATGGGCAGAAGAGGGGATGGGGCATACATAGCTGCTCTATGTGTTTCTGTTCTCTCAGATCCCCTAAGTGTCTCTCCAGCAGAGCAATAAAGTTGTCAAATGTAAATAATAGAGATAAACCCAGGAGATGTCATGCAGTTCCCTGGACATAACTCACAGTGTTCCTTCATTTTCATTGTCTGAAATCTTGGAATTCAGTTTTAAGTAAATCTGAGCAGCCCTTTTCTCGCCTACCTCCACCAAGGCCAAGCAACACATTAAATGAGTGAATTGTAGGATGGAAGCTTTTGAGTACAAGTTATTATCATACTCAGGACAGGCCACTAAGCTATAACCCAGAGCAACCAATAACACGATAGTTAGTGTAACCCTTTCAGGTATTTATTTCCTCCTACAGAGACGACAGTACGTCCCTCTGACAACGCCTTCACCTGCTTTTCTCTCCAGAAAGACGACACAATCTTTGTTCAGGCATCATTCTAGTTCACCATCTACTTCCTGCAATGTGACAGCAATTGTGTAAACCTTGGTGCCTGGTTGTTAGTAGTGTTCACAAATGTCTGACACTCATTAGCCCCTGCTGCAATCTCCCACCTTTGGGCTTGCCACAAACTTTTAATGTTGCAGTCGGATCACGGAGGGAAGGGAGACTGAGGAAATGCTTCCTCCTGCCTGCAGCAGACTGATGACATCAGCTCAGCCTATAGGCAAAATCACTGAATAGATCTCAAGAATGAGTTTTTATTGCTAAAAAGGTAGAGCATTGCTGAAAAGTGATACTGCTGCTATATATTGTGACATGTTAGGGATATATTCATGAAGGCTTTTAAAGTTACTTACAGGTCAGCTTTAAAGGGGTTGTAAAGGTTCAGGGTTTTTAAAAAAAAAAACAAAAATGTCATACTTACCTCCATTGTGCAGTTGGTTTTTCACAGAGTGGCCCGATCCTCCTCTTCTGGGGTCCCTCAGCGGCGCTCCTGGCTCCTCCTCTTCTCAAGTTCCCCGTCAGAGAAGCGCTCTCCTTCGTGGACACCCGTGCTGGGCGCTCCTGTGACCTGCTTCTGTGTCTATTGACACAGAAATCAGGACTAGGCCCTGCCCCCGGCACCCGCGTCATTGGATTTGATTGACAGCAGCGGGAGCCAATGGCTGCGCTGCTATCAATCTATCCAATCAGGACACGAGACACAGGTTGGAGCTGGCGTGCTCGTTCCCATCGTGGGAAACACAGGGGTCAGGTAAGTATAACGGGGGCTCGGGGGGGCTGCTGAGTGACAGAAGGTTTTTCACCTTAATGCATAGAAAGCATTAAGGTGAAAAAACATGAGGGTTTACAACCCCTTTAAAGCAGCCCACCACCAATAGTTTTGGAGCAGAACCTCCAAAAGCTTATCCTAAAAAATTAAGTGTTCGTAAAAATAAAAAAAAACAATTCCACTAATATAGCTATAACCACCTTAGGTAGTTAGGAACAATTATTATAGATTGTATTGATCTGTCTTAGCAATCAACACACACTTAGAACGTCCAAAACGCGTAGGCTTTTTTACAGTTTTGTACATGCATTTAATAAAGAAAGACTATTTTGGATGTCATCCTGAGTGCCGACCATCCCTTTCCTTTATTCTAACACACATTTATATACCAGTATGTGCTCACATATAATATACACAGACAGCTGTACATTCAGTCACATGACCATTAACCCTTCATTCTCTCACACCCAGTGAATGACCCCGATTATTGCTGGCGGTATATTGGGACTCGTCTCATAAACTCGTCTATTAATATAAAGCTGTTTTGGAGGATTATACTGGATTATCATTAATGAATTTGGTTTACTGGGATAATCTCCATTCATCCAATTAGGAGAAGGAAAATTATGATTCTAATTGATTTAAGCCATAGTATGACGACTTATCCGATTCCCACTGGCAGGAATATGAGCAGGAAATGTTTTCTTTATTTCTCAAAACATGGTACAGCACATCTCTTCTTGGGCCTCTGAGATCTGGGGACCCACACACACCTACCATATCCTGCTATGTACTTACCCTCTAAAATGAATGAAGTAGAATTTATTTCCTTCACATTCTCTTTCCTGGTCTTAGGTTGGGAATTGATAAAAACAGAAGAAAGAAACATGGTGGCAAGTTAAAATGTGACAGCCAGACTTCTGTATAAGATGTGCGGGCCCCCCGGATAAATATTGCACCCACTCTCTGGCTTGTCTCTTTTCATCAGTCGTCCCATCTGTCTATAAATCTCCAATCAGCCGCCTGTGACCAAACTGAGAACTGCTGGCAGGAAGATCGTACAGAGTCACCCAGAACAACCAGCTCCAAGCAGGAGAGAAATATAGCAATCCTGGAGAGCAAAGCCTCAGTCACTTCTGACAATTGGGCAAAAATGACTGTGAGGGGCATTTGCTGTGGAATAATAAATGTGTGTGTGTGATAGGTGTGTGGGGGCATTAGAGTGTAAGCTCCTTTGGTGCAGAGACTGATGCTCAGAGTTCTCTGTACATCGCTGTGTAATATGCCAGAGGTACAATGCCTTGCAAAAGTATTCACCCCCTTGGCATTTTTGTTGCCTCACAACCTGGTATTAATATGGATTGTTTGAGGATTTGCATCATTTAATTTACAGAACATGCCCGCAACTTTGAAGATGTTTTTTTTTTTTTTAATGTGACGCAAACAACAAATAGTACAAAATAACAGAAACAGTCAATGTGCATAACTATTCACACCCCTAAAGTCAAAACTTTGTAGAGCCACCTTTTGCAGCTATCACAGCTCCAAGTTGCTTTGGATAAGTCTATTTGAGCTTGCCACATCTTATCACTGGGAGTTTTGCCCATTCCTCCTTGCAAAACTGCTCCAGCTCCTTCAAGTTGGATGGTTTACTCTTGTGAACAGCAATCTTTAAGTCTGACCACAGATTTTCTATTGGATTGAGGTCTGGGCTTTGACTAGGCCATGCCAACACATTTAAATGTTTCCCCTTAAACCACTCAAGTGTTGCTTTAGCAGTGTGTTTGGTGTTATTATCCTGCTGGAAGGTGAACCTCCGTCCTAGCCTCAAATCACACACAGAGTGGTACAGGTTTTTCTCAAGAATATCCCTGTATTTAGCACCATCCACAATTCCCTCAACTCTGACCAGTTTCCCAGTCCTGACTGCTGAAAAACATCCCCACAGCATGATGCTGCCACCACCATGTTTCACGGTGGGGATGGTGTTCTTTGGGTGATGTGATGTGTTGGGTTTGCGCCAGATATAGCTTTTCTTTGATAGCCAAAAATGTTCAATTTTAGTCTAATCAGACGAGAACACCTACCTTCATACATTTTGGGAGTCTCCCGCATGCCTTTACCCGAGTCACGTTCAAAATGAACGGACTTGGCCGTGTGTGGGCAAGTCCATTCATTCTGAAAGTCCGCCGTAACTCCGGCGAAAGTCCGTCGGAAAGACGGGCGGACCTAGCCTGCCAGGAAAGTCCAGTCATGTGTAGGCAAGTCCGTCCGTTCAGGTAGTCCGCTGGAAAGTCCGGAGGAAAAACCGTCGGATCAAGTCTGCTGGAAAGTCCAATCGTGTGTACGAGGCATAAGGCTCTGTTCACACCTAGGCATTTTTGGGCGTTTTTCTGCTGTAAGCCTCAGCTCTAAAAACGCCCAACAAGACAAATCTTCTTTCCAAAAATGCTTCTTTTTTGGCATATTACAGACGTTTTACTGCTTTTACATTGGTGACCTTTTAACCTCGAAAATGCCTGTACAAAAACGCTGCAAAACTCTGCAAAAACACCCAATGCCCTGTAAAATAGAAACGCCTGGATGTGAACAGAGCCTAAGTTCGTCTGCTGCTCAGACTGATGTAAATGGCTTAGTTCTTTCTGTACAGCACTATGGAATATATCAGAGCTATATAAATATACAATAGTGTGCGGCTGTCGTGCAAATAGTGTGTAATAGGTCAAAGTTATATAAATGTTTAATATTAGTATTGATTTCCATGTTCTGTTCTGTGTTTATTTCTAAATAAAAGAAAGTGTATAACTGGCCTATCAACACTACTCATCGCTATGTTACTCAAAGCCTCCAAATATACAGTACATTGAAAAAATGAATCAATGAGTACATCACTGTCCATAAAACAATTTCACATCACTTGTGATCAACAATAGCAGCTGCTGTAAAAAAGAAACAAACATAAAACAATCTAGCAAAATTATGCAGTCCTGAAGTCCTATACACGTCAGATGCTAAAAGCAGCACTCCTGTCAGTCTTTTTTTTACTTGACCGACATTCATATAAGAGTTTATATATGAGAAAGAAAGGCAAACATGGTGAGTACAGCTCTGAAGACAGATGGTGTTCCTAGTAGATATTAATTTGTGCACCAGTCCACCCATGTCCACTTCACGTGAGTCACTCTCCCCAATGGGGTTTACACTCACCAGAAATCTGCAAATCACACGCCTTGAAATAGTATATTCATCCACTATAGGACTGGTCAGGGCTGCAGATCACTCAATGTGTATGTCATAAAAAAGAAAAATCCACATGTGTAGTAGGAGAGTGTAATCCTGTATACAATTTATAATGCCCCAACCCCTACAGATTGCACTTACAAGCCGGTAAAATAATATCAGCATTAAATCCCGGTTTAACAATCACATTATTTCCCCCAGGTTACCTCTCTCTATCTGTGACACGCATGGGTCACTTCCAGCCGCCGTAAGGTCACGTCCTGAAACGTTTTGTCATTTCCAACTTCGTCTGAGGGCGTGACTTGACGGCGCAGTGTCCCTTCTATATATCAGCCCTAATATATCTCTATTATCGCTAGTGTCAAGAAACAGCAGGGCCGGGAAACTGACAGGTTACAACAGATGGTAGAGGATCAAACATTAATCTATAGTACAGATCCTACAGCAGCTCATTTTGACGCATTAAATGCCGCCCGCAGTTCACTAAATTTACATTTAACGGAAGTTACAAGATTGGATATGCATAAAGGTAGACAGCGACTATTTGAACAGGGGGACAAGAATGGTCGTTTCCTGGCCATGTTGGCACAGCATGAATATTCATCCACAGTGGTTTCGGGCCTGCGGTCTTCAACTGGGGATAAGGTGACCTCTCAGGTAGAAATCTTACAAATGTTTAAAGCCTTTTACCAAACTCTTTATACCTCTGCTCTTCCCCCCGACTTCCAGCCAGAGATGTTGCAAAACCTTTTAGATCCACTAGCACTTGGCTGGCTGTCGAATGAGGAACGAGAATCGTTGGTACGCCCTATTTCGGCCTTAGAGGTTTTAAAAATTATACGGTCCTTCCCTTTGGGCAAGGCGCCAGGGCCGGATGGTCTTCCTATAGAATTTTATAGGGCACATGCAGCATTTTTGGCACCCATCCTGGCCCAATTATACACCCTCTGCCTATCCAAGGGTGATCTGCCCCTTTCAATGCACCAGGCCTATCTTACTTTGATCCATAAGGACCTTAAGGACCCAGAGCTATGTGCCTCATATAGGCCAATAGCCCTATTGAATAATGACCTGAAAATCTTAACCAAACTGCTGGCTACCCGTCTATATCCATTATTACCTTCGGTTATTGACTCTGATCAAACAGGATTTATGCCTAAAAGGTCAACCGACGTTAATCTTAGGAGACTCTTTACCAATATTCATGCCCAACACAATAACTCCGGTACCAGAGCTATTGCCCTACTAGATATAGAAAAGGCATTCGACACTGTGGAGTGGCCCTTTTTGTGGGAGACTCTACGTCGAATGGGTTTTCCACTACGGTTTATATCATGGTTGCAGGTGATCTATAGGTGTCCCATTTCATCGATTCGTTTGGGCTCCAGACTCTCAACTCCATTTCAACTGTTTCGGGGAACTAGACAGGGCTGCCCTCTTTCTCCGGCTCTATTTGCTCTAGCTATAGAGCCAGTTGCAGAGGCTCTCCGTACATCGCCTCATATTAAGGGGCTTAGGATAGGCATGCTGGAGGAGAGAGTAGCCCTGTATGCTGACGACATGGTTTTATTTTTGGGGGACGCGGGTCCATCACTTCAGGGTGCTCTGTCACTCCTCAACACTTTCTCCATGGTAACGGGCCTCCGGGTAAACTGGCCAAAATCTACTCTATTTCCAATAGATCAAGCAGCCAAATTGACATCCTCTCCAGATAGCCCATTAAAGTGGGTTGACTCCTTTAAATATCTTGGGGTTTGTGTCTCTGCACAAGCCTCAGATTTTCTTAAATTAAACTTGGATCCGGTAGTGGGGGATATGAAAGCTAAACTCAAGGCATGGAATAATCTCCCCCTATCGGTATGGGGAAGGGTCAACTTGCTTAAAATGAAGGTCATCCCCAAATTCATATATTTATTCCGCCATTCCCCGCAGTGGATTCCTAAATCCTTCTTTACTAAACTAAACCAACGCTTTTCAGAGTTTCTCTGGGGCTCCTTACCACCGAGATATAAGTTAACTACATTAATGAGGCCACTATCGCAGGGTGGTATGGCCTTTCCAGATTGCTATAAGTACTTTTTGGCGACACAGCTGGTGACAGTGGTCTGGTGGCTAAATCCTGATAAAACCAATGTGGCCTCCGCTTTGGAGGCCACTGTGGCAGGCTCCTGGGAATCTCTTCAATACCTAATTTACAGAGGCCCATGTGCCCCACGCTTATTAACTCCGTCTATGCTTACTACTTTACGGGCCTGGAAAATGGGCTTGGCTATTGAAAAACACAGCCAGATGGGAATTTCCCCTAATACACCCCTATGGCTAAACCCCAATTTACCACATTTTTACAAATCTATTGACCCCCAGATATGGACTAGATATGGTATAAAATTAATCTCACAAGTGGTGTCTTGCACCTCACTGCTTTCTTTTTGTCAGCTTTCCTCCCAGTATAATCTTCCGCAGCACTATCAGTTCCGTTATCTTCAACTTTCGCATGCTTTCGAAGCCCAATTCCCACGTTCGTCCTGTATATTAATACAGTCTAAACTGGAGACTACTCTTAGATCCGGTTGTACAAAAAAACCTATATCTCACATATATCAGCATTTAATCTATGAGTCCTTGCCTCCGTTGGACGGCCTTTTGTCCCGTTGGCAGCGTGACATTCCAGCTTTGAGTGGCGAAGATTGGGATGGTGTTTGGGACTTCCCTTTTAGTTCGCTAGTCTCTATACGTGACAAGTTAGTCCAATTTAAAATAGTCCACCGGGCGTATTTCACTCCCCACAGACTTCATTTGATAAATCCTGCCCACTCCCCTAAGTGTTGGAGATGTAGCTACACCCCCGGAGATTTTTCCCATATCTTTTGGCATTGTCCAAAGATACAACAATTCTGGGGGGAGGTACTAGGCCTAATCAATAAAATTGCATCCACTAATCTACCACTGTCTATGGAGATTTGTATGTTGGGCCTTATAAAAAAATTAGTTCCTGCTGTAGCTAAACGCACGATGATTGGCTTGCTTCTATTTTACGCTAGGAAAACCATAACATTTCAATGGAAGAAGCCCTATCCCCCCACAAATGTCCAGTGGAAACGTTTGGTTAACGATAATCTTCCACTATATAAAGATACCTATCTTAATAGAGGCTGCCAATTGAAATTTAATAAGGTTTGGAGTGGGTGGCTGGAGGAAATGAACATTGCTTACTAATGTTGGACTAGCCTCAGTTACGATACCAAGAATCGACGATTAAATGTAATTCCTAGTTAATAGGTATAGGCCTTTATGGGCAGTGGGGGGGCGGCCCAAAAATTCCAAAAATCCCCTTTTCACTTACATGTTAAAATTGTATTGCATGGATGTATTCCTCTCTTTTTCTTTCACTTTCATTTTTTTTTTTTTTTTTACCTGATGTACTTGCGATATTACCTGTACAAGCTAGACAACCAATTTGTATATGTCTTTATGTCTTTGTGTCCTATAAGGAAAATTTGAATAAAAATAAATTTAAAAAAAAAAAAATATATCAGCCCTTCTCTCAGCATATTAAACCATTGTGTGCTCACCCACTCAATCTTCACTGGTGCACTGTCAGGGCTGGGCTCAGCCTTTCCTTGTCTGAGCTGGCTGCTCAGCTGTCAGCTAATTGCCAGCTCCTGTCTCTCCACAGTTACTCAGATGTTGATGATATCCTGCTCGTCAGTCCTGCCTACTTAAGCCATCCAGTTCAGAGGAGCTCTGCCTTCGCCTTGGTCAACATCACAGAATCTCCTGCGATCCTGTTCAAGACTTGCTTTGCTGACATCCCTTCTGGGTCCAGATCCTGCTTGCTGTTCCACTACATTGATCCCTGACTTCTGGCTTGGCTGACTATCTGTCCCGGTTACTGAACTTTGGCTATGTTTTGACTACGTTTGTTCTTTTTACTTTTATTATTAAACAAGTGTGATTTAACTGTACTTCTGTCTCGGCCTGATTTCACGGTTTCTGACATACACATCAGCGGTAAAAGCAGCACTTAATGGGTATAGCCTAATGCTGAGACGATCAGGTTTCATAAGTGACTTTAGTACAATATATAGTAAATGTCAATTACATGGTCAATTAAAAACGGTTTATGATTATTTGTATTATATTGGTTATAACTACACTTCCTTCACCATACATCCACATTATATATGGACATGAATCTGTGGATGTAGGTAATTAAACTTCCCTAACAATCTCACTAACAGCCCATATACAATATGATGCTGGCAGAGCAATTGCTACATTGTATGGGTTACGGTATAATCATTACACCACCTCCACACTTTTATATGGAACAATCAAACTCAATACATAGACAGAATGAATTAAAATGAATGCAAATGCAAAGACCCCAGATGGCATTGAGTACCGCTTTTACCGCTGATGTGCACCAGTGAAGATTGAGTGGGTAAGCACTCAATGGGTTAATATGCTGAGAGAAGGGCTGATATATAGAAGGGGCGCCACGCCGTCAAGTTACGCCCTCAGATGAAGTCGAAAATTACGAAACGCGTCAGCACGAGACCTTACGGCAACCGGAAGTGACCCATGCATGTCACAGATAGAGAGAGACAACCTGCAGAAATAACACGATTGTTAAACCGGGATTGATGTGCTCCTATCCAGCAGAGTGGTGATTACGTTTAATGCTAATATTGTTTTAACTGCTTGTAAGTGCAATCTGTAGGGGTTGGGGCATTGTAATAAATTTTATACATACATACATAAAAATTTTTATGACATATACATTGAGTGATCTGCAGCCCTGACCAGTCCTATAGTGGGTAAATATACAATTTCAAGGCGTGTGATTTGCGGATTTCTGGTGAGTGTAAACCCCATTGGGGAGAGTGACTCAGGTGAGGTGGACTGGTGCACAAAAAATAATATCTACTAGGAACACCATCTGTCTTCAGAGCTGTACTCACCATGTTCATCCTTCTTTCTCATATATAAACTCTTATATGAATGCTGGTCAAGTGAAAAAAGACTGACAGGAGCCCTGCTTTTAGCATCTGATGTGTATAGGACTTCAGGACTGCATAATTTTGCTAGATTGTTTTATGTTTTTATCTGTGTATATTTCTGGTCCAGAAATGCCTTGCCTGTTTGCAGAGCTCCAGCTGCCTTTTTCTGAGATGTTTGTATCTTGTGTCTCGCAGGATTTGTCATTTATTTAACCCCACGGGGTCAGGACATGTCAAGCTGTCTTCCTAAGATGGAAGCGCAGGGCCCGGGGATGACCTCAGGCCCTGAATAACACACGGACGTAGTCAGCAACTTACTGAGATTTTGCTACAAACAGCTTTAAATGGAATAAAGAGGCATCTGGCCAGTCAGGGAGGAGAGAAAAAGAACAAGAATTCCCAGCAAGAAAGGCAGTACACAGGGAGAGTAGTGGAAGCGAGGGATGGACTCCCAGCAGATGTAGTAGGAGAACAGGAGACCTCCAGGATACACACAGGTCCATCTTCAGGAAGTTTGATCTAAAAGTCACTCTGTAGCTGTTTTCTGCACTCTGGTGTTGGATGACAAGTCCCTTTGTGCTGCCAGGGATTAAAATTGCTACTCCTGAGCTCCATCGGGTGTCTTAAAGCCTAGGCAGGCCAGGTTTTCTCCAATCAGACAGACCCTGTCTAGTAGACTTTGTAGTAAGATAAAAATAAATATATATATATATATATATATATATATATACACACACACAGTTGTGCTCATAAGTTTACATACCCTGGCAGAATTTATGATTTCTTGGGAATTTTTCAGAGAATATGAATGATAACACAAAACCTTTTCTTTCACTCATGGTTAGTGTTTGGCTGAAGCCATTTATTATCAATCAACTGTGTTTACTCTTTTAAATCATAATGGCAACAGAAACTACCCAAATGACCGTGATCAAAAGTTTACATACCCCAGTTCTTAATACCATATATTGCCCCTTTTAACATCAATGACAGCTTGAAGTCTTTTGTGGTATTTGTGGATGAGGCTCTTTATCTTCCCAGATGGTAAAGCTGAACATTCCTCTAGGCAAAAAGCCCCTCCCCCCACAATAGTATCCTTTACCCCCCAATGTTGTATCCTCTACCCCCCTCACATCGCCCCCCCCCACTGTAGTGTTCTGTATCTGCCTCCCCATCCCCCAAAGCAATGTCCTCTGTCCATTTCTCATCACAATCCCCCCCCCCCCACTGTCCCCCTCCACCAGTATCTCCTCTGTCCCCTTCACATCACCCACACAGGAGAGGGAAAGTCAGCAAAGACTCACTCACACAAGAAGTAAAGGCTGCAGAGAGACAGCCACACAGGAGAGGCAAGGCTAAATAGCTGCAGACTCATACCCTTGTAAATAGGTGCAGTCTACTTTCTCCAATACAACAAGCACTACAGTTGGAGAGGAAGTCAGGAGGAACACAGTTTCTTTATGGTTTCCTGGGTCAATTGGGAAGCAGCCAATTGGATGCTGCCACCTCTAGCAGCCATCTGGGGTCAGGCAGAGCCTCTTTAGTGCCCCAGCTCTCTCATGTTTGGCGCACATTTGTGAGTTTGTAGAGCAGGGACAGGTGGTAGGGACAGTATTAGTGGCAGGGAAAGATTCCGGACGAGCGAAAGCGCATGGCTCGCAACTTCTCTGGACACTTACTTGCTGAGCAAAAGAGGGCCAGGCCGCATTGTTTCCCTCTCTACAGATGTCAGTTTGGCTGAATCCTCCTCTCTACATGCTGTTGGAACTGTAAGTGTTGCCTTCCTTGTTTCTGCATTATTTCAATACAAGTTCTTTCATTGCACTGGGACTGAGTGTGTTCTTCTGCCACACTGCGCTGCACCCCACCTCAACCCTTACAGAAGAAAAGAAGGGGAGAGGCTGTAAAGACACAGCCACACTGGAGAGGGAAGGGGAAGCTACTACAGAGACACACTGACACAGGAGAAGGGAGAGGCTGCAAAGACAGTCACACAGGAGAGGGGAGGGGAGACAGGCTGCAGAAACACAACCACACAGGAGAAGAGAGAGCCTTCAAAAACACAGTCAAACAGGAGAGGGGAGGGGAGAGCGGTTGTAGAGACACAACCACACAAGAGGGAGGAGGCTGCAGAGACACAACCACACAGAAGAGGCTGCGGATACACACCCAAACAGGAGAAGGGAGAGGCAGCAAATACACAGTCACACAGGAGAGGGGGGGAGGAGAGAGAAGCTGCAGTGACACAACCACACAGGAGAGGGGAGAGTGGCGGCAGAGACACAACCACACAGGAGAAGGGAAAGGCTGCAAACCCACTTGCCAGCCTCACTCACCCATTTGTCAGCCCCACTTACAAGCCCGCCAGCCCCCGAACTTTCCCCATCCAAGTCCCGGGCTACTTTGGTGGCTTCTCCTCCCGGCCAATCCAGTTGCTTCTCCCCCTGGCCAATCCGGTCTCAAAACCCGCTTCCTGTCCTGGAGGAGAAGCAGGAAGACAATAGCGAATGTTGATTCGTTATTGTCGCAAGTGGGTGGGCTCAGGGCGCAGTGCTCTGCGCCCCAAGTCCACCCTTTTTAAGCCAATTGGAGACTCAGGCTCTAATCACGTGCTTCACAAAAAAAAAATAGAACTGCATGGAGATAAGGGGCTAGGCGCATAGAGATTTGGGGAGCGACGCCCCTGCAGCCCTTATGGATGGGCCGACGCTGGCTGCAGGGATACACCCACTGAGAAAAGTAAAAGGGTAAAAGTAAAAAGACACACCCATACAGGAAACGGGAAAGAGAGGCTGCAGAGATATAGACCTAATCCAACACTGCAGAATGCTGCTTAAGCCAAGGGATAAAAAACAATTGAAATTGTGGCATAAACAAATGCTAATGCACCATCCACATGAGTTAGCCCCCTCTACCCCTCTAGATAAATGTAAAGATATGCTTGTGTAGCATAGGTAGTTCATAAAATGTTCATAAAAATCTCATAGGAAGGGTGTTGAGTTCCTTCTTTAAGCCAAGGGATACCCAGGATGTGCTTGGAGGAAGCTTGGGGCAGTAAAAGGAAAGCAATAGTCATTTGTTGGAGTATTAACCCCACAGTCATCTTGATGGAGGAGGTAAGAAAATGAACGTGTCTAGAAGCTAAGACGGTTCTGTTGATTGCTGAACCTTTGTGCTGGTGGGCCCTCTCTTAGGTACACTCCTAGAAAAGAATGTCAGTCTGGATGACCAGAGAGACAAGATCATCCAGGTTTGTAGGAACTTCTTCATCTTTCAGTTCATCCTTAAAATGGTTGTAAAGGCAGAAGGTTTTCTACCTTAATGCATTCTCAGCATTAAGGTAAAAAAAAACCTTCTGTGATCAGCCCCCTCCAGCTTCTCCTAAAGACTTATCTGAGCCTGATCTCGATCCAGCAATGAGCACTGCTCTCTCTCTCTCTCTCCACTGGACATGGTGGCAACAGCAGGAGCTGTCAATTAAATCCTGTGATGAGGGTGCCGGGGGGCAGGACAGTTCTGCGCTGTCAATACACACACACATCCCAGCCCAGGATAGAGACCGCACAAGTGCCCCCGTAGCAAGCAAGTGAACAGCGATTCAAAAAGAAATCCATGGAAACTCTACCGTACTTGTATCAGTCTCTTCTTAAAGCTTGTAGGTGGAGTTTTCATTATCCCTGATCCTCTGTCTGGACAGTGCAGATTGGCCCTGTACTGATAACATGCATTTTCCCAAGGAAAAAAAAAAACAACTCACTAGCAATACACACCAAACTGAGCATGTGCAGCCTGGCTCCTAATGCTGTGTTCTATCACAAGATGGGTTGCAGCCAGTTTAAGGAGAGGAGGATCAAAGAAGACAGGATCACACAGCATTTATACACAATGCAGTAGATTAACCCTCGGTTCCACAGTGAGCATAACACGCATGCTTTACTGCATGTACAGATGGATTTTAATGTTACAACTAATGTGTTTCCACATTTTGTCATGTTACAACTAAAAACGTAAATGTATTTTATTGGGATTTTATGTGATAGCCCAACACAAAGTGGCACAGAATTGTGAAGTGGAAGGAAAATGATAAATAAATATTCAGCCCCCTTTACTCTGATACCCCAAACTAAAATCTAATGGAACCAATTGCCTTCAGAAGTCACCTCATAGGTAAATAGAATCCACCTGTGTGTAATTTAATCTCAGTATAAATACAGCTGTTCTGTGAAGTCCTCAGAGGTTTATTAGAGAACCTTAGTGAACAAACAGCATCATGAAGGCCAAGGAAAACACCAGACAGGTCAGGGATAAAGTTGTGGAGATGTTTAAAGCAGCGTTAGGTCATAAAAAATATCCCAAGCTTTGAACATCTCATAGAGCACTGTTCAATCCATCATCCGAAAATGGAAAGAGTATGGCACAGCTGCAAACCTACCAATACATGGCCGTCCACCTAAACTGACAGGCCAGGCAAGGAGAGTATTAATCAAAGAGGCAGCCAAGAGACCCATGGTAACTCTGGAGGAGCTGCAGAAATCCACAGCTCAGGTGAGAGAATCTGTCCACAGGACAACTATTAGTCATGCACTCCATAAATCTTTCCTTTATGGAAGAGTGGCAAGAAGAAAGCCATTGTTGAAAGAAAGCAAGAAGAAGTCCCATTTGCAGTTTGCGAGAAGCCATGTGGGGGACACAGCAAACATGTGGAAGAAGGAGCTATGTGTGGCAGAAAACGAACACTGCACATCACCCTGAACAAACATGGTGGTGGCAGCATCATGTCGTGTGGATGCTTTTCTTCAGCAGGGACAGGGAAGCTGGTCAGAGTTGATGTGAAGATGGATGCAGCCAAATACAGGGCAATCTTAGAAGAAAACCTGTTAGAGTCTGCAAAAGAGTTGAGACTGGGGTGGAGGTTCACCTTCTAGCAGGACAACAACCCTAAACATACGGCCAGAGCTACAATAGAATGATTTAGATCAAAGCATATTCATTTGTTAGAATGGGCCAGTCAAAGTCTAGACCTAAATCCATTAGAGACTCTGTGGCAAGACTTGAAAATTGCTGTTCGCAGATGCTCTCCATCCAATCTGATAGAGGTTGAGCTATTTTGCAAAGAAGAATGGGCAAAATTCTTACTCTCTAGATGTGCAAAGCTGGTAGAGACATCCCCAAAAAGACTTGCAGCTGTAATTGCAGTGAAAGGTAGTTCTACAAAGTATTGACTCGGGGGGCTGAATACAAATGCACACTTTTTA
Source organism: Aquarana catesbeiana (assembly GCF_042186555.1). Taxonomy (NCBI): domain Eukaryota; kingdom Metazoa; phylum Chordata; class Amphibia; order Anura; family Ranidae; genus Aquarana; species Aquarana catesbeiana. The sequence goes on from NC_133326.1 coordinate 536,700,820, forward strand.
CATATTTATTTGTAAAAAAAAAAAAAAATTGAAAACCATTTATCATTTTCCTTCCACTTCACAATTATGTGCCACTTTGTGTTGGTCTATCACAATAATTTCAATAAAATACATTTATGTTTTTGGTTGTAACATGGCAAAATGTGAAACATTTCAACGGGTATGAATACTTTTTCAAGGCACTGTATGCTACAATTGTTAGAGTACATGATCAACAAGTGGGTAATCATGATAGGGTGCATTTGGTACAGTGCACCCGCACCTGTATGGTTGTCACATTGGGACCAGTGGCTGTGTCTGTGCAATTGGTGCAAACCCAATTGACAGCTATGAGACTCCCTGCACGGGGAAGCACACAGCACCTGTGCATCCCCATTCCGGTAAACGCGGCCCTGCACGGGACATGGATTATCTCTCCCTGTATGATCGAGGCCTTAGACAGTACAGAGGTTGGCACAGAGGGAGAGGTGAGTGGAGTAGGGTTTGTTGTTGTCTATTTATGGGCAGTCTATTCTATGTTTTAATTACGCCAGGTGGGTCACCCTTCTATGAAAAGGGAATTATACAGGTCAACATTTCCTCCAAGATGTGTTTGTCTTTATGTGTGATTTCAGGAAATGACAGTGGCATAATTTCCTTCTCCATAAGGTAATATAGAAATAGTTTATGTTAGATGAGGAGGATAGGATTGGCATGTGCTCTGCACTGGAGCAGCTCTGCCCACACTTCTTTTGCGTCAGTGGACTCCAGCAGAAACACAGGAAGTGACATTAGCACAACCTTAATTAATACATTTTATTACACACTTTACGTAGAAACGAGGATCATAAAACATCAACACTGATTGGTAACATTATTACATTAAACTGTTCAAATTCCCATGTAATTGCTTCTTATGCTGTGTACACATGACCAAACTCTCGCCGGACTGACTCACGTCTGACTTTTCGACGGACTTTTCGACTGACTTTTCGACGGACTTCTGTCAAATCGGACTTGTCTACACACAATCACACCAAAGTCCAACGGATTTGACCGTGATGACGTACGACCGGACTAGAATAAGGAAGTTCATAGCCAGTAGCCAATAGCTGCCCTAGCGTCAGTTTTCGTCCGTCGGACTACCATACAGACGAACGGATTTTTCGACTGGACTCGAGTCCGCCGGAAAGATTTGAAACATGTTCTAAATCTAAAGTCCATCACATTTTCGACAGAAAAGGTCCGTTGCAGGTCCAATGAAGCCCACACACGGTTGAATTGTCCGACGGATTCGTTCCGTCGGACAAGTTTGGTCGAAAAGTCCGGCCGTGTGTACAATGCATAAGTCTTTTTAATGGCCAAAATAGCAACAGCAGTTGTTTTTATTTCAATCTGTGGTGTGTCCACTGCCGTGGAAGTGATTCTGTCAACATTCAGCCCAATGGTTTTAGGTAAGTCCCCTTGCTTCCCAAAACAGCATCAGGTGCTGGGGAGAATGCCCCTGCCTAACTTTTGCAGATTTGGAGAGCGGAAAGTGATGAGTTGGTAGGTGAGAGCATGGGCATAGCATAAGGGGTTGCAGGGGTCACAATCACAACCCAGCCCCTAGCTCCAGGGGGCCCCTGCAGCCTCCCTGTCATATTATCATTTCCTCCACAAAGTCCAGCTCCGATCTGCCCTAGGGCCCCACAGCCACGTTCCAATACTGGGCTTCCACTTTGCTTTCCACAGCCCACACCCCTCTGTTCTCATTGGCTGGGGAGACACTGTGAGCCATTTCCTGAATGGAGAGGAGCATGGGGTGAGAACAGCCCAGGATGGGGAAGTGTCTGTGCTGTGTGCTGGCAACATGGAATGGTAACCGAGCTCAGCGATTTAAGGGGAGAAGATTGCCGTCTTGTAGCCTCAATGGGACGGATGTCACTATTGAGGTAAGACACCGTTCAGTGACTCCCAGTCATCAGCTGGGATTCTTTGTAACCCCCACCCGGAGATGTCTGCTTACCCCACTTTCCTGACAACTCTGGAAAAGACACACGCTTCTGGGAGGTGACCTTTCCCCAACACCTGCCAACACTGACAAAGAAACCTTCAGAAATTGCTAAAACAAATCCCTTAACACCTCCTCTGGGGGCCCCTGAGGGGCTGCAGGCTCCAGATTTTGTGTCACATGGCTTTGCCCCGCAAGATCTAAGTTGCGCCCCCCAAAAGCCCCCTGACCACCCCTCCACCCTGGATGCTATGCCAGGCTGCTGGCCTCCTTTCCCATTATGGCACTCTATACTGCTCCTCCTCCGCAGGGCTGAAATCACATTCCTTTACAACACAGACAGTCAGCCATGATCTTCACAGGGTGTATCTGCCTACTGCAACTACACTGCTGTTCCGACCAGAGAATTTCACAGGTCAGAACTGCAACATAAAAGACACCCTGTGAAGGCTGATAGACTGTGTGTAAAGGAATGTGATTCCAGCCATGTGTAGTGTGGGGGGGAGGAGCTTTATACAGTGCTGGGATGGGAAAGGAGCTCTGCCAAGTGTCCTGCCAGGGGGTCCCTGTCCTCTGATTCTCCAGGGGTGATCCATGTCCTCTGATTCTCCAGGGGTGATTCCTGTCCTCTGATTCTCCAGCGGTGATCCCTGTCCTCTGATTCTTCAGCTGTGATCCCTGTCCTCTAATGTAAGGAGGAACTCTGGGAACTCAAAACTCTTAAGTCACTTTGAGTATCTTGGCATGTGGTGGGTGTATCTGCACGCACGGTGGAAGTGGTGGGTGGTAGTGGGGGGGGGCCATGTCAACTTTTGCATCGGGGCCCACAAGCTTCGAGCTACGCCTCTGGGTGAGAGTAAGATTTTAGGACGTTAGGAGTAGGGAAGATGAGTGGTCAGGATTTGGAAGGGAAGGGTCGGGATTGTGGAGATAAAAGTTTAGGGTTGTAAGATGAGGGGTTGGAGCTGGAAGGTGGGAGTCAGGGTTTTATGGGAAGGGGGTCAGGGTTGTGAAGGTGAAGGCTTGGAAGGCGAGGTATAAAGGTTGGGAAGGTCAGGGGTCAGGTTTTGGAAGGGAAGAGGTCTGGGTTGGAAAGTCAGGGGTCGGAATTGGAAAGCTGAAGGGTTGGAGTTGGAAGGTGAAGGATTGAAAGGTGAGGGGTCAGTGCTCTGGATGTGAGAGGTTGGTGGGTGAGGGCTCAGAGTCAAAAGCTAAGCAGTCAATATTGGGGATGTGAAGGATCATGAAGGCGCAGGTTTGGAAGGTTAATGGTTGGAGAGTGAAGGGACCGGGTTTGCAAAATGGGGAGTCAGGATTGGGAAGTGAAGAGTTGTTAGAAAATGAAGGGCCAGGCTATGGGAGGTAAAGAGTGGGAGTTTAGAAGTCCAGGTTTTAAATGAGGGTTTGGGAAGGGATCAGAGCTGGGGAAGTAAAGGGTCAGGGTTGGAAGTTGAGGAGTGGGGAAGGGGAAAAGTTAGAGCAGCCCTTCTCAACCTTTTCAACACAGAGGAACCCTTGAAATAACTTTCCAGATTCTAAAAAGACCTAAACCCCTGCTAAAAATCACTATATCTGCAACTCATGATACATTAGTGTGATTGTCAGTGGGAAGAATGCTCCGTACACTTGTGGTCATTGGGAAGATTTACTCCCTTACAGATAGCTAAGCAGATCAATGGTGTAAGAGGAAACTTATCTGGGAGGCATAAAAATGCTCATTGCTCAAGGAACCCCTAGCAACCCCTGGAGGAACCCTAAAGTTCCATGGAACCCTGCTTGAGAAACCCTGAGTTAGAGGTTGGGGAAGTTATAGGTTGTAGTTTTAAGATGAAAGGTTTGGGGTAACAGAGGTGAGTGTTCAAGTTTGGAAGGTGAAGGGTTGTGCCAAATCTGAGGCCTCTGATATTTGACTTTGTGTTGCAGAGATTGTATAATGTGTGACAGAGCAATGAGGTGTGTCGGTGAACCCCCTGACAGTGAGGTCTCCACGTGACTAAAATAAATGTGCTGCAGTGGATGTGACGCAGAACAATGGCGGGATCATTCTTACAGCACGTGCTCTCTTATGACAGGATTAAGTTTCACACGCGAAAGAGGTTTACAGACACTTCAGCATCTAAATTATCTGTGTCTCTGATGGCCAATCCCTCATCCTTTGCTATAAACAGCAGATGCTGTGCCAACCACCACACACTTCTGTTATATTACATGCTGCCAGACACATAGCTTACTGAGGGATTCAGAATGGGCTCTAAGTGGTCAATCTGTAGTGATGCATCAGTTTATTGGTTTTCAGAGAAAATGAGATTGGCCACAGGCTGATACAAATTCTTGAACGATATATACATTACTCTATATTCAAATTACTCTATCAGCAGTAGCTGTAGCCAAGCTCCTCCAACAGAGATAATCTGTCACTAAGTCACTGACCTGAAACAAGCATTCACTAAGGACTGTGATGACCCAGAACCTTTACCTTTAAAGCATAGGTCAAGGCAAAAAAACATATGCAGTACTTGTCTACGATACACATGTTCCCATGTTGTATCATTTTATAGCTAAAGTTTAGTTATGATTTTATTAGCATAGTTTTATCGGTCCAGCTTGAACTAATGTACTTCTATCTCATACCTAAACAATCACTATGTAAGCTGCAAATCATTGTAGTAGTAGTCCAAATCCAATATTCCCCATGCACACAGTCTTGAAAATGGCTATTTGGTATTACTGGATGCGGTATGACCACAGGCTGGCAATTGTAGACAATAAAAGTGATGACGATGCCAATCGGTAGGCATTGTGTATTATATGGAATGCCAACGTGGCATGTTCTACGTTGGAAAGACCAAGAGGCCTTTTTCCATTGGATTAGGGATCACATGGGATTGGTGAATGCAAAGAAATTTGAGAGTCCTATAAGTTGCCACATGGGGCTTTACCACCAATTTGATGCTACAAAGATGATGTTTTTTGCCTTGGAATACATCCCCCTAAACGAGGGGTGATGTGGACAAATTGCTTCTACAAGGAGAAACAAAATGTATTTTGAATCTTTCTGTCACCAAACATCCGGGGCTAAATGATGCGTTAAGTTTCAAGCCATTTTTGTAGGGTTAACCATGACCTTAGGATGATTTGTCACCCTAATGTGCCTTGGTTCTCTATTTCCTTTGCCAACCATTATTCTTATACCTATGAATTAAGGGGCCTATGCAATGGCTAATCTGCATTTCAAGTGTACAAAATTATTAAATTGTTTTTGTGAAGTTCTTCTGATGGTGTGTCACTCTGATTCTCGATGTGGTTTGGGTCTTTGGTGTCCCTTTGTGGCCTGGGTTTGGCCTGGGGGAGTAGGTGGTCATATGAGTGCCTGGGGCACCACCTAGGATGCTTGGGACCCCAGTTTAGGCGTGTGGCCCTGCTTTCGGGTGGCGCCCTTGTTTCCTTTTTTCACATTGTTCTCCTTTTTGGTAATCAGTTTGTTGGTCTGTGTTATGATATCCATTTCTGGATTACATCCAATTTGATGCTGTTCTATTTTTGTTTTCTTGGTTGTCCTGCCCCGTTAAAATTGATTTTGGTTAGGGTGTATGTTGTTTGATTCAATTAATTATATATTTTTTATTATAAGCTAATCATCAGGCTGCTGCCACCAAAGGGTTTTTTCCCCCCCAGGTGACCTGCACTGATTGGACATTGTCTAATTTTGCTGAGATATCCGGATTTGGATCTATTGTCTGGTGGTTTTGACATCTGGTGGGCGTCTGATTAGTGAGATGAGTAAGTCTCTGTGGGTGTCTCCACTATAGTTTTTCTTGCCCTCCCTAGTTTTAAGATCAGCGCGGTGCGGGTTTGAACATTAGGCAGTGTTGTAAATGCGATCCTGGTCCTTTTGCACGTGCACGGGAACTGAAGTAAGAGAAAAAGGAGTTTCCAAAATGGCCGTGATATGACTGATTTCTGATTGGGACTCTAAAACAAAGTTAATACTGCAGCTGCAGGAACAGATTCACAGGACTCAATCACTGTGTTTAAAATGTCCGTTCAGTGAAAAATTTATTATTACATGTTATTTTATACATAGAAAGGGGTGGTGTGAGATGTATAAAGGTCCTACAAAAGCTCGAGAAGAAGCCATGATTATGGCGAAACATGTAGAGGCAACCAACTTTTGTATTGTGACCACATGACTTTTCATGTTCTGGTTTTAATCACTTCAGCCCCAGAAGAATTGGGTGCTCAATGACCAGGCCATTTTTTGCGATACGGCACTGTGTCACTTTAACTAATTGCGCGGTCGTGCAACGCTGTACCCAAACTAAACTGATTTCCTATTTTTTCCCACAAATAGAGCTTTCTTTTAGTGGTATTTGATCATCTCTGTGGTTTTTATTTTTTGCGTTATAAACAAAAAAAGAGCGACAATTTTGAAAAATACACAATATTTTCTACTTTTTGCTGTACTAAATAGCCCCAAATTTAAAAAAAAAAAAGCAAATTCTTTGCTCAGTTTAGGCCGATATGTATTCTACATATTTTTGGTAATAAAAATCACAAAAAGCGTATATTGATTGGTTTGCGCAAAAGTTATAGTGTCTACAAAATAGGGGATAGATTTATGGCATTTTTATTATTATAATTTTTTTTTTACTAGTAATGGCGACGATCTGAAATTTTTATTGAGGCTGCGACATTATGGCGGACACATCGGACACTTTTGAAACAGTTTTTTTTTGGGGTCGATTGACAATTATACAGCGATCAGTGCTATAAATATGCACTGATTACTGTATAAATGTCACTGGCAGGAAAGGGGTTAACACTAGGGGGCGATCAAGGGGTTAACTGTGTTCCCTATGTGTGTGTTCTAACTATGGGGGATGGGACTGACTATAGGAGATGAGAGATCGTGGTTCCCAGCTTGTAGGAACTCACAATCTCTCTCTCCTCTCCTCACAGAACTGGGATGTGTGTGTTTACACCCACACGTTCCTGTTCTGACTCTCGTGCCCGCGATCGCTTGTGGCAGGCGGTCATTCTGTGCAGCGGGCGTGCGCACCTGCTATCCCGCTTAAAAGGACCGACGTATAGCTACGACGGTTCGCAGGATCGTACCGACCTGCGGCAGTATAATGATGGCGGCTGGATGGCAAATGGTTAAACTTTATTCATTTTTTAACTATGTTTGTTTAAATAAAATTATTAAATTTGTAATATCAATTTGATTTATTTTTTGCATCTCAAAACTCCCAGTTGTGTTTCTTGGTATTTGCCTGAATAAAAGTGAAGAAATGTCACCAAGCACACCAAGGATTCTATAAAATGGTTCCAAAGCTTTATTTTCGTGGTCACATGGTAAACGCAAGGCAAAGTTTTGGAGCCACGCAGGGCCCTTTGTCAGGCAACTGCGTGGCTCTGAAACCTTGCCTTGTGTTTACCATGTGACCTTAAAAATAAAGCTTTGGACCCATTTTGAGGAATCCTTGGTGTGCTGGTGACATTTCTTCACTCTGATAGGATTTGGTGGAGATCATGACATCATAGCCCCGCTTCTCCACCTCGTCCATCAGAGAATGCCTTGTATTCACTGAAAATAATATAAGGCTTTCTGTGAATGGCAGGGCCGAGCAGGCAACCCCCTGTGGTTACTATGCAGATGGGCAGCCACTCAGCACAGAACCCGGAAGACTGCTGCTTTCACTGTAGCAGCAACTACTACCAAGATTTTCAGTTTACATGAGCATCAGTCAGGTATGAGATATGCATACTAACATTGGTCCAAGCTGGACTATGCTATAAAAATCATACCTAAATCTCTGCTTTAAAGACCCTGCATGTAATATCCTCTTTTAAGGTACCAGATATGCACTCAATTCCTAATAGACATAGACAGATCAAAATTTGGCCAGTTCAGCAGGGTCCCCCTAAACTTCAATCAGTATGTAGCCATCCCTACTTGACAGAAGTTGACAGATCATCTTCTGTCGAAGGAGAATGTTGGAAAACTTTTCTCGATCAGTGGCTGCAGTCAATAGGCTGCAGCCACTGATCACTAGTGCAAGTCACTGTCAGAATATGTCCCAGTGGTGGAAAACGTCTATGAGGGAATATGTTAGTTTTGTTTTTTGATCAACCCGCTGGCTGCACCTAAAAAAACTATCTATGGCCTGCTTAAAGCTGAGTGTAGACAGATCGAATTATGGCTGGTTTAGCAGGGATCAGCTGAATTTGGATATGTGTGTGGCCCACCATGTTTGACAGAAGTCAATCTAGTGGACACGCTAGAAAACTGTTGTTGATCAGTGACTGCAGGCAATGGGCAGCAGACGCTGATCAGTGTATTCTGACAGCACCGGGAGCCTCTGACAGAATACAATGTCCCAAAGGGGGGGGGGGGGATTCCTCCTTCCTCCTCATTTTTGTGGATGGAAGAATCTGTTAGAAAAAAAAAAAAATAAATCATCTGTGCCCAGCTTAAGTCCTGTTGTGAGCTGGCAACACACAGCATTTTTTTTAGACTGAGTGGTGTCAGCCCTGCCCATTCATCTTTTGCGAAACTACTCGACCACTCCCACTCTCAGATCTCGACATAAAGGCTAATCTTTCTGTAATCCAAGATGAGAACTAGCTAGGTTCTTTGTGATAACATAGGTAGTTCCCATCATATTCAGCACATATACAATAGAAGGATACAAATATTTTAGTAAAAAAATAAAACACTCCTACTAGATGGTTGAAGTAGTATTGATCTCTCTTAGGTTACCCAATCGGTAATTGCAACCTCCATCCTCTAAGCCTCGGTTCACACCAGAGGCGGCACGACTTGCAGGTCGCCTCACCGAGGCGACCTGCACACGACTGCCGGGGCGACTTGCAAAACGACTTCTGTATAGAAGTCTATGCAAGTCGCCCCCAAAGTCGTACAGGAACCTTTTTCTAAGTCGGAGCGACTTGCATCGCTCCGATTAGAACGGTTCCATTGTACTGAACGGGACGCTACTTGTCAGGCGACCTAGGTCGTCTGACAAGTCGTCCCAGTGTGAACCGAGGCTCAGAGTCACAGACAGGTTTGCTGCAGCTGTCCGCAATTCACATAAAATAGGAGAGGGTAAACCATAGATCATTATCAGATGTAACAAGGTGAAACCAAGAAAAGTAGTATGGATGACTCCGTGTTCTTTGTACAGCACTGCAGAATATGTCAGAGCTTTCTAAATTAATATAATAATAATAATTTATCGACAGTGGTGGGACATCAGAGTACAAGCTTCTCTGGTGCAGAGATTTAAGGTGACTGGTTCGGTGTGCTTTGTACAGCACTATTGAATATGGTAAAGTTACAGTATAATATTAATATTGTGTAACTGGACTGCTGAGCCATAAGAATGTAAGCTCCTTCGGTGCAGAGAATGAGGTGACTGGCTCGGTGTTCTGTGTACAGCACTGTGGAATATGTCAGAGCTATAGAAAAATAAAATAGTAATATTAATAACAATTGTGTGTAACTGTGGTGGGGACAGTAGAATGTAAGCTCCTCTGGTACAGAGAGCGATGTGACTGACTCAGTGTTCTCTGTACAGCACTGCGGAATTTGTCAGAGCTATAAAAATGTATATTAATAATAATAAACAAAATGTTTTTTGTCCCACAAGTGATAAATGATTATGATTAATAATGGTAATAAGTAATTTGTTTCCAAAGATTATTTTGCCCTCGGATTTGGCACGGTGTTAGCTTGCTACAAACGTTGGCACTCAGGAAACTCACAGACGAACTTCTTCCATATTTCATGGCCAGTCACAAACATTATTTTCCTTCAATGTTGTTTTAAGATAATTTTCACAATTTATCCCACGTTAGAATGTGTATTTCCCGCCCCGTCCCAGGCCAAGATAACATTGTGCGCTTCCGGCTAAGCGCAGCGTGACGAGGACCTGCGTAAGAATTCACACAATGGAGACTGCGGCCTGCAGGGAAGCTATTCATATGTCACTCAGCCACTGCGTCCCCTTCCTACTGGACTAATACAATAGGGGATGAGAGGAATTTCTTGGATTTTCCTAAAGATATCCCATCACAGAATTTAGAGAGGGATCGGTCACGGTACAGCAGGATCATTTCTCTTCATTACTCTGTGACAACATGAGTTAAAATGTGTTGCCGCAATGTGTGGCAACACATCTGTTCTATGTGCTTAATGTATTGTACAGCACGACGCAATGTACAGTGCACCACAGCATACCACAATGCATGTAGCATGTGGATACAATTTATATACCAAACCATAACAACCCACAAATGTTAAACCTCACTGTGTTGTGGTGATGTACCTTGAAAAAAAAGTGAGGTGTGTTTTTTTTAACTCACTTGTACTCGTACTTGTACTTTTGTTGCCAGCGGTTTAGACATTAATGGCTGTGTGTTGAGTTGTTTTTGACTCACTACTTTACATTGTAGCAAAGTGTAATTTCTTCAGTGTTGTCACATGAAAAGATGTAATAAAATATTTAAAATATTTACAAAAATGTGAGGGGTGTACTCACTTTTGTGAGATACTGTATCTGCCCCCATCTTGTCTCAGCAGTCATCAACAGAGAGGACAGAACTCCTCCAGTGTTGCCAACCGCCCGTTAATTTACAGGCAGCCTGTACATTTCAGCCCATTTTCGGGCTGCCCATAAATGCCTGTTACGGGCAGAGGTGCCCGTAAAAAATATGACCAACAGTGCAACTGCGCAACTGAACAACTACACTGGCTCTGAGCGATCACATGACATCGTTAGACAGGTAGCTTTCACTACACTGGCTCTGAGCGATCACATGACATCTTTAGACAGGTAGTTTTCACTACACTGGCTCTGATCGATCACATGACATTGTTAGACAGGCAGCTTTCACTAGCTTTCACTACACTGGCTCTGAGTGGTCAGAGCGGTCAGTCTTGTAAAACTAGCGTTCGTAATGGAGCTATTACGTACGTCTTGTACGTCACTACGTTCGTAATTGTTGGCCAACATTTGTGTGACCGTGTGTATGCAAGACAAGTTGGAGCCAACATCCTTCGAACAGAAATCCACGGTTTTGTTGATGGAAAGTCTGATCGTGTGTACGGGGCATTAGACTTACAGCTCTCACTACATTGGCTCTGAGCAATCACATGACACCATTAAACTGCCAGCTCTCACTACACTGGCTCTGAGTGATCACATGACATCAGACTGACAGCTTTCACTACTCTGGCTCTGAGCGATCACATGACACCATTAAACTGCCAGCTCTCACTACACTGGCTTTGTGCAATCATATGAGATCATTAGAATTAAAGCTTTCACTACACTGGCTCTGAGCGATCACATGATGCCATCAGTCTGACAGTGTGTGGTCACTCACTATATTATTATAATGCCGCGCACACATGATCGGATTTGTTGGATGTGAGCTTATTGGCGGTAAGTCCGACTGTGTGTATGCTCCATTGGACATTTGTTGTCGGACTTTCCGCCACCAAATGTTGGCTAGCATGTTCTCAAATTTTCCGCCAACAAATGTTTGTTGTCGGACTTTCTGATCGTGTGTACACAAGTCCGTCGCACAAAGGTCAGCGCATGCTCGGAATCAAGGGTGAGCCGGAAGCGGTCAGTCTTGTACAACTAGCGTTCGTAATGGAGCTATCACGTACGTCTTGTACGTCACTACGTTCGTAATTGTTGGCCAACATTTGTGTGACCGTGTGTATGCAAGACAAGTTGGAGCCAACATCCTTCGAACAAAAATCCACGGTTTTGTTGATGGAAAGTCTGATCGTGTGTACGGGGCATTAGACTTACAGCTCTCACTACATTGGCTCTGAGTAATCATATGACACCATTAGACTGACAGTTTTCACTACACTGACACAAGGGGGCACTGGGTATATCCACATTCTTGGGGTATCTGTGATGGGGTAATGCGTGAATGCTGCTGTAAAGAGAAGACAGAAGTGAAGTGGGGGGGATCTCAGACTAAATAAAGGTGATTATCTGCCATCCATCGTCCATGCTTCAAATGGTATCTGAGCAACGCGTAGGTATCAGACAGTGATAAATTGGGGAAGAGCAACCTGTATTGTGTCCATACTGAGTCTGTCTAATTATAATGAGGATTTTATTCCCTGCATATTACTTCGGAGTAATATCCAGAGAGGGAACTCCAGGAGAACAGACCCCCCCCCCCCCAACTCCTCTGACGCAAATGCAATTCCAATATTTGACATAAGATAAGAGAGAGCGGAGCAGATGCAGGATATATAATGAAATACCTTCCAGATGATTTATGGGTGGAGTGATGTCAGAAAAATGAGCTCCAGATCATCGTCCACTGCTGTTTAAAATTCTGCAAAATCTGCAGATGAAACCCCAAAATGATCTGAAGGTGAGAGGACAATTTGTGTGACACACAGAATCCTCTCAGTGACCCCAGAGTGTCTGTGTTGTGTGGGGTCTGCAGGTTATTGACTTTGCTCTTTTTTGTGCCTTATTTATTAATATCAAAAGGGGTGATTCTCATTGCAAAAATAATTTAGTATGTTACACATGTCTTTCACCTATTAATAGGTGTGCGTTCTACAATTTACATACAATTGGGTCATCCCTCCCACTTGTTTTTGGCAAATCTAGACAACGTTGTTGTACAATCAAACATTTGGGTTGATTTACTAAAGGCAAATAAACAGTGCAATTTGCAAGTGCAGTTGCACTCTGAATGGGCATTTGCTCCAGAGTAAATGAGTGCAAGCTCTGCTGACTTCCATCATCCTATCATTTGCAAGCAAAAAACACAGCTTTTTTTTTCCCTGTGTGTAATTGGGTATTCTTTGTAAGTGAAGTTTCACCTAATTTACTAAGTTTTGGCTCAAATGCCATTGCAGAGTGCAACAGTGCAACGTGCACAGTCTGTTTGCCTTTAGTAAATCAACCCCATTGAGTAGTCAGTTCAAGAGGTTGAGAGCTCTTCCACTTTATCCAAAACTACACAAGGCATTTTCTAATCCATTGTTATTAAAGTTACCTTTTTTTTTTGACACTCAAAAGCATTATTTCAGTTATAGGTGAAGATGGACAGTGTGGACCATTGAGTGAGCTTCTTACACCTCTGGGATCTTCATTAATGTGACCTCCTTTCCAGGTTTCACCCGCCTTTGTGTGTTCCCATACCTACTTTTAAAATCTTTGTTATATTTAAAAAAAAAAAAAAAAACCCTCTTTTTAAAAAAAAAAGTTTTATTTATTGCTTTTTAACATTACAATTATACACAAGACCCAATGGGCCACACACAAAAAGAAACTATTTACATTTCTTCAGCATTGACTTGGAAACCCCTCTTAACCACCTCAAAACTGGACACTTTCGCCACCTTCCTGCCTAGGCCAATTTTCAGCTTTCAGTGCTGTCATACTTTAAATGCTAATTACTCAGTCCTGCAACACTGTACCCAAATGACATTTTATCTTTTTTATTTTAGACAGATAGCGCTTTTTTTTTAGTGGTATTTAATCACCGCTGGATTTTGTTTGTATTCTTTTACTATATAAACAAAAAAGTTTGTTTCTGTTATAAAATGTTGCAAATTAATTATCTTTCTTCATAAATTTAGGTCAAAATATATTCTGTTAGATTTCTGTGGTAAAAATAACCCAAATCATTACCAAAATGTAAATTAGTCGGTGTGAAAGTTATAGAGTCTACAAACTATGGTATATATATTTGAAAATTCAATCCAATACCGATAGCCCATCTAATTTCTTGCAGCCTTAAAATACCAGGACAGTATAACATCCTACCCAAATTACCCCTTTTTAGAAAGTAGACAGTCCAATGTTATTAGCAAGAGGCATGGTGAATTTTTTTAAGTTGTAATTTATCACAGTTTTTTTGAAGATGAAGAATTTTAATAAAATTTGTTTTTTTCACCTTTTTTCTTTTTTTTTTTCTTTTTTTTTTACATTTCGTCACTAGAGCAGTACAGCGTGATCATGTGACAGTATGTAAACAAAATTAAAAAAACAAATCATTTTACAATTTTTTTTTACACACTGTGCTCTTGGGGGGTGATTATGATTATTTATTCACTATGAATGCTTATTAATTGTGTGATTATCTGATCATTGTTATAAGCAATCATTTGTATCAATCGCATGGATTCATCTGCCATTGTGTACTATTGTGATAGTTGTAATTGGTTACATCTATCACATGGTACAGGTCCTCTGTAATTGGCCCGTGTACCATGTGATCACTGTGACCAAAGAGATCACAATAGTATAAAATGAATGGCTATGAATGAAAGCCAGTGTGTACAATTGACATGTGATCACTGTTATTGGTCACAGCTATCACATGATAAAAGGGCTGCCTATTACAACGATCTGGGCGGTGGATACAGAGGGTGACATATTGCGCTGCTACGCTACCCCTAGGGCGCGCATGAGGCACGCACAAAGAGGACATCATATGATGTTCACCCAGGATAAGGAAGCTCCCGCCTGGCCGCCATTTTACAATAGGCTGCGCAGGAAATGGTTAAAGTGGGACTAAAGTTGAAAAATAAAAAAATGCAAACAAGCAGGCTCTTTACTGCATAAAGATACACTTACTCATTAGTTTGCAACCCCCTGTAGAATGAACACTGAGTTGTTCATGTACAGCTCGGCTTACATTCCAGCACACTACATACATGATACACAAAAAAACAAAACACAAAAGAAAAATATATCATGGTATACAAAAGAACATCAATACTCTCCAATGGGTAGTGTACCCCGATACCCGACGCGTTTCCAGTCTTTTTAAAAAAAGCACCTTCATCAGGGGTAGAGAGTGAAGTATACTCAGATAAATGTTAATTCAATTTGAATGATTCCATGTTCAAAAATAGGAGGCAGCTGTTATGATAAACACACAGATGGATGCCAGAATGGGGTAGCTGGATGCATGAAATGCATTTCCAAAGAATGTGTAGCAGTAAATGTGCTTGACAGCAATCAGGCTCCACCGGTAAGTGGTAGCAACATATGTATGTAATGTCACCGGGGCGGGACCGGAGCCGGATATCTCCGAAACTACAAATGTAGTTGCTCCATGAGCCAATAGGATCAGTAGGTGCCCGGTCTCATATGTCCTGTGGACAGCAAGATCCTGCGTGAAGCGCGGTGTATATGTATCAGTGTATCATCTGAGTGGTTTTCATAACAGCTGCCTCCTATTTTTGAACATGGAATCATTCAAATTGAATTACCATTTATCTGAGTATACTTCACTCTCTACCCCTGATGAAGGTGCTTTTTTTAAAAAGACTGGAAACGCATCGGGTATCGGGGTACACTAGAGAGTATTGATGTTCTTTTGTATACATGATATATTGCTTTTTTCTTTTGTGTTTTATTTTTTTTGTGTATCATGTATGTATTGTATAGATGCTATTCGTCTTTTTATCTATTTGTATTAAACATGCAATATTATTAAAGTTATTCATTTTTACATCAGTTGGTGGTCTTTCAAAGTCCCACTTAGGGGGTATTTCCTTTTGTTCAAGTGCAATAGGGATGGGACTACCACACTCTGGATCTGACATGATAGAGGTCTCCTTTTTTTCTACATTCCAGCACACTGTCAGTGTGATGGGATGACTGCACTCCTACCAATGCGTGGGAGTGATGTTATCCCATGCCAGCCAACCAAGAAGGCCGAATGGGCACAGCAGGTGTGCAGTGCCAGGGACTCATTGCAGGGATCTCACCAGCAGAGTCCCCAAGAGATAGATGGGACCATCATGTGGTTTAAAGTGTAACTTCACTCTTGAGAAAAAAACGACTCCATTTGGATGATATATATAAATGGCAATTTACTAAACACCATTACAGATTCCTACCTTGTTCTGCTTTGAAGACATTTCTGTTAGTTTCATCATGTCCTCTCTAGACTGGCTCCTAACCCAGCTGGTAAAATCTCAGTGTTCTGAGGAAAACTTCCATGTTTGCATCCCTTAGTAGTAGATCAATAGTTAATCCCTAAGGAGTATTTCACCAAAATTGAAATTTCAATTATGGGGATGTCTAAAATTCAACTTATATTTTAGTGCAGACTTCTAAGAAAGTCAGTGAGCCAATCACAGAAGTAGGACATTACATTTCTGAGGACATGCTGTACAGTATACCAATGGACTACACAACGCCTTCAGGTTGCCATAATGCTTTAAAGTTTTCTTTATAGATGTACAGAATTATAGCTGCTGCAAATTTAAATGGAAAGGTAATTTTAATAATAATAAATTACAAAATGGCTTGTTTAGCAATTTTTTATGCTATATTATTATTTGATTTTTTTTTGTAAGTGGAGTTTTTCTTTAACACCACTTGCAGACTGCACGGTTTGGCCTGGCCTGGTACAGCAGGAACTTCACTTCAGTGTCATTGTACAGTCCTGATGCTGAGGAGGATTCTAGAGCTGCAACTAATTCATTGATGTTGAAGAACATTGGATTTAGGCTACAGCCATGTCTAGCTGCCTGCGTCTTTTCCATTTTTCTTTATGCTACAGCTTTTTTCTTTATATGAGCTTTTGAAGACATGATAGGTTTTCCCTCCTGTTCCACTCTCCAGTATATTGAGTGCAACACTGAACCAAAGGCCTTTTTGGAATTTAAAACTCTTGTTAAATCCCCTAAGGGGAATAAAAATAAATAAATGCAGCGCTAAGTGTAATAAGAGCAAGGGGGTGAACTAACACCCCATATACATATATATTGTGTATAGCAACAAATATTTACACGTGGCGGTAATTATAAGCCACAACAGATGAAGTGAAGGAACAGGCCCCAATAACTGGAGGCAGTGTCCATAGTGGGGTAAAAGTTCATCAACACAAACAGCGTGATATTTCTTGTGAGAAAAAAAGGAAACATGTGGATTATGTTCTTAAATCAATGAGTGGTCTTCATGTACTCAGGGTCCACACATAAGTAGAAGGAGTGAATATGCTTACCAGAAAGGGTGGACACACTCACCATACGGCGGAGTGTCATTCAGGCTTATGGATCAATCGATCCTAAGGGTGCTTGCTGGGAGTTGCTGGTAGTAGGTTCCACAAGGTCCCATCTGGGGCAACCGTGGGTGGAAGATGGTGCTCGGATCCACAAGAGATGGATGGATTCACCTTCACAGCGAGCAGACAGCTGGAGGATGCAGCTTTCACCACACCGGATGTGAGTTCATATGGAGAAAGAAAAAGGTCTCCACATAGTGCATGAATCTGGTATATAAGGTCATGCCTCAGTGGAAGGACTATCGTCCGAAACATGTCGGGTTGCTGAAGCCATCTGTGCCCTGTTATCACGCAATTTTTATATTTATTTGTGATCGCTATTTTTATCTATTTATCTTATCCGGTGTCTGCAAAGAATCTTTTCTTCTTGGCGGTTTTTAATAAACCTTATATACCAGATTCATGCACTATGTGGAGACCTTTTTCTTTCTCCATATGAACTCACATCCGGTGTGGTGAAAGCTGCATCCTCCAGCTGTCTGCTCGCTGTGAAGGTGAATCCATCCCTCTGTTGTGGATCCGAGCACCATCTTCCACCCACGGTTGCCCCAGATGGGACCTTTGGAACCTACTACCAGCGCCTCCCAGTAAGCACCCTTAGGATCGATTGATCCATAAGCCTGAATGACACCCCGCCTTATGGTGAGTGTGTCCACCCTTTCTGGTAAGCGTATTCACTCCTTCTACTTATGTGTGGACCCTGAGTACATGAAGACCACTCACTGATTTAAGAACATCATCCACATATGTTTCCCTTTTTTCTCACAAGAAATATCACACTGTTTGTGTTGATGAACTTTTACCCCACTATGGACACTGCTTCCAGTTATTGGGGCCTATTCCTTCACTTCATCTATTGTGGCTTATAATTACCGCCACGTGTAAATATTTGTTGCTATACATAATATATATGTATATGGAGTGTTTGTTCACCCCCTTGCTCTTATTACACTTAGCGCTGCATTTATTTATTTTTATTTTCATTGCACGGTTACTACACTGGTGATGCTGGCTGCTATTATGTTCACATAATTTTTGTTTTTAGTAGCGCAACGATATATATTCTCTCTTTAATCCCCTAAGGGGCCCAGTGCACATAGCATGTGCTCTTATTCAAATCTTTGCAGTGGTTTTTAAATAAAATTACATTTTTCTTTCTCTCAGTGCTGGCTGTAGCACCACCCCAGGCTGAAGACCAATTTATAGGCATTCACATGGGACAGTTATAGCTAGCGCTGAAGTCACCTGTCCCTCTTCACTCTGCAGCCATCCATATTTGTCCAAGCCCTGTGCCTCTTCTGCTCTCCTCTGACATCTTCTTTTGCCGCAAAGAAAAAGCTGCTGAGCCCAGACCCACGACCAGCTGTCCGCTATTTCAGAGGAGATAACTAGACTTGTATTGTTGGGAATGATTACACTAGAGACTAGTCCCATTAGATTGTTACATAATGTGCAGACCAGAGTCCTTATCCCATCCTCATCTCTGCTCTGTGTTGGTCTTGATGTCCATCTTAGGAATGCGTGGTTTCTCCCACTCCTGCCATCCGTGTGGCCCTGTGTTTGGTTGGAGAGTATTGTTGCTGTTTCGGTTTATTCATGAGGTTTGGGGTCTTTTTGTGTGGATGTTATTGTGTGAAGATAGATATACATGTACAGTTTTGAGAAAAAAAACTGACAGATCCACACATCAAAACAATGATGCAGGGATCTATCCTGCTGTGCTATTGCATATTCTATTCTGAAAGCGGGACTTGCCCCCTCCCCCCATCAGAATACACTGATCAACGCTTGCAGCCATTGAATACAAGCGCTGATTGAATGCTGGTTTTCCTGCAAGACTGTTTAGCAGAAGCCATTTCATGCTGAACTGACCAACTTTCAGTATGTGTATAGTGAGGTTTGGTCTGCATATGGTTTGTGTCAGATCCAGGGCACAATTTGGGGAATTCATAAAGCGTATCTACTGTGTTCCATCATGCCTCTGCAAGACAAATGTCAGTGTAAGCAATTGATTTATGTACCAGTTGAAAACAGGTACGTGAATTTGGGGCAAGCACTGCGTTCGGAGGCGCAATGAGGTAAAAATGTCAATACAGATACTCCGTCCTCAGTGCAGCTGTGCTCCCTCCCTGTCGCTGTCTCACAGACAGCACAGTGGCAGAAGAGTTTTTTAACTGAATGGATAACCCTAATGGGGATTTGGTGACACTAGTTTCCTATCAGGACCACTCCCCTTGTGATTGATAGCAGGTAGTGGGTGGATTTCATAACCAATAGACAGCCTGCTATTGGCAATGGAATATGCCCACTGCCTTCTGTCAAGAAGAGAGAGGACCTGATAGGGAACTAGTCCCTCACTTCCCCATCAGGCTCCATCTGTCCACTGTCAGTGTCACCGGTTGCTAGGATTCTGTCTCCTGTGAAGCCAACATTGTCAATGACAACCAGTGACAGGTGGATAGGGGAAGGGGTAGCATCGGCAAACATGCTGCTCTGTTATACAACAGCATTCAGAGACAGGCACTCTGCCTGTCTCTGTACACCAGCTTACAGTTGGTGTTAATTACTTCCAGTTTGTTATTTATGAACTGGAGGTAATTCTTTTTGAACTTAGTGCAACCAGAGTTCCAGATTGTAAAAGTGTTGCTATTAAGAATTACACTACATAAATTAAACAAATTAATAGGGTGGGCAACTATATGGCAAATGAGGTTTAATGTAGAAAAATGTAAAATAATGCATTTGGGTGGTAAAAATCTGAATGCAATCTATACACTGGGGGGAGAACCTCTGGTGGAATCTAGGAAGCAAAAGGACCTGGGGGTCCTAGTAGATGATAGGCTCAGCAATGGCATGCAATGCCAAGCTGCTGCAAGCAAAGCAAACAGAATATTGGCATGCATTAAACAGGGGATTAACTCCAGAGATAAAACAATAATTCTCCCACTCTACAAGACTCTGGTCTGGTCGCACCTGGAGTATGCTGTCCAGTTCTGGGCACCAGTCCTCAGGAAGGATGTGCTGGAACTGGAGAGAGTCCAGAGAAGGGCAACAAAACTAATAAAGGGACTGGAGGACCTTAGTTATGAGGATGGGTTACGAGCACTGAACTTGTTCTCTCTGAAGAAGAGACGCTTGAGAGGGGATATGTTTTTAATGTACAAATACCGTACTGGTGACCCCACAATAGAAATACAACTTTTCCACGACAGGGAATTTAATAAGACATGCAGCCATTCACTAAAACTAAAGAAAAGCGGTTTAACCTTAAACTGCATAGAGGGTTCTTTACTGTAAGAGTGGTTTACAGGGGCCTTCAAACTACGGCCCTCCAGTTGTTCAGGAACTTCAATTCCCATCATGCCTAGTCATGTCTGTGAATGTCAGAGTTTTACAATGCCTCATGGGAAGTGTAGTTCTGCAACAGCTGGAGGGCCGTAGTTTGAGGATCCCTAGGTTAGGATGTGGAATTCTCTTCCACAGGCAGTGGTTTCAGCAGGGAGCATCAATAATTTCAGAAAACTACTAGATAAGCACCTCAACGACCAAAACATACAGGGATATACAATGTAATACTGACAAAAAATCACACACATAGGTTGGACTTGATGGACTTGTATATTTTTTCAACCTCGCCTACTGTGTAACTGTGTGTAACCGTGTGTGTAACTATATTGTCAAAAGTATTGGGATGCCGGCCCCACGCACATGAACTTTAATGTCCTCCCAGTCTTAGTTTGTAGGGTTCAGTATTGAGTTGGCCAACCCTTTGCAGCTATAACAGCTTCAACTATTCTGGGAAGGCTGTCCACAAGGTTTAGGAGTATATCTATGGGAATGTTTGACCATTCTTCTCAAAGTGCATTTGTGAGGTCAGGCACTGATGTTGGACGAGAAGGCCTGGCTCAGTCTCCGCTTTAATTCATCCCAAAGGTGTTCTTTTGGGTTGAGGTCAGGAAATTCATGCAGGCTAGTAAAGTTTTTCCAGACCAAACATGCTCATCATGTCTTTATGGACCTTGCTTTGTGCACTGGTGCACAGTAATGTTGGAACAGGAAGGGGCCATCCCCAAACTGTTCCCACATAGTTGGGAGCATAAAATTGTCCAAAATGTCTTGGGATGCTGATGCCTTAAGAGTTCCCTTCACTGGAATTAAGGAGCCAAGACCAACTCCAGAAAAACCATACTCCCACACCATAAACTCCCCTCCACCAAATAATTTGGACCAGTGCACAAAGCAAAGTCCATAAAGACATGGATGAGGGCGTTTGGGGTGGAGAAACTTAACTGGCCTACACAGAGTCCTGACCTCAACCCGATAGAACACCTTTGGGATGAATTAGAGTAGAGACTGCGAGCCAGGCCTTCTCATCCAATATCAGTGTCTGATGATCCTCACAGTTGCGCTTCTAGAAGAATGGTCAAACATTCCCATAGACACACTCCTAAACCTTGTGGACAGCCTTCCCAGAAGAGTTGAAGCTGTTATAGCTGCAAAGGGGGGGGGCAAATCAATACTGAACCCTACAGACTAAGACTGGGATGCCATTAAAGTTCATGTTTGTGTACAGGCAGGCGTCCCGATACTTGACAATATAGTGTATCTGTGGCACATTTCCACAAGGCTACCAAATGCTGCCAGAAAAGTGTTGTAAGTGCTATATTGAATTCCTCCCAATGTCTTTACTATCTATGACAGATGGCTCACCCCTTATTTGTTGAGGTGTCTGTGGAGGTGTTGAGGTGTTATGGAAGGATTTTTTACCAGGTAAACAATAGGCTTTAAGCTATTTTTAGTTGTCAGCTTTCTGTTGGCATGCTGGATTATAAGGTTTGGTTTGTCCTTCCTTGGAAGTAGGGGGACAATATGATCCCGGAACAGGAACATTTTTGCAGTGTAATCTCTGCTAGTTGTGGCAATTTGTCTGTGATGGCATCCTGTTGTTTCTGGATGTTGTTTGTGCTTGTTGTGTGTATGATGATTGGTTTGGGGTGAATGAAATACAGATTACTGTATCTACTGCTGTTTGCTCAATTGTTGCAGAGTGGATTCTGGTGTTCAGGTTGAGTCTATTATTAAAACAATTTCAGGGGTTTGTTGCCTCTCTTTCTGTGTTAGTGAAGTTTCTGTGGAGATGGGCAGTAAATATTAGATCTGTGTGGCCGGTGCCAGCATACTCCGCCTATACACAGTGATATTCCAGCGGCGGTGCCCTGGGCTCTCTGTACCGGCCATCAGCGACACCCTGCAACGTCTGCTCAGTTTATAGAGTTCATCATCCTCTCCTGTACTGATGGCAGTTTATTTGAAGTGGAGGTGACAGCTCCCACTAACATCATGTCTGTGCGGACTGTTTGTACCGAATTCTTCGTACTCCTCATGGAAGGACGTCGCCTCCAACACAGCTCTGTGAAACTTGACATCCCGCTGTCCTCCGTACCATTTTTATCGCACGTTTCTTCATATTTAGTTGTAGTTGTACAGGATTACTTGTGTAACATTTTTATGTGTCTGACCCTTAAGAGCCAGGGGTCAGAGGTCACCAAAAGCCTTAGGCTGCTTTCACACTGGGGTGGTGCGCTTGCGGGACGTTCTGAAAAGTCCTGCAAGCAGCATCTTTGAGGCGGTTTGGGAGCAGCGTATACACCACTCCCAAAACGCCCTGCCCATTGAAATGAATGGGCAGCGTTGCCGAAGTCCTTACAAAGCACTTCGGCAGCGACGCAGCACGCGCACTTTTATTATTATTATTTCAGGTACTTATATAGCAGCGTCAATTTATGCAGCGCTTTACATATATATTACACATTTACATCAGTCCCTACCCTCAAGGAGCTTACAATCTAAGGTCCCTAACTCACATTCATACATACTATGGTCAATTTAGACAGGATCCAATTAACCTACCAGCATGTCTTTGGAGTGTGGGAGGAGACCAGATTACCCGGAGGAAACCCACGCAGGCACAGGGAGAACATGCAAACTCCAGGCAGGTGGTGTCGTGATTGGGATTCGAAACAGCAACCCTTTTTACTGCTAGGCGAATTTTAACCCTTTCTTCGGCCGCTAGCGGGAGTTAAAAGCGCTGCTAAAATTAGCGGCTCCTTACTGCTAACGTGGACCTGCTACATTGTGAAAGTAGCCTTACAGTTGCTGATCTGTCAACTGCCTGACCTACACTGTTACCCAGCTCCTGAGAGGGCATGATAGCACCATTAACCACTAGACGACAAGCTGCCGCAGTTATACTGCGGCAGGTTGGCTCGTCTGGGCAAATCGCCATAGGTATATGTCAGACGCTTTAAGACCACTAGGGAGTGCAAGGATGGAGCCGATGTGCGTGCCCGGCGGCCGCGATGTCCGCCAGGCACCCACAATTGCTCCTGAGAGACACAGAATGGAGATCTGTCAATGTAAACAGACAGATCTCCGTTCTGTCAGTGGTGAGGAGACACATCTGTTGTTCATACTAAGTATGAACAGCGATATGTCTCCTCCTTCAGACAGTCCCATCCCCCCACAGTTAGAATCACTCCCTAGGACATGCATTTAACCCCTTGATCACCCCCTAGTGTTAACCCCTTCCCTGCCAGTGACATTTATACAGTAACGAGTGGCTATTTTTAGCTCTTATCGCTGTATAAATGTCAGTGATCCCAAAAATGTGTCAAAAGTGTCCGATCTATCCGCTGCAATGTCACAGTCCCAATAAAAATCGCAGATTGCCGTCATCACTAGTAGATAAAATAAAATAATAATAAAAATGCCATAAATATATCCCCTATTTTATAGATGCTAGAACTTTTGCGCAAACCAATCAATAGACACTTATTGTGATTTTTTTTTTACCCAAAATAGATAGAAGAATACATATCAGCCTAAACTGAGGAAGAAAATTGTTTTTTTTTATATTTTTTGGGGGATATTTATTATAGCAAAAAGTAAAAAATATTACTTTTTTTTCAATAGTGTTGCATTTTTTTTGTTTATAGAGCAAAAAATAAAAACTGCAGAGGTGATCAAATACCACCAAAAAAAAAGCTCTATTTGTGGAAAATAAAGGACATCAATTTTGTTTGGGTACAACCTCACACAACCATGCAATTGTCAGTTAAAGCAACGCAGTGCCGTATCGCAAAAAATGGCCTGGTCATTAAGGGGGTAAATCCTTTCGGGACTGAAGGGGTTAAAGAGCCCTGTAATTATCTACTCCTAAAGCCCGATTCTGGGCAAAAAACATTTTTACCAGCCCTCTATCGCATTCACTTTTAACTGAAGGAGGCATCAACGTGGACACCCAAAAAAGGCCCCAAGTCAGGAACTAAACAGAAGGAGAAGACTTGGGGCTGGAGCATCACATGACCTTGGTTACAGGTACGTAAAAAGAACCTTTGGTTAGGGCTGTGTTTTTTTTTTTAAATATAGCAGTTAAAGGGGAGTGGGCGGGGGGAGGATTTTATCCTGAAGTGAAGCTTTAAAGCTGAATTTCATCCAGTTTGTAAAAAATGCAGGCACGCTATGAGTTAAGTCCAAGGAGGTGCATGACATCTCCTGAACATATCTCTATTATTGATATCTGACATGTTCATGGCTCTGCCAGAGCATGCTCTGTCACTCAGGGCCGTGAGAGAGGAGAGAAAGGCAACTATGCCCCCCCTCTGCTGCCCATTCACAGAAGCCTTTGTATTTTGTGAATTAGTTTAAATAATACAAAGGCTTCTGTGATTGGGCAGGAGCAGGGGAGGGTCAGGCTTTGCAGCTACACCTACTCTTATGTTGAGGATGCTTAGACCTGAAGCAGAACTAAACCCTCCTCTCCTTTACAGCCATCTTAGCCTCTGTTTGATCCGTGGTTGCCATGGTGCTGCTCAAATGCATCATTTCTTACACAAGTCATTTGACCATTTAACAGTTCAGTTAGGAATAAAAGCAGCTGTGACAGTTATCATTCAGGGCATGCCTCAAATGTATCTATTTTGCGAAATCGTTAAAATAATGGGTTTAGTTCTGCTTTAATGGTCAGCAACAAAGATGGGTTCTGTGCATTACAGGAACCACACTCCACCTTGATTGTATGATGTCTCTAAGAAAGCAAAGCTTGTATAGAGCAGGGATAGGAATCTGGTGATCCTCTGGGGGCAGGGTCTGGGGAAGGATCCCCAGGGAAGTCAGGTTCAACACTGCAGACAGACGGTTTTCTTATGACTGCACATGACCTGCCTTCCCCCTTACACACACACTGAAGAAGAGGACGTATCAGTAGATCAGCATTGGAGACTGACAAGCATTGCCCCCTATATAACATACAATGGGGAAGAGCAGGGCTCGCTGGGTGATTTGGCGATTTCTTGCTTAGCATTCAGAAAACAGATTGTAGATTGTTTAGCTGTGATGCAAAAAAGGCAAATAGTTTATAATATACAAACTGGTATGGATGATTGGAGTTATTTTGGTGAAATTTATTTCGCTGTGAAATTACAGGTTTGTAAATAGCAGAATCAGATACTCTTAATTCAGTCCATTGAGCTGGTTAGGTGAAATCTGCTTAAAAGAAAAAACAAACTTTTTAAAAAATTTCCTCAGAGGGTTTTTAGGGTGTGTTAAGAACAATTTATTTTATTTAGTTTTCTTTGTATTGGTGATTTTTTGTGATTCCTGTTTGTGTACTGTTCCTTTAACCACTTGACCTTTGCTATTCAGCACTGTGCTGGCAATTGCGCAGTCATGCAACATTGTACAGACATTACATTTATATTTTTTTCACATAAATAGAGCACTGGGGTTTTTATTTTTTGCAATAAAAATTAAAAAAGAAAAAAAAATATTTTCTACTTTTTGTTAAAACACATATCCAATAAAATCATATTTCTTCATATATTTATGCCATATTATTATCTGCTACATGTCTTTGGTAAAAGAAAATCCCAATAAGTGTATATTAATTGGTTTGTGTGAAAGTTACAGCGTCTACAAACTATGGGATATATTTGAAGATTGATTCCATTTTTTTATAATTTCATTTCCAATTTTTTTCTATTTTTAACATTTTTTTTTTCTTGGGGAGCTGTGATTGGCCCAGATACCATGTGATAGCTGGCCAATCACAGCATCACAATACTAAGCACGGCTGTTATGAATTAAAATCAATTCATAACAGTTGTGTTTAAATGGTGATCATGTGATCACATAATGATCACGTTATAGCAGGCAGGTACTGGGAGCCACAATCCGCTGTCGACATACATCAGCTGACGACATACATGTACGTGATCCAGCCTGCCCGTATTGTCCACCCACAATAAACATACTGTGGGAAGGCAGAAACTGGTTAAACTAACACTAAACTCTGGTTTAACTGCTCGCGGACCACGTACATCTACTGCAGAGCAAAGAGGTAAAACCTTTCAGAGGGCAAGTGGTTAAAAGAAAAAAAAATGTATTTAAATATGTATTCTAAACTCAAAAAAGTACCTTCTGTTGCTCTCAGCCTCCTCCAAATTCCTTTTTCTTTATTTTTTTACTGTTGTGATCTGATTTCCTGTTAAAAAGTGTTCATTCACTCTCCATGATCCTACTGTATATAGGAAAGCAGCCCCCCTCTCTTGCTCACTTCAGAGATGTATAGTACTATGAACTATGGGGTTTGTAGTGTGCATACACCAGTGCATATGACCACAACTAACATTGACTATTTGTTCCAATCAAACGGTGGTAAACGGGAAAAGAAAAGGTTCGGGAGCTCATAGAGGACGTTACAAGGAGAGAGAAAAAGACAGTGAGAAACATTTTCCTGAAAAACATGTATTGATTATTTTTGGAGAATAGGGATATCATTAAGATCCCTTTCACACTGGGGCACTTTGCAGGTGCTACAGCGCTAAAAATAGCACCTGCAAAGCGCCCTGAAAGGGCCGCTGCTGTCTCTCCAATGTGAAAGCCCCGAGGGCTTTCACGCTGGAGCGGTGCGCTGGCAGGATGCTAAAAAAAGTCCCGCTAGCAGCATCTTTGGAGCGGTGAAGGAGCG
This sequence comes from Aquarana catesbeiana, assembly GCF_042186555.1. Lineage (NCBI taxonomy): Eukaryota > Metazoa > Chordata > Amphibia > Anura > Ranidae > Aquarana > Aquarana catesbeiana. Next base: position 536,727,897 of record NC_133326.1, read on the forward strand.
GTGTATACACCACTCTTTCACTGCTCCTGCCCATAGAAATCAATGGGGCAGCGCGGCTATACCGCCGTCATAGCGCTGTGCGGTGGTTTAAACCCTTTCTCAGCCGCTAGCGGGGGGGTTAAAAGTGCCCCGCTAGCGGCCAAATATCGCTGAAAAATTGACGGTAAAGCAGCGCTAAAAATAGCGGCGCTTTATCGCCGATGCACCCACCGCCCCAGTGTGAAAGTAGCCTTAGTGTTACTTTAAATGATATCCTTATTCTTCAAAAATAATCAATACACATTTTTCATGAAAATGTTTCACTGTCTTTTTCTCTCTCCTTGTAACGTCCTCTATGAGCTCCCGAACCTTTTCTTTTCCCACTTACCACCGTTTGATTGGAACAAATAGTCAATGTTAGTTGTGGTCATATGAATATGAACTGGCGTATGCACTGCTGTATGTGACACTTTAAAAGTAATATTTTACTTTTTTTACTGTCTTTTTTTCTTTCAGGAATAAACAGGTAAAATAATGAGACCAATAAAAAACGGGTCCGGGACAGGTGAATGTTTCTTTATTATGATGCAGGTTGTGATGTAAATGGCAGTGACCTATTGAAACCAATCAAAATCTGTAAGTAAAAGTCGGTGAAGATCCCTGACCTCTTGGGTGATGAAGAACATTGCCTGCCCAGTCCTCCCTCCACCCTGATCCGATTTACACTTCTGGAAGGCTCTGTGGAATTTGTGCGGAGATAGCGGCACTTCCTCCGGGCTGTAATGCGTCTTTGCGGGATCATTTTTCACGGAAAACATAAATATTCTATAGAGTGTATATGGTTTCCTCACACGTTTTCCTGTGCGCTGAGCTGTGTCAGGGCCGGCCGTATATAAATAGAATCTCTGTACTTTGTCTGATAAATATTCTCAACGCTTCTCCTCGTGCTGTGCTGTCCGTTCCCAGGTTCTTATATCCCAAACTAAAATCTTTAGAATTAACGTTTAACGGAAAATCTCACAGTCACACAAATAAACCTTAAAGCGATAGTGAAGTTTCCGAATAGAAATAAAAATAAAATCTCCATAAAAGGTAAGATCATGCACCACATACTAGCACATTATGAGAGATTTACCTTAAAACAAAGCCCTCCAGCGGTGCGCTGCCACTGCTGCAGAGGTTTCCATCTTCACCCAGTCTCCCTTTTGGGTTCGCGGGATACGGCTGCTTGAATGGACGAGCCGCGATGACGTGACTTCTGCACATGCGCACGGGAGTCACCGTTTATGGCACAGGGCTCTGAAGGAGCTGCCCGGGTATTCCATTCCTTCAGAGTACATGCGTCGGTGATGTCACTGGTTGCTGTTCACTGCAATATCTCATAAACAATGTACATTTAGGAGATATTCTTTGTACCTACATGTAAGCTTTGTTATAAACTTACCTGCATATATACAAAAATGAGAACATGGTCACGGGATTTTAAATAAAGCTAAACTTTTGAAAACATAATAATAAACATGATTACAAATTTATTGCATAATAGTAAAATGCATGTTAACAATTGGATAGACATAATAAAATATCCATAAAAAAAGGTATATATTGAGCTGATCCATAATAAGTGGTCATAATAAACATAGTAAATTCATAAAAATTGTAGATGTTTATATACATGATGTTTGATTGAGATACATGATTTTGGCAAATGGAAATGCATAAGTACAAAATTCATAACGATCCACAAATTTCTTGACATCCTCTACGTGTTTCATGGATTAATTTTCACTTCTTCAGGAGTAGATGCAAAAAATGATCTAAAAGGTCATCATTATAAGTTTACTTGTAGGTAAAAATAGGTGAAAAGAGTTTACTACCACTTTTAAAAAGTTGTAAACCTACTAACTAAAAAAACCCTGCAAGACAAAGGCATAATGAGCTAGTATGCATAGCATACTAGCTCATTATGAATTACTTACCTGTGATCGAAGCCCCCGCAGCGGTCCTCGTTCACCGCTCTGGCCGGCGGCATCGCTCCCGGAGTTACTTCCGAGTATCGTGGGCTCTGGCGCTGTGATTGGCCGGAGCCGCGATGACATCACTCCCGAGCATGTGCGCAGGAGTCGCTGGTAACGGCACACTAACATACGCACCGTTGCTTCAGTGCGCATGTGCCAATGACGTAAGCACATGCAGATACAGGGGATATCTCCTAAACCGTACAGGTTTAGGAGATATTCGGGGTAGCTACAGGTAAGCCTTTAAAACCACTTTAAGGCCCCTTTCCCATAAGAGGTCCGATCAGGTCTGGCTGTACATTTTTCAGCCGGACCTGATTGGACCCTCCATTCTCCTCTATTAGCAGTCAGATGTAAAAGGACTTGTGTCCATTTACACCTGGCTACCTCCAGGTCAGAACCGATCCGGCCAAAAAAAAAAAACGGAAGGGGATCCATTCCCCTCCATCTGGCCGGATCGGAGGGCAGTCGGGTATAAAAAGACAGCCGGTCTATTTACATCCGCCTGCCCATAAAGCAGATTGGGCATAAACAGGGCATAAACAGAGCAGACACCTACCTGTCATCCGTCCGCCCCGCTCAGCTCAACTTAGCATGGGATCAGCGGATGGATTTCCTGCTGAGAAAAACCAGATCCGGCCCATATGAAAGGGGCCTTGCTGGGCTGGCTGAGGTTTTTTTTTACTAGTTATCCAAAGTGGACCGTCATCAGATATATTGTATATATGCATGCTAAGTAATCAGTGTAAAGTTGACCAGTCAAATTGTATAGTGTATTTCCAGCTTAGCCCCTGCTGCAGACTAGTAATTTGCTACAAAGTTACAATGTTGCAGTCTGATCAATGGGGGAGAGGAGACTGAGGGCCGGTTCACACAGGGGCGACTTGTCAGGCGACCTAGTCGCCTGACAAGTCGCCTCCCGTTCTGTGCTACGGAGCCGTTCTAATAGGAGCGATGCAAGCCGCTCCGACTTAGAAAAAGGTTCCTGTACTACTTTGGGGGCGACTTGCATAGACTTCTATACAGAAGTCGTCTTGCAAGTCGCCCCGGCAGTCGTGTGCAGGTCGCCTCGGTGAGGCGACCTGCAAGTCGTGCCGCGTCTAGTGTGAACCGGCACTGAGGAAATGCTTCCTCCTGCCTGCAGCAGACTGATGACTTCATCTCAGTCTAGGCATATTGACACTGACTGGAGTTTAGGGATGGAATTTTAAAAATAAAAAAGTGGCGCTTTTCTAAAAAAGACACTATATACTATACTATATATACTATATACAAGTCAAGAATTGATTCATGCAGACTTGTAAGGTTACTTCCACTTAAATTATGCAATTTAATTTAATTTTAACTAAGTAGTAACTTTTAATAATTTTTTAACTTTTTTCAAATTATTTTCACTAATAATTTAAATTGCACCTTAGTTTACTTTAATGCTACAAGCAGTTTTATTTAGCAGATACTGTGGGTGAGCAGGAATTGAACTGCATATGTAAACAAACCTCCTGTCTGGACTCTAGTCTTATGTTTTTGCAAGTACAAAGCGATATTGGTGCTCAGATTCCCTGAATATCAGGAGAACAGCAGCCCAAGGGATGTTGTTAGCAGGGCAGCCAGGAACAGCAGATGAATGCCAGGTTCAAAAATGGCAGACGCTCAGTAGCCAGGTGATGTGTTTCCAAAAAAAAAAAAAGTCAGACACATTCCCGCTGCAATAAAATCAGCTGGGAGGGCAGACCTGAAATGTTGCCTCCATCCAAAACTGAAAAAGGTCATTTACCAGGTCAATGGACTTCACCTAATTCTGTAACATTCCACTGACCCCCAGCAGCTGTTTTGAAAGTAGTATTTACTGTATACTGCTATAAAGTGCGTCTATATCCACCAAGTGATTTGATCAGCTCCCAAATGAATGTCCCATGTCAAGAGGAGAAGGGAACACCAATAGTGCAAATAACATCTAAAAACCTTTATGAAAAGCATACAGTATAATGCCAATGAACACTACATAGGAACGCTACCACCAAATGAGAATCTGGTGCTGCATTGCATAGAAACAAATCAGCTTCCAGGTTTTTATTGTCAAAGCTTAAAGTGATTGTAAACCTCAGACATGAAATATGAACAAAGCATATCCCTATATAGTGTGTACTTGTCCCAATAAAGAGCACAAAGTGTCATTTCTGTCTGCTGCTTCCTTCCTCCGCTCTCAGCATGAATCACTTCTGACAAGTTTTCAAAAGAAAAATGACGACAGCTGATTAACAGCCTCAGCTCTGTTCCTGTGTGCTGTGTGGAGGACCTCCAATCAGCTCTCAGAGATCTCCTCCCTGAGCTCTGCAGTGTGTAACTTCAGCTCTCTGCCCCCTTTTTGTGCGAACTCTCAGACAAGCTTCATATTCCAGCACTTTTAATAGATGTAGACAAGAGAGGGTTGCAGATAAACAGTTACATCTTATGTTGGAGGATTTATTTTATCTCTGTGTATCACCTGAGGCCAGTCACTTCACTGGGTATATCTTTACAACCACTTTAATTGAGCATGAAGCTGATTGGTTACTATGCACAGCTGCAAAAGATTCTGAGTGCTCCAGTTTTAGTAAATCTCCCCCATAGCATCTGACGCCAGTACTGCTCATGCTCCGCCCTGCGCGTTTAATCTAAAAAAGACACCGTCAAGGGCTAAAATTTGTATTGAGTACTCTGCATTGTACTGCTGATTTTTTTGAATTTATATTAGCGCAGACTTTTTATGCTATCGTCTAGATTTACGACCTCATTCATAAATTCTACATTAAAAAGGTATTCCAGGACCAAATTTAATTCTGATTTTATGGCAAGCGAATGGCAGTGGTTCCAGTACACAATTATCTGTAAATAAGGAACACGCAGTATGTTATACTGAGCAGACGTCGCAGTGCGTCATCCACTCCACTCTGCATTCGCTATAAACAATCATTCTAATCACACAATCAGAAACCACTTTTCCATTGGATGTAAATCTTACAGACAAGGGTGAGGGTGACACATATATAACGTATCTGGAGACATTCAGAGCTGTGTCTCTTCTGTTGTGGGAGAAATAGGGGAACTGTTATTGCAGGCCTTTTTCTGAAAATGCTAGTTGCCTGGCTGTACTGATTGCGAACAAGCATGCGGCAAATGACAAGAGTCAGAATTTATCTGTCTGTTTTCGGTAAGGGAAAGTATTGAAGCTAAAACATCAGCACAACAATTAGGAAACCTGCATTTTCAGGAGTTTTTTTCTCTTATTAAATTGTCTTTAATTTTCAAGCTTAGAATCCTTTTTTTTCACAATAGAGTCCTTTTTAACCACTTGCCTACTGAGCACTTTTACCATCTTCCTGCCCAGGCCAATTTTCAGCTTTCAGCGCCATCACACTTTGAACGACAATTGTGTGGACATGCAACACTGTACCCAAACTAAATTTTTATCGTTTTTTTTTTTTTTACACACATAGAGCTTTCTTTTGGTGGTATTTAATCACCACTGGGTTTTTTTTTGCTAAATAAACAAAAATGACCAAAATTTTTGAAAAAAAACAAAACACAGAAATGTTTCCATAGTTTGTTAAATAAAATTTTGCAAACAGGTAATTTTTCTCCATCACTGATGTGTGCTGATGAGGCTGCACTGATGGGCACAGATAGGCTGCACTGATGGGCACTAATAAGGCGGCACTGATGGGCATTGATAGGCTGCACTGATGGGCACTAATGAGGCGGTACTGGTGGGCACTGATGAGGAGGCACTGATGAGGCTGCGCTGATAGGTGGCACTGATAGGCCTCACTGATGGGCACTGATAGGTGGGTGACACTGACAAGGAGGCACTGATGACCATTGATTCCAGCACTGATTGGCATCACTGATTGGCAGCACTGGTAAGCACTGATTGGCAGCACTGGTGGGCACTGTTGGGACTGCATTGATAATCAAGACACTGATAATTAGTGCCCTATCAGTGTACTTGTCCCTTTTACACAAGCCATTATTGGCTCTCCTCTCCTCACACTGTCAGCATGAGGAAAGGAGTGCCGATAACTGGCCTCTGTTTACATCGTGATCAGCTGTGATTTGACACAGCTGATCACGCAGTAAAGAGTCATTAATTGGTTCTTTTCCTCAATCTGTGACCAGCACTGCAATCACAGAGCTCACTGCAGCGGGCGTGATCACGGGAGTCATATGATGCCCTCCCAGAACTGGCTGGCCAGGCTGTAGCTGTCATTCGACTATAGTACGATCAGTAAGTAGTTAAAGATTTTATTAAAATAAGCTCCTGAATAATGTCCTGAATGTCCTCCTTCAGGCAAATCCTGTTAATGGCTGACAATGCTTGCTCTACCCCATCTCCCAGTTGTGCTACTATGTTGTCACCCTGTCACATATACTTCTGATAGAGACTACAAGTGGCTGTTTCGGCACACATTACGGAGGCACGTTCCACTGCTGTCACCATCAGGAAACCTGTCCTGGAAAATGCCTTGCAGCCATCATGGAGTGTATGTACCAAAAAGGCTGCAGGAAATCATAAGCACTGAGATGTTGGAAAATAGGGGAACCACAGGATTTTATTAAAAACACGCCAATTGTTTATGATAAACTGTGCATAGTGCAAACCCAATGTTATCAATCTAGGGGTTTATATCTACTTTGAGGGCTCATTCGCACTTGTACTTTTTGTCAATGCATGCTAAAACAGACACACAATAATGCATGTTACCACAATGCATGGCAATGCACCTGTTCCATGTGCGGTGTGTTGTGATGACATTCATTGTAATAGGCACCCCATTGCATTGTATAGTAGGGTTCAAAGTTCATTTTGGTGTGCTGTTTTTTGTTTTTGTTTTAAATGGGCATATATGTTGTTTTTTTGTTGTTTTTTTTTGTGTGCTGCTAGCACATTCATAATAAATGGCTGCCTTACCGCAACACTTGTTAACACATGCATTAACGCACATTAATGCCTGTGCATTATCACACCTCAGTGGAAAGCTTAAGGTGGTTGTAAACCCTTACATATACCCAGTGAAGTGACTGGCCTTAGTGATACACAGAGATAAAACAAATCCTCTTACATAAGTTGTACCTGTTTATCTTTTTGGCCTCTCTACAGCTGTTCAAAGTGCAGTATTTATGGGGTGGGGGGTTGAAATGGTACATTCTGCAGAGATCAATGAGAGCTGATTGGAGGGAAGGGAAGGGACCCCCACCATCACACAGCACTCAGAAAAAGAGCTGAGGCTGTCAATCACAGGCTATGTGCTGGAGCTCTATCCCTTGTTACCTTTTTCCCTTTTGGTGTCAGAAAAACTTGTCAGAAGTGACTCGTGCTTTTAGCAGAGAAATAAGGCAGCAAACAGAAATGACACAAGTACACACTAATAAAGGTTTTTGTTTTGTTCATATTTCACGTCAGAGGTTTACAACTACTTTAACCACTTCCGGACCAGCTGCTGCAGTTTTGCTGCGGCAGGTTGGCTCAGCTGGGTAAATCGAAGTTACCCTACGTCACTTTTCCTTTTGGCCACTAGGGGTGCACCCACAGTGTGTGCCTGGAGGCGATGCGAGTGCCCGGCGGGCGCGATGACCACCAGGCACCCGTGATCGCTCGTGACAGAGCGAGAATCGGGATCTGTGTGTGTGTAAACACACAAATCCCAGTTCTTTCAGGAGAGTAGAGACTGATCGTGTGTTCATACCAAGTATGAACACCAATCTCTCTCCTCCTAGACAGTCCCATCCCATTTACAGTTAGAACACACCTAGGAAACACAGTTAACCCCTTGATCGCCCCCTAGTGTTAACCCCTTCCCGGCCAGTGACATTTATACAGTAATCAGTGCATTTTTATAGCACTGACCGCTGCATAATTGTCAATCGTCCCAAAAAAGTGTCAAAAATGTCCAATTTGTCCGCCACAATATCGCAGTCCCGATAAAAACCGCAGATCACTACCATTATTACTAAAAAAAAAAATAATAATAAAAATGCCATAAATCTATCTCCTATTTTGTAGACGCTATAACTTTTGTGCAAACCAATCAATATACGCTTATTGTGATTTTTTTACCAAAAATATGTAGAATACACATCGGCCTAAACTGAGGAAAAAATTAGTTTTTTTGAAAAAAAATGTGGGATATTTATTATAGCAAAAAGTAAAAGATTTTGTTGTCTCTCTTCTTTTGTTTATAGCGCAAAAAATAAAAACCACAGAAGTGATCAAATGCCACTAAAAGAAAGCTCTATTGGTGGGAAAAAGGACATCAATTTTGTTTGGGTACAACGTCACACGACCGCGCAATTGTCAGTTAAAGCGACGCAGTACTGTATCGCAAAAAATGGCCTGGTCGTTGAGCAGTCAAATCTTCCGGGGTTGAAGTAGTTAAGCATGAATGGGCCCTTAAATGATGGGCTTGTGCTGGTCTGCTGTGTGTTTCAATCTAAGAAGCAAGAAGACTGTCATCAGTAAACAGAAGCACAGTGTACTCGCCAGTGCACACTGGACACTTAAGCCTCGTACGCACGATCGGATTTTCCGACGGGAATTGTGTGATGACAGGCTTTTGGTGGAAAATCCGACCGTTTGTACGCTCCATTGGACAATTGTTGTCGGATTTTCTGCAGAAAAATGTTGGAGGGCAGGCTTTAAAATTTTCCACGGACAGAGGTCTGTTGTCGGATTTTCCAAGCGTGTGTACACAAGTCCATCAGACAAAAGTCCAAAGTACAAACACGCATGCTCAGAAGCAAGGATGAGCCAGAAGCGGTCGGTCTTGTAAACTAGTGTTCGTAATGGAGAATTAACATTCGTGTAGCGGCAAATTACGAAATCTCGAAATGCAGCGCACATTCTCTTCTTCTTTAATGGGATAATAATGAAGCTGCTTTGCTGGTGATACTGATGAAGTTATGGAAAAAAAATTTCCAGTGATATCAAGAATAATATTATTACGCTTGTTATTTTTTTATTTATTTTTTTTTTTGGTGCAAGTTACCACAACACCATTATCCCGTAGTTTTTAAAATCAAAGATACAACTACAGTATGTTGGTGTTCTTTGTCAATTTTACATTGTAGTTTTTAAAATGTAACTGCTTACTCCCAAACTGTCATTTGAAGTAAAACACATAGCCAAGTATTATTCTCCACAATTCTTTTTATTGTGCATTAAAAAAAGAAAACAAATAAAATTAGACATGCTATCTGCCAATAGAACTCAACCAAAAAGTGCATTCTATGCATCCAAAAATATAGAAAATATACCAAATCAAATCATTATTCAACCAAAAATTAAAATAAAAGCCTCATGTATGTGTCCTGCTTCTTAATATAGGGGGTCAACAATGCCAAGAGTTGGTGAAAGCAGGGGTCCGTCATCCGGAGATAATTCCGAAAATCATCCGGATTATTCTCCTGGAGCTCCCGCAGCAAAGGCATATGACATAATTGGTCATGATTAATAAAGCAGCCAATATTTGGTCCAAGAAATCCTCCTCCTCCTGTTCCTGGACTGGACTTGGGTCTAAGCAATAATTTCAAGGCCAATAATAAATAACACGTTATCTCCTCCGATTCCGCATCATGGCTGGTTGACAAACGGTCTGTCATGAAAGACGTCCTGTTAGTTCAGCCGTCGGCGGAAGATCGGTTAACAGAACTATTGTCAGTAGGACCAGAGGACGCGTTCGGAGACGCGTTGACACGAACGGACGCATGCGGGTGCGCGCTAATACGAGCGGGTGTACGCGGGTACACGATGAGACGAACGGGCACGTACGATCGGTACTCGGGCGTGCACGTGTGCACGCGGCGGCGCGCAGACGTGCGGTGTGACAGCCTTTGGCGCCATTAGGCCTATTTAAAGGTACCTGTCAGCATGCTTCCTTGCTGTCCGGTCTACAGCGTTCCCTGTGACCCTAAGCTTCCAGTATACCTGTTTACCTGATTCCTGTTTACCCGGCTCGTTCCTGACTTCTCCTGTTTGCTGCCAGTCTCTGACCTCGGCCTGTCTGACGATTCTCCTGCCTCATCCTCCAGTTATTACCCGCCTGTCTGTTGCCGACCCGGTCCGTGCCCTGACTACTCTCCTGGTTCCGTTTGTACCTGCTCTGCTTACCTGTGTTTTGACCCGGCCTGCCTGACTTCGTTAAGTGCTTTCAGTTGTACTACAGAACACCTCCCAGTTGCCTGTTGTTCCTGAGTTCCTGTCGGTGGATCCAGTGTTCCTGATAGTTCTTCTGCTGCTGCACCAGAGGTCCGGATCAACCCTACACCTGCCACTTACCAAGCACTTGTGGCCCCCTGCGCTCTTGAGTCCCTGTCTTCTCTATCAGGGGCTCTCGAACCAGAGGCACACGAGAGGCTACTCCTTGCATTCTGGGCTCCACCACCAGGTACGTGACAGTACCGGACAGCCATGTCTGAGCCCACGCAGGGAGCCTCTCCTATGGATGAACTCTGCCGCCATCTTGCTGGACTTACCCAGGCAGTAAAGAGTCTACAAGAAGGCTACACCCAACTGGAAGGCCAAGTCCAGGCCCTAGCAGCTTCTACACCTCCAGCATCTGGGACTTCTGCTTCACCATCAGTGGTCATGTTGCCTCCTGAACCCAGGGTCCCCACGCCTGAAAGATTTTCGGGTAACCGGAGCAAATTCAGGTCCTTCCGCAACTCATGTGAGCTCTTTTTTGCCCTTCAACCAAGGACTTTTTCCCTGGAAGCCACCAAGGTGGGGTTCGTGATCTCGCTGCTGACCGGCGAGCCCCAGTCCTGGGCCCATCGCTTGTTAGAAAAGAAAGACACCTCACTTGATACTCTGGATACCTTCTTTCGGGCTATGTCATCCCTATATGAAGACCCACAGCTGACTGCCACGGCAGAGACAGCCTTGCACACCCTACAGCAAGGCCGCAGACCTGTTGAGGACTATGCATCAGAATTCAGACGCTGGAGTTCAGATACAAATTGGAACAATGCCGCCCTACGGTATCAGTTCCGTATGGGCCTTTCAGAATCCTTGAAGGATGAACTAGCCCGAGTGGGCCTTCCTGAGACTCTAGAGGACCTCATAGACCTTTCCATCCAAATAGACAGACGTCTAAGAGAACGACGTACAGAGCGATCTTCTGGCCCTGCTCGTCCTGTCTGGATGCTGCCCCGGGTGCCTAGTTCTCCCCACTCCGCTCCTCCAGCTTCTACTACCATGACTTCAGATACACCAGAACCAATGCAGCTGGGACTCTTACGACCATCCCTCACTCCTGAAGAGCGCCAACGCCGTCGGGCTGGTAACCTGTGCCTATATTGCGGGGAACCTGGACACTTTGTACGGACATGCCCGGCCAAGCTTCGTAAGTGCCTCTCTGTTTCTCCTGCTCTTACCCCAGCTTCACTGAATAATATGTCTCACCTGGCTGTCCCGCTTCTTTTACAGCTCCCAGGAGGGAATATACCAACCAGCGCTATCATTGATTCCGGGGCCTGCAGCGGCTTTATAGACTTGTCCTTCGCTTCCAGACATCATATTCCCATCCGGCCCAGGGCGAAAGGACTTTCAGTATATCTGGCCGATGGTTCTACCCTCAGATCAGGACCAGTAACCCAGGAAACAGTACCCATGCTCACCACCATTGCTGGCACTCATCAAGAGCTACTTTGCCTGGACGTCATTGAATCTCCTCTATTCCCCATCATATTGGGCATGCCTTGGCTCAAGGCCCATAATCCACAAGTTGATTGGGCCTCAGGGAAAATTGAATTTCCTTCCTCTTATTGCCACCAACACTGTCTACCAGAAGTTACTCAAGCTCCCTCTGCCCTGTTGTGCATGGAAACTGATGCCGAGACCCGTCAAGTTGTACCGGAAGTCTACCATAGCTTTCTGGACGTTTTCAGTCAAAAAGGGGCCGAGACCCTTCCCCCCCACCGGCCATATGACTGTCCGATTGAGCTTCTCCCAGGGGCAGAGATTCCTTTTGGGAGAATATTTCCTTTATCAGAGTTAGAACTAGGAGTATTAAAGACTTACATTGACGATAATCTTAAGAAAGGCTTCATCCAACCTTCCACATCTCCGGCAGGAGCAGGAATCTTTTTTGTGGAAAAGAAAGACCATTCTTTGCGCCCTTGTGTAGATTATCGGGCACTCAATAAAATTACAATCAAGAACCGCTATCCCTTACCATTAGTGCCAGAACTTTTTCAGAGGCTGGGGTCTGCAGTAGTATTTTCAAAATTGGATCTTCGTGGTGCCTACAACCTTGTCCGCATTCGCAAGGGAGACGAATGGAAGACTGCTTTCCGTACCCGGTTTGGGCACTTCGAATATTTAGTTATGCCTTTCGGACTCTGTAATGCTCCTGCCACATTTCAGCATTTTGTAAATGACATTTTCAGAGACTACCTTGACCTGTTTGTTGTTATTTATCTAGATGACATTCTAATCTTCTCTTCTTCCCTAGTTGAACACCGTGAACATGTCAGAAACGTTTTGACCCGACTTCGCCTGCACGGCCTTTACGCCAAGCCTGAGAAATGTGTCTTCGAGCAGGAGAGTATTCAGTTCCTTGGTCTTATTATCTCTGTGGAAGGCATCAAAATGGACCCTCAGAAGGTCTCCGCCATTCTGGACTGGCCCGCTCCCACTGACAAGAAAGGGATTCAACGTTTCGTGGGATTTGCGAATTTTTATAGAAAATTCATCAAGGGATTCTCCACCATCATTGCTCCCATTACAAGATTGACCCAACAGGGCCTCAAGTTCCACTGGTCTACGGAAGCTCAGACGGCCTTTACTACGCTGAAGGATCTGTTTGTCTCAGCTTCAGTTTTAAAACATCCTGATTCCACGTTACCCTACATCCTGGAGGTGGACGCTTCGGAGATAGCGGTCGGTGCAGTACTCTCCCAAAGACAGGGGCCTAGGGCTCTTCTGCACCCAGTCGCTTTTTTTTCCCGTAAATTATCAGAAGCAGAAAGGAACTATGACGTGGGTGATCGAGAATTGTTAGCGATCAAAGCTGCGTTGGAGGAATGGCGATACCTGTTAGAGGGAGCAGCCCACCCGATTCTTGTTTATACAGATCACAAGAATCTAGAATATTTAAAGACTGCCAAGAGGTTGAAACCACGACAGGCCAGATGGGCACTGTTTTTTACTAGATTTTCTTTTCATATTACCTACCGCCCCGGGTCAAAAAATATCAAGCCTGACGCTCTGTCACGGATGTACAGCGATTCGGAAGCACCTTCCCCACCAGATACCATCTTTTCCGCAGGGAACTTTCTGTTACTCCAAGGGGATCTACTGTCACAGATTAAGCAAGCCTCCAGGAGTGTTTCCGCTCCACCTGATACAACTCTACAGGCCAGAGATGATCTTCTGTGGTTTAAGGATAGGATCTTCGTACCTCAGGAGGTGCGAACGGCAGCTCTTAGTTCTTGCCATGACCATATGTTAGCTGGCCACTTTGGAGTACATAAAACATCTGAACTTCTTCAGCGCACGTTCTGGTGGCCATCATTAAGAAAGGACTGCAAGGACTACGTGGAAGCATGTGTCACCTGTATCCAAAATAAAGGTAGCAAGTCTAAGGCCTGGGGCCTGTTAAAACCACTATCTGTCCCGGAGAAACCATGGAGGATGATCTCCATGGATTTTATTGTCGAGTTGCCACCTTCTGAAAGTTACACTACGATCTTCGTAATTGTGGATAGATTATCCAAGATGGCACATTTCTTACCAATGAAAGGTACTCCTACTGCTGTTGAAACTGCCAGGACATTTATTAAGGAGGTGGTGAGGCTTCATGGCATCCCTGCCAATATTACTTCCGATCGGGGGGTACAATTCACCTCGAGGTTTTGGAGAGCTCTCTGTGAATCCCTGAAAATTGATCTTGCCTTCTCTTCTGCCTATCACCCCCAAACAAATGGCCAGACGGAGAGAACGAATCAGACGCTGGAGCAGTATCTGCGCTGCTTTTCCTCGTTCTCCCAGGATGATTGGGCTCCGCTTCTTCCCCTTGCCGAATTTGCATACAATAACTCTGTTCATTCCGCTACAAAACAAACACCATTTTTTGCAAATTATGGATTCCATCCTCTGTTCTTGTCCACTAACATTCCGGAGTGTCCAGTACCAGCTGTTCAAGAAAACCTAAACTTCTTTGAATCGAATAATAAGCTTCTGCAAGAGACTATGGCAAGGACCCAGAACTACAACAAAGAGGTGTTTGATAAGAAGAGAAGGGGGGAGCTTGATCTTAAACCTGGAGATTTGGTTTGGCTATCTACTTTGAATCTAAGATTGGCCTGTCCTTCCAAAAAATTGGGTCCCAAGTTCGTGGGTCCTTTTCCAGTGACAAGAAAAATCAATAATGTGGCCTACGAACTAAAGCTACCAGAATCATTCCGGATTCATCCGGTCTTTCATGTTGCCCTACTCAAACCCGCAGTTCCTGATCCCTTTGTCAACCGGAGAGTCAATCCCCCTGAACCCGTGATCATTGACGGAGAAACTGAATATGAGGTCGAGTCCATTCTGGATTGTAGGAAGAGACGTAACCAAGTTCAGTTCCTGGTAAAGTGGAAGGGGTATGGGCCTGAGGAAAACTCCTGGGAGCCGGAGTCCAACATCCATGCTAGGAGATTGATACTTGCCTTTAAAAGATCTCATCCAAGTAAGATGGCACATTTGGGCATCCGGAGGCTGCCCCTTGGGAGGGGGCAATGTCATGAAAGACGTCCTGTTAGTTCAGCCGTCGGCGGAAGATCGGTTAACAGAACTATTGTCAGTAGGACCAGAGGACGCGTTCGGAGACGCGTTGACACGAACGGACGCATGCGGGTGCGCGCTAATACGAGCGGGTGTACGCGGGTACACGATGAGACGAACGGGCACGTACGATCGGTACTCGGGCGTGCACGTGTGCACGCGGCGGCGCGCAGACGTGCGGTGTGACAGCCTTTGGCGCCATTAGGCCTATTTAAAGGTACCTGTCAGCATGCTTCCTTGCTGTCCGGTCTACAGCGTTCCCTGTGACCCTAAGCTTCCAGTATACCTGTTTACCTGATTCCTGTTTACCCGGCTCGTTCCTGACTTCTCCTGTTTGCTGCCAGTCTCTGACCTCGGCCTGTCTGACGATTCTCCTGCCTCATCCTCCAGTTATTACCCGCCTGTCTGTTGCCGACCCGGTCCGTGCCCTGACTACTCTCCTGGTTCCGTTTGTACCTGCTCTGCTTACCTGTGTTTTGACCCGGCCTGCCTGACTTCGTTAAGTGCTTTCAGTTGTACTACAGAACACCTCCGAGTTGCCTGTTGTTCCTGAGTTCCTGTCGGTGGATCCAG
Source organism: Aquarana catesbeiana (assembly GCF_042186555.1). Lineage (NCBI taxonomy): Eukaryota > Metazoa > Chordata > Amphibia > Anura > Ranidae > Aquarana > Aquarana catesbeiana. The sequence continues at coordinate 536,743,269 of NC_133326.1, forward strand.
TGTTCCTGATAGTTCTTCTGCTGCTGCACCAGAGGTCCGGATCAACCCTACACCTGCCACTTACCAAGCACTTGTGGCCCCCTGCGCTCTTGAGTCCCTGTCTTCTCTATCAGGGGCTCTCGAACCAGAGGCACACGAGAGGCTACTCCTTGCATTCTGGGCTCCACCACCAGGTACGTGACACGGTCATTCAGGAACGAACTGAAAAGCGCAAAATGAAAAGCGTGAATCAACACTCGCCAAACTTCTAACATAAAATTTGCAGAAGGAGCCCAAAGGGTGGCGCTAGAGAGCTGAAAAACCACGTAGTACGTCACTGCGTTTGTGTTTGTTGGCCGACAATTCCTTGCCGTTTTTATGCAAGACAAGTTCCTGGCTAACGCCCTTCGTACAAAAGTCTGAGGTTTTGTCTACAGAAAATCCAATCGTGTGTACGAGGCTTTAGGGCAAGGCAGCAAATATTATACTCTGTTACATGTCGTTATATAAGCCAGCTTCCTCCCTAGCATGGCAGTGGGCGGCGTTTGGCGCTCTATCACACAGCAGGTGCTCCATCAGCAGGTTCTTCCTTTCTGGATCCCTTGGGGACCTGCGGCAGTGCAGGAATGGGCTCTCTGCCAACCTTACACCTGGCTCATCCTGACTTTCAGGAATTTATGAAAGAAGAGTCAGAGATTGCCTGGGAAATTCAGTTAAAATGGAGCAATCAGCGCTGAACGAAAGAAGCATTTGTCTGTTTTATTTATTTTCGTTGCCTAAATAACGATAACTTTGTGGTGTTTCTCTTGTGGGGGTGAAATAAAGAGGGGAAGGAGAAAAGATGCACTGTTATTACCTAGAGGCTATTTACTAACAAGGTTAAAGAGATATTAAACCCAAAAGCAAACTATTATTACATTGCAGCTTACCTATTCTTAGATGTCATGGCTGTATTAGTTTTCCTTTTTAGGCTTTCTTTCTTCTTTTTTTTTTTCCATCTGGTGATCCAGTCAGCAAGTCTTGTTTTTCAAAAGCACAAGCACCCCCCCCCCCCCCCCCCGCCCTGACTGACAACACTGCTCTCTGCTGTGCCTTCTGTGCTTATTCATCCAGAGTTGTGTCTCGGTAATACAGGAGGTGTGTTACTGACCAGATCACCAGGTGAAAACAGAGGGATAAAGGACAAAGAGAAGAAAACAAATACCACAGCTAATTAGTGGTAATCTGCTATATAATACATTTTTGGTTTTGGGTTTAATACCGCTTTAAGTAATGTGCTAATCCCACCACTGACATATCTGTTCAATTGCTATGGCCTGCAGCATACTAGCACTATCTGCACCCCTTATCTCTCTCCATTTACTTCCTATCTGCATCCTCTGCACCCCTTCTTACTCTGCGTGCCTTTCCCCCTGGATCCCATGCACCCCTTCTCTCCCTACATGCCTTTCCCCCTGAATCCCATGCACCCCTTCTCTCCCTGCATCCCCTTCCCCCTGGATCCCATGCACCCCTTCTCTCCCTGCATCCCCTTCCCCCTGGATCCCATGCACCCCTTCTCTCCCTGCATGCCCTTCCCCCTGGATCCCATGCACCCCTTCTCTCCCTGCATCCCCTTCCCCCTGGATCCCATGCACCCCTTCTCTCCCTGCATGCCCTTCCCCCTGGATCCCATGCACCCCTTCTCTCCCTACATGCCTTTCCCCCTGAATCCCATGCACCCCTTCTCTCCCTGCATCCCCTTCCCCCTGGATCCCATGCACCCCTTCTCTCCCTGCATGCCCTTCCCCCTGGATCCCATGCACCCCTTTCCTGCCTGCATCCCCCTCCTTCCTTGTCTCACTTATACTCCTTCCATAACTGCTTTCTCTTTCCTGCCTGTTTCCCCTTCCTTCACTGCACCCCCTGTGCAACTTTATTCCCTGCATCCCCTACATTCCCCATTTCCTTTCCTTTAGCCTTTTCCTTCACTGCATCCCCTGAATTGCTTTTCGATCTGCACCCCTTACCTCCCAGCATTCCTTTCTTTCTTTGCATCCTCTACATTTCTTCACTTCTTGTACAATCTGTATCCTCCTTCCCCGGGGAAGAGGAGCAGCTTTGTAGAACTAGCCAATTATTGGGGAGGAAGCCTGCGGCATGGAGGAACAAGATAATTCTGCCTACCCCATTCCCCTTGGACTAAGTTAGCAATAGAACCTTACAATATTGGGGTGATGGGGGGACCTACCAAGAGGATTTTTTTTTAACGTGAAACTTTGTTTTAAGAAAAAAGTAGTAAGTAAATACATTAACAAATACACTATATTACCAAAAGTATTGGGACACCTGTCTTTACACGCACATGAACTTTAAAAGCATCCCAGTCTTAGTCCGTAGGGTTCAATATTGAGTTGGCCCACCCTTTGCAGCTATAACAGCTTCAACTCTTCTGGGAAGGCTGTCCACAAGGTTTAGGAGTGTGTCTATGGGAATGTTTGACCATTCTTCCAGAAGCGCAATTGTGAGGTCAGGCACTGATGTTGGACAAGAAGGCCTGGCTCACAGTCTCCACTCTAATTCATCCCAAAGGTGTTCTATTGGGTTGAGGTGCAGGCCAGTCAAGTTCCTCCACCCCAAATTCGCTCATCCATGCCTTTATGGACCTTGCTTTGAGCACGGTCCATGACCTCAAAAATGTGCTTCTAGAAGAATGGTCAAACATTCCCATAGAAACACTCCTTGTGGAGAGAAACAAATCTTGTGGACAGCCTTCGTTGAAGAGTTGAAGTTGTTATAGTTGCAAAGGGTGGGCCAACTTAATATTGAACCCTACAGACTAATGGCCCGTACACACAATCCGAATATCGTACAACAGATCGTATGACCGTTTTCGCTTAATAATTGAATAGGTAGTTAAAGTCACGACAATTCTCGTACAACAGAAAAAAAAAATCAGAAGTGATGTCATGTGTTGTAATGTATTTGTATTGTATTGTTGGACCACAACTATACTGACTAACCAAAAATCGTACGATCTGGAATCGTACGAGGAAAATTTTCGTGCATGCCCGATCTAATAATATCGGATGAACGGTCGTGATCGGCTGTCGAAAGTAGTGTACACAGGATTCGAAAATCATACGATTCTATCTGGGACGATCGCTTTCGTACGATATTCGGATTGTACATTTACTATAAGGAGCCCAGTGAGAAAACACACACTTCCGTCACCGCACACTTTTATGATTTCAGCTCAATCAGATTTTGTTTGTGCAAATGTTGGTAAGATGCAGATTTTCCAAATACTATGCCTGGTGGGGCTGGATGGGGGTTTCTGAGTTTGATTAAATTGATCAGAAATGTCTAGTAGGCGAAAGAAATATTTTTGGTGAATAATTTTGACTATTTTCTAGGGACACAGTTGGTCTCAAAGGACTGACAATGAATGATGGTAAACGTGGCAGCCAATCCACGATATTCGGCTGATCTAGGGATCACTGATGCCGAACTTGGTGACTGCCAGAAGAATTCGATGAATGTCAGATATTTTGCTCTAGAAGCAGTCTGGAGATGTGTGGCCATCCGGGGGTCTCCCAGAAGGAGGACAAGAAAAACATGATATAATTAATCCGCTGGCTCTGTGTCTAGATGGGGGAGTGACAGATAGTTAATAACTAACTCCAGAAAAATACAAATTCAGCTAAAATCTGAGCTGACCACCCAACAAGTGACAACTTTGGAGTGTATGGCCGGGAATCATAGGACATCTATCCCTGGTTGCTGAGAGATAAAACATGGATCCAGATGTGTATTTTCAGTTATGTTCATACATGCTTAGTCATGTGCAACACTTCCAGGTATTTATTACCCCTCACAAATACCAGTCACCTTCAATAATGGATCCATCGTCCTTTGTTCAGACACCATCCAGGATCATCATCTACTTCCTGGCCTGAGATTCCAGCTCAGAGACGACACAGTCATGTAAATCCTGGGCTCTGTTCTGTTTTTGTTCACATGTGTCTGACTCAGATCGGCCCCTGCTGCAACCTCTCACTTTGTGACTTGCTGCAAAGTTAAAATGTTGTAGTGTAATCACATAGCTCCCAACTATCCCTGATTTTGAGGGACTGTCCCTGATTTGGAGCAATGTCCCTCATTCCTCCTCATTTGTCCCTTATTTTGGTCTGATCTATATACCTGTATATAAAATTCACTTTTTATCTATCAGAAAGTGTTTTCCAGCACTAAACCTTTCATCTGATTTCTAATTTGCTGCATTTGTAAATTCCAAAAGCCAATATAAAGGAATAGTATTGGTTAAATAAAGCACTTGTGGGTTTAACCAATCTTGTTTTTTTGTACAATTCTCCTTTAAGGGGGCGTGGCCAGGGGTGTGTCCTATGCCTGCATACTTTTGCTGATAGGTGTCCCTCATTCTCATATCAAAAAGTTGGGAGGCATGTAATCACTGGGGCAGAAGAGATTGAAGAAATGCTTCCTCCTGCCTGCAGCAGACTGAAGGCATCATCTCAGTTTATGCATAGTCAATTACCAGAGCTCAAAGGTAGTTTATGAATGGTAAAAGGTTTTTATGATCGATGGTACGCATATTGCTGCAGATGCGTACCATTGATCATATTGCATATTGTAATTATTGCAGAATACTAATTGTGAACCAATTTGATGCCAAATGCATGGAAAACTTCAATACAGTCCATACTGTGAAACAATCTATAGATAACATCATTTGATTCATATAAAAAAGTGTAGTTTCCCACGTTAGAAAAAACACAGCAAAAGGTCTGTTTTAGGGTAAAGTTTTCTGTCTCTGAGATATTTTTATTCACTCGTCCCTTCAGCTCCGCCAGCAATAAACAGATGTCGGGAGGGGGAGGGGGAGCGGAGCTGCTCATTAATTAATATATTATCGCTCATTAGCATCGGACTCTGCCATTCTGTTTGATCTCAGCCGGCTGCAGCTCCACCAGCACTTTACATGAGAAATCAGAAGAATTTCAGTTCTGAGGCCCAACAAGCCCGGTGAATACACACAGCAAACTGGCCAGAGAAGAGAGTGTGTTATTCATAGAATTCAAAGTGCACCATGGGAAGGGCAAATGTGGCAGCATGATATATATAAATATACTGTGTATATATATATATATGTATATATATATATATATATATATATATATATATATATATATATATAGATCTATATAGATCTATATATCTATATAGAATGAATGGAACTGAATCTGATCCCAGAAAAATGCATCCAGGGTGTTTCCTGGTTCCAGCTCTCCCCCGGACATCTCAAAGAGAGGGGATTGGACAGCTGGATTCATATGACAGGATGTTGCAGTCCTCCTGTAACTCAGAGAGTCAGCAGTTTTTTCCTGGCAAACTAGGTTGTCAGTTTGGAGTTTGCTTCCAGACCTCAGAAATGTTATGGAATCTACATCAAATCTGGGGGACCACATTTGAAGTCTTGACCCCCCAGGATGGTCACCTTTACAGATACCTGTGTGAGAAATCTCCAGAAGAAAGTGGCATTCTCTGAGCCAGGATAGGGAACTCCAGCCTTGTAGTGTCCCTGCAAGTGATGTCACAAACCTGGATCCCACACAATGATGGAGGTTTCTGAGTTGGATCTTCAGCTCTGAAACGGGTTCTCTTGATTTGGTCACCTTCCCTCGATTTATCCCACCACTACCTGCAGTATCGCCAATTACCCCAACTAGATGTCCACCATCGGATTTCGTTTTGAGGATCCCCAGACTCTATATATAATTCAGTGATTCTCCTCTCTGTTTTTGGCTGTGCTGTCTGGCATAAGATAAATTACTGAAACAAAGAATTCCCTAAGAAGAAAGAGAGGATTAATACTGAAGGTTAGAAATCAGCTCCTAGCAGCTCACTTAACAGCTCAGCGGCTCCAATCCCAATCAAAACCCCACAGAAGCTCCTCCATTGCTGGATCTCTGCCTTCCTAGCAGGAAAGAAGTCCTCCTCTAATTTCTCTCCAGACAACACCTTCCCATTACACACAATGCAGCTTCACTCAATGGGAAACCCCCCTCAGCTGCGGGATCTGATTCCTAACTTCCATGCAGTTACAGCTGCAGCTTATGGCACAGAAATGAATGATCTGGAATGGACATTTAGTTTAAAGCAGAACTCTGCTGAGCACATGTAACGTAGTCATTAGCATCGCCTTAAGGCCCGTACACACGATAAGAAAATCATAGGAAAATGTCAGTACCATGAACAATTGGCCGACTATCTGATCGTTAGTATAGTGCTTTTGACATCCGATTCTGACTGACAAAAACTGACAGTGCAGGCTAGAAAATTTTTATTGCACGTGAACACAACGTCTCATTTTTTTTTTTTTAATCAGTACAGTTTTTGTCCAAAAAAAAATCGGAAGAGCAGCAATACGCATGCTCGGAAACTAAAGAATACATTACAGTACATATCAACATATTACATCACTTTCAAAGTTATTTTCTGTCGTATGCTGAGGCTGAGTAACCTCTTCATTTTTGATATGAGACTAGCATGCAAAAAAAAATAAAAATTTGCATGATCACTCGTCCAATATTCTCATCATGTGTACGAGGCTTTAAAGTATGTATGGGAAATCCATGCTGCTAACGGTTAGCCAGATGTAGGAGGATTCAAAAGCGAGGACATCTGTGTGGCAGCTCCTGAAAAAAGCTGAGCTGCAATGATGTAATGGGGGTTAGCTGTGCTGCCATTTGTGGAGAAGGGTGTCAGGCACTGTGGTTGTTCCCTAAGGACAGAGAACTGGTAATTAATGATTTCAGCAGCTCCACGTTTAATTGTTTTAAATCTAGAGGCACACCTGCCCAGAGCCTCATCAGTTCACTGAAGTTACCCCATGCTTTGTTTGCTACAAAAAGGACCCCCAAAGTCTCCCAATTTCTCTGCAGAGGATTCCTGGTGTCATGTTTAGCTGGAATAACACCCTGTAAATGGGATTATCCAGGTCTGGAGCCTCCAGAATCTTCCCTCTATCCCAACATCTGCTGCCTTAATCCCCTGTTCAGGAAGAGCTCCATCTGCAATCCATTTATTAGCGGAGTCTGTTCTCTATCATAGCTGTTCCCGGCCAGGATTCCGATGACCCTAACAATGGCCACTGCCAAGAGAGATTTGTCAGGATAATGAATAAGGATGGGTCAGATGGAATGTTTTACCTTTCCCCTGCATTTTTGGTAAAAAGCAGGAGAATTTGGCAAAATTAACACATTGGAGTCAACAGGGAATGTGAAACTAGGACCTATGCGGAACCTGGAGTCCTAGTGTGTTACGTTAAAACACATGCGCTAACCTACATTTTTCTGTACAATAGCTTGTGTGGCATTACGGCAGTCGCTTGAAATGAATGGGCTGGCAAAGCACCAAAACATCCAAAAAATTGGATACGCACCATTTTTGGCAACACAGTGGACCACAACGCACATCAGTGTGCTGCAACACATGTGCATTGTAGCTTGCCTTAGTGCCTTGGGATGTCTTTAAAAACAAATGGAGCCGAAACACGCTAACACATGTAGGAGGTCATTTGTCATAACTGGTGCAGACAGAATTTGAAGCAGCAAGGAAACCAATTAGCTTCTATATTCAGCTTGCTCAGTTAAGATTTGAAAATTAAAGATAGATATTGATTGGTTGCCATGCTCAACTGCTCCAGTTTTGATAAATTCCCTTTATAATGTGCGTTGATGTATATTGCAATAATGCCCTTCTTAACCAATGCTCTGCAGCAAAAGTGTAATTTGGCCCTTAAGGGGTTTTCTTTAAAGGTGCAATGAGCTGTAAGAGCCAAAACACTGCAGCACATTGTCTCAACACATTTGCATTAGCGTATTGTGATGCCATTCATTTTGAATTGAACCCCAAGACACTAAGGCAATTAAGCTCCAATAAGCCTGCATTGCAGCACATTACAACACACATTAACATACTACCATGTTTTGTTGTGTGCTGGCACATGTCCGTATTTGGACATTTGGTGCATTGCCAGCCAGTTCATTCGAATAGACTGCCCTAATGCAATGCACGGAAAAACACACTGTGTTCAAGGTAGCGCTTCCAATACATTTTAGGGCTGTCTTGCCCACTTATATTTAAAAGAAGGTTTCACAAAACATCAAAGAGGGTTACCCTTGAGTTTTTAGCATCTCTCAAGCATAGCAACACAAATGCTTAACTTCAGCCTGTTGGTTATCTCAGGTCTCTTTATTTGCTTCCAGAAGACTATCACACAGGTCTGGCATGTACATACTTGCTTCTCCCTTGCAGCTACACAGACCCCTTGGGGAAGAAGAAACCCTGAACTATTGCAAACACCCAGTTTATAAGCGTTGCACATCTGCCCAATTAGGGTTCTTGTTACTGGCAAAACATGGACCAGCATTTGCGACTTCATCCCTCCAAAGTCTCTACAAAGCCTCCAACGCTCCATGATGACTCAGTAATCACAGAGGACACTGAGAAACCATTTTCTTCTATACCAAACATGCATCCTTGAGCCCCTCAACCCATATCAAGGAGAAACCTGAGTGTGACTTAACCCTTCTCACACCATGACAGGGTGTCACTTACCTTGGTTGGAGGCAGAGCCGACGAGAGGGCTTCCCGTGCGGCACCCCTCCCAAGCACCCATGATTGTAGTGACAGAGGTAAAACGCACAAAGAAGCACAGGTGTCAGTAGCTTGGTAGCAGGTGACTGTCAGGATCAGATACGTAGTCAAGGTGAGAGGGGGTCATACACAGTAATGCATAAGCATGGTCAAGTATCAGGCTGAGGTCAGTACTAGGGAAGCAAGCAGAGTGAGGTCCAGTAGCAGGCTGAGGTCAGTTTCTGGGGAAGCAGGCAGAGAGTAGTCAGAGGCAAGCTGAGGTCTGTATCCACAGAGAAAGGTCAGGAACAAGCCGGGTCATCAACGGGAGATTAGTCAGCAAAAGCAGGAGCAGAGGAACCCAGATAACGGGAAAGCTGAAGACCATCCAGCAATTAGCATACACCAGGGTCTCCTTTAAATAGGCAGCTTGGTGTAGGGTCTCAGAGTCTTTCTTTCTCTCTCTCTCTCTCTCTCTCTCTCTCTCGTGGTACCCGCCAAGGCTGTCCTATATCCCCACCACTATATATACTTTGGCCGTGGAACCCCTCGCAATTGCTATCAGAGCTCACCCAGACATTAAAGGCCTTCGATCAGAACAAGTGACCGAGGTCATCAGTCTATACGTGGATGACATGCTTTTGTACCTGAGGGACGCAGGCCCTTCACTGCAGGCTGATTTACAGATAATCAAGCAATTCAGGGTGTTCTCTGGTTTGCAGATCAATTGGACCAAGTCCCAAATCCTTCCATTGGATATAGGTGCCCCTACAGCAGTACAAGCCACACTCCCCTGGTCAGAGCCAGCAAGATTAGATACCTTGGCATTAAAATCTCCCACTCTTTAATGGATTATATAGACCTTAACCTTGAACCCCTAAATGACCTTCTAAATACCAAAACCCAGACCTGGTCTTGTCTTCCCCTTGGAATCATGGGACGTATTATTTGGTAAAAAATAATACTATTTCCCAAATTACGCTATATTTTCTGGCATGCCCCTTTATACATCCCGACATGTATATTTAAATCTATGGAGTCCATTGTTAACACGTTTGGGGTCCCTCCTGTCACAAGTTTGCTCTGAAATGCCCTGTCAGCCAGGGTGGCGCCACACTACCTGACCTAGCCCTATACTACATTGCCTCTCAGCCATCCCACTTTTTCTACTTTAGTCAGGAGGACAATATCAGGTATTCCACTTTTGTATGCTCCCCTGCCTCCCACCTGGTGGCTCACCGCTTTCAAATTTTACTCTGTGGTACTCGCAAGTTGTCTCACATGGGCAATAGGAGCCATATGCTATTCCATCACTGTAAAATCTGGCAGCTGGCTAAACTATGGGTTGCTCAGGGGGTTATATTTCTTTCACAGGTCTTAGCTAATAGCTCGATTAAAACGTTTCAGGCATTAAAGGATAGTTATAATGTACCCAACCACATGTTCTTTCGTTACCTCCAACTCCATCATGCCCTCCACTCACAATTCCGTGACTCTATTCCCAGCCTTGAATTGGTATATTTGGTGGATGTAGTCACGGGCCAGGACCCCAAGAAACGTATCGCCCTGTTCTACAACCACCTTATGTTACCCGCGGCCACTGCTCAGGCTCGGCAATTGAAGTCCCTGTGAGAGTCAGATTTGGGAGACGTGACAGATGAGGATTGGGAGGAGGTGCTAGCTTCTTGCAAATTAGTGTCCCCTAAGTTGTCTGACTGCTTCACCCACCTCTACATTTTCCATAGGTCCTACTTAACACCAATCTGGCTCTCCAAATATAGGCCGGAGCACAGTCCAGCATGCCCCAAGTGTGGAGATCCGGGAGGCACATTTTATCATTTAATATGGTCCTGTCTCTCTCTTTAAGGCTTTTAGTCACAGGTGGTCAAATTCCATATGGGTTTCCCCCTTACTTTGTGGTCCCATCAGTGTCTACTGGGCCTCTTCTCAGCGTTTGAGGAGGACAAATATTTAAATGTCTTCTTGCAAGAATCTTTGTTCCTGGCCAGAATGCAAATAGCCAAGACCTGGATCAAAGAGTCGCCTCCAAATATCCAACAGTGGATTAGGGCCGTCAATGTTACCCTCATCTATAAAAAGGTACTCTACTTACATAGGTGTTGCCCGAATAAATACTACAAAATTTGGGACAGGTGGCTGAAGGACGCTTCCACCTGCACTGTTGAGGAGTGAGTATATTGTGTCCACTTATCCCCATATTCTCTATTCAAAAAAGGCAGCTTGGTGCCATTCCCGGGATTGGGTGTGCGCAGGCCAGCGCCAGTGGATGTGGACGTGGGTGCTGGTGTATACAGATTCGCCAACATGTCAGTGCACGCTGGATACTGGCTCAAGCTCGTCTGTGTGCTGGCATATGTGCACGAACATGCACAAGAAAGAGCATTAGCTGTATTAGTTTCCTGACACAGGGCATTATACTGTCATATAGCCTCCTCTGTTTCAACTTAGATGGGGGGTCAGAACACACAGGCCTGAACCTGTAAGGTTAGCACCTCTGTGCCAGCTACTTTCCATCTGGGCACTTATCTGCTTGTCATCACTATTCTTCTCCCTCAAGGGAAACTCTACTCCATGCCCTAATCAGTGACTCTTTCTCTACCCCACTGCCACTCTGCTATGGGCTCTACCTAGACATTACCAAATGCATACTATGTATGGGCACCCTCTTACTCTTATTAGTCCAGTCTTGTAAACTGCTTAGTGTCCAATCTTAGCTTCCTTTGTTTCCTGTCCATTGTATTCTTCATTGTTAATGCTTTCATAGCTGTGTACTTGTCCTTACTTGGCCCTTCCATCTTGTTTGGTATGTCGGCTGCAGCAGCAAGTGCAACCTTGACTAAAAGCTCTTCTGCAGTCTCTCAATCTAGCACAGTAGAAATGGTCTGCCAATGAAAGAGACCCACAGAAAGAAAAAAAACTGTAAAATAGCTGAAAAATGTAAGTGTAGCACTATTCCCGCAGGAGCCGCTGGTGAATATGGGTATCTCCCACCCTGCACAGCCAGGCACACACATTTTCCACTCACTCTTGAGACAGGAATCAGTCCTTCCGATTATTGCTTTTTTTTTTTATTTTATTGGGGAAATTGAACTTGGATGGGGTAAGGGTTGTTATGGGATGCCCACTTGATGAGCAGAGGATTCTTCAGGGACACAAACTATATACATCTCCTCCTCTTCTACCTCCAGCACAAACTTGTAGAACTAGATCTCCCAGGAACAGCTAGCACTGACAAATTGATCCTTCACTGACTCAGTCAGATCCAGAGTAAATGCCCTTTGCAGGCAGGGCCCCTTTGGTAGTGTAGCAGAAAAATAGGTCTTTCTTTAGTGCTTAGCTGTCCTATTCCCGTGGCTACTGATCCCAGTACCACCTCTTCAGACACTGCCAGCATGTCTGGCTGCCCCTTTCACTAGCCCTCCTGGCTACTTCTCCACAGTCCTCCCAGACTGACTCTGCATCCATCCCAAACTGCTTGCACCCAGTCCCTTCAGACATGCCTCTCAGTCTTCTCACTGTAACACTCACCAGCCCACATGGCTGTCTTCCTCCCTGGAGATTTGCCGGACAGTGTTCTCCTGCTGTCCGCTCCTTGCTCCCGTGCCTCCTGGTCAGGATCTCCCTGTGTGTCATAAAGAGGGGTACCTTCCGCATCTGAGCCCAGGCCTGAGTTGACCCCCCCTAGACAGGGGGCTACTCTCAAACCCTCGACAGCCTAACACTCTCCATATTCCACCAAACTCCACTGTCCCAGGTAGGCTTACTCAGAGTTATCGAGGGGGCCTGCTTCCTGCCAACCCTTCTGTTGGGGATTAGTCAGGGCCCTCAGAACAGCCAGGCCAGCTCCTCCTAGATCCCTCCCAACTGCTTCTGGAACCATCCTCAAGTTTCCGGCAAGCAGGGAGGAGTCACCAGAGATGCTGCTGCTAAGTCATCCAGCCTGCCCGAGTAACTCAACTCTGACCCAGAAAACACACAGGCCTGGCTGCCAGCCAAGCCTGAATTTACCTACGCTAACAAAAATCCTAACATTAGCACTCTAGCCACAAGGGGGTGCTACACAAGGTAACAATACACAAACAAAACTAAAAACACAAATACAAAAGAACAAAAATGAATTAACCCATTCCATATGGCGGTAGCAAGCCCTTCACAACAGGTGTGATGGGACTGCATTAGACAGCTATTCCAGCCAGTCTCATAGAATGCCTTGGCTTTCAACTGACAGATTCTCACCACTGCGTTGCAGTGGTATGTTCCAGAAAAGCACTATTGGGTTTGCCTTGAGAGGAGATGGCTGCCTGATCCTTCGGCTCCCTCTCACCACAGCCTAAAATCCGCCTTTACCGGGGTTTACCGACTGAATCCGCGCTCCAACTATGGGAACGTCTTCCCGCGGAACATCACAAAGCAGATCCAGATCCCCGAGAGAAACGGCCGGCCGCACGAGCCAGACAATACCGGAGATATTCCGCACACAGCGGTCCAATATGGCGTCCTCCCCTCCAGCCTCAGCCTCCTCTCGGAACCAGGATGGGATCGTTCTCACGCCGACCGAACACAGTCACCCTCCACAGGAATCCTCTCTACCAGCCCACCGCCAACCGAGCTTACAAGACCTGCAAGCAGTTGCGGCGGATATAAAGGATACCCTGTTCTCAGCTATCTCAGATCTACGGCATGAGTTACAAGCTATCACAGGCCGCATACAGAGAGTAGAAGACAAGACGGCCCAGCAGCAAACCGCAGTGAAGATCATCCACCACACTGTTGATCGCCACACTATGCAGTTAAGAGATCTTCAGCGCCACGTTGAAGATCTCGACAACAGGGGCAGAAGACATAATCTCCGGGTAAGAGGCATACCCGAAGCGGTGGAACAGGACAGGATTATACCAGTGATGACAGGCCTATTCAATCACCTGCTGGATAGACCGGCAACTAAAGAGATAGCTATGGAACGTATTCACAGGGCTCTGCGCCCAAAAGGGAGAGATAATGAACCGCCCAGGGACATTATATGCCATGTAGATGACTTCTCAGTCAAAGAAGCTATTCTACAAAAAGCCCGCGAAACTCCAACTGTGGAATATAATGGCAACCCCGTACAGATTTATCAGGATCTATCGGCCATCACGCTACGCCATCGAAAAGACCTGCGCCCTCTGCTGGATGTACTGCGCACGAGAGGAATTCGCTATAGATGGAAGTTTCCTTTTGGCTTATCCGCCTCCCACCAGGGAAGATCAGCGCTCCTAAGAGTCCCAGAGGACCTTGACACCTTTTGCCGTGCACTGGACATTCCGTTCACCCCAGTACCTGACTGGTATGCGGAGTTCAACTTACAACCTCCCCATCGACAGCCTCCTTGGGAAGAACCGATGGACGCCCACAACACCAGCTTTCGCAGGAGACGCTCACCGTCCACAAACGGAAATGGCTCCCCGCCGGGCTCACGCCACCCGCCTTCTAGCCCCATGACAGCACCCCTGCCTCGCCGAGCTAGACGTCATCGCTGATCACTTATCCCTCCATTGGGGAAAACTGAGCAAGAACTGACTGTCCTGCTTCCTCAAGATCTCCCTGCCAAACAAGCTCATACCTGACGACAGCCAGATACCCCAACGGGATCTCCCACATACACCATGCATTTAATCAGAGACCGTTTACGTTCACAACCCGAAAACCCGATCAACGGCTCCTGATACCCAAGCTGAACCCAGTCGTGACCAAACCATCCTATTCACCCGCGGTCACACCCTGCTCCCATGGACACACGCATAGGATTTCAAGGCGGACCATCGATCGCCAATGATTCTTTCACCTGACTACCGAACGACGCCGAAGGAGAAGACCCGGACACCTCCATTCACGGACTGCTCCGTCGCAATACGACAACCTCCTGGACTTTAATCCCTTCGGACATCATACCATCGACCCACGACGCAACCCCACACCATTAACATTCTCATCCAGACAGAACAATGTCTCTTCTCCACTAGCATACAGCCCACGGAGACAGCAGCAACGCAGGAGATACCTCCATACCCTGCCCAGACCATCTATCTGTCGACACGCAGGTAACAGGGGAAAAGCATCACACATGGAGATCTTACCAACTGGTTCTCCTCTCCTTATGTCGGGACAACTTGCGATAACTATTATCCTCCGTTCACCCCATTATTGGTCTGGGACTTTTCTCACCATAACTTCCCCTCTATAACACACCTAAGCCACCTTTCGCCTAACGTTCCACACTAACGACCAGAGATAGCAACATAGTGACCCCACGGAGCTTCAACCCTCCCCCCTATCATTAACCCTCTAGAGTACATTGGAGCAGCGATACAGAGACCCTCACACACGCCTTCACTGCCCATAGACTATTGCTCCTCCTGGATAAACCGGGACATAGATGAGGTAGTCATTTTACGTACGGACACCGAGGTTTACACGATACACTAGTTATGCTACACTGACAGCTGGTATACTCCGATATACCCCTTACACAGACTACCACGCAACACGTGTGACGGACCGTTACACGCTAAGACTCGTAGAACCTCACACACATGAAAGTCACTCACGCCGCTGCAATCTCCGAGGGCTGCTGAGAACACTGACAGGGGTCCCTCACATCCCTCTCGAATACTTCATGCCACGACAACATAATACAACAGGTGAGAACGGGCCTAGAATTACACAAACGACCTCACTCTTTGCTCTTAGAACAACATATACAATAGACAACTGAAATGAGGGAATGGGACAACACACCAGTCATATTGCTCTTGGGGGAAACTCTTTTCTCCTACCATGGTTTGTTTATACTGTTTCTAAGTTGAAAAATGTTATACTTTATGAGAATTGCACGAACGTTAAATGCAACCGGTTTAAAAATGTTTATTTGTTTCAGACTTGACAGCCCCCAGCAGCCTCAGCCACATACTAACATAGCAAATAGAGGCTTGCCATTCCCTTTGCACATACACTTGTATGTACCCTGCCAGTTAGCTAATAACATCACGACAGCCTCTCACAAGGCTCCATCTTACATTGCCCACACACTCGATAACCAATAAAAAACCCACGTATCAACGCACACAGCCTATCTACATAGCACTCAAGTGTTACTGCCCTCCGGCGTCCATTTCTATCATTACCGCATCAGACACAATCCCGAACTATCATATACCCCCATCTCCAAGATAGAAGGCTGATGAGGAGAGAGACCGTTTCGGTCACTCAATTCTATTTTTTCCTTTTATTGCACTCTTTTTTCATTTCTGACTCATCTCATAAACCATTCCTCTCAATCGTCAAACAAACCCCCACACAGTGGTCGCACAAATTGCATCCAACTCCCAATCGTAAACTCCAGTATAAACCCACTGATTTGTACCGGCGGATATACCCCTGTGGCTCGGGACACCGATTTAGGTGACCTGAACACCACATTGTGCCGGCTCCCCCTTTCCCGACCCCTTTAAAGGCTTTACCTACCCGCTTTACCCAAAACACAACCCTCATCGCCTCAAACTTCCTGCCACAGCCCACACCTCGCCATAAAATGAATTTGAATAAAACCCTCAAGACACAGACAACAACGAAAATAAATGAAACCACGCTCAAAATAGTTTCCCTTAATGTAAAGGGACTCAACACACCAGAAAAACGATCCAAACTCCTTCTTACCATGCACAGACTTAAAGCCAACATTATCTTTCTACAAGAAACACACTTCCGTTCTAATAACATCCCAAAACTAACTAATGCCCAATTCCCATACGTGACACACGCCCCCAACCCCTTACATAAAACGAAGGGGGTCTCGATTCTTGTTGCTAAAAACTGCCCCTTTAAAATCACGGACTCATTGATAGACACAGACGGCAGATATCTTTTCCTAAAAGGCTCGATACATAACAGATCGATAACACTGGCAAACATATACGCCCCAAACAAACATCAGGTAACATTCTTTAGATCAGTCGCCAATGCCCTCACGACATTCAAGGAAGGTACCCTTGTACTAGGAGGAGACTTCAACGTCCCTTTAAATCCAATCCAAGACACATCCTCGGGAACCACAGCGCTTCCATACAAAGCCCTTGGGATAATCAACACTATCCTCAAAAAGCTCCTTCTCCACGATACGTGGCGCACCCTAAACCCAGATGCTAAAGACTACACATTCTACTCCGTACCCCACAACCGATACTCCAGACTAGACTATCTACTACTGTCACAAAATGACCTACCGCTTATCCACCACACCTCCATCGAGCCCATGACTATATCAGACCACCACCCCATAACTCTTTCACTGAAAATCCCCGAACTTACACCGCGCTCACGCACATGGAGACTGGACCCCTCATTACTCACTGACCCTTCCATCACAAAGGAAGTAGAAACCACATTACAACATTTTTTCCAGGAAAACAACCCAGAAGACACTTCCCCTATAAACAATTGGGAAACGCACAAAAGTGTAATCAGGGGCACTTTCATAGCGGCGGCGACCAAAAGAAACAAAGAAAAAAGAAAACAACACACAGATTTAATAGAAAAGATACGCAGATTAGAAGGGATACACAAGCAATCTCAAGCAAGGGCCGCTTTAAATGACCTGATACAGGCCAGGAAAGATTTATTAAACCTACTGGACAAACAGTTACAACGAAAATACGTTCTATCTAAAAAGAAATTCTATGAATTTGGCAATAAAGCAAGCAAAATGCTAGCCAGAGCGCTGCAAACTGCTAGGTCTAACCAGACGATCCACCAAATTACTGACCCCTCCGGACGCAAACTGAACAAAACCCCTGATATTGCCCAACAATTTGTAAAATACTATAGCGAACTATACAACCTCCCCAATCCCACACCATCCTCGGATAACATCTCTCGCACCCAAATGATATCAGACTTTTTAAAAAAATATAGCCCCACTCCTATTTCAGAATCCACGGCCCAGGAACTGAATACCCCGCTTACCCACACTGAGGTAGACACCGCCCTTAAACAGCTGAAAGCAGGCAAAAGCCCAGGTCCAGACGGCCTTACCGCAGGCTATTACAAAACTTACGCGGAGCTTCTCACGCCTTCATTTTTAAAAGCTTTCAACACATTCGCACAACCCACTAACCCCCCGCGAGATCTCCTCACGGCACACATCGTAGTAATTCCCAAACCAGACAAAGACCATTCTCTAGTCACAAACTTCAGACCCATCTCACTGCTAAACGTGGACCTTAAATGGTACGCAAAAACATTAGCAAATCGCCTCCTACCTTTAATACCCCAGCTTATAGGCCTTGACCAAGTGGGATTTGTACCTGGAAGGGAAGCGAGGGATAATACCCTAAAGACCCTCAATATCCACCATTGGCTCACGTCCAGCAAAAACAAGGGATTCATGCTATCTCTGGACGCGGAGAAGGCATTCGACAGAGTGGCTTGGGACTACATGAAGGAAACCCTCAAAACTATCGGCCTTCCCCAAATAATGCTGAATTATATATTAGCGCTGTACTCTAATCCTACAGCAAAGGTCCAACTTAACGGCCATCTGTCGGATGCCTTCTCCGTGTCTAGCGGAACTCGTCAAGGATGCCCCCTCTCCCCATTAATATTCATTCTCTCACTTGAACCCCTTCTTAGACGCCTCAACTCCAACACAGACATCAAAGGTATACAAATTAAACACCGCACATACAAATTAGCAGCATTCGCGGATGATATCCTACTATTCCTTACAGAACCCCTCACCACAATCCCAAACCTACTAAAAGACTTCCAAACCTTTCATACCCTATCTAACCTTCAAATCAACTCCTCGAAATCAAAAGCCCTTAACATATCCCTTCCCCCAGAAATCTACCAACAATGCCAACTTAATTTCCCATTCACATGGAGCAAACGTGCAATCCCCTACCTAGGCATCCAGGTGCCGACCTCTTTAACAGACTTATATGCCCTTAACCATTCCACGCTCCTCCACAAAATCCAAACAGATCTAACACAATGGTCCTCAGGTCACTTCTCCTGGTTCGGCAAGGCCGCAATCATAAAAATGAACATCCTTCCCAGAATTTTATACCTCCTGCAAACCATCCCAATCAAACTACCACCTACATTCTTTTCCACATACCGCAAAGCTTGCACGACCTTTCTATGGGGTAAAACCCACCCGAGACTGAGCTTCGAAAGACTGACTACACCCAAAGGCATAGGAGGCATAGGTCTCCCGGACATACATAAGTACCAACAAGCATGCCACTTGGCTAGGATTATTGACTGGAATGTACACTCCGAAAACAAAGACTGGGTACACTTGGAACAATCATTCTCACATATTCCCATTCAAAACCTTCCATGGATAAACTCACCCTCTATACCCTTGGAATATACCCGACACCCAATTATCAACCCCACACTAACCTCATTCCGCACAGCATGTAGAAAACACAAAATTTCAACAATCAATGGCCCAATGACACCTCTAAGATTGAATCCAGACTTCACCCCGGGCATGCACGCTTCCTTCTTACAAGACATATGGCCCCACAAGACAATAAGAGCCGAACACTTCTTTGAACATAAACGCCTCTTATCACAATCCGCCTTGGCCTTTAAATTGAACATAGATACCTTTCCCTTCTGGACATTCGTCCAACTCCGAAATTTCTTTACCAAAACAACAACCACCACAGAATGGTCCAGAACCACGACCCCATTTGAAAAGCTATGTTTGAGTACCAGCACAATATCACATATGATCTCACAAACATATAACTTATTATTCGACGAACACACTCCGACATCACACTGGACCAACAAACAATGGGAAAAAGACCTTTCCATACATATAAATGACCAAGATTGGGACACCATATGCACCCTAATCCACAAGGGTTCGATGAACGTACAAGTCCAAGAAAATGCATACAAAATATTCTCCAGATGGTACAGGACCCCGCTTTTATTACATCACTTTAACTCATCAATACCCCAACTATGCTGGAGATGTAACAGGGACACGGGATCACTAATACATATCTGGTGGGCTTGCCCCAAAATCGAATCCTTCTGGAAGGAAGTCCACAATCTAATCGCAAAAATCACTACATACACCTTAGATTTTGAACCCGCAATGTTTCTACTACATCACTCTTCTACCCTCATACCAGCATACCACCGCTCCCTAGCCATGCATTTAGTGAACGCAGCGAGAATGTGCATACCCCCCAAATGGCGTTCCTCCGAACCTCCCACCGTACAGGAATGGTTCAAACGCATACACCAAACAATGGTCATGGAAGACCTTATTCATCAATCCAATGACACACAAGCTAAGTTCACTAAAACATGGTCAACTTGGATACACTTCACTACTACAGATGAATACAAAAGATACACAACATGAATGACTCTAGTGGGCTGTGGCAGGAAACAGACTCCTCCCTGTCTCCCCCCTGTTCCATCCCATAACATCCCCCTACACTCTCTCCACTTCCCCTCCCCACCTCCACGTTCTCTCCCCCACCCCGCACAAAACACGCAGGATACCAAGACACAGAACACCAGACTTTTAAACAAAACAGTCTCTCAATAACCTACCATATTAACCTGTACCACTTATGAAAGACATATGCCTTTCCTACAAAACTCCACACTCATAACCATAATCATACCGCTTGACATCATATGCTCATTTACTATGAAAATGACTGAAAATATACCTCCCTCAACATCTACCTCCCCCATCAGGTACCATATATAGCACTTAAATTACCACACATGTAAGACTGCTAATTTTTTACCAATTGGGAATACACACTGGATCTCGCATATTAAATGTAAACACCATTGCTACATACCCAGTTACTCACAGCTAACACACATATGTAACCTAAATGCTTAATTTCAATACCTAAGCGGCTGCGTCCGCATTGTTACCTGAAGTAATGACCTGTTATATTTTTTTTTTTTTTTTCTGTATCTGGTAATTTTTGCTCGAAAACTTCAATAAAAACTTGTTAAAAAAAAAAAAAAAAAAAAAAAAAAGAAAAGCACTATTTTTTTCTGGGCAGAGCAGTGAGACGCATTCCACCACCTTGCACGGGGCCAATAGACTGGAGGTGTTACATGAGCTTCCTGGTCTTGTGATAACCATAAATGGATGTCACAGTGATCACATGATCGGTAGTTCATCCCACCTTCTCCTGATCACAAACAGTGACAAGGAGCTCTAAGTGCGATCCCAGCACAGAACAGCGACACTGGCAGCACACATATATTTTCAGCTCAGTGTTAAAGCCCACCACTGTGCTGCCACATACATGCATGCAGCAAGTGTTAAGGGGCTAACTAAACTACCCTACATACACACCCCAAAACAACTCCACATCCTCTAATTGAAGGGAAAAAATGGTCCTTTTTTTTTTTTTTTTTTTTTAGAAAGTTTTAATTAAGGAGCTCCAGTGAAAGTTTCCGCTTTCTTTGAAATTTTGCCAATAATCTTGATTTCGCAAAAATCACTCTGCTCATCGCTAACAATGACACATCTGAGCTGAAATGACAAGGATCTCATTGGGAGGAACGTTTTTGCCTTAAATTTCCCTGTGCAATCAGGGAAGAAGGTCTTTCTAATAGGAACACAGAAAATAAAAATTCATAGTGGTGCAAGAAAGGGTTAGAACAATGACAACATTTTTATTTGTGTTTCTGCCTTCTTGTCCTAATGACAACTGTGCCCTTCATTTCCCGTACAGGTGTCATAGGGACAATCTTTCCAATGAGGTTACAAACAAAAATAAAAAGGATAGAAAGAAGGAGCCAGACCAAAGTATGGATGCGTTCAAGATCAATTTGCTGACAAGTTGGTCATATAAAAACAGCCAACATGTTTCAGGGGCCAAACCACTCTGCCCTCATCAGGGCTACATAATTAACATAAAACATAATCATAATGATGGAAAGTTGTGTCTAAATATGCATGTATATGACAGCCCCACATTTAAAAAAAACTTAAATTACAGAATAAAATTAACCACTTGCGGACCGCCCCATGCACATATACAGCAACGGAGTGGCCGGGGGGCAGGAGAAGTCGGTCAGCAGGTCCCAGCCAATGATTTGTGACTGGGACCTGCTGATCGGCTTAGCAAATCACATTACAGAGCCTTGTGTTTACTAATAACACAGGGCTCTGTACACAGAGCAGCCACGCAGCACATACCACACACATTACATATTGTTAGGCACACCTAACAATTACTGGTGCGCAATCATGTACGAACAAGAAGGGGCCATTCCCAAACTGTTCCCACAAAGTTGGGAGCATGAAATTGTCCAAAATTTCTTGGTATGCTAAATGTCTTAATAGTTCCCTTAATTGGAACTAAGGGACTAAGCCCAACACTTGAAAAACAAGCCCACACCATAATTCCCCCTTCACCAAATGATTTGGACCAGTGCACAAAGAAAGGTCCATAAAGACATGGATGAGGGAGTTTGGGGAGGAGGAACTTGACTGGCCTGCCTCCTGAGTCCTGACCTCAACCCAATAGAACACCATTGGGATGCATTAGAGAGGAAACTGCGAGCCAGGCCTTCTCGTCAAACATCAGTGCTTGACCTCAAATGCGCTTCTGGAAGAATGGTCAAACATTCCCATAGACACACTCCTAAAGCTTTCCCAGAAGAGTTGAAGCTGTTATAGCTGCAAAGGATGGGCCAACTCAATATTGAACCCTACAGACTAAGACTGGGATGCCATTAAAGTTCATGTGCGTGTAAAGGCAGGTGTCCCAATACTTTTGGCAATATAGTGTATTGTCAGGAAGAATTCAAGAGAAAGGTATACTTTTCAGGGTATTGCTCGACGCAATTAGCATTTCTAGATTTTTCTTATAACATCGTTACATAGTTAGCTCAGGCTTCGACCAAAAAAAAAACCAATCCCATATACATAATCCTTCACCCACAGTTGATCCAGAGGAAGGTGAAAAACCCGAGCAAAACATGCTCCAATTTGCTACAGCAAGGGAAAAAATTATTTCCTGATCCCCCGAGAGGCAATCAGATTTTCCCTGGATCAATTTTACCTATAAATGTTAGTACCCAGTTATATTGTGTACATTTAGGAAAGAATCCAGGACTTTTTTAACCACTTAAGGACCAGCCTCGTTTTGGACTTTAGGTGTTTACATGTTTAAAACTGTTTTTTTTGCTAGAAAATTACTTAGAACCCCCAAACAGTATATATGGTTTTTCTTCTAACACCCTAGAGAATAAAATGGCGGTCGTTGCAATACTTTTTTTTGCACCGTATTTGCGGAGCGGTCTTAAAAGCGCACTTTTTTTGGAAAAAATTAACTTTTTTGAATAAAAAAAATAAGACAACAGTAAAGTTAGCCCAATTTTTTTTTATATTGTGAAATATAATGTTACGCCAAGTAAATTGATACCCAACATGTCACGCTTGAAAATTGCGCCCGCTCGTGGAATGGCGTCAAACTTTTACCCTCAAAAATCTCCATAGGCGACATTTAAAAAATTCTACAGGTTGCATATTTTGCGGTACAGAGGAGGTCTAGGGCTAGAATTATTGCTCTCGCTCTACCGGTCGCTGCGATACCTCACATGTGTGGTTTGACCACCGTTTTCATATGCGGGCGCTACTCGTGTATGCGTTCGCTTCTGCGCGCGAGCTCGTCGGGACGGGGGGTTTTTAAAATTTTTTTTTTTATTTTTATTATTTATTTTACAATATTTTATTTATGTTTACACTGTTTTTTTAAAAAAAATGGTGTCACTTTTATTCCTATTACAAGGAATGTAAACATCCCTTGTAATAGAAAAAAGCATGACAGGACCTCTTAAATATGAGATCTGGGGTCAAAAAGACCTCAGATCTCATATTTACATTAAAATGCAATAAAAAAAAAAAAAAAAAAAAGTCATTTAAAAAAATGACATTTGAAAAAATGTGCCTTTAAGAGGCGTGGACGGAAATGACGTTTTGACGTCGCTTCCGCCCAGCAGTGTCATGGAGACGAGTGGGCGCCATGTTAGCCTCACTCGTCTCCAGACACACCACGGAGGAGGATGCGATCGCCTCCGCCGCTACCGACGGCTCCGGTAAGCGGCGGAGGGCACCGGATCGCGGTGGGAGGGGGGGCCCTCTCCCACCACCGATAAAAGTGGTCTCGCGGCGAATCCGCCGCAGGGACCACTTTTATCTGAAAGCCGCCCGCGGCACGAAAACGGGGATACCGGGGTTATGGCAGCTAGCTGCTGCCATAACAACGATATCCCCGTTCAAAATTTGGACGTACATCGTCGTGCGGTCGGTAAGTGGTTAAAGCAATCTATTGAGCTGGCCAGAACCACCTTTGGAGGGTGGGCTCTGGGTGCAGTGAGCCCACCCACTTGTGTGACAATAGAGAATTAATATTCGCAATTGTTTTCCTGCTTCTCCTCCTGGCCAATCAGGAAGCTGTTCTTAAGATCCGATTGGCCGGAAGGAGAAGCGACTATCCGGTCTCTTCCAGAACGTCCTCTGCTCTCGGTGTCCCCCCATCACCTGGCCCAAGCTGGCTTCTTCTATCCGGGCACTGGGTCCAGTGCTTCTCCTGAGCACCAGAGCTAGAAACACGGGGACTGGCCTGATATGGGCACTGCAAATACTTCCCTACCCGTCCCTTCCTCCGGTGAACAGAGCCCAGAAATGTTCCCATCCCCCAGCAACCAGACCTACTGGACGGATACTGAGCTGAGGCTGCACCGACTGCCCCGAGAGCAGGAGAATGACGAATCCGCCATCTACGCCATCTACCCTGAGCTAATGGACATGACCAGCCGCATGGGGACTTTCCACGACTGTCTGCAACACACCAGGCTCAGCCCAGAGCAACTGGCTGCTGCTGGATTTTTCTATACCGGTATATACTGGGGGGAGGGACTGGGATCATACCCCACCATAGGCCCTATCTTGGGCGATTGACTGAGCGACGAGGGGGGCGGGGATACTTGTTTGCCCCCCCAAAAAATGGAGCACCAGCCACCACTGATGTGATGTGCTGCCAAAAAACGGTGCGTGCTTCCTTACATGCTGCATCTGTCAGAAGGTGCATTGGGATGCTTTTCAGAATGAATGACACTGCATCTAACCAGCATGCTTAACGTACACAGACTGCAGAAAAGCGTGTTGTAACACGCACATTACTGCAATGACATGGTCTTACTAGTAAGCCAATTCAGATGAAATGCGTTGGAGCGGAATGTTGTGACAGCTTATTTGGATTCGGAATAAAGTCCTGCTTGTGGCGCTACTGGAGTGCTGCCTATCATTTCTTGGATACTCAGCGTATCGACCGAGAAGACAGTCATGGGTAGGCACCCAGCATTCGACTAAGAAGAGGACATGCATGCCTGGAAACGTGTTATCCATTTATCCTTCCTACATTTTAGTGAATGTACATATCCCTCCCCTTGCAACCTCAACTTTGCATTGATTTTATTACCCAATCAAAAACACAGAACACATGAAAACATGCGTTAGATACGCATATAAAAATGGGAATCTATGTGCGCCAAAACGTGCAAAAAAAAGCTCACACAGGTGTGAACCCAACCTTAGAAAACACATAAAATAATGGAAATATTTACAATTATTTTGCTGGAGGAGAAGTAGAAAGAACAAGCTCTCCTGTGACAGACACAGCAAGTGAAAAGTGTCCTTGTGGTGTCGCAGCGAGACATTTAGCGGTGACGTCATGGAGGAAGTGACAGGCCGGGCGCAGTCAGACAATAGTGAAAGGGTCCCTGTGTGCACCAGGTAAGCGCCGACTCCGCCTGTAGCCAAGGTTAGTATCACAAGGCTGGGCACAAGTTTGGCACACTCCACTCACCAACAGAAATCAAGGCGACGTCATAGCTGCCAATATGGGAAAACTCGCAGGGTGACAACCACTCGCTATGGACTTTTCCTGGCTACTTATCAATTGTAATAAGAAATAAAGAAGATTAGAGAGCTACTACAGTGATCTGCTTTTTCTCCCCAAACACTGCAACCATGCTATAGGCAGAAAACACTCTCCATTTACCTTTATAGGGCGTACACACGGTCGGACTTTGTTCGGACATTCCGACAACAAAATCCTAGGATTTTTTCCGACGGATGTTGGCTCAAACTTGTCTTGCATACACACGGTCACACAAAGTTGTCGGAAAATCCGATCGTTCTGAACGTGGTGACGTAAAACACGTACGTCGGGACTATAAACGGGGCAGTGGCCAATAGCTTTCATCTCTTTATTTATTCTGAGCATGCGTGGCACTTTGTCGGTCGGATTTGTGTACACACGATTGGAATTTCCGACAACGGATTTTGTTGTCGGAAAATTTTATCTCCTGCTGTCCAACTTTGTGTGTCGGAAAATCCGATGGAAAATGTCCGATGGAGCCCACACACGGTCGGAATTTCCGACAACACGCTCCGATCGGACATTTTCTATCGGAAAATCCGACCGGGGCATTAGAGTTTTATGCAATCCATTACAGCTAGATTTAGCAGGCTTTCAATAGTGCTTTTGGGTGATGCTGTTGCCAAAGAGCATGTATAGTTCTGTGACAGTCAATAGAGGATCTACCAGGCATTCTGTTCCTGCCTTTGTTTAAAAAGCCTCTATCTGCCTATATAAACTATAGATTCAGATCATCATTGCACACAATGGATCTATTTAGTAAAGGTTCTGATTCTCCTAGTCTGGCAGAGGCAGAGTGTTTCTTCAAATTAAAAAAAAAAAAAACACCTTCCTGAACAAAGGAGTTTTGCAGACTTGTATAATCCTCCACCAGTTCCTGACCTTCCCTGGGATATTATTAGAATAAACAATTACTCTGATTGGCTGCTGTGCACAACACAGACTGTCTTAAACAATTCTTCCCTAAGACCCTGGTAAGCGGAGTTCCCCTTTAATGTGTCTTGTAGTGCTTATTAGCATGTGTTTTATTTCAGCCAGCTCTCGGTGGATCCTGACTCATCCCTCTCCCCGAGGAATTGTTCGCTGGATGCTTCATTTTTAAACATTCTCTCATCTAGTAAATAGAGAATTTTCCCTATAAAATCTCAGAGCGATTGTGACCCCCTCCCCCTACCGGAGAGCTTTTCACAACTGGGGAATCGATCCAACTTTCTGCTGAATACGGCTCTTTGTTGGGACTCTTCGTTTACTGATGTTTGTTGATATCTGGCGCAGCAAACGGCCTAACACTGAAGCTGTAAAAGTCTTTAACAACTGTTATTGTAATGAAATCTTCCAATAACAGGCTCGTGTTTGCACGCGATTGACCCCGGGAATCCAGTGCAGGTGCAGCTACCTCACCACTATACCCCAATCCTCCTCTGTTCATATAATGTACCCCAATCCTCCTCTGTTCATATAATGTACCCCAATCCTCCTCTGTTCATATAATGTACCCCAATCCTCCTCTGTTCATATAATATACCCCAATCCTCCTCTATTCATATAATGTACCCCAATCTTTGCTGTCCATCTATTGTACCCCACTCCCTCTAACCCTTTATTGTACTACAATTCCCCTCTTTTCCTTCATTGTACCCCACCCACCATTCCTCTATTGTAATACAATTCCCCTTTTTTCCTCCATTGTACTCTACCCACCATTCCTCTATTGTACTACAATTC